>NC_134402.1:145515901-146215901 GCF_038048845.1 Mixophyes fleayi
GTTTGATGGCGAGCCTAAAAGATGCAGAGGATTCCTTAATCAGTGTCTGATCCACTTCGAGTGTAGTCCTGCATCTTTTCCCTCTGAACGCATTAAGGTGGCATTTATTATGTCCTTATTATCCGGACAGGCCCTTGCTTGGGCCTCCCCCCTGTGGGAGCGAGATGACCCTATGCTGTCAAACGTCACCACCTTCATTGAAACCTTCCGCAAGGTTTTTGATGAGCCCGGACGCATCTCCTCGGCTGCCTCCAGTCTCCTTAACCTCCGCCAAGGATCCCTGACCGTCGGGCAGTATGCTATACAATTCCGCACGCTGTCCTCTGAGCTCAGTTGGAATAACGAAGCTTTGGTAGCAACCTTTTGGCAAGGACTCTCAGACCGAGTTAAGGATGAGTTAACTTCCCGTGAGCTTCCCGCTGATTTGGATTCCCTGATTTCGTTATGCAATCGCATTGATCTACGTTTCCGTGAGCGGACTCTGGAACGTGCCACTTCCAGACGGTCCTCTACTCGCCTTGCTCCCATGTTTCAAAACCCCCGGCAAGCCAGATGGTCCTCATTCTTCGCCCGCTTTAATCTCATTCTTACTTATCGTGCTGGTTATCTCAATTCCAAAGCTGATGCCCTCTCTCGCTCTTTCGATGTCTCCGATTCTTCACCCACTACTGTACCCCCACCAGTGTTTGAACCCTCCTGTATTGTAGCCATCACCCGTACTCCTCCTGTGGGTTGTTCTTTCCTAGTACCACATCTATGCTTAAAGGCGTTACGTTGGGCTCATGCCTCTAGATTTGCCGGTCATGCTGGTACTGAGAAGACTCTCTCGCTGTTATCACGACATTACTGGTGGCCAACTGCCCGTACGGATGTCCAAGAGTTTGTAGCCTCATGCTCTATTTGTGCCCAGAACAAAGTGCCTAGACAATCCCCCGCTGGATTGTTACAACCTCTTCCGATTCCTGATCGCCCATGGTCCAGCATCTCGATGGATTTTATTACTGATTTGCCACCCAGCAGCGGCTTTGACACCATTTGGGTCACAGTAGACCGGTTCTCTAAAATGGCTCATTTCATTCCTCTAAAAGGCCTTCCATCTGCATCCAGATTGGCACAAGTCTTCATCAAAGAAATCTTTCGTCTCCACTGTTGTCCTCTGGAAATAATCTCTGACCGAGGTGTCCAGTTCGTGTCTCGCTTCTGGAGAGCCTTCTGCAAAGATATAGGTATTACTCTCAAGTTCTCCTCTGGATATCATCCCCAGACGAACGGCCAGACGGAGCGAGTAAACCAAGACCTGGAGGCGTTCCTTCGTTGTTTCTCTTCTCTTAACCAATCTAATTGGAGTCTTCTGCTACCTTGGGCCGAGTTCACACACAACAATCATGTCCATTGTTCTTCTGGGTTTTCGCCCTTCTTCACTGTGTATGGGACTCATCCTACCCTCCCCACGTTCTCCTCCACCTCCTCCACGGTTCCTGCCGCCCATGCCATGACTCAAGATATGGCTAAGTTATGGGCTACCACCAAAGAGAACCTCCTGAAATCCGGACGGCATTATAAATCTTCTGCCGATCATCATAGAAGAGTTGTGCCAGCTCTCCAAGTGGGGGACAAAGTGTGGCTGTCCACCAGGAATCTAAAATTACGGGTTCCTTCCATGAAACTTGCACCTTGTCACGGGCACTAGGAGTCTTTACCCAGGGATCACCAGGTGATAGGCTTACCAGAGCAGTATAGGTGGTAATATGGTACTCTGGTAGCAGGGTGATCACGGAACAGGAAATAGCAGATGATGAGATGCTCAGGAGAGTCTATGACTAGCAGCACTGGCAATATGGAGGTAGTAATACACGAGGAACTGTATGGACAAAGGACACGTGAAGGTAGTCAGTGGTCTGCGGTAGCAAGTTGTACCACTGCTATAGTGAGGAGGAATGTCCAACAGAAACGAGGAGGTGATGAGAGTCAGCGGTCTGCGGATAGCAAGTTGTACCGCTGTCAGAGTGAAGGAATGGAATCCAAGTGGAGGTATCCGGGGAGTCAGTGGTCTGCGTTAGCAAGATGTACCACTGCTATGTGAGAGGATACTGGAACAGGTGAAACTGTAAACAGGAGTCAGTGGTCTGCCACTAGCAAGTTGTACTACTGAATATATATGTGAGGAGGTGCACGGGGAGAGACTGCAACACAATATATACACGGGCACCTTGACTTTGATCCACAGTAATATGCACAATATAAATGTATAAATGACTGAACAACACTGCCAATATAGAAAGTCTCTTGAAGTAATCCGGCATAAGATAACACAGTCAATGATGGCAGTAGAGTCAGCAGATAGTACACTCCAGAGGAGAACCAACACAGTCCAGCAAGGTATGCAATACACAGCACAGTCAATGGGAAGTATGCATACCGTGGTTCAGGAGAAGGCAGTCAGACAGGAGTGCAGAGATACCTGAAGGGCAGGAGGCCAGCAGGATACAAGTCCCTGGATGGGTGAAGCAGGGGTCTAGCAGGTGCAGCGCACAGGTAGGTAGACCAGCAGGGAACACAGGAAGGCGTGGAGAGCGGATCAGCAGTAGATGGATGAGTAGCGCTGAGAAGTAACAGCAGCGGGTCTCTGCGGGAACACGGAGGTAACCAATAGCAACCAGCAGGTGCAGTAACGATGGGACACCGGAGCAGAGTTGAACTGGAACAGATGATCACGGAGAGCAGCGGGTAGCAATAGTGGCAGCAGACTCAAGGAAACACGGTAGAGTAGACAAGGACTGAAGACTGAAGCGCACAGAGGCAGCGGATAGGAATCAGCTAAACAGTCACGATGAAACACAGACGGGTTGCAGGTTGAAGACTGTAGTGCACGGAGGCAGCGGATAGGAATCAGCCAAACAGTCACGATGATGAAACACAGACGAGTTGCAGGTTGAAGCCTGTAGTGCACGGAGGCAGCGGATAGGAATCAGCTGGCAGTCACAAACATGAACAGGTGAGTGGATGTGGTTGAAGCCTGTAATGCACGGAGGCAGCGGATAGGCATCAGCTAACAGTCCCAATGATACATGGTAGAGTTGAAGTGATTAGAAGACTGTAGTGCACGGAGGCAGCGGATAGGAATCAGCTCACAGTCACGATGATACAGTAGATGGTAGAAGTGGTATGGGAACCACAGTAGCAGAAGTGGTTTGGAAACCACAGAGGTAGAAGTGGTTTGGAAACCACAGGAATCAGCAGGGCTGAATAAACAAGGAAACACAGGAACACCTTCAGAGACTCATGGGGAATGAGACTCCAAGATCAGGCAACGTGGTGTTGACCACAGGTGCTTAATATAGGGAGGTTGCCTGATCTGCCAATTAAGTTAAAGGAACATACACTGGAGGTATAGCAAGGGCTGCGCATGCGCAGTCCCTCAGGATGGAGGACGGCCACGGTTCCTAAATGTCCGGGAAGAAGCACTCACAGTCCGGTGAGTGACAGTACCCCCCCTTTTAAAGGTGGGCACAGAACGCCTGGAACCGGGCTTGTCCGGATTTTTGGAATAAAACTTCTTCAGAAGGGCAGGAGCATTAAGATCTTCAGCTTTGATCCATGAACGCTCTTCAGGACCAAAGCCCTTCCAATGAACGAGGAAACGGAGGACTCCTCGCGAAATTTTTGCATCCAATACCTCAGTAATCTCGAAATCCTCCTCCTGATGAACTTGAACTGGCTGCGGTGCTGAGGAAGGAGTCGAGAAACGGTTGATGATGAGAGGTTTGAGCAAGGACACATGGAAGGCATTGGAGATCCGAAGATTCTTAGGAAGAAGAAGTTTAACACATACTGGATTGATAACTTGAATGATCCTATATGGACCAATAAAACGAGGGGCGAATTTCATAGATGGAACCTTCAAACGAATATTTTTGGTAGATAACCAGACACGATCTCCAATTTTTAGTGGTGGAATAGCCCGCCTCTTCTTATCTGCGAAAGACTTATATTTGTTAGATGTCTTCTTTAAACAGGTTTTGACCTGAGACCAGATATTTTTGAAGGTCTGACAAGCAGTCTCCACAGCAGGAACTTGGGTGGGCGGGAGGGCAGGAAATTCCGGAAAAGACGGATGGTGACCGTAGACCACAAAGAATGGAGTTTTGGATGATGACTCATGGTACATGTTGTTATGGGCGAATTCAGCCCAAGGGAGCAATTCTACCCAGTTGTCTTGGTTGGCTGAAGAGAACATCCTAATAAAAGTCTCAAGATCTTGATTGACTCGTTCCGTTTGTCCGTTAGATTGCGGATGGTAAGACGATGAGAGTGCTAATCGTATGCCCAAGGTTTTACAAAGGGCCCGCCAGAATCTGGAAACGAATTGTACTCCTCTATCTGACACAATCTCAGACGGACATCCATGGATGCGGAAGATTTCTTTAATGAAATGTTCAGCCAGAGTAGACGAGGAAGGTAAACCGGACAGAGGGACGAAATGAGCCATCTTCGAAAATCTGTCTACCACTACCCAAATAGTATTGTGATTCTTACTTGGTGGCAAATCAGTAACGAAATCCATACTAATATGGGTCCAAGGCTTGGACGGAATGGGTAGTGGTCGCAGCAACCCTGCTGGAGTTCTGCGGGAGGATTTGAACTGAGAACATAAATCACAGGAAGCAATAAACTCTTTGACGTCTCTCCTCATTGAAGGCCACCAGTAACTACGAGAGAGAATCTCAAAGGTCTTATGTTCACCGGCGTGTCCAGAAAAACGAGAGGCATGGAACCACGAAAGGATTTTCCTCCTCAGAGTAGGAGGCACGAGGGTCTTCCCAAATGGTAGCATTTTGGTGGATGAAGCAGCCAGAGAAATACATTTGGGGTCTAGAATAGCATGGTTGGGAACCTCTTCTACATCAGAGGACGTCACAAAAGCTCGAGATAGAGCGTCAGCTTTCTTGTTCTTAGCAGCTGGTTTGAAGGTTATAATTAATTCAAAACGGGAAAAGAAAAGAGACCATCTTGCTTGACGAGGGTTCAAGCATTGAGCAGATTGCAAATATGACAAGTTCTTATGATCCGTGAAGATCGTCACCGGATGGCGAGCTCCTTCCAACAAGTATCTCCATTCCTCTAATGCAGCTTTGATGGCCAGCAACTCCTTGTCCCCGATAGTATAGTTTTTCTCTGCGGGCAGAAGACCCCGAGAGTAGAAGGCACAAGGATGTAATTTTTGTTGCTCCGAGCGTTGGGAGAGAATAGCTCCTAAGCCCACATTAGAGGCATCTACTTCTAGGAAGAAGGGGAGTGTCACATCAGGTTGTCGCAGAATGGGAGCAGACGAGAAGGACTCTTTGAGGATTTGAAAGGCTTGGAGAGCCTCAGATGACCATTGCTTAGTATTAGCCCCTTTCCGAGTTAAGGCCACAATGGGAGATGCAATGGATGAGAAGTCTTGAATGAAGCGTCTATAGTAATTGGCAAAACCTAAAAAACGCTGGATGGCACGAAGAGTAGTTGGCTGAGGCCAATGTAGTACAGCATTTACTTTGTCTGGATCCATCTTCAGGCCAACTCCGGAAACTATATACCCCAAGAATGGAATCTGGGGTAACTCGAATGAACATTTTTCCAATTTACAGAACAATGAGTTTTTCCGTAGTCTGGAGAGGACCTCTGCCACATGTTGGTGATGAGAAGGCAGGTCCTGTGAGAAGATCAATATGTCGTCCAGGTAGACAACGACACATACATATAATAAGTCCCGAAAGATCCCATCTCTGGTGTTAAACGCGGTCTTCCATTCGTCACCGGAACGGATTCTAATTAAATTGTAGGCACCACGAAGATCCAACTTAGTAAATATCCGAGCTCCCTTGATGCGATCAAATAGCTCAGTGATCAGCGGAATGGGATACCGATTCTTGATAGTAATGGCGTTGAGTCCACGAAAATCTATACAAGGGCGTAATGATCCATCCTTCTTTTTGACGAAGAAGAACCCAGCTCCAGCGGGAGAGGTGGAAGGTCGAATGAACCCACGCTGGAGATTCTCCCGTATGTACTCAGATGTGGCTTGAGTTTCAGGTAACGAGAGAGGATAGACCCGACCCCTGGGAGGAGTCTTGCCAGGTAGAAGGTCGATCGGACAATCCCAAGAACGATGAGGAGGAAGACGTTCAGACTGAGCTTTATCAAACACATCGGCAAATGAAGCATACTGAGGAGGGAGTCCCGGGGAGGAAGATGAGATGGAAGATTGCTGTACTTTAAGAGGAATAACTTGAGAGAGACAACGATGGTGACATTCAGGCCCCCAAGACGTAACTTGAGGGGTACGCCAGTCAATCTGGGGAGAGTGACATTGAAGCCATGGAAGGCCTAAGACAATCGGACTTGTCGTAACAGGAAGAATTAAAAACGAAATTTCTTCATGGTGTAGTACACCAATCTGAAGGGTTACTGGAGACGTACTCTGGGTGATGAGACCATTGATGAGACGTGATCCATCTATAGCCGTCACAGTAATGGGTGTTTTTAAAGTGATCACTGGTAGGGACCATTGATTCACTAGTGATTTAGAAATGAAATTTCCTGCTGCTCCGGAATCAATCAATGCCTGTGACTCAAAGGATTTGGTAGCAAAGGAAATCGTAACATCGAAAGCGCAGACTTTAGATTTCATAGACAATGGAGAGGACTCCAGGGACCCTAACTTCACCTCTCCAGAACTAGTTAGGGCCTGGCATTTCCCGATTTCTTAGGGCAAGAACTGAGCATATGTGTGGAATCAGCACAATAGATACAGAGTCTATTCTTTACTCTTCGTTTCCTCTCTTCTAAAGATAATTTGGAACGTCCTATCTCCATGGGAATCACAGAAGGTGAAACTGGACGAAATTGAGGGTTTAAACGAAGAGGTGCTTTAGCAGAAGTTGTTTTCTCAGATTCTCTTTCACGAAATCTCATGTCTACACGATGGCAAAGAGAGATCAAATCTTCTAGTGACGAAGGAAGCTCTTGGGTAGTCAGTGCATCTTTAATTTTATCGGAGAGCCCCTGCCAGAAGGCGGCAACTAATGCTTCAGTGTTCCACTGAAGTTCAGAGGCTAAGATCCTAAATTGAATGACATACTGTCCTACTGTATGGGAGCCTTGTCGCAAACGAAGAATGCTGGAAGCAGCGGAGGTCACACGACCTGGTTCATCGAACACACTTCGGAACGTGGAAATGAATTTGGCACTATCTTGTAGAATTGGATCGTTTCTTTCCCACAGAGGGGAGGCCCAAGCCAGGGCTTGTCCAGAAAACAATGAGATAAGATAGGCCACTCTGGAACGATGGGTAGAAAAATTTTGAGGTTGGAGTTCAAAATGGACTGAACATTGGTTAAGGAAACCTCTACAAGTTTTGGGGTCCCCGTCATATTTTGACGGAGTAGGCAGGTGAAGCGTAGGAGCTGTAGACACCTGGGATGGCACTGGGGAAACGGAGGAAAGCACAGGAGCTTCAATACTAGCTGTAACAGTCTGTCCAGATGTTCCTTGGGAGGTTAACGATTGGTAACATTGAAGTAACAGCTGTTGGCGAGCATCCTGTTGCTCCACACGGCTGACCAGATGCTGCAGCATCTCTTTAGCAGTAGGTTCCGTATCTGGGTCTGTCATGGCCTGATCTTACTGTCACGGGCACTAGGAGTCTTTACCCAGGGATCACCAGGTGATAGGCTTACCAGAGCAGTATAGGTGGTAATATGGTACTCTGGTAGCAGGGTGATCACGGAACAGGAAATAGCAGATGATGAGATGCTCAGGAGAGTCTATGACTAGCAGCACTGGCAATATGGAGGTAGTAATACACGAGGAACTGTATGGACAAAGGACACGTGAAGGTAGTCAGTGGTCTGCGGTAGCAAGTTGTACCACTGCTATAGTGAGGAGGAATGTCCAACAGAAACGAGGAGGTGATGAGAGTCAGCGGTCTGCGGATAGCAAGTTGTACCGCTGTCAGAGTGAAGGAATGGAATCCAAGTGGAGGTATCCGGGGAGTCAGTGGTCTGCGTTAGCAAGATGTACCACTGCTATGTGAGAGGATACTGGAACAGGTGAAACTGTAAACAGGAGTCAGTGGTCTGCCACTAGCAAGTTGTACTACTGAATATATATGTGAGGAGGTGCACGGGGAGAGACTGCAACACAATATATACACGGGCACCTTGACTTTGATCCACAGTAATATGCACAATATAAATGTATAAATGACTGAACAACACTGCCAATATAGAAAGTCTCTTGAAGTAATCCGGCATAAGATAACACAGTCAATGATGGCAGTAGAGTCAGCAGATAGTACACTCCAGAGGAGAACCAACACAGTCCAGCAAGGTATGCAATACACAGCACAGTCAATGGGAAGTATGCATACCGTGGTTCAGGAGAAGGCAGTCAGACAGGAGTGCAGAGATACCTGAAGGGCAGGAGGCCAGCAGGATACAAGTCCCTGGATGGGTGAAGCAGGGGTCTAGCAGGTGCAGCGCACAGGTAGGTAGACCAGCAGGGAACACAGGAAGGCGTGGAGAGCGGATCAGCAGTAGATGGATGAGTAGCGCTGAGAAGTAACAGCAGCGGGTCTCTGCGGGAACACGGAGGTAACCAATAGCAACCAGCAGGTGCAGTAACGATGGGACACCGGAGCAGAGTTGAACTGGAACAGATGATCACGGAGAGCAGCGGGTAGCAATAGTGGCAGCAGACTCAAGGAAACACGGTAGAGTAGACAAGGACTGAAGACTGAAGCGCACAGAGGCAGCGGATAGGAATCAGCTAAACAGTCACGATGAAACACAGACGGGTTGCAGGTTGAAGACTGTAGTGCACGGAGGCAGCGGATAGGAATCAGCCAAACAGTCACGATGATGAAACACAGACGAGTTGCAGGTTGAAGCCTGTAGTGCACGGAGGCAGCGGATAGGAATCAGCTGGCAGTCACAAACATGAACAGGTGAGTGGATGTGGTTGAAGCCTGTAATGCACGGAGGCAGCGGATAGGCATCAGCTAACAGTCCCAATGATACATGGTAGAGTTGAAGTGATTAGAAGACTGTAGTGCACGGAGGCAGCGGATAGGAATCAGCTCACAGTCACGATGATACAGTAGATGGTAGAAGTGGTATGGGAACCACAGTAGCAGAAGTGGTTTGGAAACCACAGAGGTAGAAGTGGTTTGGAAACCACAGGAATCAGCAGGGCTGAATAAACAAGGAAACACAGGAACACCTTCAGAGACTCATGGGGAATGAGACTCCAAGATCAGGCAACGTGGTGTTGACCACAGGTGCTTAATATAGGGAGGTTGCCTGATCTGCCAATTAAGTTAAAGGAACATACACTGGAGGTATAGCAAGGGCTGCGCATGCGCAGTCCCTCAGGATGGAGGACGGCCACGGTTCCTAAATGTCCGGGAAGAAGCACTCACAGTCCGGTGAGTGACACACCTCGTTTCATTGGTCCTTTCCCAGTAACTCAAGTAATTAATCCAGTTACGGTTCGACTCCAACTCCCTCCACAGATGAAGATTCATAACACCTTCCATATTTCCCTCCTCAAACCGCTGGTCCTAAACAAATTTGTTCATACCTCTACTGTTCCTCAGGCCATTTCCACTACTATGGGCAATGAATATGAGATCAGCCAAATTCTTGCTGAACGCAAAGTTCGAGGTCGGTTCCAATACCTAGTACACTGGAAAGGCTTCGGCCTAGAGGAGAGATCTTGGGTCTTTAAAGAAGATTTGCATGCCCCTAGACTACTGGCAGACTTCCTGAAACATCGTTCTGTACCCAGTGATTCCCCCAGTTGTAAGGAGAGGGGTACTGTCAGACGCCGTCCCTGCGCCTCCTCCTTGAGCAGGGACGGACGTCTGTCTGCAGAGCGCCCCGTTGCCAAGCAACGGGGACGCCTCTTCCGGTGACGAGGTGCGCAGGCGCGCCCGTCGCCATAGCAACGGGACGCGTCTTTCTAGTTCCTGTCGGCGGTCAGAACAGCTGACCGCCGACTCCCTGCCCACCAATGAGGAAGCTTCACTTCCTATTTAAAGTCTGCTCTGACACCATTAGGGTGCCAGAGCAACTGGTTTACTTAGTCTCCAGCGTTCCTGTATAGTTATATCTGGTTTCCTGTGTTTGACCCGGCTTCCTGACCTCGCTTTCGGATTCTCCATTTGTTCCATCCTGATATTTTGGTTTGACCTCGGCTTGCTGACCATTCTCTGTCTTCTGATTCGGTACCTCATCTGCCCGGTTGGTTCCTGACTCTGCCTGTTGACTGCGTGTTTCTCTATATCTCGCAAGTAGCTACCTGGGAGGGCCGCGACCTGCACGTCGTTGCCGCTAAGTCCAAACTTCCTTGCGGGGGTCCCTGGTGAACACCAGCGGCGTGTTAGACTCCGCGCCTCCTGGTGTAGTAGTGCCAATACTTGCAGGTACTAAGGTCACGTCTGTGACAAATGTGATCCCTAGTCTGGGGTATAAATCACTATATCGTCGAAGTAAGCAGCTGCATAAGCTGTGTGAGGTCGTAGCAATTTATTCATAGCCCTTTGGAAGGTGGCAGGTGGCCCATGCAACCCAAAGGGTAGGACTTTATATTGATAGAGACCATCAGGGGTGGAAAATGCAGTCTTTGGCTTGGCCGTGGAAGTCAGGGGAACTTGCCAATAACCCTTTGTTAAATCAAGGGTTATTAAATAGTTGCTACCAGCAAGATTTTCCACTAGTTCATCCACACGTGGCATCGGATAGGCATCAAACTGCGACATACTGTTTAGGCGCCTAAAGTCATTGCAGAACCTAATTGTCCCATTGGGTTTCGGGACAAGCACAATGGGACTATTCCATTCACTAGTGGACTCTTCAATTACATCTAACTGTAGCATCTTCTCGACCTCCTTTCTCATGTCCACCCGTCTGGCTTCTGGAATACGATATGGCTTCTGCTTGACAATGACTCCTGGCGCAGTGACAATGTCGTGTTCGATTAAGGTAGTGCACCCAGGAATGGAAGAGAAGACATCCCTGTTCTGGCGAATCATTTCTTCAGTCTGTTGTCTCTGCTGAATGGACAAGGCTGGCTCTATGGGCACTTCAGACTTTTCAATGGCAGTACTCATTACCTGAGGAGAGGTTTCCTCATCATGCCAGGGTTTAAGGAGGTTCACATGATATATTTGCTCCTCCCTTCTCCTACCTAACTGGTGGACTCTGTAATTGACAGGAACGACAGCCTCTAGAACTTCATATGGACCCTGCCAATGGGCGAAAAGTTTGCTTTCCTGGGTAGGAACCAGGACTAGGACCTTGTCCCCAGGCTTGAAAGATCGAACAACAGCACTTTTGTCAT
This sequence comes from Mixophyes fleayi, assembly GCF_038048845.1. Taxonomy (NCBI): domain Eukaryota; kingdom Metazoa; phylum Chordata; class Amphibia; order Anura; family Limnodynastidae; genus Mixophyes; species Mixophyes fleayi. Next base: position 145,527,287 of record NC_134402.1, read on the forward strand.
AACTTTTCTTCTGTCGTTCCTGAGCCTCTTTTACATGTTGCTGCACAATGGGCCCTATCTTTCCTAGCCTCTCATACATTTGGGACACAAATTGTACCAGATTTGGCTCCCTGGGACCTTGCTGCTCCCACCCTTCTTTTAACATATCCAAGATACCCGTGGGCTGTCTCCCAAACAATAACTCAAAGGGACTAAACCCTCTTGAAGCTTGAGGTATCTCACGGATGGCAAACATCAAATAGGGAATAAGAGTGTCCCAATCTTTTTTCTCTTGAGCCACTGCTTTCCTGAGCATGTGCTTTAATGTGCGGTTAAAGCGTTCCACCAAGCCATCTGTTTGTGGATGGCATACAGAGGTGTGAAGCGCCGTAACCCCTAGCAATTGGCACATGTCCTTCATCAGTTTAGACATGAATGGAGTACCCTGATCTGTGAGAATTTCTTTGGGTATTCCCAAGCGTGTAAACATCAATACAAGCTCTTTAGCTATGGTGCTGGACTTTATGTTTCGTAGGGGAATTGCCTCTGGATACCTGGTTGCATAGTCAAGCACCACTAGTATATATTGGTGCCCACGTGCGGATTTTTCCAGGGGCTCCACAAGGTCCATAGCTATCCATTCAAAGGGAACTGGTACTATTGGTATTGGAATGAGAGGTGCCCTGTACATGGGTTTGGGACAGGTTCCCTGACAAATGGGACAGGACCGGCAATACTTTTTTACTGCCATGTGTACACCGGGCCAGTAAAACCTAAGCAGAACTCGTTCCCGTGTTTTATCCTCCCCTAGGTGTCCCCCACAGACATGTGTATGTGCTGCTTTTAACACTAAGGTTACATGGACCTGAGGAACCATTAATTGTTCTACTTATCCCCCCTGTACATTAGCAACTCTATACAGGAAATTATTTTTAACAATAAAATATGGTATACCTTCTGCAGGCTGGGCGGCTTTCACTACCCCATTTACCTCAGTCACACTTTTAAAGGCATGTTCCAAAGTGGCATCATTAAGTTGGTCTCAAGCAAAGTCCTGCAAAGGAAACAAAATTGGTATTGCGGACCAGTCCGTTCTGCCTGGCCCGGAAACTCCAATGCGAGCCAATATCTCAGACTTTAGACACAGATAATCAGAGGCCCGTTCCTCATCTAGATCCATATAAGCTCGATGAGCTTCACCAGTCAGATATGGCGCCAGTCTCTCAGCCCAATCTTTAGGAGGCCATTTTGCCCTTTTTGCAAGTCTCTCGAAAGACACCAGATATGCTTCTACGTCATCAGCTGGTGACATTTTCTGGAGAACAGGACCAGGTGGTTCATTTCTGTCATGCCTCACCTGGCTTAACTCTTCTCTTAAGAGCCTTGTGTTTTCCACCTGTGCCTCGGCGACTTATAGCATCTGCGCTTGCTGCTGTTGCTGCGCAGCGGCCACATTCACGAGGGTTCTCAGTACTTCCTCCATGTTGACGTCTGGGCGGGTTGGGTAGCGGAAACTTGCTTCCCGGAGCATCCCACTCCTGACACCACTTGTGGCAAGAGCCCGCTACTGCAGAAGCACACACGTACAACTTCTTCCTTTTTATGGTTCTTTATTGTCAGGATGGTAATAATGTTTTAACACCGTATACTTGCACAGCAGATATGGAGATCCTCAACGCTTACTATACATAGTCCAGCTCTCTGTCCAGATCAGCCAGCTAGCCCAGCGTTGATCTCCCTGAACAATGAAACAAGCAGGGTTTTATACCTGACACTCCTCCCACAGGCCTAGCTTGATGGACAGGTGACACACCCACCTTCTCTTTAAAAGGAAACGCCCATCCCTAGCTCTGTTTAGACTATCAGACCCACCCTGTCTGTTTGCTGAGAGGAAGCAGCTTTTAAATCATGTAAGTAAACCAATTTTAAACTACACATATGTTTTTACCTGGTTTAATCTCCACCTAGGTACATAACTGTGCCAATGTTTTACTCTACTTCCCTGCTTTCTCTGCATATTGCCAGCCAAATGCCTCCTTTTGTTACAACATGTATATATATATATATATATATATATATATATATATATATATATGTATACATATACACACAGGCACGCATATATATCTATATATATACACACACACATATACATATATACATATATATATATATATATATATAAATATAAACAGTACAATTATACAGTGCACCTATAGAAAATTCACAAGTCTTAGTTTTAAAATATCAGCCCAATCAGTCTGTATGTGTGGCTGAAGATTTATAGCACTAGCAGTGTATATATTGCGCGTCTTCCCTTCTTTTAACCCGATCTCCACGGCCAAACGAACATCTGAAAAATCAAGCAGAGAGGTGTGCTTCCATAGTGCATTATCTTACTTTAATAATAAAAAGACATCCTTGATATACACGTACCAGAAGATTTCTTGTAAAACAGCATGTATAAAAAACACGAACATCAATGACAGTCCGTAACGAACAAGTTCCAAACTTGTGTGAATCTTCAAATCCTCTACGCGTTTCGTTGACCACCAACTTCGTCAGGAGGATGAAGATTCACACAAGTTTGGGACTTGTTCGTTACGGACTGTGATTGATGTTCGTGTTTTTTATACATGCTGTTTTACAAGAAATCTTCTGGTACGTGTATATCAAGGATGTCTTTTTATTATTAAAGTATGATAATGAACTATGGAAGCGCCCCTCTCTGTTTGATTTTTCATATATATATATATATATATATATATATATATATATATATATACATATATATACATATATATATATGTATATACATATATATATATATATATATATATATATATACATACATACACACCACACATGTGTGTATATATATATATATATATATATATATATATATACACATATATATATATATATATATATATACACATACATGTATGTATGTATATATATAGTGGGTCAAGATAGTATATCTTTGTTTATAGTATATTTATTATCTCATGTTCCAGTCCCCTTTAATACACATGAGCCAATCGCATGCACATACATAATAAATGTGTATAAATGTGTAATTCGACTAGATAAGTAATTTCGCCCTTTTAGTTATGAGTCAAATTGTAAACCTGATATATTTGCAGACATATATGTGAGACATATAAGATATAACTATATAAATATATATTAACACTTATATAGTAAAAAGATAAATATATCTATACAATTCCGTAACACAATAGATCTGCACTGATTATAAATTCAGCTTTTTCCTAGTGCTCTTATATATTACTATAGAACTGAAGTGAATTTACAGTGCTGGAATAATATCACTATTACTCTTGAAATAAAAATCACGATAACATGTTAGAATGTAATATATATATATATATATATATATATATATATATATATATATAGATATAGATATATATATAAATAAATATATATATATATATATATATATATATATATATATATATATATATATGTATATATATATATAATAAAGAGCACTAGGAAAAAGCTGAAATTATATCAGCTTTAATTATATTAATCCAGTGTAGTTTGCATCACGTATCTCATTTGACTGTAACTGAAACACTGATAAATGGTCCCACAAGCACGGTTTTTGGATTCATTGACAAGATCCAGGTACAAGAAAATCATATTATATATATATATATATATATATATATATATATATATATATATATATATATACGGTGCACCAAACGGTAGTTGTTGATATAATGTTTTTATGGTTATATTTAATACATGTTAAATATATTACATTCTGCAATGTTATCACAATGTTTATTTAAAGCGTAATAGTGGTATTTATTCCCAGTGCTATACATTTCCTTCAGTTCTAGATTTTCCTGTCATTGGGTATATTATAGATTCCCAGCAGCAAGACTTATCACCTAATACTTGGATTGGGCTTTATTTTGTATGCACCATCACAAGTTTTATTTTTTATATTTTGTTATATCTATTATATACTGTATATGTTATATATTTAATGTAATCTCCAATAAGTGGTGCTCCATAGAAGAAATTAAATTCAAGTACAAGCAAAGAATTAAAAACAAATTAAATGGTGGCACTCTAGAGGTTAAATTACTTTCTTAAAACCCACATTTCATAAACTATACTTAAAATACATCATGGTTATGACTATATTGTTAGATAGCGAAATATAGAATGTAATATGTGACTAAGAGACATATTTATTAAGGTCCATCAAACAGATAACCGCATTGCTAAGTATAGAAGTTGTTTATAACTATAGGATCGTAGCACATATTGGAGTCTAATGTTCAATCAAATTCCTATCCATACTACTATGTACTATTCCTGCTTGATTCGCCAAAACCCATGTTTTCACTGATTTCAGTAATTTAATTAAGCGTCTCTTCATAATATGAACCATCTCACTAAAACACATGGCAAGTGCTCATGGCGAGTACTCTAGGGGGTAAATGTATCAAGCTGTGATTCTGGATTTCAAGTGATTCTCTCGGGCAAGTATAAACGTCGGGATTCAAATAAATTAACCGGTTCTCTACCCTAATGACCGTTTTAAGTATACAAAAAGATATACCGAAAGGTAGTTTAATATTTCATGCATTTAATAGTCAAATAAGAACAATTAAAGAGGTACACAAAACTAGATTATGTTATAAGAAAGTTTTAAAATATAATATTTTTTATAATGAAAATTTTTTAAATAATACCTGATAAAAGGCTAAAAAAGTACCAAAAATTGAAGTTACATGGCAACACATACATTGAATCACAATAGGAATTAAAAAAATAAATAATAAAAATGAAATTTAAATATAGGCAATAAAAGAGTACAAATTATTAAGACATTAAACAGACAATAGCAAAGTAATAAACAACAAATATTATAAAAGCTGCATAATGATAAATTATTTATATCAATATCAAGAATCAAACCCAGGTGTGCGTGTGTGCATAATATATTTCTTATTTTATGCTGCTAATATAAAGATAATAATAGTAATGAGTCATGTTATGCCACACAGTAGTGTCCCCATTTCAAATTATACCACAGTAATGCCCCCAGTTCATATTGTGCCACAGTAATGACCCTTTTCATCACACTGTGCCATGCTGCTTTTACCCCTTCACTCTGTGCCATTCTGCTTTTGCTCCCCCGTCACACTCTACCATGCTGCCTGTGCTCCCCCTTCACACTCTGCCATGCTGCTTTTGCTCCCCTTCACACTCTGCCATGCTGCTTTTGCTCCCCCTTCACACTCTGCTATGCTGCTTTTATCCCCCTTCACACTCTGCCATGCTGCTTTTGCTCCCCCTTCACACTCTGCTATGCTGCTTTTGTTCCCCCTTGCTTCCTTTCCTTCACTTTTATATCGGCTTCTTTCTTCTCTTTTCTTCTCTTCTTGTCCTATGTCTTCTTGGTTGCTGGCTCTTCTCTGCGCCGTTCCTCACTGAATGTTGGGCGTGATGATGTCACGCTCAACATTCAGTGTGGATGGAGCAGGTAGGAATGCCAACGCCGTGAACAGGTGAGTATTTTTTTTTAAAAAAAATTAAGTACCCAGCTCCCCCCGCCAACGAAGAGGGTGGACTCTGGAGCAACAGATTTGTTGAATTCACCTTAAAATTAGGTATCGGTTTTTGGCGAACTGGCTGAATCCCACCACTGGGCGCAGGTACAGGTTACCGGGGCCCGGGCCTCCACAAGCAAAATATTATTTTTTTTAAATGACATTTTAAAAAAAAGTAGAAAAAAAAATTCTCCTGGTTGTTGCATGCAGGGGACGGGTGAAAAGCTGTACATTTCGTGAGATTTACAGCTGCCCTGTAGGACCAGCACAGTGTATGCTAGGGGGGTGTCAATGATTCGCCTGTGGGGGGGTTATTCATGTGTCTGGGGGAGTAATGATGTGTCTGGGGCAGTTAATTATGATGTGTCTGTGGGGGTTAATGATGTGTCTAGGAGGGGGTTAATGATGTGTCTAGGAGGGGGTTAATTATGTGTCTAGGAGGGGGTTAATGATGTGGCTGTGGGGGTGGCGTGACTTGTCTGGGGGAGTTAGTTATGATGTGTCTGTGGGGGGTTAATGATGTTTCTGGGAGGGGGTTAATGATATTTCTGGGAGGGGGTTAATGATGTGTCTGTGGGGGTGGCATGATGTGTTTGGGGGGTGGCGTGAGATGACTTGGGGATGGAGTGATGTGGCTGGGGACAGCATGAGAAATGTTATGTTTTATTATAATGTGTGTATTTTATACTGCGTGATCTGTGTTATGTACTGTGTTCACTTATTCCTCGTTTTTCCATATTTACATTTTCCAAACCAGTACCAGGTTGTGAAATCTGCAATAACAGGTAGGTAAGAGCAACACTGTTTAAATACTTAATGGGCTAGTACAGTAAAAATATCCACTCACTTTTGCTTGCACCTTTATGGAAGGCGAGCAAAAATCAGCGGCTATTTCAGTAAACAAATAGGCACACGGTGTCTCCGCAGCCATTCCAGAGACAAATTGAGCATATTTTTTTCTATTTGAACCTCCTCCAATATGTCATGTTTAAAGTGATGCAGCTATGCCCCATGTTAACCACGCCCCAAAAAACTATTGCCACACCCCCTTCGGAGGGGGGGGGGGAGTTCCTGTACTGGGGCTCCACATTCCTTTTGGCGGCCCTGGAAATCGGGGTACCCCACACATTTGTTTTCCTGATTTTCCAGCAACTACCAGTAGGCTGGCAGCGCTAGGGTAAATAGTCTTCAGAGGAGGAACCCCATACTTTTTATTTTTTTTAACATTTTTAACATTTTCTGTTAGCTGCCTGCCATTCTTTTTGAGCAGGTGATAGTCGGAGCCGGGGTCGGGCACGACTCCGACCCAATGAATGCCGGCAGGCCCCCTAGCTGCTCGAGGCCCCTGGGCTGTAGCCCCTTTAGCCCTATTGTTAGTCCGGCTCTGCCTGTGATACATCTTGAATTATTTACTTGCTAGAATCCCCTTGCGGAAAACAATGCGTGGGGAGGACGATTAGGAAATTATCAATTAGAATTGCGGAGCACCAAAGGAACATTAGGTATCAGCTTGAAACACATAGGGCTAGATTTACTAAGCTGTGGGTTTGAAAAAGTGGGGATGTTGCCTATAGCAACCAATGAGATTCTAGCTATCATTTTGTAGAAGGTACTAAATAAATGAAAGCTAGAATCTGATTGGTTGCTATAGGCAACATCCCCACTTTTTCAAACCCGCAGCTTAGTAAATCTAGCCCATAGTGTTCCGGACCACTTTACCAAGTATCGTAACCTGGATCCCACCCAATTAAAATTTCTAGGTATACATAAGGTTAAAAAATCCTGGCAGGGAGGAGACTATGTGAAATCAATATCTCGAGAAGAGGCTAAGTTTATATACACATTGATAACCTTGTACCGGAGGGTTTAAATATAGACTTTGACCTGAATACTTTTCTTTAAAATAATTTTTGTTGTCTTTTTTTCCTACTTTACTCCTCATTTTGTGTGGAATATGGTTTAACGAATGCAGTCATTAAGATCATGACAAACTCTTTTTTTTATATGTATAATAATTTATAGTTTACTATCCAGTTTCGGACTGGGGCATGAAGGGCCCACTGGGGGACTGCAACGCTGGGGCCCACCAGAGGGGATGTGGCCAGCCATCATAGAGACGAGACCAGACACTAGAGGGGGAGTGGTCAGCCCACGAAGGACAGCTAGCACCATAGTGTAGTATATAAAGAATGTAGTGTGCTCATCCTTCTCTTTTAAAATGACAGGCTGACTGCGCACTTAGTTACTAACGTGCTCATGCTCCTCTGGGTGGTTGGATATCCGGAACTCCTACTCTCATCTGCCCTGCTCAAAGTGAAAAACACACTACCGCGCAGGTTCAGAGAGCCCAGACGCGACTCTCTGCACCTGTGTGGTAGTGTGTTTAACGGGAATTTTTGGCAAAAACGGGGGGGGGGGGGGAGGAGTTGCGCTCTACCCCTACTGTTGCAAGAGCAGCATTAACACAGGTTATCCCTCTCTACGAACTAATAATATACTGAAAGTTAAGCGCTCATTGACTTATGTATTATTCCAAGTGTAATGCTAATAATAAAATTTGTATTCTTTTATCTTGAATACAATTCGTATTTTTCTATATCTTGTATTAGGCTGTGAGCAAGAGGCTCGGTTCAATTAGTGGGATAACATTTAATGTTAGTTTTATCACAATTTATTGAATCCTGGTTAAAATACATAAAAATACATTAATATAGACAAATAAAATACTCCAATTAAACCACAGTATTTATATTATGAGGCATTGATTTCTATATACATACATATGGTATGGCATCAATTGAACATACATAAAAATCAGACAAACCTAGGTATATAGACCTGGACTAGTCTAGCTACTGGGAGGCAAATGGCAGTGGGTATAAATGCTGCATTGATCCAGATATAACACAGTCACTGATATCTCAATAAAATAATGTTCATAGCATACAAGTCCAGTAGATGGGAATTGGTATTTCTTTAAGTCTCTGCTAGTGCAATATAAATATTCAGATCACTGTCCACATATATCACATGGTTATTGCTGCGATGCTTTCAAATTTAAATTAGTTTACTTGCAGTTTCGATGTATATAGAGATGGTGGCCAGGTACCCAGTGTGCTGAAATCAGAGGATGTTTCTCGTGGTCCGTGCTTGTTACTGTTGGAGAGGAAGGTGCCTGCGTTCCACTGTGGAACGCATCTGTCCCTTCCTGTTCTCGCGTATGTCCAAAAGATGAATTGTATGCAAGTCGGGAGTCAGCTGTTTTCTTAGCTCCTCCCTAACAACGGAGGGGGCGTGGCTATAATGTGACGGGGCCTACCGGTGGATAGTCCTGCTGCCCTGCAGGCCAGTCCGAGCCTGTTACTATCAAAAGGACTCTTTTATTTGGTTCATTTTCCAGTGTATATATAACATTCATAAAAGTGTACATCATATGCAAGATTCTGAATCAGTTCACTTGCTGACTGTGGGAAGGCTTCTATCTCACAAGATGTGATGATCAAACAGTAGTTCATTTGTTTCCAAAAATCAACCCTGAGGAAGCCCCATGGGGCGAAACGCGTAGGTTTACTCATCTACTGAACGCCAGCCACTTTAAAGCCTCTGTTATAAATCTGTTCTGACATCACAGGAAGGGGGGCTGTGGGCCCTGCAGCTTGGTTTTAAAACTGCACTGTGTCTATAAGAAATTGTTCACTTTTGGGAGTCAATCTGATATTGAATAATGTCCCATTTTTCCTGCTCCTCCCAGCACCAGAAACTTGATTATATGTGAGTTATCAATTCTTTATCCTTTTTATTTTATAAGAAACAATTGCATTATATTTGTATGCCTTTTATTAACTGTTTTATCTTAAGCATTGTGGATGTGTTTTCCATATTAAATTACACTTGAGTTTAAATCTCTGTGTTTTTATGAATTCACGCAACAATTTGGTCAAGATGCTACATAATTGAAATGAGGAGAGCACTGTGGTTTATGTTAACTCTGATTACAGTAAATTATGCTAGATTAATTCTAGGGAGAACCAAAGGCTTCCTAAATAAAAGTGTCAGCTCTTCATAAAATAACCTTGGTGGTGGCATAGTTGGTAGGGTAAAGCTAGGGTGTGGCATAGATAGGGAAGGATTTAACCCTGTGTCACACACGCGTCACGCAGGCTCAGGTGAGTGTTGTTCGTGACATCTTCTCAGAGCCCCTGGATGGCAGGAGTATACTCTAAGTATAAAATGTGAACTGCATGTATCATTAACACTATCTCTAAAGCTTATATTATAAAAATATATCATTTGTTGTATCTTATTCAAAAACAAAAAACAATACATAACTTATTTCAGTCTATTTATAAGTGGTCTTGTATTTTTTTAATCTAGTCTATGTTTACTACTTTGTCTAGAGTTCATATATTCTGTTATCTTATGTCTTCTCTATTTGAGTTCCAGAACCGTAACAATACTTAAATTCATATATAAAGTTGCAACTATCTTCAAATCAAGATGAAAATGCTGGAGAGCTTGGAAAACTTGTCTGTCACACATCGGGATCTTAGCCGCACTTACCTCACCCGCCGCTGTCATATCACGACTACCTGGGTCCCTTATGGTCGTCTGCAGCATTCCCGTCCTCTACACCTCCGTTTGTAAACAAACACATACTGTTTGTTCTGCTGCATGGGCGCGGCCATTTTGGATGCAGTCAGGTGATCTTTCCAGACCAACCAGATTCAATAGCTGTGATCACATGAACTGTACTGCCAATAGTTGTTTATGACACACTATTTAAACCTGCTGCTGTGATCTGTTCATTGCCAGAACAACACACTTCTCACCAGAGGATAGTTCATGGCTCCAGTGTTCCTGTCAGCATTTCCAAGTGCTCTGTTTCTGCCAGCATTTCCAAGTGCTATGTTCCTGTCAGCATTACCAAGTGCTCTGTTCCTGTCAGCATTACCAAGTGCTCTGTTCCTGTCAGCATTACCAAGTGCTCTGTTCCTGCCAGCATTACCAAGTGTTCTGTTCCTGCCAGCATTACCAAGTGCTCTGTTCCTGTCAGCATTACCAAATGCTCTGTTCCTGTCAGCATTTCCAGACTGCGCATTCCCCTGCTATGTTCTACATTCAGCAAGAACATGAGCAGGAAGATCATCCAGGCTGCTAGGTTCGGTTTAGTCCTGCTCCAGCTAGTCCCAAGGGTCCCGAATCGGATCAAGAAATACAGACGACCGTGACAGTTTGTTCTGGCCAAATGGATCTGCTAGGGGAACATACCCCAAGGGAGGACTCTGTCCAAATAGTAGCTGAATGCATGAGAAACAAGAAACTAACCAGGGGCAAATTTTGAGATTCTTGCAGGATGTTTCTACGCGTATGGATATCTTGCAGGTATTCCGCAGTCAACCATCCCATACTCCGCCCGAGTCAGTAAGACCTGCTTCACTACCTACTCCATCCGGACTCCATCTTCCCACGCCAGCTAAATACAATGGCGATCCGAAGTATTGCCGCGGGTTTCTCAACCAGTGTAGTACACACTTTGAATTACAACCCGGGAATTTACCTACTGCACGTACCAAAACTGCTTATATTATTTCGCTATCAGGGCAAGCTCTGGCGTGAGCATCACCGCTCTGGGAAAATCTGACCCAATTTTATCTGATATTGATAGCTTCCTGTCTACCTTCCGCAGAATATTTGACGAGCCTGGAAGAGCAACGTCAGCCGCTTTAGATATTCTGCGGCTTCGGCGAGGTCAGCAGTCCGTGGGCCAATATGCCGTTCAATTTTAAACACTGTCCTCTGAGCTGTCTTGGAATAATGATGCTCTTGTTGCGGTTTTCTGGCAGGGTCTGTCTGACCACATTAAGGATGTATTAGCGACTCGGGACTTACCTACAACGCTAGACCAATTGATTACCATCTGCAATCGGGTTGATGTTCAGTTCAGAGAGAGAGCTCTAGAAAGGAGGAGGCTGAAACACCCCAAGTTCCGCCCTACTCGACGGATCCATGCACTGTCTCCTTTCTCTGAAGGACCCATGCAACTAGGCAAAGCACGCCTTTCGCCCACTGAGCGAGAACAGCGAGTTAAAGAGAAACTTTGCTTACACTGTGCTAGTTCCGGACATCGGCTACATTGTTGTCCTCGCAGGTAGGGTAAACGCACCCTCCTAGCTTACGATGAGGAGGTGAGCCTAGGAGTGGCCCTTCGCTCCCCACAAGGCAAGGACTGTATTATCCCAGTCACCCTGAAACACGCTCAAGTTTCCCAAAACATTTCAGCCCTGCTGGATTCTGGAGCAGCTGGGAATTTCATGTCTGCCAAATTAGCTGCTGAACTAGCCATTCCACTAGTGAAAATTCCCGTGACCATCTTTCTCTCTGCGGTTGATGGTAGCCGTATTCCAGGGGGTACCATTACGCATCAGACTTCTCCAGTGACGCTCCAAATAGGAGTTCTGCATTCTGAGTCTCTTACCTTTTTGGTCATCCCAGAAGCCACTAGCCCTGTGGTTCTCGGGTTTCCATGGCTTCAAACGCATAACCCTCATATCGACTGGTCGACTCCACAAATCTTGGCATGTGCTCCAACTTGTTTCGGGCCCTGTTTACAACGTGTTCTTCCACATTGCTCCACCTCTGATAAAGAAGTTTTGCCAGTTCCTTCTGCCTACCAAGAGTTCACTGACGCTTTCAGTAAGCAGGTCGCTGAAACTCTACCACCTCATCGGGATTGGGAATGTCCTATTGATCTTGTTCCGGGTAAAACCCCACCACGTGGCAGAGTCTACCCTCTTTCTATTCCTGAGACAAAATCTATGTCTGAATATATTAAAGAGAACTTGGAAAGGGGCTTCATTCGCCCATCCTCTTCACCGGCAGGAGCCGGGTTCTTTTTTGTAAAGAAAAAGGATGGTGGATTACGTCCCTGCATTGATTACCGCGGTCTCAACGACATGACCATCAAGAACCGGTATCCTCTGCCCCTCATCACAGAGTTATTTGACAGAGTCAAAGGTGCCAAATTATTTACGAAGTTAGATCTCCACGTGGCCTACAATTTGATTTGCATCAGGCGTGGCGACGAATGGAAAACCGCCTTTAACACCAGGGATGGGCACTACGAATATCTTGTCATGCCATTCGGTCTGAGCAATGCCCCAGCGGTTTTTCAGAATTTCGTAAACAAAATCTTTCGGGACTTACTGTACCATACTACTGTGGTATATTTGGACGATATCCTCATTTTCTCCTCTGATATCCAGTCCCATCACAGACATGTTAAAGAGGTCCTCAGCCATCTCAGAAGGAATCATCTCTTCATCAGGATGTTCAGCAATTTGTTTCCGCATGGGGCAGCTGTGCCCAACATCAAGACAATCTTCAGCTGGTCAACTTTTGCCTCTGCCTATTCCCACCAAACCCTGGACCCATATTTCTATGGATTTTGTTTCTGATTTGCCTAATTCTAATAATTTCAATACCATATGGGACTTCGTTGACCAATTCTCTAAAATGACGCATTTTGTTCCTCTCCGTGGCCTCCCATCTGCACCTATACTGGCTCGGCTATTTATAAAGGAGATCTTCCATTTGCATGGTTGTCTTGAAGAAATCGTCTCTGATAGAGGAGTTCAGTTTGTGGCGAAATTCTGGAGATCCTTGTGCCAAGCACTACATATCAAACTAAACTCCTCTTCGGCCTATCATCCCCAATCCAACGGGCAAACGGAAAGAGTCCACATTGATAGGTGTTCTGACACCCTCATTCAGTGAGGTGGGAGAGCTGGCTCAGACACCACTTAGAGGTGACGCCTGTTGCGCTCATACAAAGCACCGTGTCGCTCACCGGTCTTCAGATGGATCCAGAAAAGGCGAATGCTGTGTTACATTGGCCTCAGCCAACTACTCTTCGTGCAATTCAGCGTTTTTTAGGTTTTGCCAATTACTATAGACGCTTCATTCAAGATTTTTCCTCGATTGCATCTCCTATTGTGGCCCTAACTCGTAAAGGGGCCAATACTAAACAATGGTCCTCTGAGGCTCTTCAAGCCTTCCAGTTTCTCAAAGAGTCCTTCTCCTCTGCTCCTGTTCTTCGACAGCCTGATGTGACGCTTCCCTTCTTCCTAGAGGTAGATGCCTCTAATGTTGGTGTAGGAGCCATTCTCTCCCAAAGATCGGAGCAACAAAAATTCCATCCTTGTGCCTTTTACTCTCGGGGTCTTCCGCCTGTGGAGAAGAATTATACCATCGGGGACAAGGAGTTGCTGGCTATAAAAGTAGCATTAGAGGAATGGAGATATTTGTTGGAGGGAGCTCGTCATCATGTGACAATTTTTACTGATCATAAAAATTTGTGACGTCCTCAGACTTTGAAGATGGTCCCAACCACTCTATATTAGACCCCAAATGTGTTTCTCTGGCTGCTTCTTCCACTAAGGTGCTACAATTTGGGAGAACCCTCGTGCCTCCTGCTCTTAGGAAGAAAATCCTTTCGTGGTTCCACTCTTCTCGTTTTTCTGGACACTCTGGTGAACGCAAGACCTTTGAAATTCTTTCTCGAAGTTACTGGTGGCCTTCTATGAGGAAAGATGTCAAAGATTTTGTGGCTGCGTGTGATTTGTGTTCCCAGTTTAAGACTCCCCGCAGAACTCCAGCGGGTTTGCTTCAACCACTACCCATTCCTTCCAAGCCGTGGACCCATATTAGTATGGACTTTGTTACTGATCTTCCTCCTAGTAAAAAGTGCAATACTATTTGGGTAGTGGTGGACAGATTTTCGAAGATTGCACATTTCGTTCCTTTGACCGGTTTACCTTCTTCATCTACTCTGGCTGATTATTTCATCAAAGAAATCTTCCGTATTCATGGATGTCCTTCCGAGATTGTTTCAGATAGAGGAGTACAATTCGTTTCCAGATTCTGGCGGGCCCTCTGTAAGACCTTGGGTATCCGATTATCACTCTCATCCTCCTACCATCCTCAATCTAACGGACAAACCGAAAAGGTCAATCAAGATCTTGAGACTTTTATAAGGATGTTCTCTTCAGCCAACCAAGACAACTGGGTAGATTTGCTTCCATGGGCTGAATTCGCTCATAACAACATGTATCATGAGTCATCTTCTAAAACTCCATTCTTTGTGGTTTACGGTCACCATCCGTCTTTTCCGGAATTTCCTGCCCTCCCTCCAACCCAAGTTCCTGCTGTAGAGACTGTTTGTCAGACCTTCAAAAATATTTGGTCTCAGGTCAAAACCTGTTTAAAGAAAACATCTGCCAGATATAAGTCTTTTGCAGATAAAAAGAGACGGGCTATTCCACCACTGAAAATCGGAGATCGTGTTTGGTTATCAACCAAAAATATTCGTTTGAAGGTTCCATCTATGAAGTTCGCTCCTCGTTTTATTGGTCCGTATAGGATCATTCAAGTGATAAATCCAGTTTGTTTCAAACTTCTACTACCTAAGAACCTTCGTATTTCCAATGCCTTCCATGTGTCTTTGCTCAAACCTCTTATCATCAACCGTTTCTCGGTCCCTCCTTCAGCACCTCGGCCAGTTCAAATTCATCAAGAGGAAGACTTTGAGATTACTCACATATTGGATGCAAAAATTTCGCGAGGAGTTCTTCGTTTCCTCGTTCATTGGAAGGGCTTTGGTCCTGAGGAGCGGTCATGGATCAAAGCAGAAGATCTCAACTCTCCAGCTCTTCTTAAGAAGTTTTATTCCAAGTTTCCGGACAAACCCGGTTCCAGGTGTTCTGTGCCCACCTTTAAAAGGGGGGGGTACTGTCACTCACCGGACTGTGAGTGCCATTTCCCGTGTATTCAGGAACCGTGGCCGTCCGCCATCCTGAGGGTCTGCGCATGTGCAGCCCTTATCAAACCTTCAGTACCTGTTGCTTTTAATTAATTGGATGATCAGGCAACCCTCCCTATTTAAACCACCTGTGATCATTACCTGGTTGCCTGATCTTGGAGTCTCATTCCCCATGAGCCTCTGAAGGTGTTCCTGTGTTCCTCGTGTATTCAGCTCCTGCTGATTCCTGTTTACTGCTATTGTGGTTTCCAGACCACTTCAACTCTCCTGTGTTCCTCGTGCCTGCACTCAGCTGATTCCTATCTGCTATTACTAACGGACTCCTGTTCGTTTCAACTCTCCTGTGTTCATCGTGCCTGCACTCAGCTGATTCCTATCCGCTGCCTCCGTTACTACTACAGAGTTCCTGATCGTCTCAACTCTCCTGGGTTTATCGTGTCAGCTCTCTGCTGCCTCCGTTACTACTACAGGGTTCCAGACCGCTTTTACTCTCCCGTGTTCAGCGTGCCTTCTCTCCGCTGCCTCCACCACTAATACTGGGGACCAGACAGCCTCAACTCTCCCGTGTTCTTCATGTTTCCAGTTCCACTTACTACTGCTTCCTGAGTATTGCTTCGTTGATTCTGGATTACCTGCCGTGCGCTGCACCAACCTTATTACGGCTTCCACCCTCCAGTGGTCTCTCCTCCTGCCGGCCTTCAGCCGCTCAGGTATCCCTGCACATCTCTCTGACAGCCTGCTCTCCTGAACTGCGGTATGCATACTTTCCATTGACTTTGCTTTTGTATTGCATATCTATCTGGACTGAGTTGTGTTCTCCTCCGGAGCCTCCTATCCACTGAAGCTATTGTTACCATTGACTTTGTTTCCTATTGCCTGGATAGCTATTTTGACTTTGTATACTTCAAGCAGTGCTTGTCAGTTATCGTTGTATTATGGATATCATCGTGGGATCAAGTTCTGTGTGCCCTGTGTATACTCTGCTTTACATTCATCTCCTCGTGCCCCTCCTCACATATATATAGCAGTGGTACAACTTGCTGACGCAGACCACTGACTCCTGTTCCCTGTGACACCAGTTTCAAGTATCCTCTCACATAAGCAGTGGTACAACTTGCTATACGCAGACCACTGACTTCCCCGTTACCTACTTCACTTGGATTCCATTCCTTCACTATAGACAGCGGTACAACTTGCTATACGCAGACCGCTGACTCTCACTACCTCCTCGCTACTCCTGGACATTCCTCCTCACTATAGCAGTGGTACAAATTGCTATACGCAGACCACTGACTTTCCTCACGTTTCCTTGTCCATCTGGTTCCTCGTGTACATTCATCTACTCATTACCAGTTGCTGCTAGTCATAGACTTTCCTCGAGCATTCTCTCACCATCTGCTGTTTCTCCTGTTCCGTTGTCACCCTGCTACCAGAGAACCATAGTACCAACTATATTACTCTGGTAAGTCCATCATCTGGTGATATCCTGGGCAAAGACTCCTAGTGCCCGTGACACACCGTCGGATTGCACCACATAGCTGTTGGGCCTGTTGGACATCCTTCGACAGTCCCGATTCTGTCAAAACCGACCGGGGTCTGGATGCAGACGGTCTGCCCCGGAGACAGCGGTCTCAACTGATAAGAGGTTTTGTCGTGATTGGCTTTGAGCCGTAACCTGGACTTCTCCAGAGCACTCTACACATTGGTCTCAATGGTTGCTGTAAGCTTGACTTTGGTGGTAGGAATGATAGTGTGAGTGTGTCTGGACAGAAGGCATTGAGAAGGAGAAATGGAGCTCATTGCTTGGGGTATTTCTTAAATTAAGGAGCAACCTGAATATGTCTGAACCATCTCTGTAGTATTTGTTTGACAGGTACTTTGCAGAACGTACTGCCTTTCTGCTAGTCTTTTAGATTGTGGATAGTGCAGACTGCTAGTGACATGTGAGATGTCCCATTCATTGCTGAAGGACTGGAACTCACCACTCATGAACTGCATGGCGTCGTTAGTGAGAGAGGATAACTCCTTGTCCAATGTGATCTGCCAGAACCCGCAATTGGCATCTAGAGTGGTGAATATATTTGCATTTGGCATGTCGGCAATGACTTGCTCCATGGTCCTGAGGGGGTGATGCGGTCTATCAGAGTTTTATTCAGATGCACAGGGTCAATGCAGATGCGTACTGAACCATCCTTTTTAAATGCAGCAACCATGGCTGACACCCACTGGGTGGCTTCTACCACTGGAGCAATGACACCCTTCTGGGAGCACACTCTGTAGGAGGAACAGTCTCATCAAGACGCATGTGATATGTGACAGGGAGTTTTCCAATGGTCTCGCAATCGAGCAGATCAGCAAAGTCTCTTAATTCTGGAATATCTTGTTGCAGCATGTGCACATCAGCACTAAACATCTTTAACCCCAGTTTTATACTGTCCAGCAGACCTAGCAAAGGTTTGACATTACTATCCGCAATATGAAACTGCAGTGGGACACCTGTGGAGTGAAACGTGGCCATACCCACAGTCTTGATTATCTGGCCACCGTAAGCAATTAGATTCACTGTGTGAGAACAATCAATAGGTGTCTTGGGGTTTGTGGCTAGAGGAGTTCACGTGACATGATGTTGTATTTGGCGCCAGTGTCAATTTTAATTTTGATGGAGTTATTTGTCTCCTTTTCAACTATGGTGGTAAATATTTCACTCTTTTCAGCCCTGAGGTTAACACTTGCACAGTGAAGAGCGGTGTCAGGATTGTTTTCTGGCGGTGTATCTACCGTATGGACTCGGTGCGGTTGGCTGCTGGAAAGTGCACTGTAGTGTTGTCTGTCATCAGTTTTGGGCTTGGACCTGCACCAGCAAGCAAAGTTATTTTGTATACTACAGGCATCACAGTGTTTATGGAAAGCAGGACATTTGTGACGTTCATAGGAATAGCGACCGCCGCAATTCACACAGCGCATTTGTTGCTGCTCGTGTTGCCGGAGGTCACATATATCAGCTTTATCTACACCTTCAGCACCAGCTAAATTGAGCAGGGTGTATGCCTGTACCTTTTTTGATTTGTCTGAGAGTCCAGCACATCAGTATACACGCCATTCCCTCTTGAATTTGAGCCATGCGTCCACGATGGCGTCGTCTAAAACAAGTGGACCTATGCATCGGAGACCTTGTGCCATCTCAGCCAACCTTCTGACACCATGTAAAACTGTGCTGTGAAAACATGTCTTTACTATATGGTATATACTGAGAACTGAAAATGGCTGTCAGGTATTTCCTGTCAGCCAGCAGCTCCTGGTTGGCAAGTGGATGGTAGTGATCAGTGTCGGACTGGGGCATGAAGGGCCCACTGGGGGACTGCAATGCTAGGGGCCCACCAGAGGGGGTGTGGCCAGCCATCATAGAGGCGTGACCAAAAACTATAGGGGGGAGTGGTCAGCCCATGAAGGACAGCTAGCACCATAGTGTAGTATGTACAGAATGCAGTGTGTGTATAATGAGTACACAGGGTTGACCTGTCCCTTAGATTGGGCAGAACAGTCACCAAAAATCAGGATTGTCCCACTAGACCAGGCTTGGCTAACCTGTGGCACTCCCGGTGTTGTGAAACTACAAGCCCCAGCATGCTTTGCCATAATATAGCAGCTTATTGCTGTAAGGGTATGCTGGGACTTGTAGTTTCACAATACCTGGAGTACCACAGGTTAGCCAAGCCTGCACTAGACTCAGAACATTTGGCAGACTGTCCTACCTGTTCTTGTCACTTTTACCACCTGTAGCTGCTCGTTTCTTTAGTTGTGGCATATCTGGATCCTGGAATGCTGAGGGCCCTATTTGAAAAAAATAATGGGTACATTTAGAAACGCCAATCATCCCTGCCATTAAATCAACAGCACCCACATTTAATAATTAGGCCTCTCTCCAGCCTCAACATTAAAGTAATAGTGCTCACATTTGATAAATAGATCTATTTCCCTCCAACCAACCCCAACATTAATGTTCTCTGTGCAGCCCCCCCACTATAGTTTAGCATAGGCATCCCCCCTCACTATAGTTTAGCATAGTTAGCCCCCCTATAGTTTAGCATAGATAGGCAGCCCCCTATGCCACATAGTAGGGCCCCCTTACAACATTATGCCACACAGTAGTGCCCCCAAGCAACGTTATGCCACACAGTAGTGCCCCCAAACAACGTTATGCCCCACAGTAGTGTCCCCAAACAATGTTGTGGCCCAATGTTATGCCACACAGTAATAACTAAAATTCACATATGCCATGCTATTGTGTCCCCATTTTATATTGTGACCACAGTAGTGCCCTCCAATTCACGTATGCCATGCAATAGTGCTCTCAAAACACACACACACTTTATATATATATATTTACATACATACACACACCATATATGTATATATACATGTGTGTGTGTATATATATATATATATATATATATATACATATATATACACACACATGTATATATACATATATGGTGTGTGTATGTATGTATATATACATAGTGGTAGCACAAACAATATAAACGTGGTAAAGTCTACTTACCCATATGTTGAATTATGCAGCCTCTCTGCTTCTTCTCCCTTCAGCGGCGGCAGGAACATCATCACAGAAGGAGGGGGCGGGTCACATGATCGCAGCTGCAATCGTATTTGAAAGATGACTGGCTGTCACTGACAGCCAGTCATCTGCAGCAGCTGGGACTGCGGAGATGACTGCGGGCACCCTGTTTGACGTCAACGGGCCTCCAGGTAAGCTCCGCCCACTACTAAAAGGGGGGGTGGCCGTAAGGTAGCAGGGTGGTTTTACCGGTAGCCCGCTGGGCCAGTCCGACACTGGTAGTGATGTCACTTCCATCAAACACATATAGCATACATCTACAGCTGTGTCTATCTCCACTTTTTTATCTCTCTTCCTACCTTTTCTTCTGCTGTGGAAGAGAAAAAGGCGCGCTTCTTTAAATTAATGAAATGTGTACAATTGAATAAAATTATTTGAGACTGCAGCCAAGGACAAAAGAGACCAATGTGCATGTGTGAACAAAAGAAAAAGGTTGTCTGGCGCTCAGAAACAAATAATATATAAAAATCACTGTATAAACATAAAGGAGAATTTTGTACACAATATAGCAATATTGGGTTTAAGCTCACCTGTCAGCGTCAGTGCACTGTCACAACAGGTGTGATGGAAGCTATCTGCTGGTGTTGAACGCAACTGAGCAGGGAGGCGCAGAGTCTAATGCATCCTTGGTATTCACCAGGGACCCCCGCAAGGAAATATAGACTTGGCTGCAAAAGGAGCGTAGGTCGCGGTTCTCCAAGACAGCCACCAGCGAGATAGGTGAACAGCGGATAGTCAGACAGGTCGAGGTCAAATCCAAGAGGATGAAGCAGTACCGAGTCAGAATCAAAGACTAGTCAGGAAAGCCGAGTACCAGGAGAGCCAAATCAGGATCTGGAGAGAAGTCAGCAACAAGCCGAATCAGCAGGATACTAGGAACAGAAGACAGAAACAACACTGGAGATCAGGTGTGAGCCTAATACTCTGGCACCCTAGCGGTGTCAGAGGCAGGTTTAAATAAAGGTAGGGCACTCCTGATTGGAGCGTGAGAAAGCCCGCTCCGGATAGGCAGATGCAGAGCGAACAGCCTGCCGATTCAGACAAGAAGCATCGCCCCTTGCTCGGCAACAGGATGCCTAGCGTTTGTATTCAGATGGCCGGGAGCACTGCGTTCTGTTGCCAAACAACAGACCGCTTACGGTCGGAAGGAGTCGGCATCCGTCCCTGGCAGCAGTAGTACTGCGGGGACGGTGCCTGACAGGCACCTTCTGCTGTGGGCTTGTGGTCCCTCTTTATTGCCCACCCCCCTCCTTTCTATATGGCTATTTCCCATGCCCTTGCCTTTTGTAACTTTACTGGTTCATAATTTACTTCCTTTAACAGCATTAACACAATCTCTCTCGTTCTGCAACACCATCTCTCGCTCATGTGTTGCACACTGGCAAGAAAAACACTGTATATGTATACATTTACATCATAGATAGTTCCCATCTGAAATGTTGATAATTTGCTTCCTTTGCCGCATAAGTACATTGCTGTAAGGACCTGTAGGATATTACTGTATATACATATTAATGTATGCAGAATGATAGCCCTAGACTTACAGAGGTTAGTAATTAATTTACTCAACATGTTTCATTATTTTGAGATCAAAGCATAGTGTATATATGCATCACACCTACCAACTGTCACAATTTCATCAGTACAGTTCTGATTTGAGGTGACACATTTGTTTCAATGCATGGAAGTTGAGAGCTATGTCACTGCTCAGGTGCCTCTGGTGAGTACGGCAATTCAATGGTGTTTTGCTAAGATTGAGAGTGAGCGAGCCTCAGAAGTGCTAGACAAACCCAGGGAGGCATGGCTATGCACATTACGATGTTGCCACTCACCTAATGTGAAGATGTCATGCCACCTTTACTGATGGGGCATGGTCATGTCCTGATTAAGGATTCTGAATTGTAAGGTATGATACACAGACTGACGGAGGGCAGTTATCAAATATTTAATTAACCATATAGGAAAATGAATGTGATTTGTTAGTATCCTTAGGAGATCCACTTATATTTAATATATATACTCCATGACAGTGATAGACAGAGGATATTAATGAAATCAGTTACCACAGAAGAGCATAGTGAGTTTCTCTAGAAGATCTCAGTATGCTTTTTATCACGAAGACTGAGAGAAGTGTGCTGCCTTGTGAAACATAACATAGAATTTGACAGCAGATAAGAACCTCTTGGCCCATCTAGTCTGCCCATTTTTTAAACTATGGTAACCTCAATCCCTATTTCATCCGTCGTTCTTTGTAAGGATATCCTTATGTCTATCCCAAGCATGTTTAAATTGCTCTACTGTATAAGCCTCTATCACCTCTGATGGGAGACTATCCCACTTATCCACTACCCTTTCTGTGAAGTAGTTTTTTTTCAAATTTCCTCTGAACCTACTTCCCTCCAGTTCCAGTGCATATCCTGTGCTCATACTTCCTACCCAAGTCAGCTTGGATAATTAATCACTTATTTTTTATAGACAATATGAATTTTTATTTCTCTTTATTTATCTCTAGAATGTCAATTTATTGTGAATTAAGTGATAGATTAGAAAAATAAGACCCTACATTACAGAGGCATAACAATAACAATGGTTGGAAAAAAATGCCTTAAGGAAAAACATTGAATTACTCTACGTAGTCACTTCTCAACAGTTTAGAAAAATAAAGTGTTTGTGAGTCACCATAAAACCAGCCAGATTTTTTGGCGTATTTAGTAATAAAATAACAAGAACAAGCAAGTTTAAATTATTCAATATATTTGTTCATACAATAAAAATGTTAATGCGGAAGTTTCACTTAGCCGTGACAGTTATTATCATTTACCATTCTAAAATAGTTTCATGTCTGCAATTCTGTACTGGTTGGTATGGCCACACACAACTCTGCAGCGTGACCCAGACCCATTTTTGGGCAGGGCCATGAGCACTGGTTAGTTAGTACTAGTTGAGGTATTAAGCTGGCCATACACATGAAAGCCAAGGGACAGACTTCAATGGGTGTATAAATTGGTTGAGATTCGATACTTAATACAACCAGCCAGATCACTTCTGGCATCACAGGGACCTGTTAGTGTGGTCAGAAGGTTACTACAAACATGCTTGGCCAATAGTGACCATCTTCTGGCTACATTTACCAATATGCCTTTTTCAGAGACACAGACACTACAATATCAAACCAATTGTGCAATGTCACCTGTGATATTGTAGCTTGTGAGGCCAGCGTAGCATATCTTGCATGAAGTAGCTCTACACATGCTTGGAAATGGTTGTTACACCACTGAACGCAACTGTATGCAGTTCATGTCCAAACATAAATGAGACTTATAACTGCTTATGACCTGTTGCGCAACAGGAGAGGACAGACGTAGGCAATGTACTGTAAGGGCATTTTGACACAAATGCGGACGATTCAAGACATGGGTTTCTTGTAAGTACACTTGTTTCAGCCATATCATTTGCACCAACTACAGGGTAGGTGTAAGTCCCAACTGATAGTGATGACTGTCACGGCATAGTCTTTGTTTGAAAAAGTACAATAAAAAAATATATATTGTGTTAAAGGGAGTGGTTGCCTCAGACTTCTAAGAGAGGAAATAGGTATTCAGCTGACAGTCTGCAGGGAAGTGTCAGGATCTGCCTCCGGCTGCTCTGTTGCATTGCCCACGGGGATGCTGTTCTACCCCTGCAGTTCCTGTCTGCTGGACTTTCTATGGAATTTTCTATTTACACCAGCCCTGTTGTACATCTGTCTCACCAAAGGTGCTGGTATTGTCATTTTCCCCGCACCGGCAGGAGTTAATCTTCTGCTCCTGTGTGTCTGTCTATTTATGCCTGCTTCCCACAGTGCACCTTGCTGGTCATTGATATTATTGTTGTTGCTTTGTTGGAATACCTGCAAGCTGCTATCTGTTTTTGTGTAACCCAGGTCCTGGCTATTCACTTGCTCAGTTAAGTGCACTTATGTCTGTTGTTTGTATTTGCTGCTAATACCTGTTTCCAGCCACACCCGAATATCTGTTTTATGCGCTGCTTTATCTGACCTGTGCCTTTACTGTATATCTGGATTGTGTTGTTTCTTCAATAAAACAGTCTATGTTTTTACCTTACTCCTAGATCTATAGCTGTCATTACAAATTCCAGTTATTTGATCAGAAACTTGACAGGAAGGCTGCAGACATTACAAACTCATACAGCAGTGTACCTAGTTTAAAGATATACACAAGGAGGATATATGTGTGACAATATAATAGTAAGTGTGACTTAACTTACATGTTTTGAAAGTGATTTGAAAGTGTTTTTTTTTCCACAGCTAACAGCAAGCTGGCAGAGAGTGTCTCAAGTGAAGCTAATCAAGCAGAGCACCTGCTGAGAACTCTTTAATAAAGACAAGGAGGGAGTGTCACCTGAGTTGTTTATTGTTTAGTGTGACCAATGCTGAATAAGTTGAACGGTGTCTAGGGAGCTGGTCTCTGTTAATTTAGCATTAGGATTACAAGAAAGTGTGTGGAACTTTATGTTATGAATTACTTTGCCATCCTGACAAATAAAGGAAAGTACAAAGCAAGAAGTTGTTTGTATGTGCATCACCAAAAGGGTGCCCATGTCACAAGAGGTTTTAGAAGTGGGATGCTTAGGGAAGCAAGTTTCTGCTACCTAACCATTGTAGATATTAACATGGAGGAAGTCTTCAGAGGAATAGTGCAAGTAGTGCTATGGATCTTGTGGGTCCACTGGAAAAGTCAGCTCATGGGCACCAGTATATACTAGTGGTGTTTGACTATGCAACCCGTTATCCAGAGGCAGTTCCCCTGTGGATTATAAAATCCAGCACCATACCTAAAGAGCTCGTATTGATTTTTACACGTTTGGTTTATGTCCAAGTTGATGAAGGACATGTGCCAGATTTTTTTTCAATTCGATATATAAGGACTTCAAATATGTGTATTTTAATACTGAGAAAGATATAGGGGTAAATAAAGGCTATCCTTTTTAATTTAATTTTAGCATTTTTTTAAAATGTATTTATTATTAACCAGAGAAGACTTTTAGGAGTCACTAGGAACTTGTATAGGTCTCTACTATTTGTTGTCATTAATAGATCAAATACAAAATAATAGTAACAGAAAAACAGTTACAGCTCTATTACCTTCTACTTACTGGTATTTCTTTTGCATTTACAAATAATAGTAAAAATGGAGGCTAAATGCAAACCCATTTAACGTGTTTATTACTATTTTTTTTTACTAGTGTTTCCAGCTCACTACAGGCTTCTCCATTGTGTTTACCCCAAAAATCTGTAGCGCAAATGCAACAGTAGCAAAAATGTTTTTATAGTGTCACACCAGTTTACACGTATGTTACTAGTGTTAAAGGCATATGAAACATGTTAGTGGTTATGAGCACTTAGAGCCATGTGAGTATTGATCTATTAGTATGTCTTGCTGATTTTGCTAGCGGAAGCAAGGACCCAGATCTGCCTACCAGAAGAAAGTTGATAATGACATCAAATTGTGACATCCTTGTGACTTCCCACCAAAATACGGGAGCTGTCTGGTGCTTCTGCATTGTACAAACCGCATTCAGCTTATAAAATCAGTATCTAGCATACACTATGACTCAGGCAATGCTAATGGTAAGTAATTGTGTCACATTTTGAGATTGAGCAGAACTTGTAAGCGGCTTGGAGGAACTAGGACCACTTCAAAATATATAAACAGAGCACAACAAATTCTAGTTACACAACTGTTTTACTACCATGACATATGAAGCAGTACATTTTAAATAGACTAATTAATAAAATATTACAAAATACAACAGTATTAATTCTTGTTCCATTGAGTGTGTGCACTTATGAAGACCTGTTAGACTTGTTGCTCTTCAAGTATCTACATGTTTATGAACTGGAAACAGGCATATACAGTAAATGAGTATAATAAATGCCACTCCCTCGATCACTGTATGCATGCAATCATTTAATTAATAGATTATGGATGTGAAACTATGTGTCATGCATTTACAAAGTAAACTATCTACATTCCACAAATTCAGCCTGCCATGTGGATTTAGATTAAATGCAGTCATATCGTAACAGAGTATTAAAGTGCAAAATCATTGCTACTTTATTAGAAATATTTAAAGTGAAAGATCATCATTGTATCGCCATAGCTGAGACTATTTTTCAGCGGAATATAAATACTATGCAAAAGCATTTGAAAACTGTAATAGTAGCCTTGATTATTTAAACATTAGAAAATAACTGACCACCGAAGGTCACAGTAATATAATATTATCGTAATATTTCAGGATTTTTTAGCCACTATGTCCCAGAAGAAAAGAGTTTTGCACTTTTATACCCAGCAAAGTGAATGTTTACTGGCGATGGACAGACATATTTTTACCGACCCCCTGACTGCTAAACACAATTTTTTTAATTCTGCTTCCTCCCATAGGAGCAACCCCTGCTCACCTCTAAACGCCTTGATATGCCAAAATAAATCTTTACACTATACTCAGACTTTGACTAATGTAATTTACATGTTGATATTATGTCAGATAAATCCGATAAAATATATAGTTGACAAGAATGAGCACTGAGATAATTCAGTCCTCTTATGGGAGACCTTGAAGGCTGCTAAGCGGTAACATCCAATATACGGCTCATGAAAGCCAAATATTAACCCCTTCAGGAAGCAATGGCGACTGCTTCACTGCCTATTGTCACTTTTCAGACCGCCTGGGTTCTACACATTATTCTTTTGTGGCCTTGTGGCGACCAACTGGGGCTTGATTCATTAAGGATCTTAACTTAAGAAACTTCTTATTTCAGTCTCCTGGACAAAACCATGTTACAATGCAAGGGGTGCAAATTAGTATTGTGTTTTGCACATGAGTTAAATACTGACTATTTTTTCATGTAGCACACAAATACTTGATAGCTTATTTGTACACTGAAATTTAAAGTTGATATGTGTGTGCTACATGAAAAAACAGTCAGTATTTAACTTATGTGCAAAACAGAATACTAATTTGTACCCCTTGCATTGTAACATGGTTTTGTCCAGGAGACTGAAATAAGAAGTTTCTTAAGTTAAGATCCTTAATGAATCAGGCCCCTGGTCTCTTTCTCCCTGACAGCATCCACTTCAGACATGCAAGTGTCCTTTAAAGACTCGGACACATGATTTAGCAAGCTTCGTACCTGTCCTGAGTGTGGATAGTTGAAACTTCAGCTGGTTCAGGATATCTGTCTTTGTGGCTCCTGATACCGATATGCCAATACCAGTGACAGCTCCTTAGAAAAATATACATAGACGCGCAAGCTCAATGGACTGCTAGAGAAGTAGGTGGCAACTACCCGAGGGATGTTTCAGCTGCTGTCTCATGTCGCCATTCAGGAACAAGTAAACATCATGCAGAGAGTATAAATTAACTTGAAAGAAGATACATTATAATACATTGTTTGCATGCAAATGTAAATGTTCAATAAGTAAATGTATGTAAACGTTCAAGGAAATTAATAAGGAAGATAAACTTTTTTATGCCTTTTTGTGTGTAAGAAAACAAGAGGGGAGGGAGAAGAGGAAAGAGGCTTCTTTTTTTCATATAACTCACAATTTCCTCAAAACATAACTTTTGAAATTAACAACAGTATTTGGTCTCTACAATTTTTTATCTGTTAATGTTACAGAACCTTTATTTTTATTCAAAATGTAATACTGTATATCGTGTAAAATCAGAAAATGGAAAAAATGCCATTGACAAAATTATTGACATTCTAGACTTAGTAGTTGGTAGCACAGCCTTTGGTCTAAATAACTGCACTAAAGAGCTTCCAAAAGCCATGGGTGAGATTCCTGCACTTCACTGACAGCTAGGCCGACTTTTCTTGTGCAAATTGCTCCAGTTTTCCAAGATTTGAAGGGTGCCTTCTCACAACTGCTGTTTTCAGATCTCTCCACATGTGTTGCATGAGATTTCGATCTGGACTCATTGCTGGCTACTTCAGAACAGTCCAGTGACTTGTCTTGAACCATACCTGGGTGCTTTTTGAAGTGTGATGGAAGACTCATGACTTTTGACAGAGACCCAGCTTTCTGACACAGGGTTCAACATTGAAAAATGGCCTTGTAATCTCTAAATTTCATAATGCTATGTACACGTTCAGGACACCCAGTGCTAGATGCAGCACAACAACTCCAAAATATCATTGAACCTCCTCCATGTTTGGCTGTAAGGAAGGTGTTCTATTCTTTGAAAGCTTTCTACTTGTTTTAAATGTAAATACAGAGATGATGTTCTTTACCAAACAGTCATAATTTGGTCTCATCTGTCCATTGGACAATCTTCCAGAAGGAATTTGGCCATCTGAAGTGTATTTTTCTTAGGTCTCTCAGCAATGGCACCCTCCTAAGTCTCGTACCATGTAACCCCCTTTCATTGAGTTGGCAACAGATGGTGTGAGTTGAAGCTGTCGTAACTTGTGTCTAAAGCTCTACTTCAATCTATTTGGCAGTTGATTTATCCCTCACTTGAACAATCCTGCTCTTGATCAAGTTTTCTCTTGCAGCCACACCCAGATAGGTTGGCTACAGTTCCATGGGCCTGAGACATCCGAATGACATTACATACTGTGGAAAAGGGAGCATCAAAATCTCTTTGTAGCCTTAAGATTGTCAATGCTTGGCTACAATCTTCTGTCTGACCTCTTCAGACAATTTTGTGGCGTTCTTTCTTTTCTCCATACTCATTGCAGTACACATAGAGATACAATACAGGAGAATGGGTCATTTTCTCTATTCCAGTTCATTTAATGAGTGATTTTTATATTGCAGAAACCTGTTACTCACCATGGGTGAGTTAATTTCCAACATGGAAGAAAATCATTTGTTTGAAATGTAAATTGCCTTTAATTTTTTTCAGCCCATTTTAGACTACAACTTAGTAAATTCTTCTGGTTTTTTTTGTGTTTTAGTCCACTGCAAGCCAAAGAAATACATATGTGATTACCAAAATATTTTCTGGAAGAAGTGCATTATTAGAAAAAAAAACAACTGATGTTCTTGGCCACAGCTGTAAGAGGGGAAGAGGTTAAGGGTTTCCTCTCTGACAAGATAAACACTGAGAAAAGAATGTGTCTATGAGTTTCTGTTTGGGAACTAAAGTGCCACTTGGTTAAAAATGTTTTGCAGATGGAGGCTCAGGAGTGCCTGAGACTGCTGGTCATCAGCTCCATCTCAAAGATTGTCCAGACTTTTTTCATGAGATCTGAAATGCTTGTAGGGTTCTGATTGTTTCCAAGAAGCAACGGGCCAAGATACAAAATGTTGCTGTTAATAGGAAGTCAGCAAGTTCCAACATTGATGGAGCACAAAGTTTTAAAGAAACAATGATCAAACATAGTGAGGAGAGTGTATATTCACCTCAACAAGTATTTAATGTGAATGAGACTATACTCTTTTAGAAGAGGATGCCAAGGAGGACATACATCTCCATTAAAGAAAAAACAATGTCCGGATTTAAAGTGTAAATGATCACTTGACCATGTTAATTGGTGGTAATGCTTTAGACATTTGTAATCTAAAACCAATGCATATTTACCACTTTGAAAACCTGTGAGTTCTCAAGGGTTATTTCAAAGCATTTCTATTATCTGGAGGAGCAACAAAAAGGCTTTGGTGACCCATTGATGTCTTTGAAGATTGGTTCAGCCACCACTTCTGTCCAACTGTCAAGGAGTATTGTATAAAGAATAATCTTGCACACAAGACACTGTTGCTTCTTGGCAATGCTTCACGGTATCCCACCACCGTCAATGAACTTGATGAGCATGTGAAAGTTATATTCCTGACTCCCAACATCACATCAATTCTGCAACCAATGGACCATGGTGTTATTGATAAATTCAAAGTATATGATCTATGCACAACGTTCCATCAGGCTATCAAGAAGATTGAGGATGAGAACGCTCCAACACTTATCCAGTTTTGAAAAGCTTTCACCATCAAGGATGCACTTATGTCACGGGCACTAGGAGTCTTTACCCAGGTATCACCAGATGATGGACTTACCAGAGCAGTATAGTTGGTAATATGGTACTCTGGTAGCGGGGTGACCACGGAACAGGAGACAGCAGATGGTAAGAGAATGCTCGAGGAAAGTCTATGACTAGCAGCACTGGTAATAGGTAGATAACTGTACACGAGGAACTGGATGGACAAGGAAACGTGAGGGTAGTCAGTGGTCTGCATCTAGCAAGTTGTACCACTGAAATATATATGTGAGGAGGAGCACGAGGAGATTAATGCAATGCAGCGTATACACGGACACACAGAACTTGATCCCACGATGATATGCACAATATAATGATAACTGAGCAGCACTGCACAAATATACAAAGTCACAAGAACTATCCAGGCAAATAGGAAACACAGTCAAATGATAGCAATAGTCTCAGTGGATAGGGAACTCCGGAGGAGAACAACTCAGTCCAGCTAGATATGCAATACACAAGCACAGTCAATGAGAAGTATGCATACCGCGGTTCAGGAGAGCAGGCTGTCAGAGAGACGTGCAGGGATACCTGAACGGCTGGAGGCCGGCAGGAGGAGAGACCACTGGAAGGTGAAATCGGTAACCTAGTAGGTGCAGCGCACGGTAGGAAGACCAGCAAGGATTAGGCAATACTCAGGAAGCAGTAGTATATGGAACTGGACACCTGGAGAACACGGGAGAGATGAGGCGGTCTGATAACCAGTGGCTGAGATGAAAGCAGAGGAACGCTGACCCGATGCAGACAGGCGAGTTGCCATAAGCAGGAACACTGTAGAAGCACGGAGACAGCGAACAGGAATCAGCTGGCTGCAGACACGATGAACACTGGAGAGTTGCGGTGAGCAGGACTCTGTAGAAGCACGGAGGCAGCGGATAGGAATCAGCTGGTGCAGTCACGATGAACACGGGAGAGTTGAAGTGAGCAGGATACTGTAGAGGCACGGAGGCAGCGGATAGGAATCAGCTGGTGCAGTCACGATGAACACGGAAGAGTTGAAGTGAGCAGGATACTGTAGAAGCACGGAGGCAGCGGATAGGAATCAGCTGGTGCAGTCACGATGAACACGGAAGAGTTGAAGTGAGCAGGATACTGTAGAAGCACGGAGGCAGCGGATAGGAATCAGCTGGTGCAGTCACGATGAACACGGGAGAGTTGAAGTGAGCAGGATACTGTAGAAGCACGGAGGCAGCGGATAGGAATCAGCTGGTGCAGTCACGATGAACACGGGAGAGTTGAAGTGGTTAGGAAACCACAAACGAACAACAGGAATCAGCAGGAGCTGAATACATGAGGAAACACAGGAACACCTTCAGAGGCTCATGGGGAATGAGACTCCAAGATCAGGCAACAAGGTATTGACCACAGGTGCTTTAAATAGGGAGTGTTGCCTGATCAGCCAATTAACTAAAAGGAACAGGTACTGAAGGTTTGAAAGGGCTGCACATGCGCAGACCCTCAGGATGGTGGACGGCCACGGTTCCTAAACACACGAGAAGTAGCACTCACAGTCCGGTGAGTGACAGTACCCCCCCTTTTAAAGGTGGGCACAGAACACCTGGAACCGGGTTTGTCCGGATACTTGGAATAAAACTTCTTAAGAAGAGCTGGAGCGTTGAGATCTTCAGCTTTGATCCATGAGCGCTCCTCAGGACCAAAGCCCTTCCAATGAACGAGGAAACGAAGAACTCCTCGCAAAATTTTTGCATCCAATATATGAGTAATCTCAAAGTCCTCCTCTTGATGAATTTGAACTGGCCGAGGTGCTGAAGGAGGGACCGAGAAACGGTTGATGATGAGAGGTTTGAGCAAGGACACATGGAAGGCATTGGAAATACGAAGATTCTTAGGAAGTAGAAGTTTGAAACAAACTGGATTTATAACTTGAATGATCCTATATGGACCAATAAACCGAGGAGCGAATTTCATAGATGGGACCTTCAAACTAATATTTTTGGTAGACAACCAAACACGATCTCCGATTTTCAGTGGTGGAATAGCCCGTCTCTTTTTATCTGAAAAAGACTTATATCTGGCAGATGTCTTCTTTAAACAGGTTTTGACCTGAGACCAAATATTTTTAAAGGTTTGACAAACAGTCTCTACAGCAGGAACTTGGGTGGGAGGGAGGGCAGGAAATTCCGGAAAAGACGGATGGTGACCGTAAACCACAAAGAATGGAGTTTTAGAAGATGACTCATGGTACATGTTGTTATGAGCGAATTCAGCCCATGGAAGCAATTCTACCCAGTTGTCTTGATTGGCTGACGAGAACATCCTTATAAACGTCTCAAGATCTTGATTGACCCTTTCAGTTTGTCCGTTTGATTGAGGATGGTAGGAGGATGAGAGTAAGAATCGTATGCCCAAGGTCTTACAAAGGGCCCGCCAGAATCTGGAAACGAATTGTACTCCTCTATCTGAAACAATCTCGGACGGACATCCATGGATACGAAAGATTTCTTTGATGAAATACTCAGCCAGAGTAGAAGAAGAAGGCAAACCAGTCAAGGGAACGAAATGCGCCATCTTCGAAAATCTGTCCACCACTACCCAAATAGTATTGCAGTTTTTACTAGGAGGAAGATCAGTAACAAAGTCCATACTAATATGGGTCCATGGCTTGGACGGAATGGGTAGTGGTTGAAGCAAACCCGCTGGAGTTCTGCGGGGGGTCTTGAACTGGGAACACAATTCACATGCGGCTACAAAATCTTTGACATCTCTCCTCATAGAAGGCCACCAGTAACTTCGAGAGAGGATTTCAAAGGTCTTGCGTTCACCAGAGTGTCCAGAAAAACGAGAAGAGGGAAACCACGAAAGAATTTTCTTCCTAAGAGCAGGAGGCACGAGGGTTTTCCCAAATGGTAGCACCTTAGTGGAAGAAGCAGCCAGAGAAACACATTTGGGGTCTAATATAGAGTGGTTGGGACCCTCTTCAACGTCTGAGGACGTCACAAAGGCTCGAGATAGAGCGTCTGCTTTTTTATTCTTTGCAGCTGGTTTGAAGGTTATGATTAACTTAAAACGAGAAAAGAAAAGAGACCATCTTGCTTGACGAGGATTCAAACATTGAGCAGACTGTAGATATGACAAATTCTTATGGTCAGTAAAAATTGTCACAGGATGACGAGCTCCCTCCAACAAGTATCTCTACTCCTCTCCGGAGTCTGGAAAGAACTTCTGCCACATGTTGGTGATGAGAAGGCAGGTCCTGTGAAAAGATGAATATGTCGTCCAGATAGACGACGACACAAACATATAACAAGTCCCGGAAGATCTCATTAATGAAGCCCTGGAAAACAGCGGGGGCATTACATAACCCGAAGGGCATTACTAAGTATTCATAATGCCCATCTCTGGTGTTGAAAGCTGTCTTCCATTCGTCACCGGACCTGATTCGAATTAAATTGTAGGCACCACGAAGATCCAACTTGGTAAAGATCCTAGCTCCCTTAATCCGATCAAATAGCTCAGTAATAAGTGGAATGGGATACCGATTTTTGATAGTAATGGCGTTAAGTCCACGAAAATCTATGCAGGGGCGTAATGATCCATCCTTCTTTTTTACAAAGAAGAACCCGGCTCCAGCGGGAGAAGTAGAGGGTCGAAAAAAATCCTCGCTGGAGATTCTCTTGGATGTATTCAGATGTAGCTTGAGTTTCAGGTAACGAAAGTGGATACACACGACCCCTAGGAGGAGTCTTGCCAGGTAGAAGATCAATCGGACAGTCCCACGAACGATGAGGAGGAAGACTTTCAGACTGAGTTTTATCAAATACATCGGCAAACGAGGCGTGCTGAGGAGGAAGTCCCGGTGAGGAAGGTGAAATGGAGGATTGCTGTATTTTAAGAGGAACGACTTGAGAGAGACAACGATGATGACATTCAGCTCCCCAAGACGTATCTTGAGGAGTGCGCCAGTCAATCTGGGGAGAGTGACATTGAAGCCATGGAAGGCCTAAAACAATCGGACTTGTAGTAACAGGAAGAATTAAAAAACGAAATTTCTTCTTGGTGTAGTACACCAATCTGAAGGGTTACTGGAGACGTACTCTGGGTGATGAGACCATTGATAATGCGTGATCCATCAATAGCAGTCACAGTAATAGGTATCTTCAAGGTAATCACTGGTAGGGACCATTGATTCACGAGGGATTTAGAAATAAAATTTCCGGCAGCTCCAGAATCAATAAGTGCTTGGGACTTAAAGGATTTGGTAGCAAAGGAAACTGTAACATCAAAAGCACAGACTTTTAATTTCGTAGAACATGGAGAGGACTCCAGGGACCCTAACTTCACCTCTCCAGAACTGGTTAGGGCCTGGCATTTCCCGATTTTTTTTTTAGGGCATGAATTGAGCATATGTGTGGAATTAGCACAATAGATACAAAGTCTATTCTTTACTCTTCGGTCCCTCTCCTCAGACGTTAATTTGGAGCGTCCTATCTCCATGGGTATCACAGGAGATGAAGCTGGGCGAAGTTGAGAACTTGAGCGAAGAGGTGCTTTAACTGAAGTTGTTTTTTCAGACTCTCTTTCACGAAATCTCAGGTCTACACGATGGCACAGAGAAATCAGATCTTCTAAAGAAGTAGGTAGTTCTTGAGTAGTCAGTGCATCTTTAATTTTATCAGAAAGCCCCTGCCAGAAGGCGGCAATTAACGCTTCAGTATTCCACTGAAGTTCAGAGGCTAATATCCTAAATTGAATGACGTACTGGCCTACTGTACGAGAACCCTGACGTAGACGGAGGATGCTGGATGCAGCGGAGATGACACGACCTGGTTCATCAAATACACTTCGGAATGTGGAAATAAATTTGGCACTATCCTGTAATAATGGATAATTTCTTTCCCACAGAGGGGAAGCCCATGCGAGAGC
Source organism: Mixophyes fleayi (assembly GCF_038048845.1). Taxonomy (NCBI): domain Eukaryota; kingdom Metazoa; phylum Chordata; class Amphibia; order Anura; family Limnodynastidae; genus Mixophyes; species Mixophyes fleayi. The sequence goes on from NC_134402.1 coordinate 145,562,251, forward strand.
TTGTCCGGAAAACAAGGAAATGAGATAGGCCACTCTGGAACGATGAGTAGAGAAATTTTGAGGTTGGAGCTCAAAATGAACTGAGCATTGATTGAGAAAACCCCTACATGTTTTGGGGTCTCCATCATACTTTGACGGAGTAGGCAGGTGAAGCGTGGAAGCCATAGACACCTGGGATGGCACTGGGGAAACGGAGGAAAGCACAGGAGCATCAACAGTAGCTGTGATATTTTGCCCAGATGTTCCTTGGGAGGCTAACGCCTGGTAACATTGCAGCAACAGCTGTTGGCGAGCATCCTGTTGCTCCATACGGGTAACCAGATGCTGCAGCATCTCTTTAGCTGTAGGTTCCGAATCTGGGTCTGTCATGACCTGATCTTACTGTCACGGGCACTAGGAGTCTTTACCCAGGTATCACCAGATGATGGACTTACCAGAGCAGTATAGTTGGTAATATGGTACTCTGGTAGCGGGGTGACCACGGAACAGGAGACAGCAGATGGTAAGAGAATGATCGAGGAAAGTCTATGACTAGCAGCACTGGTAATAGGTAGATAACTGTACACGAGGAACTGGATGGACAAGGAAATGTGAGGGTAGTCAGTGGTCTGCGTATAGCAAGTTGTACCACTGCTATAGTGAGGAGGAATGTCCAGGAGTAACGAGGAGGTGGTGAGAGTCAGCGGTCTGCGTATAGCAAGTTGTACCGCTGTCTAGGTGAAGGAATGGAATCCAGGTGAAGGTATCAGGGGAGTCAGTGGTCTGCGTTAGCAAGTTGTACCACTGCTATGTGAGAGGATACTAGAAACTGGTGTCACAGGAAAGTGGAGACAGTGGTCTGAATCTAGCAAGTTGTACCACTGAAATATATATGTGAGGAGGAGCACGAGGAGATTAATGCAATGCAGCGTATACACGGACACACAGAACTTGATCCCACGATGATATGCACAATATAATGATAACTGAGCAGCACTGCACAAATATACAAAGTCACAAGAACTATCCAGGCAAATAGGAAACACAGTCAAATGATAGCAATAGTCTCAGTGGATAGGGAACTCCGGAGGAGAACAACTCAGTCCAGCTAGATATGCAATACACAAGCACAGTCAATGAGAAGTATGCATACCGCGGTTCAGGAGAGCAGGCTGTCAGAGAGACGTGCAGGGATACCTGAACGGCTGGAGGCCGGCAGGAGGAGAGACCACTGGAAGGTGAAATCGGTAACCTAGTAGGTGCAGCGCACGGTAGGAAGACCAGCAAGGATTAGGCAATACTCAGGAAGCAGTAGTATATGGAACTGGACACCTGGAGAACACGGGAGAGATGAGGCGGTCTGATAACCAGTGGCTGAGATGAAAGCAGAGGAACGCTGACCCGATGCAGACAGGCGAGTTGACATAAGCAGGAACACTGTAGAAGCACGGAGACAACGAACAGGAATCAGCTGGCTGCAGACACGATGAACACTGGAGAGTTGCGGTGAGCAGGACTCTGTAGAAGCACGGAGGCAGCGGATAGGAATCAGCTGGTGCAGTCACGATGAACACGGAAGAGTTGAAGTGAGCAGGATACTGTAGAAGCACGGAGGCAGCGGATAGGAATCAGCTGGTGCAGTCACGATGAACACGGGAGAGTTGAAGTGAGCAGGATACTGTAGAAGCACGGAGGCAGCGGACAGGAATCAGCTGGCTGCAGACACGATGAACACTGGAGAGTTGCGGTGAGCAGGACTCTGTAGAAGCACGGAGGCAGCGGATAGGAATCAGCTGGTGCAGTCACGATGAACACGGGAGAGTTGAAGTGAGCAGGATACTGTAGAGGCACGGAGGCAGCGGATAGGAATCAGCTGGTGCAGTCACGATGAACACGGAAGAGTTGAAGTGAGCAGGATACTGTAGAAGCACGGAGGCAGCGGATAGGAATCAGCTGGTGCAGTCACGATGAACACGGGAGAGTTGAAGTGAGCAGGATACTGTAGAAGCACGGAGGCAGCGGATAGGAATCAGCTGGTGCAGTCACGATGAACACGGGAGAGTTGAAGTTAGCAGGATACTGTAGAAGCATGGAGGCAGCGGATAGGAATCAGCTGGTGCAGTCACGATGAACACGGGAGAGTTGAAGTGGTTAGGAAACCACAAACGAACAACAGAAATCAGCAGGAGCTGAATACACGAGGAAACACAGGAACACCTTTAGAGGCTCATGGGGAATGAGACTCCAAGATCAGGCAACGAGGTATTGACCACAGGTGCTTTAAATAGGGAGTGTTGCCTGATCAGCCAATTAACTAAAAGGAACAGGTACTGAAGGTTTGAAAGGGCTGCACATGCGCAGACCCTCAGGATGGTGGATGGCCACGGTTCCTAAACACACGAGTAGTAGCACTCACAGTCCGGTGAGTGACAACTTATCAGGTCCTAGTATAAGGTTACAGCTAAGGCTATGAATGATGTGTGGTGAAAGCTGTGGCCTCACTGTGTGCATGATAAATCTAACAGTGATGGAGTTGACAATGTTGTACAGGAAGATATAGAAAACATTGTTAACCAAGGCAGGGAACTAGGCTTCAGTAAATTAGAGACATCTGATATTACTGACCTGCTAGAATCCCACCGTAAGCCACTATCTGATGAAGATCTCTTAGACTTGGAAAATCAGTGAGCACTCGAGTATCAAAAAGAAGAAAATGAACCAATGCAGACATTTACAACAAACATTAATAAGATTTTCAATTCAGGAAGCATTAATCGTTAGCATACTGAAGCTTAACTCCAAAATAGAATGCAGTTATTTGGTAATCCTTAACAAAGAACAAGATCTTAATTGTTACAAGGTGCTTCATGAAGAGAAAAAGAAGATGGAAAAGCAGACCAAACTTGAAAAACTTTTTCAACACATACAAAACTTTCTGCTAACCAGTCAACTAATGATGTAGACAACTCTGTTGTGACAACTGTAACCATAAGCAACAGAAGTGGCAGCAATTAAAGCCTTGCAAATTAAAATGTTATATTTTTTGTAGGTACAATAATTATACATAATACAGTACAGTATTGTTTGTGTTCAGAATGATGTACGTACTGTACAGTACAATGCTATAGTTAATAAATGTTGTCAACTACTATTTAGTTTTAGTTTTATTATCACTTTTTACTTATTTTTTATACAGCTTTCGCTTACTGCTAAACACAATACATATATTAAATGTACATACAATTAATGTGCCTACATACTAAATCGGATGACATTCTACTTAAATTTCTTTGATTGAATACTTACCATAAAACACTATTGGGAGCTATTTTCCAATTTTTTCCTTCTTTGATATATTTTTTATACTTGATTGGACCTGACCGGCAGCCACTTGAAATCAAGGAAGAGTTTTAAAAAAGCTCTCATACAATCGTATGTACCATTTAAGTACTTTCAATTGATATTGAACAGCTATAAGTGTAAGCGCTATTTTACTGCCTTATGTTTTCATAGATTATTTGCTCTCCTGCTGTTATCCATGGCCTAGCAGCTAAATAAAACTCTACCTGATGCTGGGTGTGTTGGCTTAGGAAGCCATATATTAAGCATTTTGGCTATTATTTTGGCAACAAATTTCAGGTCAACATTAAAGATACAGATACTGGTCCAGACGGTGGGTCCTTGCCATCTTTATGAATTACTGCAATCAAAAAGGCCCCTCCCAAATTGAGTTAAAAAGTTCAATAAACTTGAATGCAAGAATATTGCTAAACTTTTTATAGTACAGAACTGAAAAACCATCGCAGATGGGAGAGGAAGTCATTTTCATCAAACACATTATCTACAGAGATGTGTATATAGGGAGGGGCACTCCAAAAGGTCAATGAATAAAACTTAAAGTTTATTGGGTATGCATTAAAAGGATCTGGTTAGATAAAGAGTGAAATGTTAAAAATACATATAAGAAAAGAAAACAAACAGTGTTAAAGTGAGTTAAAATGCAAAAATAATTTACATTGCCTCTGCTATATGTCTTTTTGCACCTTAAGTGCAAAGATCCCAGCTTGTTCAAAAAATGTTCCAAAATTGGATTTGGTACCATATAGGGTAAAGAAGCCCAAAGTATTCCTAGCAATGTTTAGGTAATACAATCCAATACTAATGGCATAGCTGAAATGGGAAAAAGCTATATCAATAATCTCCCTATTATCGCGGAATTATCGCGGAATAGCGAGGCAAAACGCCACGGTTTGCCTCGCTATTCCCAACATACTAATAGCATTTTACCTGAAGCCTATTCTTTTTTCTCCTGATCGCTCCCCAGTTACTTACTAGGCAGGGTTTTCACATATTCCCGCGATTATAGGGAGATTATGGGTCTTGATGATTTCGAGATGCAGTTGATTGAATTGAAAAGTTCAGATTTATAGTTGACTAAATTTATAGAGTTAAGAAAAAAACTTGAAACTGTGAAGATCGAGGTGCTGCTATCCTAAAATGCTGGGCTTCTCTCCCAGAACAATTTAGTTGCCCCAAGAAAATAGCTCTAGCAATGCTTTCAGCATTTGGTTCAACATACATATGTGAAGCAATCTTTTTGCACATGAAAAGTGTGTTGAATCCATACCGAAGCTGGCTGACAACAGATCACTCGGAAGCCTATGTACAACTAAAAGTAACAAATTATAATCCAGATATTGACAAACTTATTAAGGAGAAGCAGGGTCAAGGATCCCATTAGAAGTGCTACCTTCAATATTAGTGATGATCATTATGTGAACTGGAAAGTGTTTGGTTTATTTGGTATTTCAGGTTATTTATGTAAGTGTGCATTGTTTAACAAAATGTATAGTTGTATGTTTCATCTCCAGGTATGTCCAGATTCTACTACTCAGAACTACATTAATTTCTGTATCTCATCTTTGCAACTGTGTAAAAAAAAGTATGTTATATGAAATTGTTATCTGTTTAAACTTAGGTTGGCCCAGTCTTTTATTGATGCCTAATTTATGATGGGTATCTGGCCTCCTCTAGCCTTTTAAACAAATGTTTTCTTTTCTCTGATTAGCTGACCAATTAGCACATCTGTAGAATATTCCTAAATTACCCTGACTACATTTTAGCTTCAGTCTATGGGGAGACGTATGTAGGGGTAGACGTTTGTGATTTCTTCACAAAGTGGGATTTTCTCACAAAGTGGATGAAAATGCACAGTTAGACAAACATTGGACTACATTTGACTGGATTTCACTTCCAGCAATAAGCAACATCTGACACAGCCTATTTCTGCATTACTTGTCTATCTATATGGAACACTGCAAAGAGGTAATTCTTTAAAATCCTCTAAGTTTTTGACTTTAACTCCTTTTATTACAATGTGGAACAAATTGCTTTTCTTGGTCTCTTTTCATGGCATGATCTTTAGAACTGTGTCATCTTTCACCCCTCCACCAACACAAACATTTGTTCATATTGCACCTGCATTACTCCACTCACCTCTAGTGAACACCCATGAACTTCTGTCCTATTTATTTTCTCTAACAAGCACAACCTCCACCTGTCGCCAGAAAATAAAAAGTCACAAATCTTACAATCCCCTTGCCTATCTTTCTCTCACTCTGCTTCTATTAGCTGGTGATATATCACCTAATCCAGGTCCCCCACACATACATCAGAGCACTACCGTTCTATAGCAAACCTCAAACACATCACCTGTCTCCCCTCTCTTCCAAATTCATTTAAATGTGCCCTTTGGAATGCATGCTCTGTTTGTAACAAACTTACCTCCATTCATGATCTCTTCCTCTCAAAAAACCTCAACCTCCTGGCAATAATAGAAACATGGCTCATGCAATCAGACACTGCCTCACCTGCAGCACTTTCACATGGTGGCCTCCATCTCACCCACACCTCCAGACATAAAGGCAGACAAGGAGGTGGGGTTGGACTACTTTTCTCCCCACAGTGCACGTTTACAGTTCTACCAAATGTCCCATCACTCACGTTCACATCTTTTGAAGTACATGCTATTCGCATCTTTAATCCACTCTCTCTACGTGTTGCGGTGATCTATCGTCCCCCTGGAGCACACCAACAATTTATTGAGGATTTCTCTGCATGGCTCCCTCACTTCTTATCTTCAGACATCCCCACCATAATCATGGGTGATTTCAACATCCCCATTGATAACCCACCTTCCAAAGCTGCTTCCAAACTACTCTCTCTAACCTCCTCACTTGACCTCTCCCAGTGGATTGAATCTGCTACTCATAAGGATGGCCACTGCCTTGATCTTGTTTTCCCTAGACTATGCTCAGTTTCTAATTTTCTTAACACACCCTTTCCCCCTCTCAAATCATCACCTTATCAGCTATTCACTCACCCCCACTGCTCTAACCTCTCTACTGTCTAACTCTACCAAGCCTCCTCATACCCACAGAAATCTGAATTCTATTGATCTTCAACAATTTTCCACCTCTCTCCAACACCTTCTATCCCCTATCTCTACATTCTCATCCCCTGAGATGGCAGTACCCCATTTTCATCACACCTTAGCAACAGCCCTTAATAAAGTGGCTCCAGCTACACTACATACTACACGTCGACTTCGATGTCAGCCGTGGCACACTAAAGCAACACGAAATCTTCAAAAACTGTCCCGTAAAGAAGAACGTCACTGGCATAAATCTCGCACCTCTAATGACTTCTTCACATATACTTCTGTCTACCACTCCTATCGAAATGCTCTGGACACTGCAAAACAAACATACTTCCAATCTCTTATCTATGCTCAGGCTTCTAACCCCAAACGCCTTTTCAATACATTTAAATATCTTGTCAATCCTCCCACCCCGAACCCTCCAACTACTATCAGTGCTCAGGATCTTGCTTCCTACTTCAAGGACAAGATTGACAAGATCAGACTAGAAATGATATTCTCTTCCTCGACAAGCAATCAGATCAATTCCTTCCCACTACCCTCTGACACTCTCTCTTCATTTGACCCCACAAATGAAGAGGAAATTTCTACGCTCTTCTTATCTTCCTACTCTACCTCCTGTCCTCTTGATCCTATTCCCTCGCAAATTGGTAGATCCCTGTCTTCTGTGCTTATTTCACCTCTAACTCAAATCTGTAATCTCTCGCTCTCTACTGGCATCTTTCCATCACTTTACAAGCATGCAGTGATTACTCCTATTCTAAAAAAACAAGATTCCGACCCAAACTCTCTATCAAATTACCGTCCCATCTCTCAGCTGCCGTGCCCCTCCAACCTTCTAGAGAGACTTGTCTACACTTGCCTCACACGCTTCCTTTCCGCTAACAACCTGTTGGATCCTCTTCAGTCTGGCTTTCGTTCTCAACACTCCACAGAGACTGCGTTGACCAAGGTTGTCAATGATCTGATCACTGCTAAAACTGAACGCCATTACTCTCTCCTAATTCTCCTGTATCTCTCGGCTGCATTTGACACCGTTGACCACTCTCTTCTCCTACAAACGCTGCAATCCCTAGGTCTTCAAGACACTCTTCTATCCTGGTTCTCATCCTACCTTTCTAATCGCTCTTTCACTGTTAATTTCTCTGGAGCCACCTCTGCTCCGCTTCCCCTATCAGTTGGAGTACCACAAGGCTCGGTGCTAGGTCCTCTGCTGTTCTCTATCTATACCGCTTCTCTTGGAAATCTAATAAGTTCCTTTGGCTTTCAGTATCATCTCTATGCAGATGATACCCAAATCTATCTATCCTCTCCTGATCTCTCGACATCTGTGTTGTCCCGTGTAACTGACTGTCTTTCTGCCATTTCATCTTGGATGTCCTCTCGCCAACTCAAACTTAATCTTTCTAAAACAGAGTTAATAATATTCCCACCCACCAACAAGAGCATACCCGACATTTCTATCTCTGTTGATAACATGACCATAAATCCCACCCCACAAGCTCGCTGCCTAGGTGTAATCCTTGACTCACACCTATCCTTTGTTCCCCACATTGACTCTATATCTAAATCCTGCTACTTACATCTAAAGAACATTTCCAGAATTCGCACATATCTCACGCAAGACACTGCAAAAACCTTAATTCATGCACTCATCATCTCCCGCATTGACTATTGAAATTCCCTCCTTACTGGTCTTCCCAAGAACAGACTCAAACCTCTACAATCTATTTTGCACGCTGCGGCAAGACTGATTTTCCTTCCTCTGTTGAATCACTCTGTATGTCTCTACACTGGCTGCCTGTTTTGTACCGAATCCAATGTAAAATACTTTTACTAACCTACAAGGCCATCAACAAAGCTGCACCAACATACATCTCTCTTGTCTCAAAATATCTCCCAACTCGGCAACTCCGTTCTACACAAGATCTGCGTCTCTCATCCACCCTCATTACATCCTCCCATTCCCGGTTACAGGACTTTTATCGGGCTGCACCCACTCTATGGAATGCTCTCCCTCGCACAGTAAGACTCTCCTCTGGTCTACAAACTTTCAAGCGTTCTCTGAAAACCTACCTCTTCAGACAAGCTTATAATATTCCTCAGCCACCCTCTTAACCTCGCTACCTTTAGCCTGTTACACAATTTCACACAAGACAACTACCCCCTGACCAACATTGTTGTGTGACGGGATAATTTAGCTTATGAGTCACTTTTACCTTTGCAGTCTGGCTGGGCCAAAATGCATAATGTAGACTTAACCTAATGTGTCAATCTCCCATTGTCCCATAGATTGTAAGCTTGCGAGCAGGGCCTTCTCACCTCTTTGTCTGTTTTACCCAGTTTGTTTATTAGTTTATTATGTTTGTCCCCAATTGTAAAGCGCTACGGAATATGTTGGCGCTATATAAATAAATGATGATGATGATAATAACTACATAAGTTAATGTAGAGCTGGTGGACATGATATCCCGCACATGTGCACTAATGTCAGGGATTGATAAAACTTAGCCTATTGTAATGAAATTTACAACAAATGTCAGCAACAACCATTGCAATCCACACATGCAAAGAAATGAAACCATAGATGTCCATAATTTAAGTTGTGTGTAATAATGTGAAATAACACAGGGAAAAAGTATTGGACACATTCCATGAAATTTATTTAATACTTTGTACAAAAGCCTTTGTTGATAATGACCGTTTCAAGATGCCTCCTGTATGGAGAGACTTGTCGCATGCATTGCTCAGGTGTGATTTTGCCCCATTTTTCAATGCAAATAGTCTTCAAATCTTGAAGGCTCCATAGACTTCTTCTATGAACTCTGATCTTTAGTTATTTCCATAGATTTTCAATTGGATTCAAGTCAGGTGATTGGCTGGGCCATTTCTCCTCTAAACATGGTGTGTATTATAGCATCGAAAGAGTTCAATTTTGCTCTCATCTGACCACACTATATTCTCCCAGTATTTCACAGGCTTGTTCAAATGTTGCGCAGCAAACTTTAAACGAGCTTCAACATGTTTTTTCTTCAGCAAAGTAGTATTGCATGGTGAGCTTGCATACAGGCCATTGCGGTTGAGTGCAATAGTTATTGTTTTCTTTGAAACAATTATACCTGCTATTTCCAGGTCTTTGTGAAGCTCTCCACAAGTGGTCCTTGGTTCTTGGACAACTCTTCTGATAATTTTTTCACTCCTATGTCAGAAATCTTGCGAGGTGCACCTGGTCGTGGCCTGTTTATGGTGAAATTATGTCCTTTCCACTTCCGTATTATGGCCCCAACAGTGCTCACTGGAACATTCAGCAGTTTAGAGATCCTTCTGTAACAAATGCCATCAGTATGTGTTGCAACAATAAGGTAGCAAAAGTGTTGAGAGAGCTCTTTGCTTTTACCCATCATGAGATGTTTCTTGTGTGACACCTTCATAAAAAGACACCTTTTAATAGGCCATTAGTTGTGGCTGAACCAGCTGGCAGGATTGCTTTCTAATTACTGATAGATTACAGCTGGTGTCTTGGCTTTCCATGCCTTTTTACACCTCCCTTTCTTCATGTATTCAATATTTTTTCCCTGTGACATTTCACATTATTACACAAAACTTAATTTATGGACATCTATGGTTTGATTTATTTGCATGTGTGGATTGCAAGGGTTGTTGCTGACATTTGGTGTAAATTTAATTATAATAGCCCCATTACATACATATTTACTGAGAATATTGTTGATGTGTTCAATACTTATTTCACCCGCTGTATATTGTGAACATCTGCACTATACAACAAAATTTACCTGAGACTAGTGACATTCCTTACAGTGAAGTAAAGAGGAGAGTTGACTCACTGCAGGCCTGTGTAATAGGACGAGACAAGAAGGAAAGTGGGTACACGCCTAATTTCTTCAAGTGATATTCCGCATGGATAAAGACAGTCTAGAAGACTGCGTTTTATTGATAAATATGTATATATTGATGTATAACATGTTAAGTTAGCGGATATATATTGACTTTAGCATGTACTATTGCTAGAGATCATTACAGTTAGAGAATAATTATAAGTAAGCATTTAAGGTAGAGTACCTCTTAGCTAGGATAAAAAAGGTTAAGTTATTGCATTGTATTCTTGTACATTCACTATAGTTCATCTGTTTTAAAGTGATACTTTTAAAATACAGTTTATATAAGTTATATTCTATTTTGGTATATATAACTTTTAATTAAACATGAAAATCCTTTGAGAGCATGCGCCCAATCAATAAAAGTGCTGACGTGATTTTCAAAGACCAATTTGCCTATTGTTGTCTTTCTGTGTGTGCCTGTGGTTTTGCTAGTAGGGGGCGGAGGGTTCCTTGGTCTCCCTCTGGTGTTGCTTATAAAGAAAACTACCCAACGAAGAGACTACTGTACTCAGACCAAGGTGGAGGCACTGCCCTAACTGAGAAAAGAAGTAAAGGAAACACCACAGGTTACAATACACTTTACATAGACACCCAGGTGATTTACCAGGAAATCGAATATGTGTTAGGTTTATTTGCTAGTTCTTTTAGTATTAATATTATCATTTTATTAACATGAGCAAAGAAGAAAAGTCAGAATATCTGACTGAAACAGTCATTGGTTTTATGTCTCTGTAATCCTCAGTATGTATGGTTATATTTTTAAATAAACCTTTATATTTTTCAGTTTTGTTCAATATTTGTAAAGGTATTGGTCCCTGCTGGCACACCTGGGCTTGATTAGATTTTATCCGACATACGGATAGAGAAAGGTTGCCAACCCCTGCACTAGAGCGAGAAGCACAACAATACAGCATGCGTGCAACAGATGTAAGAGCTACATAATAGTGCTTGAAACCAAAAATAAACATAACACATATTCTTACAAAAAATATATGCCAGTTAACATCTGCACGGTTACCTTAGTAGTTGTACTTCTGTCTCACAACATTGGCGTCATAAGTTCAAATACCAAACATGACCTTAGCATCTGTGTGCAGCTTGTGGCCCTGAATCATTAAAGAAAGGAATACAAGAGGAGCTGTTTCCAAACCAGCAGATGTTTTTAATTAGCAAGAGGTAGTGTTCTACTATTATTTAGCACATAAGGAAAGTAATTACTTTTTTTCATGTAATATACAAACTTGATTTTTACTCTGACATTTAAAGTTGCACTACAACATGCTCTATCCCCATTATAAATCTGTCCTTATATTTAACATTTACCTCCCCCTCAAATGCAACTTTGTATACTGCATGCTGCCATCTATTACTACAAATGTCCTTAGACTTTTTGAGGGGGTTGATTTTGAGAGGACATGTTCCTTAAAGTTTAATGCAAGTATTGTCTGCAAACCTTTTATTTTGTCTGCTCTCAATATTTTCCAGTATTCAACTCTGTGATTGGTTCTCAGGGCGGGTATGGGCCTGCTTACGTCACTTGCGGATCTCTTTGCAAAATGTCTGCTTGTCATTCATTCCTCGTATCCTTGCAAACGGGGGGCGGGCCATTGGAAATTGTACTGCACTATTCGCAATTATAGGCACCTGATAACAGGCACTAGATTTATAAGTGTGGTAGTTTTTGTCCAAGATGAGTGGTAAATGTAAGTTTAGAAATAAAGTGTAACATTTTGAGGTAACTACCAGGAAAAGCAGACAGTAATTTACTTATGGTTTAAAATATGTGTCTGTAATTTAAAACATAACTTGGTGATTTGGTTTTGATAAGGTTCAAAGTAACACATTTTTTGGGCCCTAATTTGCTTCATGAATCTGTTCCTCCTATCCTCATCACAAACTTACTGACAAATTAAATTTTAGGCAACACAGAGCGTATAGTGGTGTTATTGACAGTGAGTGAGATTGGAGGCCAGGTGGTGACTGTGGCAGGAGGGACAATAATCAGCTCTGTATATAACATGATTTGCTTTAGCTATCGTCGTGACATCCATGGTGCAAATGCAGAAAGACAGTGGTATGAAACAGTGCTGAAAGAAATAGGTCAGGGAAAGCAATGTACATTTGGGTGTACACTGCGTAGAGGTGGTATTGGAGGCAAAATGAGCAAATTAGTACCTCGAGACAAAGATATACAATATTAAAGTGCAACATTTAGAATAAAAAGAAGCCTTGTGAGATCTCAATAGAGAGTGAGAGTGAGAGTGTCCAAAGCAGCAGAGAGCTACAGGAAAATGAGTATTGCAAACATAAAATATTAATATTTATTTATAAACACAATTGCAGTAATCAAATGAAAATCAAAATAAAAACAAACAGTAAATACAAACTCCTTTGTAAAAAAAAAACCCAAAAAAACACATGCATGTTGGTTTTATTCCATTGGTTAGAGGTGTTGCAAGGCAGGTCATGCTGGAACCCATAATGACTGTCTTCTTTATCTATTTAAAATATTATAGAAAAAGAGATCAAACTTAGGCCATTTTGAAACAAATTTTTACTTGACTGTGTGTACTTTGTACACACCTGTACTTTCAACCTGTAAAATCTACAATTTGTTGCCTTAACTGTTACGCAGGCCCCCCAAAAACCTAAAATGAAAAACATTGTTAACTATAGATTCTTACATACTGCAAAAGGCAACTCCTTCATGTCTTGCTCTTCCTCCATGAAATGATCCTTGCCGCACCTCCTTTGTGCTCCAGCTGACAGCTGGGTAATAAGGTCTGTTGGAATAAATTACAAGCATTTAGCTATTTACTAAAATGGTGTCTGTTTCTCACTTATTCTCAAAATGAAAGAAAACACTGACAAATCAGTGCTTAAAATCAATAAAGACACAACACTTAGTTTATTTACTTTACCTGTGCAGCAAGAAAATTCACATAGTGAGTCAGATATATGATTAACACACACTATGCTTTAATTACTGAATATTTTTCAGGTGAGGCACACATGTCCCAGCTAAGACCTGGTAGTACATCAATGAAAGCCTTTAGTTTGGTCTATTCTAACCTAAACTCTAACAATCAAGCTTCATCATTACTTTCAAATTGCTATGGCTATAAAAGTCACATCTGATAATCTGGGCAGGGGCAGGGGCAGCCCTTACAGGCTGTTTTCAAATTTGCAGATTTCAAAGGTAAACATTTTTTTAAGTCCAAACGGTCTGGTGCATGTATTTGCATATGTTTAAAAAAAAATTAAACAGGCCTATAATATTCTGTTGGATAAACTTGCAACATAGGAAATTTCCAAAACACATAAGAATCATCTTAATAGATACTAGATTGAAAAGCTTCACAACACCCCTAAACAAAAAATTAAAAATATTGGGTTAAAATTTATAAGACAAACAACACACACATTAAAATGCACATTATATATGAAAATAGAGATGCACTGTTATTGTGGAACATAAAATATCTTACAAACATTTAAAGTGTCTATAAAAGAGTAAACTAAAATATAACTCTCAATACAAATAAAAGACCACTATACAAAGCCACACCAGAAAAATACACTATAGAGTCCTAACCAACTTCAAGTGTGCATAAAGCAGTCTTTTATAGTGGATTGTAATGAGACAAGTATATGCAGGTATATGGCCCACTGTGGTATCAGACGATGAGATCTGATGCTGGGTCTATGCAACGCTGGTTACGGATATCTGTTGTTTACTTTTATACAGATTAAAAAATGTTTGCATTTATTTCTGATTGCGAATTATTCTGATATGCATTAGCATATACGTTCATATTTTAATCTTTATAAAATAAAACATGATCCTTTATGTCTGTTACTAAGAAGGTGTGTACAATTGTTCATTTAATTATGCCCATTAACACTTTAGTTTGCTACTAGTGCCTGTGCTGTATTGTATCTGTGTTTCAATCTGAAGTATGCATTACTGGTTAGGTAAATAAGCTGCCAATAGTCATGTTTGAATCCAGAATCATGCCTGTATGTGTGTGGACTTTGTATATCCCCATGTTTCTGTGGCTTTACTCCAATGTGTCACTTATAGAAGGGTACGCTATAGATTGTAAGCTTGTGAGCAGGGTTCTCTTACCTCTCTGTCTGTATGTATTACCCAGTATTGTCTTATTAATATTTGTTCCCAATTGTAAAGCGCTACGGAATTTACTGGCGCTATATAAATAAATGATGATGATGATGATAGTATATGTTTTGGTGTTTGCTCTGTCTATAGAGTATCGTGCAAATTTATGATCGCGAATTATTAGCCGTCATATCCACATCCACGGTTATTTACAAATGAAAATTACAGTTGACACATTTTTCATGTCGGAGAACAAGAGAATGTGTGTGTTTACCGTATTTTTCGCTCCATAAGATGCACCTGACTATAAGACGCACCTAGTTTTTAGAGGAGGAAAACAGGAAAAAAAGTATTCTGAACCAAATAGTGTAATAAAAGATTTAAAAAACTGTAACAGAATAACATTTGAACCATGTAAAGTGAACAACAGTCAACAGTGGCATTAAGAACCATTATCACTGTCATTAACAAATGGAGAGACTTAAAGGTTTGAGTACTCTAGTTTTATGGAAACCCCAAGAACTCATCATCGCTAGAGTCAGAATTTAGGAAGCTCATTTGCTCACAATCACTGACATCACTTTCTTCGCTGTCTTCATATAAGATACTGTCTTCACCTCCATCTAAGGCATTGCTAATGCCACATTTTTTGAAAGACTGTACAACGATCTCCTCCTTCACTGAGTCCCATGATGTTTTCACCCATTCACAAACTTGAGTGATGGTGGGCCTCTTCATTCGTCCAGTAGATGTCAGATCATGATTACCAGCAGCCATCCATTTGTTCCACTCTTCTCTCATTAAGACCTTAAATGGCTTGTTGATGGAAACATCAAGAGGTTGCAACTGGCTGGTAAGACCTCCGGGAATTACAGCTAGATGAGTCTTCACTTCTTTGAAGCACTTTTTCGTTGGTTCGCTAATATGTGCTCTAAACTGGTCAAGCACTAATAAGGCAGGTTTCTTCAGAAGTCCTCCAGGACGTTTGGACCACACGTTTCAACCCATATTCTCATTCCCTTTTCATCCATCCATCCTTTCTCATGTACATGTACAACAACTCCTCACGGAATCACTTCTTTTGGAAATGTTTTCCTTTTAATAAATTCAACATGGGTGGCAATTTGGTGCCATCGGCACAGCAGGACAACACACATGTGTAATGGGTCTTCTCATGCCCTGAAGTTTTCACAGTGATGGTTTTGGCACCCTTCAGATCTACAGTCCTATTAGATGGCACATCAAAGTTTAGCGGGACTTCATCCATATTCCCAATCTGGCCAATTTCAAAGCCATTTTTCTTTCTAGCATCAATAACAAATTTATGAAAGGACAG
This sequence comes from Mixophyes fleayi, assembly GCF_038048845.1. NCBI lineage: Eukaryota > Metazoa > Chordata > Amphibia > Anura > Limnodynastidae > Mixophyes > Mixophyes fleayi. The sequence goes on from NC_134402.1 coordinate 145,578,024, forward strand.
AATTTTAGATTCATATTCTTTTGGCATTTTTTGCGCAATTCTAGTTTTGGTCCGCATAGCAAGACCATATCGCCTCATAAATCTGTAGCACCATGATGGTGATCCTGTAAAATCCTGAATGCCTTTCTCTATAGAAATGCGTTTCGCTTCAAATATGATCATTTTTGTCGAGACACAAAAGCCATTATTCCGGTGACGTATGATCCATTCTATCAGGTCCACCTCCAACTGTGGCCACTTTGCAGCATGCCCACGGAAAGTGTGCTTACTTTTATCTACTTTTTGCAGCTGATCTTCCTGTTTCCTCTACTCTCTAATCATTTTTTCAGTTGGAGGAGGCCCAAAATGTCTCTTCGCTGCTCTGTTTCCATGCTCCTTAGCATATTTTACTACCTCTAGTTTAAAAGGAATTTTATATGCTAGCCTTTTCTGCTTTATCATTCTTGCACTGGTAGAATGAAGTACTGTAGTATTTTTCTGCAAGACATGAAGGAACTGTCAGCATCATTTCTTCAACGTTTACCATCGAGCACTAACCATTTGCGTTGTCACTTACCGCTGGCCTGCACATTATCACTGACCGATAACCTGCACTAACCTGCACAGAGCATTGTCTTACGGTAAATCAATGACAACAACAATCAGCCATATTAAAATTATCATTTTAGACAAATACACAGGCAATACTGTGTGCATTACTGTTAGGTGCACACAGCTCTGCCTTCACGAGCAGTACACAGTGAAGCAGGACATACCTCCCAACTGTCCTGAGCTAAACAGTCACCTAAATTCGGGACTGTTCCACCAGATTCAGGACAGTTGGCGGACTGTCCTGCTCTCTCCTACCTGTTCTTGTCAGTGTCACCACTTGTGGCTGCTGGTTTCTTTTGCTCATTTGCCGCTTATCTGGATCATGCAATATTGGAGGCCCTATTTGGAGAAAAAAATGGGTCATAGGCCCCACTATTAAATTAAGGTACCGTAAATTGCCCCATCATCACAACACAAATAAAATAGCACACACACACAAAATACACTGGCCCCCACTCTCACTCACCAACACACACACTATATTAACACACTGATCCCCATTCTTAGACACACATGCTATGTTAGCACACTGGCACACACACTGTAGCCTCCAGCACACACACTGTAGCCTTCAGCACCCACACTGTAGCTTTCAGCACCCACACTGTAGCCTTCAGCACCCACACTGTAGCATTTAGCACCCACACTGTAGCCTTCAGCACCCACACTGTAGCATTTAGCACACACACTGTAGCCTTCAGCACCCACACTGTAGCCTTCAGCACCCACACTGTAGCCTTCAGCACCCACACTGTAGCCTTCAGCACCCACACTGTAGCCTTCAGCACCCACACTGTAGCATTTAGCACCCACACTGTAGCCTTCAGCACCCACACTGTAGCATTTAGCACACACACTGTAGCCTTCAGCACCCACACTGTAGCCTTCAGCACCCACACTGTAGCCTTCAGCACCCACACTGTAGCCTTCAGTACCCACACTGTAGCCTTTAGCACCCACACTGTAGCCTTTAGCACCCACACTGTAGCCTTTAGCACCCACACTGTAGCCTTTAGCACCCACACTAGCCTCCAGGACTCCCAGCCTCCCATAACTTACCTTATTCCTTCCGCGTGATGTCTTCAGCACTTCTCACATGGGACGGCATCTGTCATGTGGTGCACTTCCCATGTGATAGCTAGGCTCTCACTGATAGGCGGGGGGACGGATGGATCCGCAGGAGCGCTCACAACCACCACCGGAACTTTTCTCTCCGGCCCGGAGGACATCTGGAGGACATCTGCATCAGTCCGCTAAAGCCGCTGGACCCGCTTTACTTGAAATGTATTATCATAGCAAACAATCAATGTTATATATGATATAAGATTTCTGATCACATGGTGAGGCTTGGTTGTATCTACCATTTTATTTACACTTTTTTAATTGTCTTCACTCTTTATGTTTTTAATATTTTGCTACTAGCTTAGAAACTGGACTACAATAGAAATTGTTTTAATACAAGTAATAAAGAATTAGGTTTTAATGGTTTTTATATCCAGGTAACTGAGTATCCCAGTTGGAACATTCTATTTTCTCCTTTGTATTTTCTGTTTTAGTATGGTTTAATGTTCTGGGCGCACCACCAGATTAAAAATATCATTCATATAGAATGATATGATTACATTAGGAGTCGGGAAGTTAGAGCTTAGTGCGGTGATCTATTTTCTTCGTGGCACAACACCACCTGCATGTCAGAGATGTACTCCTCAAGCTCCACCAAAATCAACTCTTTGCCAAACTCAAGAAATGTGAGCTTGAGATAAAAAAAAAAAAGGTATGCCATCTCTTCTAATGGGTTCTCAATGGATCTGTCACGGGCACTAGGAGCTTTACCCAGAATTCACCATGTGTAGCTACACTTACCAGAAGTGCGGACCTCTGAGTAGTGTGGTGAATCAGTGGAACCATGCAGTAGAATAGAGGAAAGGAATGTCAATAGTATAAATGCTGAGTCTTGGCACCGTGGAACTGTGATGGTACAGCAGTTTAGTAAACAGGATAAAATGAGGAAAGAGTCCAAGTGCCTTAGCACGCAGGTAGCATATAGCAGGCCAGTACTGGATAACTGGATAACGTTAGGCAAAGACCAATCAACAATATAGTAGAAGAGTCAGCGACTTGCAGCTACAATACAGAGGCACTTGTAGACTTTAGTCCAGCTAATAGGTACCATACAGAGTAGTAGCTATATCACAAGGAAACATGAATGGTCTACAGCTGGTAAGTTTCACCACGGATATGTAGAGAAGACTTGTCCAGCGCAGGTGTGTAACAGAATAGCGTGAGTGGTCTGCAATTAGCAAGTTGTACCACTGATGTGAAGGGAAGACTTGTCCAGGCGCAGGCATGGAACGGAGTAACGTGAGTGGTCTGCAATAGGCAAGTTTTACCACTGATGTGTAGAGAAGACTTGTCCAGGTGCAGGCAGGTAACGGAGGTAGCGAGAGTAGTCTGCAGCGGATAAGTTCTACTACCGATGTGGAGAGGAGACTTGTCCAGAAGCAGGCAGGTAACGGAGGTAGCGAGAGTAGTCTGCAACGGGTAAGTTCTACTACGATGTGGAGAGGAGACTTGTCCAGGAGCAGGCAGGTAAAGGAGGTAGCGAGAGTAGTCTGCAGCGGCTAAGTTCTACTACCAATGTGGAGAGGAGACTTGTCCAGGAGCAGGCAGGTAACGGAGGTAGCGAGAGTAGTCTGCAGCGGGTAAGTTCTACTACCGATGTGGAGAGGAGACTTATCCAGGAGCAGGCAGGTAACGGAGGTAGCGAGAGAAGTCTGCAGCGGGTAAGTTCTACTACCGATGTGGAGAGGAGACTTGTCCAGGAGCAGGCAGGTAACGGAGGTAGCGAGAGTAGTCTGCAGCGGGTAAGTTCTACTACCGATGTGGAGAGGAGACTTATCCAGGAGCAGGCAGGTAACGGAGGTAGCGAGAGAAGTCTGCAGCGGGTAAGTTCTACTACCGATGTGGAGAGGACACTTGTCCAGGAGCAGGCAGGTAACGGAGGTAGCGAGAGTAGTCTGCAGCGGGTAAGTTCTACTACCGATGTGGAGAGGAGACTTGTCCAGAGCAAACAGATAACACGAGCAGAAACAGGAAACACCTCAGAGTCTCAAGGAATGAGAACCAAGAACAGGCAAAGGTAATAGGGCAACAGGTGCCTTAAGTACTGAGAGGTGATTAATTAACCAATGAGACTAAAGGCGAGGTATTAACAGTTCAGGGTTTCTGCACATGCGCAATCTTAGTCAAGATGGCGGATGGCCGCGGCTCAGGAGAGGCGCCGGCAGGAGCGAGAGAGACCCATGTCCCAACCTAGAGGCACTAACAGTCCGGTGAGTGACAGGATCCCAGTAAAGTCCAAGCAGTCCAGGACTGGGTGCTTCCCACTAACTTGACAGCAATCGAAAGGTTCTTGGGCTTTGCGAATTACTACAGAAGGGTTACCTGCCCCTTTTCTGTTCTGGTAGCTCCCGTTACCGCCTTAATCCGCAATGGAGCAGACACTGCCAACTGGCCTTCTTCTGTTATGGCGTCCTTAGAGGCCCTTAAACATGTCTTTATCTCCATTACGGTTCTCATACATTAAATACATCCTGCTGCTGACCCTCTACCAATAATTTCTGCCTCCTCCATCATTTCTGGTCTGACCCAAAACCTGGGCACTACTCTCCATCAACTTCAGGATCAGGCACCTCCAGAGACCCCTGCTGACACTGTTTGTCCCGGGCCACTTAATGAAGGCAATTCTTCTTGAGTCTTATGATAACAGAACCTCAGGACATGCTGGGGTTACCAAGACCATTGAGAATCTGTCCCTTGTTGTTTGGTGGCCCTCCTTGTCTGTGGTCATCAGGGAATTTGTCCATTCCTCTGAGGTCTGCTTCAGAAATAACTCACCCCGAAGTTGCTGTCAAGTCAATTGTTGCCCTTATCCATTCCGGATAAACCGTGGACACATCTATCCATGGACATAACTATCCATGGACGATCTACATATCTATAGTAGACTTACCCAGGTCAATAGCCCATAACACCATCTGGGTGACTGTAGACCAGTTGCAAATTGTATTTTCGCCTGCGACCACATTCCTCCAGCTCTGAGCAACAGAGAGTGGGAATAGTCATTTCGCTCCTCCAGGGAGATCCCCAAACCTGGCCTTCCGGTTTGCCTACTGAGAGTCCCACCCTTGCAGTTGGTGAATGCGTTTTTTAATGCACCAGGTCTCTTGTATGATGACAAGGACCGCGTGGCTTCTGCTATGTCCCACCTGAGAACCTTAAAGCAAGGCCGGCGCTCCACCGAAGAATACTTAGCTGAGATCCGGCGGTGGTGAACTGACAGCGAGTGGAATGACCCAGCATTACTTAGTCAGTTCCACCTAGGCTTGTCCAAACAGATTAAGGACTCTTTGGTTCAATATCCTTCACCCACTTCCCTGGAAGGACTTATGCAGCTTGCTATCAAGATTGATAGATGTATCAAGGAGAGAAGAGCTAAGAGAGAAACTACCTCATCCGTTACAACTCTTTTCTCATCTCCCCCTACAATGGAACCTACGGAGCCTATGCAGTTATGGGTTTATTGCGTATCTCAGGAGGAGAGAACAAGGAGATGTACTTTGGGTCTTTGTTTATATTGTAGCAACAAAGGTCACCTTCTCTGCTCCTGTCCTAACAAGTCAGGAAAAGGGCAGACCTAGAGAACGAGAAAGAGGTTTGTCTAGGTCTGCAGACCATATATTCCAAAAATGCTATTTTGGTTTCAGCTTCCATTTCTTTGGGAGCACATTCTATCTCCATCTCTGCCTTCCTGGACAGAGGTGCCACTGTGAACTTTTTGGATATTGAATTTGCCAGTTCTGTGGGAATTACACCCATGAAGATTGATCCAGTCATTACTGTATGCGGTTTTGATGGTAGTCCCATTACCTGTAGGCTAAATTTGCTCTCAAACACCTCCTTTGCAACTCACTGTATGGGCTCTGCATTCTGAGTTTTTGTCTTTCTATCTCATCAAGTGTCCTTCTCTTCCTTTAATCCTGGGGCACCCCTGGCTCCAGCTTCATAATCCAGTTATTAATTAGAGCAAAGGAGAGATTGTTCAGTGGGCTTCTAATTGTTCATCATCCTGTTTGTCTCTGCCTGTTCGGTTGATCCAACCTCTGCCATATCATGACTTCCGGGATGTGTTTTCCAAGAGAGCTGCTGATACCTTGCCTCCTCATCGCGATTATGAGTGTGCCATAGATTTGGTACCTGGCTGCAAATTACCAAAGGGAAGGTTGTACTCGCTTTCTATACCTGAGACCCAGGCCATGGAAAAGTATGTGAAGGAGAATCTTCAGAAGGGTTTCATCAGTCCCTCTAAGAGCCAGATTCTTCTTTGTTTCCAAAAAGGATGGAACACTTCAGCCTTGCATAGACTTTCGCGGCCTAAATAAGATCACTATAAAGAACACCTATCCGCTTTCGCTCATATCTGTTATCTTTGTCCAGCTCCGGGGTGCTATTGTGTTTACTAATATTGATCATCGCAGGGCATATAACCTTGTACGCATCCGGAAAGATATGAATGGAAGACGGCCTTTAACACCCACTCAGGCCATTATGAGTATTTGGTAATGACGTCTGGTCTATGTAATGCTCCAGCGGTTTTCCAAAAGGTGTCATTTCTTGGATATGTAATTTCCTCCTCTCGCTTCATGGAGCCTAGTAAGGTTCAGGCAATATAGGATTAGGTACATCCAATCAATCTTAAGGCCATACAAAGGTTTCTGGGGTTTACAAATTATTATCTGAAATTTATTCAGAACTTTTCAGATTTGGTAGCACCAATAAATGCCCTAACCCGAAAGGGAGCTGATACCGTTAATTGGGCTTCCAACGCAATTAACTCATTCGAGGATCTGAAAGCTGCATTTATTTCTGCTCCTATCTTGAGGCACCCTAATCTGGATATACCTTTTGTGGTGGAGGTAGATGCCAACGATGTAGGTACAGAATCATATTGTCTCAGAAAGACCCTTGTGACCATAAATTGCATCTATGTGCCCATTTCTCCAGTAAATTCTCTACTGCCGAGGTTAACTATGATGTGGGCAACCATGAACTTTTAGCCATAAAGTGGGCAAGAATGGCTACATTGGCTAGAAGGGCCAGTGCACACTGTTTCTGTTGTAACAGATCACAAGACTTTGTTGTTTATTGAGTCTGCTAAACGTCTGAATTCCAGAAAGGCTCGTTGGGCTTTGTGTTTTACTTGCTTCAGGTTTAAAATTTCTTAGAGACCAGGTTCTAAAAACGTTAAAGCCGATGCGCTTTCCCGGGAGTTTCCTCTCCTGTCATTCCCCATCGGCAGAACCTCTCTCTATCATTCCTCCTACTTTAATTCATGCTGATTTAACCCAAAATCTTGGGGGACATCTTCAACGTTTTCAAAAGCTGGTACCTCCAGAGACCCCTAAAGACCGACTGTTTGTGTCTGTCCATTTCAGGGAAGAGGTACTAACGGAAGCCCATGAAAGTAAAACTGCTGGACATCCAGGAATTTCCAAAACTACCAAAATCCTTTCTCGCACTGTCTGGTGGCCTTGCATGTGCTCAGATGTCAAAGATTTTATTCTTTCCTGTGAAGGTTGTGCCAGAAATAAATCCATCAGACGTTTTTCTTCAGGTCAACTTATGCCTCTGCCTATTCCAGCTAAACCTTGGTCACATCTCTCAATAGACTTCATTGTAGATTTACCTTGGTCATCCGGACACACAACCATCTGGGTGGTGGTGGATAGATTCAGCAAAATGGCACATTTTGTTCCCTTGGCCAAGTTGCCCAGTGCTCAAACCTTGGCTCTATTATTTGTCTGGCATATCTTTTGCCTTCATGGTCTGCCTGAAGACATTGTTTCCGAATGTGGCGCGCAATTTGTCAACCAGTTTTGGAGATCTTTCTGTACACTCCTTGGCATCAACATCAGGTTATCATCTGCATAACATCCACAGTCTAATGGACAGACAGAAAGAGTCAAACAACTGTTGGAACAATTCCTCAGTTTATACATCTCCATACATCTTTATACATCTCATGACAATTGGGCTTCCTTGCTCTCCTGGGCCGAATTTGTTTATAATAATTCTTGCCATTCCTCCACCCACATGTCTCCATTCTTTTGTAATTATGTCTTCCACCTCAGGGCTAACTCTCTATCCTCCATTTTTCTTTCTGGCCTGCCTGGTATACGTCCTACTGCCTCCCGCCTAAAAACTATCTGGAAAAAGGTCCACTCCACGTTACTTCAGGCCTCTTTTCAATCAAAATTTGTTGCAGGCGCCATCTCAGGAATTGTTCTCTCCAAGTAGGTAAAAAGGTCTGGCTTTCCACACGGAATATTAGGCTCAAACAACCCTGCAAAAAACTTGGACCTAGGTTCGTTGAACCTTTTGCTATAATCAAAAAGGTTAATTCCGTTGCCTTTAGCCTGAACTTCCACCTTCATTAAGAATTCCGATTATGTTCCATTGTTCGCACTTGAAACCCTCGGCCAGTTAACGTGCAAGGATGTCATGAATATATTGTGGAGAAGATCCTTGATTCCAAGAAAGTCCAGGGACAAACCCATTTTTTGGTTCATTCGAAAGGCTATGGCCCAGAAGAACGCTCTTGGGTTCCTCAAAGACCCCTGCACGCTGATAAATAGAGAATTCTTTAAACAGTTCCCTGGGAAACCTGGATGTCTGGGTTCCTTGAGGAGGGGGTACTGTCACGAGCCGCAATTTTGTTTCGAGCAACCGAGATTTGCCTCTGCCTCTGGACTGCGTCCTGGCCATCGTCTTGACGAACAGGACGTCACTTCCGGTTTGCTCTTCAATCCAACGCTTCGACCTGGCCAGCTGGGCGTGTGCACAATGCCAGCCATTTAATTAAATCCTGCTGGAGCTAATACCCTCCTGCTTGATTGGCCTGTCCATGTAATTGAGGCAGGGAAGGCTTAGCCTTACTGCCGGTTATAGCGTCCACTGCCTGTGTGTTGCTGACCTGCTTGCTTCCTGACTATCCTGATTGATTCTTCGTTGTGACCTTGCCTGAACTCTTGGATTCTGCCTGTTGCCCTGACCATTTGCCTGGATTTTGGATATTGCTTTATTGCCTGTGACCCTGACCTTTGCCTGAATTTTGGACCTGCTTGATTACTGTCAGCCCTGACCTTCGGGCCTGTATTCTGGTCCTGCTTCTGGCCATGATTCTGTCACCCAGGTCTGGCCCCGACCTCCACTTCCAACCTCCCAGTTACCATATTCTACACCGCGGTTATCCTGATAAGCCTCTACTACCATAAAGATAAGTCCTGGGGGCATCCGAGTATCAGCGAATGTGTACAGTTCTATGGGAAAGGCAGCTGCTATAGGTGAAGACCTTTACTAACCAGGTTCTAAAAGTTTATCAGTAGCTGCAGTCCCAAATAAGTGGATCTTTCCTGGGACCTGCCAGCAATGTGAAACCAACTTTCCAACCAGACAGCCTATCTCCCTATGTCTATAGCACCTCAGCATAGAATGGAGCTCAACCCCCACAGGGTCGCGTACTACTGCCCATAGCAATGTATCACGCATCATACCAGTTTAGTTCCCTGTGGTTCATTGTGTTCATTGGTTTTCCTTGGTTACCGCTATCTGCTGTTCAGCCTGGTGTTCCTCTCTCATCGGACGCCATCTTGCCCAGTGGTCTGCGCATGCGCTACCCTGGGATCCTTCAAACCTCTGCTCAGCAGTGATTGGATCATCTTCAGCCAGTTCCCTTTATAAGTGTCCTCCTCCGTTTAATGGGTGTCAGATCATCGTCTCTCTCTACCTGATAGGAAGCATCTCCTCTGACTCCTGTTCAGCTACTCCTGTGGTTCCTGACACCGTGGATGGTGCAGCTCACCGCTTCTCAGCAAACACCAGTGCAACTCATCGCTTCTCAGCGTTTACCGGTGCAGTTCGTCGCCACCCAGCAATACCTGTGCAGCTCACCGCTTTTCAGCAAACACCTGTGCAGCTCACCACTTCTCAGCATTACTGGTGCAGCTCATCGCTTCCTAGCAATAACTGTGCAGCTCACCGCTTCTAAGCAAACACCTGTGCAGCTCATCGCTTCTCAGCGTTTACCGGTGTAGCTAATCACATCTCAGCATTACCTGTGCAGCTCATGGCTTCCCAGCCTTACCACTGCAGAGCATCGCTCATCATCGGCCCTGTTCCAAAGTTGTAACACCTGTGTGGATCTCAGTGCTATTGCTCACTGCAGCTCATTGCTTCATCACCTTGTTGGTTCAGCTTACCTCACAAGTCAAAACCTGGGGCTACACTGCAGAGCATCGCTCATCATTGGTCCTGTTCCAGAGTTATAACACCTGTGTGGATCTCAGTGCTATTGCTCTCTGCAACTCATCGCTTCACTGCCTTATTGGTTCAGCTTATCTCACAAGTCAAGACCTGTAGCTTCAATGCAGAGCATCGCTCATCAAAACACCTGTGTGGAGCACAGTGTTTCAGCTCTCTGCAGTTCATCTCTTCTCCCCAACAGTTGCTTGGTGGTTTCATGCGTTATCTGCTCTGCGCCCCCTAGAGGACTGCGACCTGCGGTTGAGAGCAGCTAAGACCATATTCCCTTGCAGGAATCCCTGGTGAATACCTCTCCTCCGTTAGACTCCTCTCTGAGGGTAAGCTCTCACTCGAGCAGAGGTCAAGACCATTCCCATTTTCTGACTTTCGTGACACAATGGCTTCTTCCAGCTGACAGCAATCTATTCATCATAGAGAGGTCATATACAATCAAAGGAATCATAGAACAACCTATCTCACCTGCAGGACTAGTGGACAACGCTCCCAATTGCTGTTACTCCATCTGAGACTGCAAAAATTCACAATTGAAATACTATATATGGTAGTCAGTACCAAATCCTTTTGACACACCTTAAAAAATTAATTACTGTTGGAGGCATGGCCAAGCAACTGAGCAGACCATAAAAATATTAACATTGGTCTGCAGTCACTTAGGAATTAATTCTACTTTGTAGAACAGGATATAGATAGTAGTACAAAACAAATCCAAACCACAGGAATTTCCAATGTATGTTGAAAGGATGTTACTATTAAGGGCTAGATTTACTAAGCTGCGGGTTTGAAAAAGTGGGGATGTTGCCTATAGCAACCAATCAGATTCTAGCTTTCATTTATTTAGTACCTTCTACAAAATGACAGCTAGAATCTGATTGGTTGCTATAGGCAACATCCCCACTTTTTCAAACCCGCAGCTTAGTAAATCTAGCCCTAAGTCAATAATAAAGAAAGCATTTGTTTTAGATTATTTTTTCCAATATATAGGGCCTGGTTCATTAAGACGCACAAAGACGATCGTAAATTGCATTTTGTTTTTTTAAAACGAATGTAAATCGGGCAAAGGCACATCCGTATTCAACTAGGAGATACATCTCTTGTTGAATACAGGTCTATGTGCTCTGACAGACAATAGACTGCAGGATGCATTCAATACATATGTGGAATATAAAATCCCAAAATATTAGGAAGTTATAAATGTCTACTTACATGAAATGCATTTTTACAGTACCTTTGATTGCAAACACATGTTTAGGCATGCATACGCAACCGTCATCACTAGTAATCAGCACTTACACCTGACCTGTAGCTGGTGCAAGTGATACAACAGAAAAATACGTACCTTTGAGATGTCGAAAGTTTAAATCAGATGTTGCTGTGTGTGCTCGAGCTTGGCAGGTCTTTTTTGTACATTGACTACTTGCATACGGCCAGTGCCCTCCCCGTTCCACCCATGAAATTGTTGGGTGTAGTAAGGGATTCTTGTGCTCGAAGATGAATTGGATGTTGCTGCGTTCACTGGTATATCGTCTGGTTATAGGAATAAGCACAGCGATTTTACGCAAAATACAGTACGAATCATCATTTACATTCCTTATTGAATCAGGCCCATAATGTGTATTATAGAATAATGTTGTCAGTAAATTTATAATTAATGGAAATAAGTTATAGACTATATCTCAGCAAAGATTAAAGTTTAGATCAATAAAAACAAACCTAAAGCATACAAAATACAGTAGATGTATTAAAAAGAATATTGACAGTGTTGGTGTTAGGTCAGCAATACAGAGGTTATTGATAAATGAATTTAGCAATATATGAATTCTACAGGAGCAATGCTATTAGTATGTTTATTAAATCTTGGCAGTCAGTTAGGAATGCAGTGAAATGACATATAAATAACAATAAGATTTGTTATGAATAGCAACGCTGAGTATAATGGACAGTAAGATTAATATGTTAGTGTATATTACAGCAAAGTGTGCCACAAGAGAAATACAGATAAGAATGTGATTTATTTTATGCATAAAAATATAACTGACCTCCAACTAAGGCTGTAAGTTGTATTGAAAAAGGGTGCCAGGAGTGTTAAAAAAAACTCTCTTCTTGTCTAGAAGAATAAGTCAGGATTCTATATAAGAAGTTACTTTTGAGTGCACAAAACCGCTCTCACCCTATTTGTTGTGCTTAACTTCATTGGTGGTGATGATCAGGCAGAAGTCTATTTTTGTAGGAGCTGATGGTGCTCCGAGTAGCTAGCTGCTTGATTACACCAATGAAGCAATGTGTAGATCAACTGGAACTCGGTGGAACAGATTCACATTGTGGACACGGTTTCCTGTATGAAAGACTGTGAGCCTCAAACACGTGCAAGTCTATAGAGGTTTATTCAACGTGTTTCATCCATTCACTGGATTTTTTCTAGGATGTAAAGGTGTGGGGAAAAAAATTATTTATTAAAATTAAAAAATAAAAACCGTGATGTTTAATATAAAATATGTAAGCAGCTTATTGTATATCGGTGAAGTTGCAAAATGTTAAAAATACAAAAGATGTGTTAATGATTAAAATGAAGGCTAATTATAGTTAAAAATGATCCATACATTATTTTAAGTCAAGTGTTATGTTTTGTTTCACTATTCTAGATGTAGGTAGACAGATGAGAAAACATAAAAAAGTCTACTATTTAAAATTCTTTCAGTTGTTGCAGAAAAAAATCCAATAATCAAAAGTGGGAAAGAAGAACTAGGGTCTTATAGATCGATTTTACTTTCAATCTTGAAATGGAGGCTAAAAAAACTGCATGTTTTTTGGAGGTGTTGGATGTCAATAAATTATAATTTTTAGTTTCCATTTTGTGTGAGCAACATGCAGGCAAAAAGGGCTCTTCAGTATGTATATGCCTTCTGTTACAGTTAACATGTTCAAAAATGTTGAAGATCTTTTTGCTCTATTTTGTACATATATTTTGATTTAGCAGGTAGAGTATTTTAGGGTTTCGTCTAATTTTAGGACCTGACAAAGTTTATTTAGATTTAATTTGATTGTATTTGAGTTACTACTGTATTGTGTGTTAAAAGACAGATAACATTCTGTGGATTTCGAAGGTGGGGGGTATTGTAATTTCTTTGTATAAATTTCTCAGTACTTCATATGATGATGGACTCTTACTTTTATTATTTTTATTGTTGATTTGTTAATCGCCACAGTGCTGGACAGTGAGGAAATCAGTAAAAACGTAAAACAAGCACATACAAGGTAGACAACAGGCACATACAAGGTAGACAACATAATTCCCGACATGAAAGCAAAGGGAGGAGAGGGCGCTGTGCATGAGAGAGCTTACAATCTAATTGAAAGAAGACACAGCTGAAACAAGAGGAACAAGTGTGGATCAGTATGTAGATTGGGACAGTAGTGAGGGTGCTTTATTGTGAGTAGTATAGGTAAGAGAGATTTTTATAGATACGAGTCTGATAAGACGTGGCAGGGAATTCCATAAGTGGATAGCAGTCACGTTGTCAGATGTTAGAATAGACCATGAACCCTGTTCAGGTGATGACTAACCTCCCAGAGGAGCAGAGTCTAACGGGAAGAGAGGTATTCACCAGGGATCCCCGCAAGGGGATATGGGCTAGGCTGCTCTCTAACCGCAGGTTGCGGTCCTCTAGGATGCACAGGGCAATCTCCCCAGGAACGCTGAGCACACCAAACAGTAGCAGTAGTCAGGGGAAATCACGGTATCAGTAATCCCAGACAGACAAGCAGGTGAGATGTGTGATAATAGCACGTGAAAAGTCTTGTAGGCTGAAGCTGTATGAAGGAGTATTGTATTTAAGAGTAAATAATTTTAATCTGGAGAACAAGTGACGCCAGTGTAGGAATTTGCAAAGTGATATGACAGATGTGTAGCGGCATGAGAGGAAGATCAGTCTTGTTGCAGCATTTAAGTTGCATTGATGTGGGCATAGGGTGAGAGGAATGACAGGTAGGAGGCGGTTGCAGTAGTCAAGTCGAGAGATGAGAGTGGATAAGAATTTTGGTAGCATCTTGGGTAAGAAAATAATATATTATGGCAATATTTCTAAAGCGGAGGCAATAGGACTGGGAGAGACTGGATGTGTGGAATAAAGCAGAAGGTGGAGTTAATTGTGACACCAAGGCAGCAAACTTAGAAGACTCAGGAAACTGTGGTGCTATTGACGATGAAGGAGATTTGACGAGAGGAGAATCTCTGTTTTGAACATATTGCACTTTAATGAGCGTTGGTACATTTGCATTTGTTTTGTACTATTAACTAGGCTGAGCAGTCTTGATATTTTTGGCATACCACACCCAATTGGCACCTACCATACAGCTCCATATTATTTGGGAGCATCCTGTTATATATTAATTACTCCATAACTTGGAGCACTTGATCTGCACACTACAGCCATCTTCTCTATTATTATTATTATTATTAATATTTATTTATAAGGCGCCACAAGGCATCCGCAGCGCCGTACAGAGACAAACAAAATTACAATACAATGGTAGGCAGCACAGTACAGTAAACACAGCAACTCAGTAAGCTCAATGCACAGCTAGAGAGGGCGGGGAAGGGGGAGGGAGGATCCACAAACGACGGGGCCCAAGAAGGAGGGCGCGGAAGACAGGGAGACCCCCAGGGGGGAGGAGGGAGCAAGAGTGGACGTGGGGTGGAGGACCCTCGAGGAGGAGGGCTAAGTAGCTGGAGAGCAGAGTTAGAAGTGGTGGAAACAGGAAGAGAGATGGCCCTGCTCAGAGGAGCGTACAATCTAAGGGGAGGGGTGGACAGACAGAGAGACGCAGGGGAAAGAGGGAGAGTAGGGGGACGGAGGCAGAAGATAAGGTAGGAAGTTAAGTGGGAGACAGAAAGGCTTTAAGAAAAAGGTGGGTTTTTAGGGCCCGTTTGAAACTGGACAGATTAGGGGAAGTTCTGATGGAGGGAGGGAGCTTGTTCCAGTGGAGGGGGGCAGCGCGGGCGAAGTCTTGAATACGCGCGTGGGAGGAGGTTATAAGGGGGGAAGAGAGGCGACGGTCAGAGGCAGAACGGAGAGGGCGGGATGGAGCATGAATAGAGAGGAGGGTGGAGATGTAGGGCACAGTGGAGTTGGCGAGGGCCTTGTAGGTGAGTGTGAGGAGCTTAAAGAGAATTCTGAAGGGGAATGGGAGCCAGTGAAGGGCTAGGTAGAGGGGGGAGACAAAAGAGGAGCGGCGAGAGAGGAAAATAAGCCTAGCTGCAGCGTTAAGGACGGATCGAAGGGGATCGAGATGAGAGTGGGGGAGGCCAGTGAGGAGGAGGTTGCAGTAGTCCAGGCGGGAGATGATCAGAGAGTGGATAAGGCATTTGGTGGCATCTTGGGAGAGGAAGGGCCGGATGCGAGCGATGTTGCGCAGCTGGAAGCGGCAGGATTTAGCAATAGAGAGCATGTGGGGGCCAAAGGAGAGAGAGGAGTCGAGGATGACACCAAGGCAGCGAAGTTGGGGGACAGGGGAGATAGAGGTGTTGTCGACAGTGATGGAGAGGTCAGAAGGGGATGGGGTATGAGAGGGAGGAAAAACTATGAGCTCAGTTTTGGCAAGGTTAAGTTTGAGGAATCGAGAGGACATCCAGGACGAGATGGCAGAGAGGCAGGCGGACACCCTAGAGAGGAGGGAGGGAGAGAGATCAGGAGAGGAGAGGTATAGTTGAGTGTCGTCAGCGTAAAGGTGGTAGCTGAAGCCGAAGGAGCTGATGAGTTCACCCAGGGAGGAGGTGTATAGAGAGAAGAGTAAGGGTCCCAGAACAGAGCCCTGAGGGACCCCGACTCCAAGGGTGGATGGGGGAGAGAGACCCAGAGGTGGTGACAGAGAAGGAACGGTGAGTAAGGTAAGAGGTGAACCAGGACAGGACTGGGCCGGAGAGGCCGAAAGACTGGAGGGTGTGAAGGAGGAGGGCGTGGTCAACGGTGTCAAAGGCTGCAGAGAGGTCAAGGAGGATGAGAAGGGAGAAGTGGCTCCTGGCTTTAGCAGAGAGGAGGTCATTGGTGACTTTAGCCAGGGCAGTTTCAGTGGAGTGGAGGGGGCAGAAACCAGACTGGAGAGGATCAAGGAGGGAGTATTCAGAAAGGTAGGAGGTGAGACGGCTGCAGACGAGCCTCTCGAGAATTTTGGAGGCAAAAGGGAGAAGAGATATGGGGCGATAGTTCGAGAGAGAAGTGGGGTCGAGATTAGGTTTCTTAAGAATGGGGGATACGAGAGCATGTTTGAAGGAGGAGGGGAAGATGCCAGTGGAGAGGGAGATATTAAAGCGGTGAGCGAGGTGGGAGCAGGTGGTGGGGGAAAGGGAGCGAAGGTGGGAGGGGATGGGATCCAGGGGACAGGTAGTGGGGGGGAGGATGAAATGAGAGAGTGGACTTCCTTGCCAGTGGTGGGACGGAAGGAGTGGAGGGGAAGGTGGTTGGGGGGGGAGGACAGAAGAGTGGGAGGGGTAGAAAAGAGAGTGGAGGAGGAGATGTCAAGTCGGGTGGCCTCGATTTTAGAGGAGAAGGAGGCGAAATCGGAGGCAGTCAGGGAGGAGGGGAGGGGAGGGGGCCAGGAGAGTGCTGAAGGTGGCAAAGAGGCGGCGGGGGTTAGAGGACTGGGAAGAGATGAGGGATTTAAAGAAAGATTGTTTAGCGAGTGAGAGGGCAGAGCTGTAGGATGAAAGGATGAATTTAAAGTGGAGGAAGTCAGCCAGGGAGCGGGATTTTCTCCAGGAAGCGGGTAAATTTGGAGTGCCAGGGTTGGGGTTTGGAGCAGCGGGGGTGGACGGAGTGGGCAGGGGCGACCGCGTCCAGAGCGGAGGTGAGGGTGTGATTGTAGAGGGAGACCGCCTGGTTGGGGCAGGCCTGGGAGGAAAGGGGAGAAAGAAGGGTATCGAGAGAGGAGGACAGAGAGGCAGGGTCAAGAGCGTCGAGGTTGCGTATGGACAGAGTAGGTTTGGGCAGGGGGAGGGGAGCAGGAGAAGAGGAGAGAGAGAAGGAGAGGAGATGGTGGTCGGATAGAGGAAAGGGAGAGATGGAGAAGTCGGAGAGATAACATAGGTAGGAGAAGACAAGATCAAGGGAGTGACCAAGGCAGTGGGTAGAGGAGGAGGTCCATTGGGTGAGACCAAGGCGGGAAGAGAGGGTGAGCAGTTTGCTGGAAGCAGGGTAGGTGGGGTTGTCGATGGGGATGTTAAAGTCACCGAGAATGATCGAGGGGAGATCGGAGGAGAGGTAGTGAGGAAGCCAGCTAGCAAAGTTGTCAAGGAAGAGGGAGGTGGGGCCAGGGGGGCGGTAGATGACAGTGACGCGGAGATGGATGGGGTATTAGATGGCCTCCACACCAAAGAAATTAAACTACCTGCAGCACCTGCACATTAGCTTTTCTTGTGCCCATCAGAATAGGAGAGTGTAGAAGAGTGCACCTTGGCAGAACTCCACAGGGCCTAATTATCCAATAGGCTGAATGACTGCAGCCTAGGGCACAAAGCTTTTGGTGTGCAACATTTTTGGGGGTACAAAATTGTTGTTCTGCAAAGTAAAAAGAAAACATGAAAGAAAAATGTAGTAAGGTAGTAAGGTTTTAATCTTGACGTAATCCCATGGTAAATGCTGAAGACAATGAGTTATGCTTAGTCAGGCACTTGAGAATAAGTGAGTAGGACAGACAAGGATGGTGACAGACATAGGTGCAACAGCCACCCCCATCCCCAGTATGGAATGCTCTTTCATGCCTTTGTTCCACTATACAGTTGTATAGTGACAAAGATTGCCGTGACCCAGCTATGACATTCTGTCTGTTTGCTACATGAAGTGCTGCGAGGGTCTTCAGGTTTACTTCTGCCCATGACATAACTTTTGCTACTTCTGCCATCATGGACCTGCTCCGTGGCTATTTATAACAGAGACTAAAGCACCGCTGTCCGAGAATACCTTGAGAAACTTTTCCTGTAAAAGAAAATGAAAGCACTGAACTGCACTGCATACTGTTCGCAATTCCAGAACCTTTTTGTGTCAAATTTCTAAAGTCCAGAACAATGCGGAAAGCACCTGAAGACCGTCTGTCCAGAAAACGTCTGGAATAAAAGCCTGTGCCTATTTGAGCTTGAGGAAGAAGAGAGATCACTTAAGCTTCCAAGAATGTTTGCAGACTGATGTGTTAATCTTCCAACTCTGATGAAGATGAAGGGGTTCTACATCTGACAAAGAAGTTTTAACTAGGAACATGATGAAATTCTATTGTGTAATCACTTCGGTAATGAGCAGAACCTACTGATCTTGGAGACTATAGGCCTTAGTCATTAAGCAGAAAAAGGCAATTTTAACCTGGAAGAACCATGTTACAATGCAAGGGATGCAAATTAGTTTATTATTTTGCATGTAAGGAATATACTGGCTGTTTTATTCATGTAGCACACAAATATTTGATAGCTTTCTTTTTACACTGAAATTTAAAATTGATCTAGGACATGCCCTACCCCAACTATAAATCTGCCCACACATTTAAATTTACCACCTCCTCCAATGCAACATGGTTTTGCCAAGGTAGTTACTTCTCAATAACTCAGACTCTATGTGTCCACCTTTCTGCATATTCTGTGATCCTGTCACCCACAGGTAATGGTGGGGAATGAGTCATGCAAAATTCATTGTAGGGTCTTTTGACATGATATCCCCTCTTTGAGCCTAAACACCCAAAATGTTTTTTTGGATGCAGTGGTACCACCTTTCCCTGGCTTATCACTTCTTACATCTTTAAAGTATTGATGAGATGAGGAGAGGAAATACTTCACCTTTCGATCCTGTGACAGGTGATTAGATTTACCCACAAAAAACATGTGAATCATGGTGTTTAGTTTATCACCAAGAACTTTAAAACGGAAAATCGGTAGACTATTTTTAGATTGAGTGTCTGCTGCCCATGGACGTAGCCAGAGAGCTGTTGTAGCTACCAAAATTAAGCAATAGTTCTGGCTGAAAAATCTGCTAAACTTCTCACTAAAGCCAATTTTGGGAGACATTATCTCTTTTTTTTACAGGAAACCCACTTCTCAGGCAAAAGGCACCCGGAATTACAGTCTAGGAGCTTCCTCACTGTCAACTATGATGATAGGCAAAAGAGGAAATCTATTCTCCTCTGCATAACTTCAATTCTTTTAAGCAAATATTGTCTACTGGGAAACAAGAAAAATTGAAACAAAGGTTCTGAAAAAGGGGGACACACAAGCACGGACAAGCATAACAGACTGGAAGCTTTCAAGGAGGATGAGGCTTGAAATCATTGTTCTTTCTCTGTTAACAACGGTTATCTGCAAGGAAACATGAGCAGTCATCATTGCTTTGCACAAAAAGGGCTTCACAGGCAAGGATATTGCTGCTAGTAAGACTGCACCTAAATCAACCATTTATCGGATCATGAAGAACTTCAAAGAGAGAGGTTTAATAGTTGTGAAGAAGGCCAGCAAAAAAGCCAATTTTCTCCAGGAAAAACATCAGGGACAGACTGATATTCTGCAAAAGGTACAGGGATTGTACTGCTGAGGACTGGGCTAAAGTCATTTTCTCTAATGAATCCCCTTTCAGATTGTTTAGGCATCTGGAGAAAACGTGAGCACTACCATCAGTTCTGTGTCATGCCAACAGTATAGCATCCTGAGACCATTCATGTGTGGGGTTGCTTCTCAGCCAAGGGAGTAGGCTCACTCATAATTTTGCCTAAGAACACAGCCATGAATAAAGAATTGTACCAAAGCATCCTCCAAAAGCAACTTCTCCCAACCATCCAAGAACAATTTGGTGATGAACAATGCCATTTCACACATGATAGAGCACCTTGCCATAAGGAAAAATTGATAACCAAGTGGCTCTGGGATCAATACATCGAAATTTTGGTCCATGGACAGGAAACTCCCCAGACTTTAATCCCATTGAGAACTTGTGGTCAATCCTCAAGAGGCGGGTGGACAAACAAAAACCCACAAATTCTGACAAACTCCAAGGGCTAGATTTACTAAGCTGCGGGTTTGAAAAAGTGGGGATGTTGCCTATAGCAACCAATCAGATTCTAGCTTTCTTTTATTTAGTACCTTCTACAAAATGACAGCTAGAATCTGATTGGTTGCTATAGGCAACATCCCCACTTTTTCAAACCCGCAGCTTAGTAAATCTAGCCCCAAGTATTGATTAGGCAAGAATGGGCGGCCATCAGTCAGTATGTGGCCCAGAAGTTGTGTCACTCACCGGACTGTTAGTTCCTCTGGTTCTAGACATGGCTCTTTCTCTCTCTTGCCAGCGCCTGTCTTGCGCCGCGGCCGTCCGTCATCTTGACCAAAGGATTGCGCATGTGCAGACCCACGGACTGTTAAAACCTTGCTCCTATCCTCATTGGATAATTAATCACCTCTCACTACTTAAGGCACCTGTTGCCCTATTACCTTTGCCTGTTCTTGGTCCTCATTCTATTGAGACACCAAGGAGTTTTCTGTTCCTGCTTATGCTATCTGTTTGCTGTGGACGCTATCTGCACCTGGACAAGTCTTCTATCCACATCAGTGGTAATACCTGTCAGCCGCAGACCGCTCCATGCTACCTTGTATCTTACCTGCTCCTGGACAAGTCTTCTCTCCACATCAGTGGTAATACCTGTCAGCCGCAGACCGCTCCATGCTACCTGGTATCTTACCTGCTCCTGGACAAGTTTCCTCTCCACATCAGTGGTAATACATCTCAGCCGCAGACTGCTTCAGGCTACCTTGTATTCTACCTATCTCTGGACAAGTCTTCACTTCATGCCAGTGGTAACACCTGCCAGGGGCAGCTTACTCTACTACTTTGTATGTTACCTATTTTTGGGACTAAGGTCTATAGTGCCTCTGTAGTATAGCTGCGAGTCGCTGACTCTCCTACTACATTGTTGATTGGCTGCTTGCATAGACTTTCTCCAGTTGTCAAGTATCTGCCTGTTGTATGCTACCTGCGTGCTAAGCACTTGGAACTCTCTCCTCCTATCATTACTGCTCATCATTCTGCCGTGCTACCATTGTTTCCACTGCTCAGAGACTATGTATATATATCATTGACATTCCTTCTTCCATTCAGTTTGTGTAGTTCCGTATATTCACCACACTCCCCAGAGGGCCGCAACCTGCACAGTGGCAGCCGCTAAAATCCATACTTCCTTGCGGGAGTTTCTGGAGAAGACCAGCCACTGTGTTAGACTCCGCGCCTCTGGTGAGTAAGGCTACACCTGGTGAATTCTGGGTAAAACTCCTAGTGCCCGTGACAAGTTGATTGACATCATGCCAGGGAGAATTGCAGAGGTCTTAAAAAAGAAGTGTCAACACTGCAAATATTGACTCTGTGCATAAACTTAATGTAAATGGCAACAAACAGCCTTTGACACTTATGAAATGCTTGTAATTTTACTTCAGTATATCATAGCAACATCTGACAAAAAGATCTAAAAACACCGAAGCAGCAAATTTTGTAAAAACCAATACTTGTGTCATTCTCAAAACTTTTGGCCATGACTGTATAGTTAAAATGGGAAATATCCTTACCAGAAAAACAAGTGTAGTCAAATATTAAAACCAACTACATATACACATAAGACATGTGACTTAAAATGTATGCCTGTGTGTCATGAACATAGAGACCTTACATTTATTTATAAGGGTTAACCCATCACATAATTGTGGGGAATAGGGGATAAATAATATCTGCAGTGTAAATATGTTATATCAAATGAATCCATTGATAAGTTTAGCTACTAAAGTGTAAAACATGAAGACAGAAAGTGTGATGTAAATGTATTTGATGGCTTTGCACATTCCAGTGTGAGAAGATAGGAGTGTCACCTGTGGCAGCTTCAAAGAGCTCCTGTGGTGAGATATACCCTGGCCTGGAATGGATTTGTGACACCTGAATAGACTTTTAGGAACCACTCAGCATGTGCTGACGTAGGCTATATGTGATATAGACAAAAATAATTCAGTTTTAAAATATGCCACTTAAAATCAATAAAAGTAGTGATCAACCACATATTCCTTAATAGCATGATGAAGGGCAACTCATATATCAAGTTAAAAATTCTGCCCCACAGAGAAGTTAAGGAAATGAGTGTAAGCTCTGCGAATACACTGTATTTAGGCGTGTTTGGTATCAGAAGATAAAGAGAGTCATTGGGGATTTATTAATAATAAAATTGGGTCTGTGTAACGCTCCACATAAAAGTTAGGTCACATAGTAGAATTGAGTAGTAAATCAGACAACATGCAAATGGTGATTGAAAAAAGTGTCACAGGCCACAACCCCTGGGGAGTAGGAAGAGGTGTGGAAGTGTCTTTAAAAAGCTGAGACCAGTTACAGCAAATTGTCAGACTTTGAGAAATCAATTCACATTAATAAGCTATCCATCTTCCAAGCCATTTTCCCTTGGCGAGAAAATGCATGTAAGTGCTACTCTGAAAGCAACCCGTTTTATTTTAAACTGCTTTGCTTGTGTATGTTATCTCAATCTATTGTTTTCATTATTTTTTTAGATCTGAATGCCCTGTACTTTTGTATATTAAATCTATAATTTAATGTTGCATCCTTGATACTCTAACAAATCCATTAGCCTGTTAAGAAGAATATAGTGTGGGACAGTATATTGGCCCATATTCAATAGGTGGTGGCAAAGATGAAATGTGTAAGGTGTGAGCGCTGTTTGGTGCGATTCAGTGGGTCTATAACCTGTGTGATGGGTAAAGAGAGACTGAGGGCTAGAATTGTGTGACCTCATACGTGTTCGTGACACCATGGGTGGGAGAATATGACATAAAACGTCTTAGTGACAAAATAATAAGTCTAAATAAGTAAATACCGATTAATAAAAGACCTCACTGTGACTATATGTATAAGCATCCAAATGACCATTCCTACGTGTGCACCACATTAATGTGGGGAAATCATGTGAGCCTCTCTGTTATTATTCTCCTCAGAAGTGAGTCTGCGTCCAAGTAATGACATCAGTGTTCATAGAATGCAATGCATTCCTTATATGTTGAATCAAGGACGTTACAAAAATATACCATCACCTCATTGACATGCTTAGGTCTCAAAATCTTTTGTACATTGCGTGCAAACTTAGCAGACAAACATATGTAGCCTGATTCTCACATGTATGCATCGCTACGTAGCGCTATTGCTATTCATGACCATATAGTCCACCCAGACCACCCCTATAGCGGAATTAAAAGAAGTAGTGAGATATGAATCAGGCCGACAGAGGGAGAATCTAGATCTCCCAACTGTGTTCAATAGTCAAAGTACTGTGTGCATACCCCTATTGTATAGGTGAAACACATTTGTCTCTACTTCCAGACCCATTGTCTGGATCTCATGAGTATGCACCGCTACACTATGTTTAGAATTGCACATAAAGAGCACATTGTTCTGTCCAGGTTGCCCCTAGGGCGGGATTACAAGTGGTGGTAAATTAATTGACAGGCCAACAAGGAGAGAATCTAGGTCTCCCTGCTAGATTGTCACGGTTTCACCCACAATCCCTATTGTATTGGTGGATCATGTACATCATTCATTACAGCGTTATCAGATATTCGTCATGATATGTTGTACATAGTGAAGGCTATCCACAATCTGTAACATTAGAGTATGTGAATGCTGTGCTATAATATAGTCATTGATAAGCGCTCTGCCTCTCATAAATTCCCTATAAAATAAGGGATCAGCCGATCCACTCTTATATTATATGAATTGGGGTTTATGAATTACAAGCCGGCATGAGCAGCATATAGTTAGGATCAGCTCCCAACCCACGGGTACAGCGTCTGCCTGATGCGAACCTGACGTACGTTTCACAAAAATTGCTTTGTCAAGGGAGAATTATCAGAGGTATGTCAGAAAATACTACTTATGATCGAGAGTGGCCAATCGCAGCTCTCCTATCTCTGATTGGCATAATTGTACACCAAGGGGTAAATGTATCATACCCCGGTTTTTGCAACTCGCGGGAGATCGGCGTCTTCGCAGCTTAAATTTAAAGCAGTGCTGCCTTGTAAAGGGAAAATTTAAACTGCGAAGACGCCGATCTCCCGCGAGTTGCAAAAACCGGGCTATGATACATTTACCCCCCAATAGTCTCACTCTTATTCTGAGTCATGGAAAACCTCTGACTAGAGCAGGGGTTCCCTGTACGTAATCAGACAATCCAATCGCAGTCACTCAATCACTGAGTGACATTTCTCTCTATCAATCACCGCATTTTCTACATTTAGCAACCACCTGTCACCACCGTAACTAGGGTTATCCCCATATAAATAAAGTATAATTCTATCATCCCACTATGAAAATTATGTGTCAAATGAATCAACTTCATTCCGCCTGAAGTTGCCAAAGGCAAAACAATTACCAAAACCAGAGGGAGAGAAAACGATCTATAATAAGGTCAAGCATGCTTGCAAACGTGAGCACAAACATACAAACATTTCACCTTAGAGTCATACTAAGTATTATATCTGTTGTAATTACTGCTTCATACCTAGGTTGAACAAAAAAAGGAGGGGGAGGGGGAAGAAAGGGGATTGCAAATCATGCATAAAACAAATAGTAATAAACATAGTCATCACTGGGTCATCTGTGTAAGACTGGACAAAACCTCTAAAAATGTACCAATATTCCCTGGTTGGATATGGTTTTATTAATTTTGGCTTAATATATTATGTTGTTTCTGTGAATAGGTCTTTCTCACTGTAAAAGAAACAGGAATGTAGATTCAAAAAATCATAATCAGTTATACAAACAATCTTTGTCTATGTCCCCGAATAATAGTTGTGATTCCCTTTGGTGAGATGGGTGCTGCACGTATCTATTTATCATATCTTGTACTGCTGGGAAGTGGCTAAAAATAATCCAAATTATTGATTATTGGTAGGCTCATGGATGATTTATCTTTATATAGACTCCTCCTCGCAAAAAGCACATATAGCTGTTGCTCACTTTAAATCCTGAGGGGTGAAGTGAGTTCATCAAAAATATCCATTTATTCTCTTTTTGAAGCAGTATCTTATTTATATTGCCTCCTCTCACTCCCATCTTCACTCGTTCTATGCCAAAGGCTACAAGACCATGGGGATCCCCATTGTGTACCTTGAAAAAGTGTTTAGCCACTGGGGACAGCTGTCTTAAGCGCTTCTTGTGTCGCACAACATTGCGAATGCACTCCACATGGTCCAGAATATGACGTTTCAGGGTCCGACCTGTTTTCCCTATTTAAATCTTCTCACACGGGCAGGTCAGGAGATATATCACACCCTTAGTGCCACAATTAATGAACTCTGCTATTTGGTGTGTTTTACCATATTTGTCAGTTAATTTGTGAGTAGCATGTAGAGGCATGCTTTGCATCGTCCGCAGCTATAAGAACCCTTCACTCTCTCCTCAGTCCTTCTTTCCACAAAATGTATCTTAACGAGTATATCTCTCAAATTTTGAGCACGTCGCCAAATAAAGTTGACTCTATCTTCTAAGTTATTTCTCAGGGTCACATCCGACAGTATTGGCCAGTGTTTCTGAACTATGGATTGAAGTGATTTCCATTCTTGGCAAAAGTCACTAACATATCTAATCTTGCCAGTATTCTCCTTGCAATTGTTGGCATATATTATTTCATTACATTCTTTGAGCTGTACGTCCCTAAATGCCCTTTTAATCACTCTCTTGCTTTATCCATGTTCGGACAGTCTATCACTAAACTCTTTGGCTCTAATTTTGTAATCCTGGGAGTTGGAGCAGTACCTTTTAGTCCTAAGGAACTCACCTTTTGGTATATTTTTGATTGTCAGTGGGAAATGGTAAAATTACTGTTAGTGGCTATTGCCTTTCTAAATAAGTCTGTTGTCAAATCTTGACCTTTCTTAATTGTAAGGTACAGGAAATCAATTTGATCGTTGCTCATAGTATATGTGAGCTTTAGATTGTTCTCATTATTATTCAGTATTGGGAAACTACCCTGGTGTTAAGTTCTCCACCCTGACAAGATCCAGTTCTGGTGTGGTAAGGGGTCACCAGATAATAAGTTATTACTATGCAATCAACTTAGGGCAATTACTAGCCTGGTTCTCACCGTCACGGTTCCATGCTAGGTCTAATCAAAACAGCAAGTGGAAGACTGACTTCACTCCCATGTATGCTGGGACCTTCCAGACTCAATAAAAGGCCGGATGAACATGACAATCCTGTCATCCACTTCTCTTGTCATCTCTGAGACTTTTGTATTAGAAAATGTAACCTGACCAAATACCCATATCCGATTCCACTACGAGACAGTCCAGACTTCCCACCCCAACGCTTTGGATGTGTCACTCACCAGACCGTGAGTGCCTCTGCGCTGGTGCGTGGTTCTCTATCCTTCCTGCCGGCACCTGTCCTGAGCCGCAGCCGTCCGCCATCTTGATGGACTGCGCATGCGCAGCATCCATGAACTCTTATGACCTTGCTTTTAACCTAATTGGTGGATCAATCACCTCTTCCTATTTAAGGCACCTGTGGCCATGGTATCGTTGCCTGATCTTGAGTCTCATTCCCTGTGAGTCTCTGAAGGTGTCCCCTGTGTCCTGCTCATATCTTCAGTTTCCTGGCATTACATGCTCTGCTCATCGGCGGTTCCCATACCCGCTACTGACTCCTGTGTCCTGCTCGTGTCTTCAGCTGTCTGCTGGATTACCTGCTCTGCTCATCAGCGATTCCCATACCCGCTACTGACTCCTGTGTCCTGCTCGTGTCTTCAGCGGTCTGCTGGATTACCTGCTCTGCTCACCTGCGGTTCCCATACCCACTACAGTCTCTCAGCTGTGCCTGCATATCCTTGTTGGACAAGCTTCTCTACTCAGCAGCGATATGCATACTTGTTATTGACTATCAGCTGTTATCCTGCATATCCGCTTTGGACAAGCTTCTCTACTCAGCAGCGGTATCCATACCCGCTATAGACTATTAGCCGTTACGCTGCATATCTGTTTGAACAAGCTTCTCTACTCAGCAGCGATATGCATACTTGTTATTGACTATCAGTTGTTATCCTGCATATCCGCTTTGGACAAGCCTCTCTGCTCAGCAGCGGTATACATACCCGCTATAGACTATTAGCTGTGACGCTGCATATCTGTTTGGGACTAGCTTCTCTGCTCTCCAATTGTATTTATACAGTTATACTCTTATCACTCCTCCACTTATCCGCACCTGGAAAAGTCCTCACCTCATCACAGCAGTGGTGCAACTTGCTATACGCAGACCAGACTCTTCCGCTACCTACCTGCACCTGGACAAGTCTTCCCTTCACAGCAGCGGTACAACTTGCTATACGCAGACCACCGACTCTCCCGTTACCTACCTGCACCTGGACAAGTCTTCTCATCACAGCAGTGGTACAACTTGCTATCCGCAGACCACTGACTCTCCCGTTACCTTCCTTCACCTGTTCACGTCCACTCTACTCTCCTACCAGTACAGCTGCAAGTCGCTGACTCTCCTACCAGTATAGCTGCAAGTCACTGACTCTCATCTATTCCATTGGCATTCTCTCTCCATCTGCTGTTATATACGTTCCTACTATTCACCCTACTGCCCAGAGGTCCGCTGTGTATACCCCGCCCCTCTGGTAAACATTGTCAATTGGTGAATCCTGGGCAGAACACCTAGTGCCCGTGACAGGATGACTATGACAGTGGATGGTGCCTCGTGACATTCCTTCTCCTCTATAATCAAAAGATGTACTTTCCTGGCCCACGTTTTAATAATATCTCCAAATACTCTCCTCTCTAAGAACCAATCCCAGCAACCAATCAGTTCTTCGAAGTTATGCTTTTACACCCCCATGATGAAGGGCATTACTTCCATTGTCCAAATGCTTTCCACCAAACTGGACTCTGAAAGAACTTGACCCCCCCGATTGAAGAGGACTAGCTTATAATTAGACATAGGATAGCAAAGGCTACACAAGATACCGGATGCCCTAAAGAATGCAGAAAATGCTGTCTACTGCCTCTTCTTTGTGATGGCGTGGGTGTGGGCAACAGGGAGACTTTATGCATGTTAAATGACCTTGCCCCAAATTCCTTTTGGGAACAATTTTAGGGGATTACCAGAAAAAATTATAGATTTGGATATCCAACTTGATCCCTGGTCATCTCTATTATGTCTAAGCATTCCCAATTCCTGCATGTAGTGCATAATTACTAAATATTTACTAAATATGAGAAATGCACAGATTTCCCCTCCTCTGTGCCTTGATAAATAAAATTTGGTTTACGGCATCCATGGAGAGAATCACACATTTCCGCCACGATAGACAAATTAACCTGTACATACTTAATAATGTGTTTGCTTTGAAGCACGACATCTGTACCTGTAAAACACAATGTCGTTCTATAGGAAAGCCTAATAAGTATATGGAACAATACGATAAGGGAGATAAGTTCAAACAGATATGAAATCCTTGATTTGCCTGCAAATCCTGTAAAGGTCCACCCTACCTTGGCACTACAGAGGGAGGAACCCATTTAAAATGTGTGGATTTATTGTTGGAAGGGTCCGAAGTACAACTCTAAATTGCAGTGTAAAAAAAACAGTGTCTTGTAGTTGTGTGTTGCAAGCAAAAGCCAAAATTTCCTTGTATCACAAAAAAATTATTAATTTGTGCCCCTTGCATTGCAACATTGCTTCTCCTGAAGCAAATTTGCTTTTTTTCTATTATTCCTAACTTTAAGGGGAGAATTCAATTCCCCCCCGAAGTACCGCCGCGTTAAACGTATTACTGTTTTTAGGGTAATATTAAACCGGCATTAATACTACCGTAATAACGGTACTTACGCGCACTATTACCGTAATATGATGATGATAAATTCCCCCCAAACCTCAAATTATACATTTTCACATAAAGCATGGTGAAAAGAAAAACGCAGTTTAATGTTACCCCCATTTTTTACTACAACCTTGTTAAAACATTAAGGCAGTGGTTCCCAAACTTTTGCAGTTTGCAGCACCCTTTGGGGCATATTCAATTAGCTTTCCGGTTCGCGGTAACGCGCATTACCGCAAAACATGCGCAGTATTGCCGGTAACACGGTACCGCAATAACGCAGATTTTCGTATGCAACCCTATGGGCTGCGAACGAAAATCCATGTTATTGCGGTACCATGGATTGACTTCGCGGGCCATTCCGGCACGATCCCGCGAACCGGAAAGCTAACTGAATATGCCCCTTAGAGTCTCCATAATTATTTCAAGGCACCCCTCCAAAATAATTATTGACCAGTCCCGTTTTATAAGTAGTCAAAAAAATGTAATAAGTATTTAGGTCAGGACAGAAATACTTATTTAGTTGTATGTAAAAATAATACACATAAATCCAAGGGAAAATAATATTTTTATATATATTTTTTCCAATTATATTTCTGACAGAATAATTTACAGCTAACACACACTGTGCCCCCTGCATCCACACACTCTGTGCCTCCTCTGCATCCGCTCTCTGCCCCCTCTGCAACCACGCTCTGCCCCGATAGTGCCCCCTCGCTGTACCCCGCCGTGGACAGGAAGAAAAAAAAAAAAGAAAAAAAACTTACCAATCTGGCGGTGCCCGGGACCCAGCATCCTCCTCTCTCCTGCCGCTTCTCGTCGGGCATGATGATGTTACGCCCGGCATTCAGTGAGAAGCGCGGAGGGAGGAGGATGCTGGGTCCCGGGCGCCGCTGGATTGGTAAGTTTTTCTTTATTTCTTCTTCTTCTTCACCATGTCCACGGCACCCATGACAGCGCCGCGGCACCCCTGGGAGCCGCGGTGCAGTTTCGGAACCTAGGCCATTAAGGGCTTAACTCATGTTCCATAGACATATGTCCATTTGCGTAGCATATCTTGAGTGAAATAGATTTGCACATGATCAGAAATGGCCCTTTACTTCAATGAACGCAATTGCATGCACTTCATGGCCGAACAAAAATAACTCGACAGCCTACTACTTGAGGGGCGGAACAGAGGAGGGAAGGGCTGGACTAATGTAGTCTATAAACAGTAAGGATGTGCCATGGGGTGTTCTGATATGCAGATGTTGCAGATTCAACTCTTGGGTTTCTCTTAAGTACACTTGGTTCCAGCCGTATCATTTACACCAGCTACAAGGCAGGTGTAATGATGTCTGTCATGGCACAGTCTTTGTTTTAAAAACTCTACATGTATGCATGGCACTAGATATCACAGAACATGTGTATGCAAGTAAGACAGGACTGTAAAAATGCATTATATGTACAGTACACAATAAAAGCATCTTTATTTAGACATTTAATGTAAAAATATAAATTTTTGGCCCTCCTCCTGTACAGGATTATTGGAAATTGATTAGAGATATGACAGCTCAATCTTCTATCTCGATCATTATCAAGGAGACAGCATACAAAATATATTATAGATGGTATCTACCCACTGACAAACTTCATAAGATGTATGTCTCTTCTGATCCAGCTTGTTGGAGAAATTATGGCCACAGGGGAGATTTTTACAACATGCTGGCCTTACCCCCCACTTTTGGGATGATGTTCATAAACTACTTACCTCTCTTTTTGATATTCCCATAAATAAAAGATCCCTGGACCTTTCTCCTCTCCTAACCTCCACAAAATCTAAACAATTATTCTATTAATTTGATGAACCACATCTTTATGGCAGCAAAATGAGTCATTTCAACTTATTGGAAAAGTAAAAGATTCTCCTCCTTTACCATCACTTAAAAATCATGTCTAGCATGCTGTATACAGGGGAAAACAACACAACAAACCTTACCTTTTTATTCAAATCGGGTCCCCTTGGCTTTACATAGTAGAAGAAATTCTATATTCTCCTCACTAGAGTTTATTTTTAGAGATTATTATTATATTATCTCTAGTACTTTTTCTACTACCTGGATCCAATTACTATTAAGACTATTTTTGATATTACCTAAACCTCAATAGCTTCCTTAGTAAACTTTATTAATTCCACTTCACATTACATTTATTCTCCTGTAGACCCCCTCTTCCTCCCCTACCCTTCCTATATACTAATTAAACAATATTACTTTACATTAGGATTTTCATTTAAAAACTGTAAATGATCAACTGTTTTTTTAATATATTTATTGCAATAGAAAAAGATGTTTGTATATTAATCTTAACATTAAAATGTAATATTATTTTGTTTGTTAAAAATAAAATCTATACTTTAGTAATGATTATATTGTTAATAGTTGATCATTTATTCTAGAAAATAAAAAAAATTGTATGCGTTTTGATGTGACTTTATACTGTATGTGCATATACTGCAGTCTGTTGTCAGAGCAAGGCAAGTACCATTTAGGCAGAGCATGCTTAGACCCAGTTTCAAATCGAAACGCATCGTGAGATCCACTTTGATTTTAATACGGTCAGAACTGTGCTCAAGTCCTGTGCTCTTTTAAAACGTGAATCATGACTCAGACCCCTAATGTATTATGATACTAATGTGTAGTTTATTTTAAATTTGAAAGAGTAGCAAGGCCATTAATTATTTAATTGAAATGTTTCAATCAGACCCATTGCCAGAGGTGTACAAAATCAAGCACCTAGCCATTCAGTCTCCATTTGCAAACATTTGTGGTACAAACTGAGTCATTCTGAAGAGCTCAGTAATATTAAACGTGGTACTGTGATAGGATGCCACCTTTGTAATAAGACGGTTCATAACAATTCATCCCTGCTGAATATTTCACAGTAAACTGTGATATTATTAGAAAGTGGAAGCATTTAGGAACAGCAGCAACTAAGCCACGAAGGGGAAGACCACGTAAAATCACATAGAGGGGTCAACAACTGCTAAAGTGCATGGTGCATAAAAGTCCCCAACACTTTGCCGATTCCATAGCTGAAGACTTCCGAATTTAGACTGGCATTAATGTAAGCACAAAAACTGTGCAGTGGGAGCTTAATGGAATGGGTTTCCATGGCCGAGCAAATGCATGCAAGCCTCACATCACCAAGCAATGCCAAACGTCGGATGGAGTGGTGTAAAGCACACTGACACTGGACTGTGAAGCAGTGGAACATGTTCTCCAGAGTGACAAATCACGTTTCTCTGTCAGTCAGATGGGCGAGTCTGGGTTTGGCAGATGCTGGGAGAACGTTACCTGCCTGACTGCATTATGTCAACTTTGAAGTTTGGTGTAGAAGGGATAATGATATGGGGCTATTTTTCGGTGTTTTGGCTAGGCCCCTTATGTCCAATGAAGGGCAATCCTATCGCTTCAGCATTACCAAGTCAGCAACAGTTTGGGAAAGGCCCTTTTCCATTCCAAAATGACTGTGCCCCAGTGCACAAAACCAGGACTACAAAGACTAGGTTTGATGAGTTTAGTGTGGAAAAACTGGACTACTCCACACAGAGCCCTGACCTCAACCCCATCAAACACCATTGGGATGAACTGGAACTGAGATTGAAAGCCAGGCCTTCTCGTCCAACTTCAGTGCCTGAACTCATAAATGCTGTACAGATTGAATGGCCACAAATTCCCACAGAAACACTCCAATACCTTGTGGAAAGCCTTCCAAGAAAAGTTATTACTGCAAAAGAGGGTAAAACTCCATATTAAAATGTATGTATTTGAATACGTCATTACAGTCCCTGCTGGTGTAACGGTCAAGTGTCCGAATACTTTTGTCCACATAGTGTGTGTACATGTATGTGTGAACAAAAGATATTTGTCTTACAAAAAAAGTCCTATCTGTCCTGTAAACTAATAAATGACAATAAAGAATTCACTTGGGTAGAAACAAATAATAAAGTCCTGACAACACTGACACGATGCAGAGTAGCGTTACCTAACATACAACAAAAACACTAACAAAAAATGATGCCAAGGACATTGTGAGTTCGGTACTAAAGTATCACGTTCTAAAAAAAAAACCATGGTTCAAGTTCAAAGCTGGTTTCAGTTTGTAGATCTTACAGAACGCCTCCCGTGTCCTTCATCGCCAGCCTACCCATAAGCCCGGACCCATGACGTAAGGCCTCTTACGTCACCCGACAAAGAGACCTTCCCCTCTACAGAATGAGGCGACTGCCTGCACAGGAGGCTAAACTACAACTCCCGGCAGCCTCGGAGGTAGCTGTTGGGCGGAGCAGCGCAAGGCCAACTCTGGCCGGACATCACGTGATACGCCCCAAACCAACCGGGTTTGAATATTTTTTTTTTTCCTCCTCTCCTCTTCTTCCCTGCCAGCGGCTGCTGTGCAGTCACATCTATCTAAAATGGCGACCGTGGAACCGGTGAGTGGATCAGTGACCCAAGATAATTAATACATAAATACGTATGAACGGGTGGTGACAGGGTTTAATGGCCGCTCGGAGTGGTGTTAAGAAGTCCGGGGGTGCTGTAGCGTGGCCCCCGGAATTAGAGGAGGAGGAGCCCAGAGCAGCGTGCCTCTTTAAGGAATAGCAGGCTGCTAATGCCTCGCCACTGTCCTCGTCAGCTCTTGGCCACGAGTCTTTCCTCGCGTCCTGTGGCAGCTGTGCCCACCCGATCTATACGTACTGGAGCGGGGGACACTGACGCGCGCTGCTGGTCCGCGATGTGCCTGTCACGCGGCAGTGGGCGCGAGGAGAGGGCCGCGTGGCGGGCGCCTTAGGAAAGTGGGCTGTTCGCACAATACATATGGAGCCCTGTGTGCCCTACTCGTCATGTGTCTGCCCTCCCCCCACGATGTGTCTCTGGCCGCCTTCCTCTCCATTCAGTAACTCACTTCCTCCTCACACTAACAGCAGCGTGGTGTCCTCCCGGCATCCCTGGCCTTATAGGGGATGGCAGCCAGGGGCAGAGACATGTTGCATCAGGGAGGCTCCTTTCTCTTTACCCTTTACAGTGTGGAGTGACTGACGTTAGAGGTTTTATGCCAAGTAACAAGTGCAGTATGCTCACTCTGGGTTCCTACTGCTGGAATCTGCTGTTACTTCGATTGGAACTGAACTTTTTAGGTTAACGTTATGTACAGCACACGTGTAATTAACAGGTCTTTCAAAACTTGAGAACATATGTTTTCAGAACTTTGTAGTTTCCTTTAAGAAACTGATGCAGTTGACTTGTTTGCTGTCTAGTGTATTTGCCATCTAGATGTCTTTAAGTGAAGTTTTGCTGACATACTGTGCATACATTGTAGTAGTTTATTTATGTTCTTTCGTTTCTTTAAAAAGTGTACTAAAGTTGACAATCCACAATACTAGTGAAGGGAGTTGGATAAACTATAATAGTTCTGATGTGCAGGGATTACGAATGAGCACAATTGAGCAATATATGAGTAAAACCATATTAAGTGTGCACTTTACTTAAGTGTATATATAAACACAACTTTTTTTTTTTATATATACAAAAACTCTCTCTCTCTCTCTCTCTCTCTCTCTCTCTCTCTCTCTCTCTCTCTCTCTCTCTCTCTCTCTCTCTCTCTCTCTCTCTGTATGTGTGTGTATATATATATATATATATATATTATATACACACACACACACCCTATTGTGGCTAGCACCTTTGTGGCTTTTAAGGCCTAGATTTTAGTTTTAATTGCTTTTATGGCCTTTTCATAAATAGAAACATTGAGCTTTACAATAATAACACAGTAGTACATAATAGCTAAAGAAGCATTCATTTTCAGCATTTAATGCACATTCTTAAATAATGTTTCATTTGCACATTTAATACAGAATTCGTGTAATGTGAACAAATTAACCCGCACACTTTAGAAAGTTCACTTGAAATTACAACAACTGCAGCCTTCTGCAGAATACTGTATAATGGAGTTCTATGGGATTGCTTATTAAGTATATGGAAAGCTATGCTTCAGGTAATCTTTGAGATTCAATAATGAATTTGTTTCTAATGCTTTGAAAGCGTAGACAAAGTAAAAGATTCTGATGAGTTCTAAGATGTTTAAAAACCCACAATAAAAGGTTTGTGCAGACTTGGAGAGCAGAAAAGCAGCAATGGTTTAGGTAATGTGGAGCGCAATTACTTACAAAACTTTCTAAGTGTACCTACACACACTTGTAAGTTAACAGGCATTCCATTTGTGAATTTGCTATCACCAACTCATCTAGTAAGTAATTTCTTCCATAATGTAATGGCTATTTAGAGGCTTTGGTGTAATGAAATTGTATATGTATTAGGCTTGGTACACACTACAGTGTTTTCAGGAGAGTATCGGGCCAATCAGACAATAAACAACTGATTGGCCCAATATCGCAGTATTGTGTAGCATGGAATCGTTGATTGAGATTTTCAAACCGAACTGAAAATCTCGTTTTACGATGGAACAATGTCGTTCCAATTCTGCAGTGTGTATGCACTTTGCAAAATTTAGCTGACATCACCTGTCACTGGAGGAGCTGGAGTCCAGGGGTGCTGCAAGGG
This sequence comes from Mixophyes fleayi, assembly GCF_038048845.1. Classification (NCBI taxonomy): domain Eukaryota; kingdom Metazoa; phylum Chordata; class Amphibia; order Anura; family Limnodynastidae; genus Mixophyes; species Mixophyes fleayi. The sequence goes on from NC_134402.1 coordinate 145,613,477, forward strand.
TGTCCTGGCTAAGTCTATACAGGGATATTTTTTAACCGGTCACTGTCCGAGCTCAGTCTTACAGATACATCCTGTATCCTGGCACGCATAAGGTGATAGAACAGGGAACTTAACCATCAGAGGCAGCACAAAATACAAGGTGGTCTGAAACATTTTGTATCTGGCTCAGTTACAGCTCAAGGAATAAGTTACAGAGCAGCCCAGCAGATAGCTGTCCTGGGGGTAACACCATCCACATCCATAGAGAGAGTAGCCAGATCCAGATAGGTACCCAGGGCCAGTAAGGTGGGTGACCAGATCCATAGCCTGCTGCAAACTCTCCACAAGTCAAGTATCCAAATATGCCTCAATCCAGAAGCCAAATACCAGCGCTAGAACGGCACAAGACAGGAGAAGCTGCCATAACTGATTCAAGTCAGGCAGTGTGATCACCCACAGCCTTATGTTGAGGGTTGGGGTGTTCCTGCGTCCCAGAGGAATCGGGGATAGGGTGAGCCCCAAAAACGGACACAGCAAACAGTCACAAGTTTGGGGTGTTGGGCACAGTGTTTTTTTTGGGGAAAGGGAATTAAAGATGGACAGAATGTGGTAGAGACAGTTGGTCTGAGGGGGTGAACAGTTTTGTACATTATTACTTCTCCTGATTCAGTTGGGGCACAGTCAGAGGTGAGTGGGAGCTATATTATAAGGGTACAGTATTCGGTGTTCTATAGAATTTGTAGCACATAATCTATGCTGATTCTGGAGGACCCTGCCCTTAGTTTTAGAGTGTGTTTACCTGATAAGGGTATGTTATCCCCCCCCCTATCATAGATCAATGCTGTCAGCAGTCCAGAGCAGAGGGGTGTGATTCCCACTAGATCTGAAGGTAATCATGTAAATCGGGTATATTGTGTACACATGAATCGGCATGCTGATTGCGACTTTTTTCCCTGTTGTCGGTAAAATCGTTAAATATATCGTATCGGGAAATTTTTTTGTAATGTGTACCCAACCTTAGTTTTGCAGTTAGACTACCATAACAAGTTTAATAATTATAAAAAACATATATATTGATATCTGCGAACTTTAATTGTATTTTTTCAAAGCCTATTTATTAATGTGGAAAGAGGAAGATTGCTTGCATTCTTGTACATTTATGCATTCCAGTGGTTCAGGGGAAATAAAACAGTGAACTTGCATACTTTCCCTCTCTCTGTTGGCTTATAAATCCATCTAAATTTAGATTTGCACCGTCTGTCTTCCACTGAAACATTTTCTAGTAATCTGAGTAATAAGGATTTTGAAAGTCTTATTGCCAAACTTTTGATATTTTCTTTAAATTCATAAGTAAAATACTTTTTACATAGTAAGTTGTTAAAATTGGAAAAAAAAACAATAAGTGCACAGAGTACAATCTCATAAAAAAAATTTTTATTGATCCAGTCGAAGGCAACAAAATATGTAAAGTTTCCAATTTAGACTCACTGGGGAATTCTTCCAGATTCAGAGAATTTATCAATTGCCTCCACAATATTCTCTACTAATAATAGCTATAGATTGCTTGTAAGCAGTGCCGGATTAAGGTAATGAAGGCCCCTTGGCTAAGGGGGCTTCCATTCCCCCGTGAGGGCCCCCCCAGTGAGCCGCCCCCCCCTCCCCCGGTTAGCCGCCCCCACCCACCAAGGCACTTGCCTCCTCCTGGCAATGCAGTCCTTCCCTGGCGCGCTGTACGCTCTTTACTCTCGCGTGAGACTCACGAGATCTCATCAGTAAGGAGACTACAGCGTGCCGGGGAAGGACCACAGTGAAAGTGCTCAGCAGCATTGATCGCGCCGGGGGGCGCCCCCGACCGATCAATACTGCTGTTGAGCACTTACAAGGGCCCCCTGAATGCCCGTGGCCCCTGGGCTGTAGCCCAGTTAGCCCTATGGTTAATCCGACCCTGCTTGTAAGAAAGGCACCCAATCCATTTTTAAACTGTTTGGGAATTTGCCATCACCACCATGTAGCAATCATTACTGTAAATGACCCCTTCATATGCTCATGGTGAGACCACCTTTCTTCCTATCAAAATTGATGACCCCTTGTATCTGTATGGTCCTTGGTAACAGTAATTCCTTATTCAGATCTTTCGTATTGACCCCAAATACATTTCATTTATCCCCTTTTGATGCATCTCCCTGCTTGGAACTACTCCACTTTCTTATTCATATTCACAAGTCCTTCTCCATCTCAGTTTTTATCAATTGTATTTCATTTAATGTGTAAGCATACTGTATTAACTTGGTATTGGAGCATAACCCCACACATCTCCATTAATTTTCATCTGTCATGGTGTTGCAGAAATATTTAGAAAATCTGGACTACAAGTTCCATTTTGCTTTGTGTTATTAATCCTACATCGCTTAGGGTCATCCACAGATATGGACACCATATATTCTAGGTCAGTGATGGGCAGCCTGATACACATCAAAAGCTGCATATTAGTCTTGATCTCTGCAATAAATTAAAACTATATATTTAATCATGCGCTTAGAATAGTTTGCACACACACTCAGAGCCCCCAACTCCCCACAGTGGCCGCTCACTGAAAAAGCACACGTATGATCTTTAGAGGCACATTTAAAACCATAGATCATACTTGCCACTTACCCTAAAACACTTCTGGTCACTCCTCAAATTCCCAATGTCCTTTAGACATCACATTAAATGCTCTTCAAATCCCTCTTCTTCACTCACTAGCAGTGCCAGCGACCACCCACTAGAAATCTAATGATAAAGCACTGCTTGTAAATTCTTTGTAACCTTAGTTTAATGAGGTAAGCAGGAGACATACAGGTGTTTCCCAAAGGCTACAGAAGTCACTTGATGTATAAGTCAGCCGCTCTGGACAAAGACTCCAAGTTCACTGGTGTTATCTGCTTTATGACCTCATGGTCAAGAAGCAATAATAAGAGCTGAGGCCACCGAGTCATAAACAGGGAAGAATGTGGGAGAAACAGGTGAGTGCTAGGCAGGCTGCAGCATCCCTTATTCCAATTGTTGCCCATTTCTTTGTAAGTAAAAATTTTTAGTACTGTTTGTAGTACTCGGTGCAGTCTGATGGTCTTAAATTCTGTTTGTCACATCTAGTAGTTTTAAAGCTGCAATAAGATGTTACTAAAAATGTTCTATAGTCTTTATTACCAGTAAACTTGTTTTTGGCCAAGCAGTATTGCAGAAGGGATTTATAATGGCCCAAACCTAGTAAAATATATATATATGTAAATAAATAGTTGAATATGAAAATGTGACCTTGTTTTGGCATGAGTGCGCAAAATAATTTAGGAAACAAAACAAAAAAATAGATATTTTAACAACTACAGGTATATCTTGCCAAATATATATCTGGTGGTATTTCATGGCGAGCTATTGTGGAGAAAGTTCAATATGTTCTAAAGTATACTCTACCTTTTATTTTTTAAACTGTTAATGTGCAAATATGAACGCTGGTGTAAGTTATTCGCTAGATATGCTTTACTACAGAATGTATCTAACATTTCCTAAAAATATTGGTTGAGAAGTTGCTGGGTGCCAATTGGTGTAGCAGTCAGAGTACCTGCAGCTTCCTATAGGCAAAGAACAGACTGCTGAACAATGGTGTATGCATGTTGATGATAAAAGGTGATACACAGGAAAAAAAAGAAAAATAACTATCGGCGCTGAATAAATCAAAATATAAAATCTCTTTAGATAGAAACAAAAAAATAGGAAAATTGTAGTTCTAGATTGCACCTTAAAAATGTATCACAGAAACCATTATGAGTCAATATAAAGACATAATGTGTATCGGTACGAATAAATATTTAAGGAACACCTAGCCAATTGAGGTAAATCCTTTACGAGTGAACCAGAGCATTGTATAATGCAGTAAAGTTGTGGTATATATTTTAGGAACAGTTAAGTTCCTCTGGCACATTACTTGTGAAGCAATAGAAAGAGACTGGCAGCAGATTCTCACTATTCCTGCAGGGGAAGTCTTGTACCTTAGTTCTCAAAAATGTAATAATCCTCTCCATTCACCAGTAGACACAGTACCTCCCAGCTTCCAAGTAATTTTTTCTAGTAGATATATCCTTTACCACATTTCTTTGTTTGGCAAGCAGTTTCATCAGGAGTGATGTGACATTTGACTGTTTCTATAATATATATCACACCATTACTAAACTAGCATCATCATCATCATTTATTTATATAGCGTCAACATATTCCGTAGCGCTTTACAATTGGGGACAAACATAGTAAGCTAATAAACAAACTGGGTAAAACGGACAAAGAGGTAAACTATAGAGTGTTTCGGTTCTCCTAAAGTATTTATCTAATATTGCCACTGTGTTCCCTACTTTTACTGATACATCTTATGTCTATATATTGACTCACTCAGTAGCTACAATATATTCTCTGATACGTGTATTTGTTTTAATATATTTTAGATTTTTACAGTAAATGTAGTGATGGATTTTTATCTACGCATGGGCAAAAGCTTGAAAGGGACTTGTCTCTGAAACTTTGCATCCTTGTGCCACTCTTTATTGATATTAAATATTATACACCTATGATCTTTTGTTTAGTTGTCTGTTGTTGTAGTATGGACTCTATTCCCTACTTATTCTTGATCGGCCAGGCATATGCAGTCCTCTGTTTATGGGTAGCTCCCACCACAGTGTCATCTGGCTGATATAAGCGTTTGAACAGAGTGCTAAACTGCTCAATCCTGAAGTCATTTGATTTGTTGCATGTGAAAGCCATGAGAGGACTGTAAATGCCTGGCCTACCATAAAGGAATTATTACCATTTATTTATATAGCACCATTAATTCCGCAGCGCTATACAGAGAATTCACTCATATCAGTCCCTGCCCCACTGGGGCTTTCACCGTAGCACCTGGAGGAAACCCATGCAAACGCGGGTAGAACATACAAACTCCTCACAGATAAGGCCATGGTTTGGGAATTGAATTCATGACCCCAGTGCTGTTAGGCAGAAGTGCTAACCACTCAGCTGCCGTGCTGCCCATATGCAGGAAAATGTGCATCTTGCAAATGATTTGACAAAGGGTAGGTGTTATCCTAGAATTTTGGATCCACACTTATGGCTACATTGAAACCTGCCCAGTGTAGCTTGTGTTCTTGCAAATTGCTTCAGGCTTTCTTACCCAGAGAAGATATCGGCACTGGCCACAATGACTAGCTTCCAAACTATAGTCGTCCCAGGCATCAGGCCTCCACGGTTCTACTATTTGGAAGGAGAGGAATTTGAGATAGAGATTATATGTGTGTGTGTGTGTGTGTGTGTGTATATATGTATATGTGTATATATATATATATATATATATATATATCTATATCTCCTGTGTTTAGCTGTAGCGATGTGAAATACACCTGAGACGCATGTCTGGTGATGTGACTTGCTACACTTGAATCTACTCCAAGTTGTATTTGCCAGGAGTAAGGGGCCCACATTTAAGATGTACTCAACTCTAAATATGGCCGCATTGTGATGCTTAGTATGGAAATGTGTGCTTTTACATGCTGTTGATGAACGTGTCTCCAACTCTTTATGCATCCATTACTTCCTAATAACTGCATAGAGATCTGTAAATTTGCAATTCATCCCAATGCTTGGGCAAAAGAGAGCGTCACTCTGAAGTGAGGACGAATTATCTGTCTTAAGATATTTTAAAGGAGCTTTCACCTTTTATTCAGTGATTGCATTGTTCATAGTTTTCTGTGTCCCAGTGACCAATCGTGAAATATTTACTTCACTATTTATGGGTGCCTTCATAATATATATTTTAAAAAATTTCTTAATATTAATATAATGTGTTACTTGTTAATATAGGGTAAAATACACACTTGGGGAAAACCTACCTATTCAAACAAGCTTATAATATTCCTCAACCACCATCTTAACCTCACTACCTTTAGCCTGTTACACAATTTCACAGAAGACAACTACCCCCGGACCAACATTGTTGTGTGACAGGATCATTTAGCTTATGAGTCACCTTACCTTTGCAGTCTGGCTGGGCCAAGATGCAAAATGTATACTTAACCTCATGTGTCAATCTCCCATTGTCCCATAGATTGTAAGCTTGCGAGCAGGGCCTTCTCACCTCTTTGTCTGTTTTACCCAGTTTGTTTATTAGTTTATTACGTTTGTCCCCAATTGTAAAGCGCTACGGAATATGTTGGCGCTATATAAATAAATGATGATGATGATGAGTGACAGAGCAGGGACTTGTGGTCTCTATGTCCTGCTTCCCTAGTACTTGACCCTAGTACCTAGTCCCTCCTTGATTCCATCTCGCTGTCTTTGTCACTGTTAGAAATGCATAACCCAGTCCCTTAGCAACCAGCCAGCTCCTGGCTTCCTATTGATCAGAGTTCCCAGAGAGTTGGCTGCACAACGGTGTCCCGGGTGTGGGGTCAGACCGAGGGATGGGGCAACTAATATTGCGTCCTGCAGTACCTGGTCATATTTGTAAACCGCCCTATAGCGAGTTGATGTGATCACTGTTTATTTTTAAAGCCCCTCACTTCCCTGTTACTAGTTTGGTATGTTAAGTTCTGTTCATTTGACTGACCTGTTGAACATCTGTGTGGGTGGGAATTACTCATTTTTATTTTGTGTTCATTACAGGCTGTTCGTCAGACATTTATATGTTGGATTTGTTCTCTAGCTGATGGAAATAATAGACCATTCTAGATGGTTTTAAAAGTGCTGTAGGTGAAAGCATTGTGTAGAAACAGTAAAGTCTGCATTTGTAGATGCTGTCAAGCAGATCATTATTTCTAGTTTTGTAAAGCAAGGCCTTCTATATATTTTTGCTTGTTTGCAGTGAAAGCTTCCTCAGCATTGTTTGAAATTTTACAAAGCCTGCAGTCTTTTTGAAGAGTGGGTGATTTTTTAAAGTTTCCATAAAACCAAATGTCATCACTAAGCTTAATGTAGAAATAGTTAATGTATGTAGTATGGATCTCAGTATGCTTTAGTGGCTGGTGAACCTAATTGTGTTTTATGGCAAAGACACATGAGCATATTTCTTTCTTCTCGATTGTGTGCAGTTCATCACAATATACTTAGTAGAAGATCTGTAACTGTTCACTGAAACCTGTTATGTGCTATTTTTAGTTGCACTGTAATGTTGATTGGCTAACAGTTGCAGGTTATTCAAATCTCACCTGTTCATAAGAATTTCCAATTACAGACACATACTTGAAAACAAGTCCACAACAAAATAATTTGCATAATTACATGCAATGGCACATGGCCAATGTCTTTCCCCTATTTCGCAGTGCATGCTTTAAGGATTGTGCATCACTAGCAGCTGTACCTGTTTGTCTTGTGGGCAGGACTAGTGTTTTGCAGATCAGAGGGGGACTGTTGAAGGCTTTGATGACTTTGTGAACCACCTATCAATTGTATTTAAAGCACAAGATTTAGAGATCGTACAATAGACTTTTCCTCACTGGACCAATGGTCAACCACAAATAGCATAAGTTTCATTCAGGTTCCATTCTGTAAGTCTAAACACAACATTTCTTTATAATGATTGAGAGCATTTTTTTTAGGTCAACTTAAACTGGTAAATGTATAACCACTCTTGTGTACATAGCCTAATGTTAGCATAGTAAATACCAACCAATGTCAAACTTTAAGTTTTGTGTCGAGTTCTTCTGTAAGAATGATGGAAACAGCAGACTAAAAGATAATTTCCCAGTCTCTACATATGAATCCACCACTTTGCAGTCTTTATAGAGCATTTGTTACTTGGGATTTTGGGGGGCTCTGGCTTTTTGGTGCTCTGAAGAGATGCAATACAGTGTTCTCCCCAGAAAATGTTGCCAGCTGGGTGGCAATAAGAAGCAGCCGGGTGGGGGCAGTATAATACTTTGTAATAATAATGAATAATGTTGGAGGTTATTGCGGACTCCTTTCAGGACTGGTCAGACTGGTGGTCAGTGTTCTAACACACACAGCTGGCTGTTGTGCTCACATACTGTCTGTTCTAATAGGAGAAACAATGGTTTACTTCAGGCGTCCAACCAGCGGCCCTCCAGATGTTGTAAAACTACAAGCCCCAGTACTTTCATAACATCTGGAGGGCCGCTGGTTGGACAGGCCTGGTTTACTTTATTATAAGGACACCTGTTGGGCTCCAAGAGCTGGATGGTAAGTAAAACCAACCAGGTGGAGCACCCGGGAAATCGGTGCTGGGGACAACAATGCAAGATAAAGCATTTTGATGCATTATCTGATGCAAAAGTTTGTTGTATTTTAATATCTGAAGTTGCCATACTTTCTCTTTCATTTGTTAGCAATTCTGTCTGTTTTACTGGTGTTTGCCAAAACAATTGCTGTATGTTCTGTGGAATAGAGGTTAACATATTTTTCTTTGGCTTTTCATAAAATGTTTACTTTTAAGTTGTTGATCTGATGTATATTTCTTAGGGCCCTTACCCACTCAAATGCCAGCTACAAACATATCTGTCATGCGGTTGGTAATGCAAGTAAAAACATGTATTTTTGACTATTTACTCTGCATCTTGTAACTAATGTTGTTTTTGTAAATTTTGAATGCAAAAAAAAGGTAATTTTAGGTTCTTTTAAAACAACACAGATTTATACTAGATATGTTTATTTTGGGTGCTACACAAGGTTAACTGCTGCCATTATGAATGTGTATAACCTTTAAGCACACCTGGAAGTGATGGTGAAATGACTTTGTGGTTTGTATTACTTACATTTAGTTACAGCTTTTTAACTTTTACATTTTGTAGGAAATTGTCGTTCCCCAAGAAGAAGAGAAAACAGAGACTAGTCAGGAGATTGTAAACCCTGAGCACTACATTAAGCATCCACTACAGAACAAGTAAGAAAAGTTTTATTTTCAGAAATGTGAAACAGACTTTTGATTTGTATATTGGTGTGGTATTGCAAATGGTCAGATTGCTGAGATTGTTCTTTTACCTAGACACTGTTTAAAAAAAAATGTATTCATATATTCAACTTGTATTCAGCAATAGTAGCTGAGATGGTCTTTCACTGGTTGTTTAGGATAATTTTACCATTGTGGAGATGCAGGGGACTTTCTTCCCAAAGGGCAACTCGCACTATACTGCGTTTTGAAGTTGCAATTTCTCCTTTACTACGGTACTTGATATCTTTTACTCCCTGTAGGATTTAGAAAACCTCCCAGAGCCATTATACAAGGCCCCACTCTATGTTAAAATCTCATCAATCATTTGATTCCTATTACTTTAACTCTCATTAATGGAGATGCCTAAAATATTGGCCAACATTCTGTCACCTGGACTTCCTAAGGCGATGCCCAACAATTATTCACATAGACCAGGTGTGTTTTATGCCACCGGTATCTGTACAAACATACAGTAAACCTACAAAAAATTGGGTAGATGAGTGCATAATTTTATCCATCAAAATGGACAAGGGATTCAACTCTGCTAGGAAGTCCCTTTTGACAATTCACAGTAATTCGGTGTCCTACTAGGTTTAGTTGACATTTATTTAGAAAACCTGGAAGTTCCACTGTCTCCACCCAACAGCAGTTTGTTAAAGGTGGTAACTGAACTTTGCTGCTTTTATGCTGTGTGTCAACTGAGGCAGTTCACTTTTATACTCTTCCTGGATGATGGTGCAGTGCTTGAGCTACCCTCTACATTGGGATGCTACTTTTTTTTAAATACCAAAGTCTTTTGAAATTGCAATGCATCAACCAGGTTTCGCTTTTGAAATTCACACCGACCAAAGTAGTCTTATTTGTTCTGAGTTGCCCTTTTCCTTATCGGGTTGAGTTAACTCATTAAAATATATTTTCCTTCCCAAATTTTAGTACATATTTTACATCTACCCTGTGTAGGTAGGTTTGCTTAAATGCATTCTGTTTTAACTGAGGTCTCCTTAATACACTTGCGTTATGGTTTGACAGGTGTGCTGACCTAGTCAAACTCCCCACTAGCCACAGTCCTTGGAGTGGATATTTCAGGCCCTAAAGATGGTGGGGAATTTGGCCAGCAATGTGTTATTTTTTAACCTGTGGCTGTGTCCTAAGTCTTACGACCCAGCAACTACACTAGCGGTTGCATGCTCACTGACTTCCCTCTCTCATTTGGTTAACTGGGGAACAGCTTCTCAGGAACTATGAATAGAACTTTGCCATCAGTGTGTGTTGAAAGAGTGTTTTAGCACTTAGACACATGTTGCCACTTAGGTCTTCTAATATTCCACTGTGGCTTAACCTCAAAATCCCTGAGCTTTTGTCATTTTTGTATGTGGCATATTGGTCTTCAGTGGCCAAGAAGATATTCTAACAGGTATTAATTTACAGCACAATATCTATCTTTGCTGATTGAGTTTGTCATCCGTTAAGAATCTGTATCCTTAACTTTTTCATGGGGGTCATTTTCCAGGTAGTCTGCAGACATGGTGTGTGTGTTGACTCTGTGGACAATTTGGGGGAGAGCAAGTACCTGACATCAGTATTATATACATTGTGCGTCCTGTTTTACTCCTTCTTTATAACTATAGAGAAATAACTATATTTATTAAGAGATGCTACCACTTGACTTTGTAGACCGCAAGAACAGAGATGCCCAGAGGCAAGAAGTCAATGCCATGTACTCGCATGATACTGTTCTCTTTTTATTTTTGTATTGATTTATTAAAATCATAATCTTTGTATCATATTAAAATATGAGCATAAAACATTTGACCATTAAAGCCAGAGAACTATAATTAAATAACTAATAAACAATAAAAATTAAATATTTGTATTGTGGATGTGAATTAAAACTTGGAGCTGAGTGCCAATTTATGATATTATACTCACCTGGTAATAGAAATGCAACTTCAGTTGCATCATGAGTCCAGATATCACAATGAAATGCTAATCTCCTCACAGATATTTGTATAGATTTTTCTAGGGCTAAAGCGGGCATATCCTGCCTTATAAATATCAGGGAAAGAAAGAAGAGAGCTATTATAATACTTCAAGATATTTATAGGTTAGTGCAACATCACTCACTGACCCATATTTATATACAATGAAAATAAGGCACTTTGGGGTTTAATTACTATGCGATGGTTCTGTAAATCCGGCGCTTTGAAGTTATTTTCTCCAGACGGCAATTTTATTACAGACAAAACCCGATGGGATTTGTCTTTAATAAAAGTGCCGTTTAAAGAAATTACTTCAAAGCAGCGAGAATCGGTGGTTCTACGGAACCGCTGCATAGTAAATATACCCCTTTGTCTTGGATAGGTATATTCAGAATGTGTTGCTTAATGTAGTGCACTGTTGTAAATGTGATTGTACTATTAAGTATTAATTTTTTAAGGTAGATTTAACGCTGGGTAACAATAACTGTATATACCAGTGTTGGCTAACCTGTGACACTCCTGGTGATGTGAAAATACAAGTTCCAGCAGTAAGCTGTTATATATTGGCAAAGAATGCTGGGACTTGTAGTTTCACAACACCTGGAGTGTCACAGGTTAGCCAACACTGGTATATACTGATATGTCAGCATCTATCCTAAAGATAGGTTATGATCCGCTGTTGAGTGTCAACTAGTTGATACTTGTGATTTAAACTTTCTATTTGCAATATTCCATAATCCAAGTTAAGAAGGGTAATGGGACGATATGCTATTACGTTAAGATCTTTACCAGGTTTTAATATTAAAAGTAATATATGCTTTGTTAAAGTTTGTCAAGATTTATGAATGGCTTGATAAAGTTCAAGCAGTGTAGGGGCTACTTCCACTTGCAGACTTCTATAATATTCAGATGTAATATCATCTGGTCCTATGGTCAGCAGAACGTCACTGGCATAAATCTTGTGCCTCTAATGATTTCATCACATATACTGATATCTACCACTCCTACAGAAATGCTCTGGACACTGCTAAACAAGCATACTACTTATCTCTCATCTATGCTCAGGCTTCTAACCCCAAAAGCCTCTTTAACACATTTAACTCTCTTCTGAATCCTCCTGCCCCAAATCCTCCAACTAACATCAGTGCACAGGATCTTGCTTCCTATTTCAAGGACAAAATAGATAAGATCAGGCTTGAAATGGTATCTCCCTTGACAAGCAATCTGCTCAATTCCTTTGTAGCACCCTCTGACACTCTCTCTTCATTTGATCCCACAAATGAAGTGGAAGTTTCTACTCTCTTCTCATCTTCCTACTCTACCTCTTGTCCTCTTGATCCCATTCCCTCACAAATTGGTATGTCCCTGTCTCCTGTGCTCATTCCCCCTCTAACTAAAATCTGTAATCTATCTCTTTCTACTGGTATTTTTCCATCACTATTCAAGCATGCAGTGATTACTCCCATTTTAAAAAAACAGAATTCTGACCCTAACTCTCATAAATTACCGCCCCAGCTCCCATGCCCCTCCAAGCTTCTCGAGAGAATTGCCTACATACGCCTCACACACTTTCTTACAGCAAACAAACCTATTGGATCCTCTTCAGTCAGGCTTTCGCTCTCAACACTCCACAGAGACTGTGCTGACCAAAGTTGTCAATGATTTGATCACAGAAAAAAATAATAACCAATACTCTCTTCTAATTCTCTTGGATCTCTCTGCTGCATTTGACACTGTTGACCACTCTCTCCTCATACAAACGCTACAATCCCTAGGTCTTGAAGGCACTGTCCTATGCTGGTTCTCATCCTACCTATCTAATCGCTCTTTCAGTGTTAATTTCTCTGGATCCACCTCTGCTCCGCTTCCTTTATCAGTTGGAGTACCATTCAGTTGGAGTGCTATTCTCTATCTATACCACTTCTCTTGGAAAACTAATAAGCTCCTTTGGATTTCAGTATCATCTCTATGCGGATGATACACAAATTTATCTATCCTCTCCTGATCTTTCACCATCTGTGTTGTCTCGCGTTACTGACTGTCTTTCTGCCATTTCATCTTTGATGTCTTCTCGCCAACTCAAACTCAATCTTTCAAAAATTGAATTAATAATATTCCCACCCAAAAACAGAAGCTTCCTGCCTGACATTTCTATTTCTGTCGATAACATGACCATAAATCCCACCCCGCAAGCTCGTTTCCGGGCTGCACCTACTTTGTGGAATTCCCTCCCACGCACAGTAAGACTTTCCTCTAGTCTTCAAACCTTCAAGCGTTCACTAAAAACCCACCTCTTCAGACGAGGTTATGATATTCCTCAACCATCATCTTAATTTCCCTAGATTACCCTATTACCATCCTCTACACTGCTAACGCAAGACAACAACCTTCTGACCAACATTGCAACACACATAGCCCACTCAGTACTTTTACCTTTGCAGTCTGGCTGGTCCATTGTGCAATATGATGTAGCACATGCCCTTGTGTTTCTAACTCCCATTGTCCTATAGATTGTAAGCTTTCGAGCAGGGTTCTTTTACCTCTGTCTGTATGTATTACCCAGTATTGTCTTATTAATGTTTGTTCCCAATTGTAAAGCGCAACGGAATTTGCTGGCGCTATATAAATAAATGTTGATGATGATGATGATCTTGTGAACTGGCATATTAAGGATATCTGCCACTATAATAATTTCTCAGTTAGTGGAGAATTTGGTGGTTTCTTTGTGTACTAAATTGAATAATAATACTTAAACACCTTCACTATTTCGTCTGGCTTTGTGATAAGTGTGTTTTGCCAACTCCGATTTGATTTCTACATTCAGCAGTTTTTGACATATTGGCTAATAAACTTGTGTGACTATCTTAAGAGGTTGTTACAACATTCTATCAGAAACCTAAGCGTTCTAGCAATTCAACAGCCTGTTACATAGATTTATATTTTTCATCACTTGCTCTGTTGTAAATAGATACATAATTGATATGTGATTCTGCATTACCGCCTTTGAAGCCTCCCAAAGGAGAAATTGATTATCCCAATTTATAGAGCAACAAAAAGATACCAGTGTAGTCCCCAGCGCATCTCCGCTCCAACAACTTGCCAAGCTTGAGTTAATCAACAAGCATTGAAAAAACAGAATCATTAGATAAACATGTTTCAATCAATTAGTTTTTTCCCCATATCTAACCATTATAAAGGTGAGCTGGAATTCAGTCATTGTTGAAAAGGTTTACAGTGAACTTAAGGCTAACAACTTATTTTTTTAAGAGAGAGTTTTCTGTAAAGTAGCATAATACATTAACAAACCAAATGTTCAATAACACTCTTGAAGGGTGTTGCTACTAGTTGGTGAGTCCGAATGTGGTTTTGCCTGGTTTATTTTTACAGCAGGCAAATTTGCTGCCTTAATTTATATCAAACTGAGGACACTTCTCCTTCTCCATAGAGCAGACTCTGTGGCCTCAGTGGTTCCTCTCCTTTCAGGCATGGATAACAAAGCTACCCCTTTCATATTAAAATGGGGGGATTGACATTTGTTGGCCCATGTCATCAAAGATGGCGCTCTACACACGGACTGGTCATAGGCCGACTCTGGGATATGGGGACCTGCCAAGCCCAGTGATATGACCGGGTGTAGGGTCTCTCTATGCTCACTGCTTGGATTGTCATCTGCTGTCTGTAGCCCAGGTAAAATGTGTCTTATCAAGGATGCCCCGCCCACCGGAAGTCACAAGTTTTGTTTTTTGTTCTTTTTTTTTACCAAGATGCTTTGACCAGGAGCACAGTCCCTTTATTAGTTGCATTTCTAGGACTCCCATTGAATGCTGCCTAATACAGGGGTGGGTAAAATAATGTAAAACTCAGGAGTCAGTACAGTCTTTTATGTAGCCAGGAAATGTGTATCCATTGATTTCCATAAAATTGACTTTCGAAAGTTGTGTTACCAGTAATCTTGACAAGAAAAGGTGCGTACTTGCACATTTATCTTCTGACAAAACTGTATAAATTAATCTGGTAAACCACACTTCAGACTGAATTGCTTTTTCCTGTTTGGTTATATTGCAGATGGGCCTTGTGGTTCTTCAAAAATGATAAAAGCAAAACTTGGCAGGCCAACCTTCGTCTAATTTCAAAGGTTGACACAGTTGAAGATTTTTGGGCGTAAGTATTATGATTGATTTTTGCCAGATTTTCTTGGAAGGAATGACAAAACTTTGTTACATATTTTGACATGTAAAAGGGAAAAGCTTTGTTTTTTTTTACTAAAATACACAATGCTATGCGGAGCTTCATCTTTAATATAAAATGTTATATGTTAAATTCTATAATATATATTTAACTAAAAAAGGGAACTCCACTGTCTCCACTATAAATAATGCCGCTGTCAGACCTTTAGATATTATTCTCATACATTGGATGGAATGGATGCTCACACTTGCATTGTAGCCTTAGGACTGGGTTGCTGTGGGTTGTTTACTAACCTTTTACCACATAGACATTATCAGACCAGTTGGTGTGTTAAACCAATACCAATTAAGACGTCATATTGGTCCTCATGCTCTCATTCCCTTTCTACAGTCATTTGAAGGGTGTAAATGAAAAAGTTCACCACTGTAGGCGATAGTGTAATAATGGCCTTGCTTGGTTTTGTCACATGGACTGGTCTGATAGCTATGTTGCAAGAAAGTTGGCGTACCACCCACCGACCACTAAAAGCGAATTGTGTTATTTCATATGTGATGGTCAATAAGAGACAGCCAGCCAGACTTTCTGCATGGAGCAATACTGCAGGTATGAGCATCCCCTCATCCCCCCTCTCCCCTGTATAAGCTTATTTCTATATATAGATAGATGGATGGATAGATAGAGATAGATATTATAAATTTTATAGCCCAGGCCTGTGAGACTTATTCACATAGCCCTGAGAAAATGGCAATAGGGAACAGCCCACAGGGCTCCAGAGAGGGGGTGGAGCTAAAATGCTGCAGATTTAAGTGTAGTTTTCAAGAACAGGCAAATCCGCCGTGCTTAGGTATATTACTCCCCTGCAGTGGCTGACCATATTAATCCCAATGTAACTCCTGTGTTAAAGAAGCACTTCCTGCCTTACGGTTTTGTAGAAATGGACAGTGTTCATTCAAACCATGCTGTCCTGCAAAAAGGTACCAGTGCTTATGCAATGCTAGAAATGTTATAGCTACAGCCATTCGTTTTATTTCCAACATATTTCTGGTGTGCAGGTTTTGGGCACATGTAATCCCCATGTGCATGAATTTGAATATTTGAACTAATTGTGATATTGAACGCTTTGCTTTTAATGCTTATCCTCTTATAATTTTTTTTTTTTTCCTCCTACTTTCAGGCTTTACAATCATATCCAGTTGTCTAGTAACTTAATGTCAGGTTGTGACTACTCACTCTTTAAGGTAAGTTCTGTCAAACGTCTAGCTCATTTGTGGCCAAAATGCAGCAAATTAATCTGCTGAGAACCAGTGACATACTTGTGACACTGCCTGAATTAGATTCATGATTTACTTTGTTCTATGGAATTTATAGGGTGCCTACTTAGTATTCGTTAATTCCACAAATTGGATTTCTCCATTGTGTGTTGAAGACGAAAGGTATACGTTGATGAGAAACTAATTTTATTTAACAGGATGGGATTGAGCCAATGTGGGAAGATGAAAAGAATAAGCGTGGAGGAAGATGGCTAATTACTCTTAATAAACAGCAAAGAAGGAACGACCTTGATCGGTTTTGGTTAGAGACGGTAGGTTTTTAAAGCTAAGGATGACATGCTTTTAACACAAATATAACTAATTTTCATGAAAAAATGTTATGCATGTGACAAGTTCATAACATAGTGCACTTTAGTGTTTTGTTTAAATTGGACCTGAAAATGGCAAGAAATCATCCATGAAACATAGTTCATTGATTCCCAATCACTGGCCCTCCACCTCTTTCACATTGCTCCTCAATGAACAATCACATTGTTGTGTGAGTGAGAAGGGACTGGCTAACCCTCTGCATAACAGTGCATATTTAATTAACAGTTGTAGTGTCTGGAAACATTAGTTCACAAAAAAAAAGAATGCGTCCAAGTCTTTGTTATCTGTATGGTTTGTTTCCCCGAAGCTTTTATTGGTAAAGCAGAGCGGGCATAGCAATAATAAATCTATACCATATATGTTATAACATTGTGTTCTGACATTTTGATGTTGCTTTGAGTTAAAATTGAGAATGTATTATTGTATTTTCAGCATGGAGGACCAAGAAAGTAAAGCCAGATAAGCCTTGTGGCTTTTACTGATACTATCCTCCTAGAGAAATTGGTAGAAGAACAGGCCTGATTACAAGACGTATACCAGACCTACTTAATCTACTAACACTATTGAGACACCAATGCAGAGAATACACAGGAAATGTTCACACACAAATATTCCTAAAAACAAATTCACGGAATATGTCTGTTGCATCAGTGGTTTATAATCGGTTTGTTTGTTTACACAGTAACAGCGTAAATGTTAGAAATAGTCACATTCAGGATTTGTTGTGGTTCATGTTAACAAGGATAAACAATATCTTCTGTATTAATGCTAGAGAAAACTGTTTGTAACTGTTCTCCCATGAAAAAATCCTCCCTGAAACAATATAATGTTGCAGAGTGCCGATGGGTTCATTTCTCAGGTGTTGATAGCACACAGTTGTATGGTTGCTGCGGCTAACCAATCGTATACAAAATTCCTCATCCTTGCTCTATTAAACTTCTCTTGGAGCCATATAATCCTATGACAGGTCTGCTCTGCATGGGACATCTCATCCTATTCTATAATATATACCATTTGATTGTGTATATTCCTAGTTTTTACTACTTAACCTATATACTACAGTTAAAATAAAAAAATATATTTAACCCAATGTGTAGCAGAGAGCCATCGCTGTCCTGGGGAAAAAACCCTCAAACTTGGCTTCATAAGTAATAATTATTATATATTTTTACTCTGACAAGATATCTCAAATGTGAAAATGGATCTGTTCACTCAGAATACTTCCAGTTATTAAGGGGCAAAAAGAGAATTTTTTTTTCATAAAAACTTAATAGATCGCTGTACTTTTACAAGTTCACTCACATGCAAATTTATACATTTTTTCTAAAGCTCTTTCATGTACAAATGCTGCCATTGCTCTAGGAGCCCTGTTTTTATTTGGGAACAATGGTAACAGTTACTTGATACATTTCCTAATGTATGTTAAATGCCCAGGCTTTGGTAGAACCGTAAAGGGAAAGTATAACAAAAAATATGCCAGGAACTCAGGTATTCCTACGGTGATATTAACTAGTTGCCATTTATATTTGAACATTCTAGCTATAGGCATCAATTTTAAGCACGATAGATGTGTTACAAAAAGTTTGCTTGCAGGAGTAAGAAGGATGGGTGGAGGTGCAGGGCAGTGTTTAGCAGCTTCACATTGAAGCACACATTGATTAAATGGTAAAAATGGACAATTCTGCATTTGATTTTAATTTAATTTTTTTTTAGCTCATGTGCCTTATTGGAGAGTCTTTTGATGACTACAGTGACGATGTATGTGGAGCTGTTGTAAATGTTAGATCAAAAGGAGATAAAATAGCAATCTGGACTACTGAATGTGAAAACAGGGACGCTGTTACACATATAGGGTAAGTTATTTTTTTAATTTTTTTTCAAGGGTCAATAACCCCAAATTCCTTTTAAATTTACTAACTAATATCTTTGGTGTTTTGGTAGTAGTGTAGGTTTTAAGAGAATTTGTTTTTCATTTTGAAGAAACTATTCTGATCCGAAGTTCTTTTGCATCAGAGCACCTATCCTTCTCTAGAATCACATGGACGTTGTTTCTCAAAATGTCATGCACATCCTAAATTCTTTCTGCAATCAGAAATGCAGTTAGAGCTTGTCCAACAATTTGTCCTACAACGCTATCGCTAGAGAGAAACTATATTGGAAGACTGCTTATCTAAAGGCAATTTGAACTAGTGTTCTGGTTTCTTACAGCATGATTCCAGGACTGTTTTATTTTTGCATTGGGTCTGTATTTAGAGTTGATTGAGTCCTAAGTGAATATGCCCTAAATTAGTTATGCACCTCTTGCCAAGCAGACAATGTTATATGTCTTGTTTGCCTAAATGCTAAATACAGCCTTTTAGCCATTTCTCTCCAAGAAGAAGAAGCAGCAGTGTTTTGTTACTTTATTAGCTTTGGTGGCAGGGAGTATTGTGTTTAAGATTTCCAATTGAGATTAGTGAGTTTAGTAGCACACAAACAGACTTAATTCAGGCATCTTCAAATATATTTAATGCAGCGTTTTATATTTGGAAAGGTCTATATCGAACATGTGCTGGATAGACTGCCATACGTTGTTCCTGCACAGCACTGATAAACAGCTCTACAGACACTTCTTGGATAGTCCTTTTTTTCATGCAGGATGTTCCATGCGTACAATAAAAATGTGGCTCCAGCTATACCTGATAGGTCACATACAAGAGAGGCATTCTGTGCACTGCTTAAGAGCCTGCTTTTAATGCTGAGAGTACAAAAAGTAATGTAAGCAAATGGACCTTGGCATGCTATCTGACAATCAATTACTTCAGGTCAATTTCAATGTTGCCTGCAATGTTCAATAGTGTTACCATCCTTAATGCACTATGCTGCAGGTGAGCTTGTGAACACTCTTCAAAAGGACAAGGACAAAGTACAAGGTTTCATCTTTGCCTTTAAAGTGCTTTGTTTTCAATCACTGCATGTACAGGACTATATGTCATGGTATGTGGTATTGGTACTTGTTTCTATTCTATGTTTTGTATAAAAACCTGCCCTGAATTGAAGTATATATTTTTCTCTTTATAGGAGAGTTTACAAGGAAAGGTTAGGACTTGCTCCAAAAGTAGTGATTGGATATCAGTCCCATGCAGACACGGCTACGAAGAGCGGCTCCACTACTAAGAATAGATTTGTTGTTTAAGAAGACGCCTTCTGAGTATTCTTTCATAGGAGACTGCGTCAAGCAATCGCGACTTGGGAGCTGTACCAAAGCCTCTACAAAAGCAGAGTGGACTGCATTAAAATTTGATTTCCACCTCAATATTGCTAAGATTTGTGAAAAGTCATTCGCCTTTTTGTCTTGTGCTATGTTCAATTCACTCACATTTTACTTTTTTTTTTCCCCTCTTATTTTTGGTAAAATAAGTTATCCAATCAAAACATTTCAATGCGCAAATGCCCTTCCTCCCAGTATCCGCAGTGGTTGCCCAGGTTATCTCTGTAATAGGTTGTTTTTTTTTTTGTTAAGTTCTTTACTATTACAGAAATATTTATCCGCAGGAATATGAATCTTCACATTTGCATTGTATGCAGTTACAGTAGTTTGCTGATTTGCAAGGCGGAGGATTAAAATGCATTCAAACTTCTCTAGCGATTCATTCATGGTTTTGTTTTGTTTTCTCATTTTATCAGCATTGTTCTGGCTGTATTTTGTGCTGATGTTGGCTGCTAGGTTTAATTTATTTGTTTCCCTCCTTGATAACATTAGTGATATTCTGATTACATTTTTTTTTAGCTCATGTAACATTGGTGATGAATCCGGGGGAAAAAAAACTAATGGGTTGAATAAAAGTGTTATTTTGTGCGTTTAGAAACATTCTTTAATTTTCTTTTTTTTTTATTTTTGTATGCCATTACAAAGCTTTGCTGCAAGTTTATGCATTTCGGTAGAATCAGTGACCTGTTTCTGTGATTTTCTTAAACATAATTGTGGATTTTATTTTATTTTTTTTAATGTGCATCATAATGACATTCCTTAATAGAAATAGTACGTCTTTGTTTTATTTTTTTATTTTTTTTTTGTATCCTATGGCGTATTTTAACACATTGTATTAGAGTATATTTTGCTTTGGTTATAAAAAAAAATGGCTCAAGTAGCAAAGCAGTCACCATATTAAGACAGTGTACAAAACTGTAAATAAAACGTGTACAGTGAATTGTCTTTTTAGACAACTAGATTTGTCATTTTTTTTTCATCTTTCCATGAGAGGAAATGTATCTGTTCCCTTCACTATGGCAACAGTGTACCAGATACTTGATTCTATAATAGGATACATGAACAACTAAATCTAACATTTGTTTCAATGGGGTTTAAAAGTGTCTGCTGCGGAGTGCCTATAACATTTTTTACTCTTGTGATTTCGTTTCTGTTAGTGTTTTAATGAAACCTCTGATTATATAGAACATAACTTATATTTCATTAGGTACACAATGTACTGCTCCTGTTTTTCCCACTTATTTTTCAGTTTGTATAACCTCAGCTGAGAAACTAGTTTTCTTTTTATATCTGACAAATCCGGTCTAATTCCATCTATTAAAAATAAAACCTCAATAGGAAAAATGGGAGAGACTTGTGTATATTGTGAAATGGGCCATGGGCGGGTTGCCTGATTTATTTATTTTTTATTTTAAAAGAGCCGAAAGGGGATAACACAAGAAACCTCATTTTTAAAGCTGTGGTAAGGAGCAGAAGCATGGCCATTTCATCATGGTGTCTGTATAGTGTACAAGGGATCATTTTGTGCTGACACAGCTGTTGCTGTTGAGGTGGAAAACACAAACATGGGCTGTTCCCAAAAAATATACTGAAGGTTTGTTCATATTGTTCAAATATATTCAGCAGCTATTAGTCTGAACTCCAAAAACATACTAGTAGGTTAATTGGTTGCTATCAAAATTGACCCTAGTCTCTACCTGTCTGTCTGTCTCCCTCTCTATGTGTGTGAGTGTGTGTCTATATTAGGGAATTTAGACTGTAAGCTCCAATGGGGCAGGGACAGATGTGAATGAGTTCTCTGTACAGCGCTGCGGAGTCAGTGGCGCTATATAAATAAATGATGATGATGATGATGAAGATGAATCCGGGTACACTCCTAAGTTTACCATTTTATTAAATAGGTTGCATGCATCAGACCTGTTAGTTTTTAGCAGTAGTACAATGTGTGTAAACATGGCCCTTTGTTTCCAATGTCACCTTACTCGTGTTTTTACTTGTATTAGAGGGCTTTTCAGGTTTCCAACTACTACTAGCTCCGTTTAGTTTGTTTTCCGCAAGTTAAATGCCTTGAGGTCAATGTACTGTGACTCCTAAACACAAGTTAAAATGCTGTTTTAACAGTATTTTGAATTTGACATGCTTTTTCACTTACGTTTGAAGTGCATATGAAACATTACCTTATTTTACTTATAAGCTGAGGTATTCATCTTTGCCTTGTATGCCATTGCTATCTGAGTTTTGTAAATGTTTGTAGGCTATATCCTGTTAAAGTATAATACAATATGCAGTGTGTGTAGCAAAAAATATTATTTTTATTATTGCTGTACCGTGTTAGCCAGAAAAATTTCATATAACGTTAAATACTTTCATGTCAAAAAACACAAAAGTATTATAGGAGTGATACCTTTATTGGCTAATCAAATTTTTCAGAGCACAGAGGCTCCTTTATCAGGCAAGTTTACAAATGACTGCCTGAAAAAAGGCAATCCATTTAAGAGCTGTTACATCAAAAAATTTGCAGGGGGGGGGGGAATTCACCATTAAGATAAGCCAAAGTAATAAAAAGGAGGTTTTTGTTATGGATGGAAGAGTAAAAGTCCTATGAGTTCAGAGGTCTGCACTCTGCTGTTGGGTGTGAAGTGTGTCCATGTAGTGGGTCATAAATCCAGGTGTTGAGTCCTTTAGTCAATGAGTGGAATGTTCTTATCAGCTTGAATTCCCATATTTTTCTCTCCCTCTCGGTTTTTAAAAAGATGTTTCAGTATTAGGACTTTTAAATCAATATACAGTGGAGATTAACATTGAAACTGGGAGCCATACTACCAAATGGATAATCTTCAACTAGGCCATGCAGATTTTAAAGGGATTTTATTTTTATTTGTTTTTTGCAAGTCACATTTCCATTTATTTATTTATTTTGTAGAAGAAGCCAAGTTATTACAATGTATCCTTTTTTGTTTTGTTTTCCCGGTTCAGGAAGTTTATGCAAATAAAGACTTATTTTAGGTAGACTGAAGAGAGGACTGTGGGGTAACTCTGATGAATTGATAAATGTGAAAATTGCTCTGATAGTTGGTGTGCACAACACCCATGACTATGAAAGGGTTAAAATGTAACTGATATTAGCCCCAGGCATTTCCCATTAACAGATAATGTTTTTTTTGTTTGTTTTTTAAAAGTCCAAACAAGCAAAATTTTAGATCCGTGTTTCTTACCTTGGCCTCAAGTAGCGTTCTGTTTTCAAAGTGTACTATTGCTTTACAACAGTAACAAGAGCTTGTTGTTAAAAACATATTTAGATTTTTTTAAGAGCAATATTTTTAAAGAAATGTTTATTTTTATTACGGTCACTCTCGTTGGAAAAAATTAAATATGCCAGTATTTCCATGAATAAAAATGCATTTGAGTAAATAGCCTGCATCCTACATTTGAGGTATATGGATGAAATGATACATGGTCAGGAAATATTCTAACGCATATCTACATTCTTTTAAGATTGGCAGAATCTTTCTCTGCAAAATGAAGAAGCCACAATGATGATTTTCCCTCACAGTTTTAATACATTGGGATAATACTGCTCCTACTCCAGAAGCATCTGGATACCGAAGTTCCAGACACAAACAGCCTTTTTTAAGGAATAGAAGTCAGGGCTGTGAAAGGCCATCTTTTGGAGTAAGTTATTTTCTTGCAGAGTGCGGTAATGGGGGCAGTAACAGAACAGTTTTTGTTTTTTTTTTATGAATTTGCAATAATTGGCAAATCCTAGGAATCGGAGTGGCTTTTGAACCTATAGGACGAGGCTAATTCAGTGTAATTTAAAACTTGTGAGGATCCAATTGAAGTTCCAAGGTGTAAATAATATATAACAAAATGGAAATTGTGGCTGTTCATAGATAGTGTTTAGCAAAGAGGCTGTTAACTTATAGACTTTGTAGAACCTACCTGACATGTTTCCAATGAGAAAACAAATCTGAGGAGAGTTAAAATAGTAAAGTATATGATAACAAAAATAAATCGTGACACTATTCCTTACAGAGACTACAATGGCCCATGTGTATAGTGTAAGTATGTATGGTGTGTTGGAAGCTAAGGGCCAAACAAACTGCTTTACTTGATATTTTTTCTGAAATGGAGATGTATTCAATTGTACAAGGCAATCAGATCATCGAGTATGGTCAGAAAATTCTGAGATGCCACTAGCAATTGTCACTGACTAACTCGGGGCAGGCATCTAATGGGCACTGGTCTTCACTAGAGGATTACCCACGCACCCCAAGAGAGTGCTTATGGGAACTCACTGTAGAAGAATATGGACACAGGTCAAGGTAAGGGGAGGTTCCATTCAATTTGTGATATGTATGGGTGGCTTGCATGTCCTCCACGGTCATGTGGGTTCCTGTGTGTGCTGCTGCAGTCTACATGCATACTGGTATGTGTGTGTGTGGATTTATGCGCATATGCATGTTTGTACACTGAAGCAGGGCTTTGTATGCCTGAGTAAAACTCCTGTACATCCCTGCAGAATATGTTGGTGTGATATAAATAAAGGTTATGTCTAGTTTTGGAAATATTATTGGTTATGATGGTTTCTAAACTGTTGACAAAATATTTTCTTCCCTTGTACTTCATACAAACATATTTTTTTGGACCACTAGAGGGAAGCACCACACTGCCTACAATAAATGTATTCGATACAATGCTGAACAGTACAATAATCTTTTTAAAGGAAAAAAATGAAAATGAAATTCTGAACTTGACAGATATAATTCCCGAAATAGCCACCCATAGAAGTATATAATCAATATATTCTTAAAAACACCCCTGTGTTAGAACAGCAGTAGTGTTTGGTCTTAACGCCACTTGTGTTCAGAAAATACTCACCCTTACTTGGAATTATGACACTTTGCTGTTTGTAAATAAAAGTACTGAGCAGTCTGTGCCCTGTGCACATTAAAAGTAGCAATGTGTCAAAAGAGCAGAGTTTCAAATTTCTCATTCCTTTGGCAGCAGCAAAATTGGCCCCACTCACCATCCCACTGGGTGTCTATCTCCCAAAATGGTCTTGGCATTAGATGGATATGGGTTTAATCTCGAGTAAGTAGGAAGTTTACTATTTAGGAACATGTTCCTTTTTTTGAGTAAGGTTTGTATCCGGATGGGAATGCCCCTTCAGATTATATTACTTGGGATAATATTTTTGAGATTTTAAAATTAATCTCTGCATGGTTGTATATTTCCTGCCCTTGACAATGGGTAATCTGACTGTTATGAAAGACCCCGTTGATTTTTAAATAGGTTCAACGGTAAAGTACTTTTAGTCCCTCTGTCATAGAATGTTCGGTTTAGACATCTTACAGCTGCATTACCACTTACTGTATGAGTTTATTAAATTAAAACTTAATTTAACTTGCCAGAGCTCCAGGGCTGCTACATACAGCTTTTTATTTTTCTGGGGTTCCTCTGTTCTTCTCACAGCCCCAGCCATCTTTCCCATTCTCTTCAGTCTGTCTTTCCCCGTTGACCAGTGGTTCCTATTTGCTTGACTTCATTTTCCCTTTTCATTCCATTCAACTCTATAGTTCCCAGCAGCCTTTTCTCATCTCACTTCATTCCCTCATTTCTTCTAACCTTTGCCTTTTTTACATTTTAAAACTTAAAGATGGGGTTAAAGGAAAGGGGAACGGGCATTTTATGAGGCACCTACTCTTGCCAAACCAAACTCTCCACACTGCATACAAAAATATTACAAGTTTGGCTTTAATGTATTTACAATCACAGGTTTTAAACAGCTGCTAATAGACCAAAGTCAGAGATTGAATATTCAGTGGCCAAAGCCAAACTTTAAGTAGAATTAGAAACGGTATAATTAACGTCACTTTGTGACCCTTTTAATTCATTTTTTTTAATTAAAACTGTTTTGTTCACACAGTTGAGACATTATGCATATTAATACAGTTTCTAAGGAATAATATATAATGGCACAGTGTCAAATATAATAATACATAGGAAATAATGGATATACTCAGGAACTTGATACATGCGTGATCCTGATTGAGTTGATCTTCTATTTACAGTCAGCCATCTCAAACTATCTGTATTTAATCAGGCAACTGTAGGCAAATATAGTGAATAAGTAAAGGTAGCAATATGATTAGTAATAGTAGTAGAACTTTTGAATCTGTCATCGCGAAACGTTCAAAGGCACAAGTGAGACATGGTAAGACTAATGTCAGGGTGACATTTTCTGTATGGAAGATTAAAAATATGTTGGTGG
The DNA here is from genome assembly GCF_038048845.1 of Mixophyes fleayi. Taxonomy (NCBI): domain Eukaryota; kingdom Metazoa; phylum Chordata; class Amphibia; order Anura; family Limnodynastidae; genus Mixophyes; species Mixophyes fleayi. The sequence goes on from NC_134402.1 coordinate 145,639,752, forward strand.
ATCCTGTGCGCATGGATGAGTCTCATCTCAACAGTGTGGGCAAAAGCATTTCCATACCTGCTCCATTGTATAGGAGGGGAGGATGTCAATAAATTATTACCTCTGTTTTTGTTTCTTGAGCGATGCTTCAAACCAGTGAATTCTAAATATATGGAAAAGTTTATTGGAGTTGCTTGCTTACAATTAGTTTGAACTGCTATACAGATGTGTTAGGACTCTTGTTAATGTCATGTTCTGCTGTATTTCCCTGTGTATGAGAGCTCTCTGCTTTCTATTAGGCTGAACTGCATTATAGGTGTTATATGTATTATCCTCATTGGTTGCCTGCACTATTTATCTGTCCTGACACCTCCCATCTTTGCGATTCTGGTTCTCATCCCTGTCTACATCTGACTACAATTATGGTCCTGATTCCTGGCTATCTGACAATTCATGTTTCTGTTACCTGACTGTCTGCCATATACTCTGCGCTCCACTCCTGGCTGAGGCGGCTGTGTCCCTAGAAATCCGCAACAGTGGTACCATCACCAGTTATACAACCCATTGCTGACATTTGGTGATACATCTCTCTGGTGTTCAGCTACTCCACATCCATTCCAGCCTGCATCCTGACCATCAGTTTTGCAGGTCCACTTAATCCAATTAGAGTGGTTGGAATGTGCATTGACTTTTGTACTGCTTCAAGTGCTATTGTGGTTGGCTGTTCTAAAGGACTTTGGGTCTCTCAGAATAGTTTGGATTTTCTGGGTTTTGTTATGTACTGCGAAGTACACTGACATTCCGCTGTACCACACTTGCTGATTTGGGTTAATCTAATGGGTGCTCTGAAACGGGGACTTTCTGTATCCTGCATTTCTGCCTGTTGATAGAGCAATATATGAATCTGAGCCTGATAATCTGCATTCGATATTCTGCATCAGATAATTTGCATATACTGTTTGTTGCTGACCAATTGTTATAAAATAAAGACTGTCATTTTAAGTCACATACACCTCTAATTTCTGTAGTAAACCTAGCCGATTTACATCTAGTCAAACTTTCCTTAGTGGCTGCCAAGAACGGCAATAAGTTTTTGACCACCTTTAAGGATTCTAGTGCCCCTATGTAAAAATGCTAACAATTGACACTTGTGGGGTCAAGGGTAAGTAACTAAATTGTAATCTCAAGACCAAGATTTAAAAGCGCTTAATTATAGTACAATCCCAAAGGCAGTGAAGTGGAATGGTTATTGGGATCACATATATTCTGTATTTAAATGGCCTTCTATAGCCCCTGTGGTATTAGAAACATTTCAGATTCACGGCTGCTGCGAGTAGTCTGATTAATTCAGACAGAGAAGCAGGAGGACTTCAATAAATAAAGTGTGGAAGTTTTCTTGACATTGTGCTTTGCTATTCCCGGTTTAATGTTTGTGTGGTCGCATTGCTCGTGAAGAAAATTGTATTGAACAGATGAATAATATTACCAAAATTTCTAGCGCACCTGCAGCCCAAACCAAAACAATCTGGTCCACATTTCCAGAAAAGCAATCAAAGGTTTGACAAGGTATTGATTATATGGTGCTGATGTTATACAGACACAAATAGAGATGTAATCTATAACATAGAGTTCCAAAGGGTCTGGAACGTAATGGAAGGGTGATATGACAATCCCCCTTGGGTAACAGGGTTCTCTTGAGAGCCGCAACAATGATGGCAAATCTCGATGATATGGAAGAAATGAATTCTAACATATAATGGTGTAATAAGTCCTGACATGTGACATGCAATTTAAAAACAGCATAGGAAAAAAATGAATAACCACTAGTAATGGAAACCAAAGAATAGTCAATGACACAAACACTCCACAATGGCCCCTATATGATTGCACTTACAGGAACAAGAAGGGTTCAAACCTTGTGTATGTAAACTGTAGAGGATTAGATTACAGAATGAAAAGGCACAGTCAGCAACCACTTTCATATGAGGCAGTTGAAGGCATGTGAAAATTTAAAATAAGCAATCTTGCATAATTCCTTCTTTTTAATGTTAAAAATAAATTATAATCTACACACTCGCATTATAAACTGTGAATTCAGGCATAAAATATATGGAAACAAATGTTAAACCATGGATAATCTCCAAGCTGTGAAGATGTCTCCCTACTAGATTAACAGCCCAAACCCGTAATAAGTATATTAACCTGTGTCTTGTAGGCCGACTCTTCATGTAGATAGTGTGGGATCTCTCACAAATCCACTTTGCTTCCAATATGTTTCAGTTCATTAGGAGTCTTTATCAAGGCATGTTTTGGATGAAAATAGGACAATAGAATATGATCACCATCATTGGCATCAACATTTTTATAGCGGCAGCATATTCCATAGCGCTTTACAATTGGGAACAAACACAGTTATAAAACAATACTGGGCAATACAGACAGAAAGGTAAGAATGCCCTGCTTGCAATCTTACAATCTATGGACAATGAGAGTTTGATACATGTTGTTAAGTGCTACATATTGCTTATTGGTCCTGTCAAATTGCAAAAGTAAAAAGTGCTTGGTGCTCTGTATGTTCCAGTCCCACAGCAATATTGGTTGGTGGATCAGAGAGTTGTCTTGTGTGAACTATGTAAGGGGTGGTAACACTTGGGATGTTAAGAAGGTGGTTGAGGAATTTTATAAGTTTGACTGAAGATGTGGGTCTTCAGAGATAGCCTAAAGGTTTGAAGACTCTTCTAGTCTTATTGTGTGAAAAAAGGGCATTCCATAAAGTGGGTGCAACCCGGAAAAAGTCTTGTAACCCGAAATGGGAGCAAGTAATGAGTGTGGGTGAGCGACACAGATCTTGTGCAGAACAGATGTGTCTTGTTGGGAGATATTTTGAGAGAAGTGAAGAGATGTACATTGGTGCAATTTTGTTGACAACCTTGTAAGTTGAAGTATTTTATACTGGATTTGGTAATAAATGGGCAACCAATGTAGAGACTAACAGAGCAGCTCAACAGTGGAAGAACGATTTGCAAAAAAAATCAGTCTAGCTCCCGCATGCAAAATAGCTTGTAAGGGTGAGGAAGAAGACCAGTAAAGATGGTATTGTAATGGTCAATGCAATATCCAAAGGATTGTTCCTATCAGATGATTAAAGCATCCTCCACACCACTTGCCACATTTAATGGTCTAAAAGCCTTGTGTTTCTCCATTGTCCATGTGAATGTGTGCTTTTATTTTCTGGTATATCAGTCCAATAGCTAACCAACAGATTGGAGTCCAAGGGTATATATATATATATACATTTGTATCAGTTAATTTTAAATCTATGTAACAGTATATGCCAAATTTTACAAGTGATCATTAATAGTGGTTATCAAGAAGATGTGAGGGAAAGTTTTGGTGGTGTAAATGAAGGGAAGCGATTATATTTAGGTCAGTGATGGCATTTTTCTCCAAGCAAGTGGTTGCATGCTTATCTTGGGTATCTTAATTGGGCTGCCTGGTTATATAAAGTGATATTTGGAAGGATTAGATATCTGGAGTTAACTAGACCTATCCAAGGTCTTTTGAACTTCCAGATGAAATTATGAAAGTTGACACATTGCCATTACTGCTCTGATACAAGGATAGCCAATGTCTAGAGGGGATACTGTAATTTAGGAAATAAGTTCATTTTCAGAAGGTTTCCCCATATAAGATTATCAAAGACGACCCCACGCCTTAAATTATTTTGCAATAGCCTTGGTAACATTGAAGGCATACAGATTGTGGAGATTCTTTGGTAGTTGGATGCCCAAATATGTAATTACCTACATTTGCCCGGACTGTTAGCCCACTGTAGATGTATACATCCCCTCCTCAAAAATAGTACAACTGATTTGTCAAAATTTACTATGAGCCTTGACACTCTTCCACATTCCTCAATTCTCGACATGAACAGAAGTGATGACTCTGATTTTGAAATCTGTAACAGAATTATAAAGCTATTCCACTTTGAATGCATTTCATCATGGGATAACTTTGAAGGACCCTCTGTATAGGATCTAAAATTAGATTAAACAGGAGGGGATCATAGGATATTCCCAACTTGTTCTACTAGACATTTTCACTTTTTCTTCCTGTAAACCAGTAACCAATATAGAATTTGTGGGAGTTTCACAGAAATATTTAACAAGGTCTATACAATCCTCACCAAACACTCTGTAGTTAAGTATTTCAATCATGTAAGTATCAAAAGCTTTGTTTATAGCTTGGCTTGGAGATGTATTAGATTTAGATAAGGTATTTGCTAGTGCTGCTATTGCTGTTCAGTTACCTTTTACAAAAGCGACACCTTACGGATAAGTAACTTAATATCCCAAGTTTCATTTGGTAGACCTTTGGTATTAGGGCACAGAATGGATCCCAGGCATGCCTGTAACTACTCGCCACAACGTCAGGTGTTGTCTAAAGAAATTATTAGTTTGTGAGTGGATTTTCTGCTGCCCAGCAGCTTTGTGATTACTCAAATGGCCTCCTATGTGCTAAGGATGACTGTCTGCTACAATAAAGAATTTGGTGGGGGGTTTTTTATGAGCATAAGCTTGTATTCCTTTTTTGCCCTGTGTGCTCAGGGCTTTGAAGTCTACTGTGGATGCCTCCATAAGAGGGTTGGACCCAGTGATGGAAAGAAAATTATGGCTGAAGGCTGTGCTCAAATCTATAATTATATCAGAAGTAAGAGCCTCCTATGGATCTGCATGGAGCATGATTGGAGTGAGGGAGCCAGAGATGACCTAAAACACAGTCCTCTGATTTCCCACCCATTGGAAGTCTACAGCGTGACTCTTGAAAGATGATTATTTGTATAATCAGCCTTCTGGGAGTCTAAACTTGACATTGAATCTGTGCATGAAGACCATGTAATTATATTGTATTTGTATTAATCAATAATTACCAGAAAAATTGAGAAACATAGATCTGGATTTTGAGTTGGACGCAAGCGTGTTTTGAGTAATGAATTATGAAAATTCGCACTGTGCATGCCCACAAAGAGAGCGCACTTATATGCATGAATGAAGACATCAGGTGGAATGGGAGATGGAAGGCATATATAGAGTACAATAAGGTCCTGTGTGCAGTAATGCGGCTGATGCCGACCAACATGAAGGCGCATGTCTGACTGTCAGGAGCTATCCCTTTTGAATCTTTTTAGGAGGAAGGTGCAAATCAGCAGCTATGTATATAGCGCCAATAATTCCGCTGCGCTGTACAGAGAACTCACATCAGTTCAAGCACGGTGGCTTAGTGGTTAGCACTTCTGCCTCACAGCACTGGGGTAATGAGTTCGACTCTCGACCATGGGTTTACCTAGGTGAAATTTGTATGTTCTCCCCGTGTTTGCGTAGGTTTCCTCCAGGTTGTCCGGTTTCCTCTTACACTCCAAAAACATATTAGTAGGTTAATTGGGTGCTTTCAAATTGACCCTAGTCTCTCTTTGTCTGTGTGTGTGTGTGTGTGTGTGTTAGGAAATTTAGACTGTAAGTGGTACAAATTCACGTTGTTAATAACTGTTGCCAAAACTAACTAGCTGCTTAAGCTTGGCTGATTGCAAATTCACTTGAATTTGCTTACTTCATTGATTGTCTATATCTTATTGGATTTTGTGGGCATATAACACTTGAGCTGTCATGTTGCTTACCAGGAGCTCCTTGCATCTCTTTAGATCTGGGTCAGTTGGAAACAAAGACATAGCTCTTAAACCGAGGAGCAAGCACAGTTGCCAAAATGTAGTGATCCAATTTCAAGATTTTGATAACTCTTGGATCCTGGCGTGGCAAATAAAGTACTTAATCTACAGTCCGACATATTTAGCGTAATTGTTTTGTTTAATCTCCTTCAGTTTCTTAAGCTGCATTTTCAAAAGTCTAATTAATGGAGTCACTTGACTACTTCAAATGGTTTCAGCACCTTGCACAACACGGAAAGTATTCTCCACTGCGCTTGAGTAAAATTCATCCCCCCCTTTTCCCAATGTCATGGCTTGTGGAGTAAGCGTGGATGGCTTTTCGTTGTTCCTCCATCTGCAGAAGCATATACAGGGTAGAATTGTCACCTTGTCACCACCTCTTGCTTCAGTTGGTGGTAGGGCAAATTAAATTGCTCTTGTAGCTGTTGCAATCTCCTACATGCTGTTGCTGAATGCAGGAAATGTCCAGATATTTTACAGGCCACAGACAGCATCTCCTGCATGTCCCTGTCATTTTTTAAAAAGCTCTACACCACCAAGTTTATTGTGTGAGCAAAACAGGGAATGTGATGGCATTCACCCAGCTGTAATGCTCTAATAATATTGGTGGCGTTATCAGAAATGCCATATCCTGAAGAGAGTCCAAGCGGGATAAGCCATGTTGCAATGACATCTTAGTTTTTGTAACAGATTGTCAGCTGTGTGCCTCTTAGTGAAGCCGGTGATACACACAGTAGCCTGCTTCTGACAAATGTTACGTACTTGGGTACATGTTGCTGCTGTTCCTGCTGGTGAAGGTGTATCACCAACCCAGTGGGCTGTCACAGTCATATAATCTTTAGTTCACCCAGTTCCGCTTGTTCACATATCTGTGGTTAAGTGTACAATGGGTAGAATGGCATTTTGTAGCCCAATTACATTTTTACGAACCTTCTGGGAGAGGGGAGGAATAGTTTTTCTAGTAAAATGGTGTTGTGATGGAATTTGGTAACGTGGACACAATACCTCAAGTAACTGTCTAAAACCAGCTGTATTAATAGTGGATATTGGACGCAGATCTAATACTAGCATAGTCGCCATGGCGCCTGTGATCCGCTTTGCGACTGGGTGACAGCTTACATACTTGCTTCCTCTTGCAAAGGATTGTTTAGCAGTCAATTATTGTAAACTAATAGTAGTCTTCTTTTTGGTCTGCTTCTGGGATGAAGATCTACCCCCCCAGCAGCAGCAGTGGGACTAACGGTCAAAAATTCTTCTGAGGAATCCAGGATAGTGTATGAGTCATCTAGCTTTAGCAACTTGGATGCAGGACTAACTTAGATCGCTACTAAGGATATTGATGAGGACTGTGTTGTGGGTATAGATTGCAGGTGTCAGGATGTAGCTGAGAGAAGGGACCTAGGTGACGATGGACTGCTTGTTGTTATTTGTTTAGCATAAGTTTCTGATTTTCCCAACAGCTTGCCATGAACTTGCTTCAAATGGTGTAACATGGATGAGGTTCCTAGATGGTTAATGTCCCTACCTCTGCTGATTGTGACTTTACAAACGCTACAAATGGCTAAACAACTGTTGTCAGGATTTGGGTAAAAATAATTCCACACCTAAGAGGTGAATTTTTTGGTCTTATGCCCAGGCATGACCATGGCCTTCTTCTTATCACGCACAAGAACTGCTTCCACTGGTGCAGGACTTACACAAACAACATCAACCTCATCAACCTCATCAACATCCTCATTAGCGCCCTTGTCGGCTACACAAATATCCCCCTCATCCTACTGCAATTCCAAAGTGGCATCCCCAATTTATGTATTACTGGCTACACTTGGGCTGTTCATGCACACATCTGCAGAAATGCTGAAAGGGACCTTCTTTATGGGTACACTATGAGACAGGTAAGGATTACACATAGCACTCGTGGATAGACTCTCCTCAGGGATTTGTGTCATTTCTAAATCTGAACATACATTTTTCTCTAATGCCTTACTATTTTCTTCCAGCTCGGCTTTTACACGTAAAAGTATTTGGACTCCACTTTTGGAATCCGAATGACAAGGTCTTGCTTGGTCATGACTGACCTGCCTCAGGGACAGTTACAGAACAAGCACTCATAGAGAAAGGCGAAGACCTTATTCTTTCCGTGCCACTGCGTTTGTAGAATGGCATGTTGGCAATTTTATTTTTTCTGCAGAAAACTTTGCCTGGATTACAGGTCTTTTTTTCTTGACCAAAGTAAAAGGTGTTTTTTTTACATTTTTGTTTCCCTGACTTAAAAACATTATTCAATTTTACATAGGCTTTAGCAGATGATGTAGAGGCATTACTATCATGACTGGTACCAGCAGCTGCTTGGTGCTCCTGGTCTTCTGTGTATTGCTGTGAATACATTTTGATAACACAGTACAATGTGACTGCAGATTTAGAAGACCAAGCCTGCCAGCCCTATTATTTCTATTTCAGCAATGACCATTACAAAAAGGGGAGCTCCATTGCTAATTGTCATTGCTGAAATAGAAATAATAGGGCTGGCAGGCTTGGTCTTCTAAATCTGCAGTCACATTGTACTGTGTTATATAGGTAACATACAAAGAGGAGAGCTCCATTGCTCCATTGATATGTTACCTATATAACACAGTACAATGTGACTGCAGATTTAGAAGACCAAGCCTGCCAGACCTATTATTTCTATTTCAGCAATGACAATTAGCAATGGAGCTCTCCTGAATGTTACTGGAGACTTTGAAGAACACTGCTACCACTCCTCTTTCTTTTCTACCTATGACACTGCCCAACTGCACTAGAGACTGCCAAAAAGTGTGCTACCCTTTCTGTGTCCCTCTGTGAAATGGCGCTGGATTGCCATGGAGAGCAGTACTTATAGAATCCAAAACTCGCAAGATCCGAGATCCGACGACGTAACTATGACGTTTTGCCTCGGTTTCAATCCTGGTGTGCTAAGTTCGGGTGTGTTCAGTTCTCGGGCAACCGAGCCTGAGCATCTCTACAAATTATACAAGAGGTAAAGTGCAATTATGGGTGCTAATTGGTACACACTAGATTCAATAATTATATAATTTCACCAATATAATGTATTTCAGATATTTTATGGATATCTTTAGTTAATGCAAACTTTAGTCAGGGATTCATTTGAACCAAGTGAATTTCTCAGAACAAAAGATCAAATATGGGTTAAACTGATGTCCACATATCACACATACAGTCTTCATATTAGATCCTATAGGTATCAAAATTCTAAATAGAATGGAAATGATTTCTGTTATGAGAAACGGAAATGCAACAAATGTATGAAAGATAACAAGCAACAGAGAAAATAATGTAGTGTAGTATAGCCAAATCGCTTTTATATCACACAATGTGCCAATTCTTTATTAGTAAAGTGATAATGGGCCAGAAAAAGCACACACTAAAGGTGATTCACTTTAAGTAGATGAGATGTGTGACATAAATCTCAACAATAAAAAACATGTAAATGTGAGTGAAGACTCTCACACCTCAGAAAGGGCCCATTAGGTTATAGCACCCACTTCATGAATCCATATATGACAGCATTAATAAATTATGTGCAGAGTTCTTCAATCAAGGACACTCCAGTTTTCATACTTCAGAATTTTGCAAGTGGATTAAAACGACTCCAAAAAAAGCATATAACTGCAATAAAAAATCATGATACAGTGTAAAACCCTTTTAATAGAAACTGCTTAAAAACTATTCTCCTGCACTCCCATAGAATGACAAAGACATGTATGTTAAAACAAAAACCCTTAGTTGGGAGTAATGTTTTCTCCTACCAAAAGCCAGGAGAGCTGAAGGCACATACAGTCAGAATTGTTCGCAGTACTCTCACCTGCTTGCTCTTACAGCAAGAATAGTACATAATTCTTATAGGGCACTGTTTTCCCATTTCATCCAACACCTTTGTCACGAACGCCCAACCTGTCCCAGATACAGCAATCTGAACAGCAGGCCGTGACTGGTGCTACTTTAGTTAATTAACAATGAATACACCTTTTTTTGCCACTACAAAGGATTTATTATGGTGTCCTTGCATTCACCAGAACCACTTATTAATGTTTCACACTTAAATCACATACATATGTAGCATGAACCTCCCTGGGCTTCATAAGTTCACAAAGAATCACGGAGAGTACGCTAGATAAAATTTGTTTAACCTTAAAAATGTTTCCAAGGTAATAAACAGACATACATTAGGTTGCACAAATGAGTTTCAGAAAATAAAATAGGAAATAAAACCAGAATCCCTACTTACGAGTTCAGGAATTGGCGTGTGAGGAGTACACAGTGAGAAAAATGGCACACTTCAGTCGTGGTAGACCCTCCTCACAGAAATGGACAATCTGATGTCTGAAACAAGGGATTTTTAAACCATTTCTTGTTGGGCTCTTCATGCCCCACCCTAGGATTTTTTTTTTCACCTAAGTTAGATGAATGCCCAAAATGACACAGAGTTTTCCCCAAAGTAAATTATCTATCACTAAGATATATGTTTGGGTACCTCAGAGAATCTCTCACCTCTGATCTTTCTGCCTGGCTAAGCTTAACTCCTCTGCATACACAAACTACTCAGAGATCTGTCTCTGGGCCTGGCTAGTTTCAAAAGACAATTGACACTTGCCTAGGTCAGACTCAGGTCAGTTAACAAAATAAAATTTGAACATAAAATATTCAGTGTTATACATAAATTGAACAGAAAATAACAATCAGTCATTAGATATGCTACATATTCGCCACAACCTTTTTACCTTTTTCGATGATATTTTCAAGGCATAATCAGAGGTATGTATTTTCCTGCTTTTAAAGCCATGACAACCAATCGTCTGGTTTCGCTTTGAAAATAAGGCTTGGAAACCCATATTTGTTCTTTTGTTCTGAGAAATTCACATAGGTTGAATTAATCCCTAACTAATGTTTGCACTAAACAAAGATATCATTACATATCTGAAAGATATTACTATTATATCCATGAAACTGTATAATTATTGAGTCTTTAGTGTACTAGTTATTGCCACTACTCCAATTTACTTTAACTCTTGTATAGTTGTGTGTGTGCCTATGTGGGTGTATATATGCCTGACATAAACCTGTCGCATATGGTACTGTGAGTTTATTTGAATATAATAAAAACATCCAAAATAACTGATGATCATATACAGAATAAACAAAGATTGCTACTGATTAATAAGCACATAGCAATGTCTCTAATAATGGCAGTCTCTGACAGCTGTAGTGAATAAAAGAACTCCAGAGACACAGACAATCTGTTGCGCATCACACAGAATAATGAAAGTTCCGATTTGTAGAAGCAGACACAGTAATCACAAGATGCAATCTTGGTAATGGAGAATATCCAATATTCCAGATCACCTGAAGGCAGCAAAACTGCCAAGTACAGCTGAGACAAGCTCAGAGCCCCTTAGTATGGTATCACCAGGCAGAGTGATATAGAAAAATTCTCCTTCCAAGCCAGCAGACAAATGTTCAATATCTGTGAAGTTCTATGTTCAAGCTGCTGTACTCCCTTAGAGAAAATTCACAGTAAGCTGGATGCCAGAATGCTGAGTTGGAGTAATAATCGGTATAGTGAAGAACCCCAGAGAGAAGACTGTACAGGAGTCCAGGGTAAACTCTATCACTGAAAGGAAGCATAGCATAGGAGGGGGTTTAAACTCCAAGGGGTACATTTATCAAGCTGCCAGTTTACGGCAGGTTTGAAAAGTGGAGATGTTGCCTATAGCAACCAATCAGATTCTAGCTTTCACTTTGTAGAATGTACTAAATAAATGATAACTAGAATGTGATTGGTTGCAATAGGCAACATCTCCACTTTTCAAACCTGCCGGAAACTCGCAGCTTGATAAATTTATCCCCAAAAGTCCAATCAGGGCAGGAGCAAACCACATCCTAATTTAGTTTAACATACACATTTCATGACTCACGCACACTGAGACAATGCAGGGATGAGTAAAAGCCAAAAAAACAATGCATGAATATAACACAATCTTTATGGAAATGCAAGTGTATAACACTGCCTTTGTAGTAATGCTGGTATATAAAATTTTGTAGCAATGCAGAAATATACAGTCTTTACTGCGAGTGCCCAGCAGAGTGAGCAATAATAATTACTGCAGTTTGTACCTGAGGATAATGTGTAGAGCTACATGTATAGCATGTAGATGCAAAGCCAGATATCAGAAACTGGAAGACTGTTAATTGCAAATCCAGGTGTCAGAAACCAAGAAACAGTAGGGTTGCACAGTCAGGTATCAGGAACCAAGAGGCTGCTGAATGCAGAGCCAGGAACTGCTTGATGAAAGGTCAGAAACACACAGGATACAAATAATAGGAACCAGAATAGTAACATGTAACACTATCACTGGCAATAACTGCAAGACAGGTGAGAGCTAATAAAGTGAAGCCTTCTTATCAGCCGTCAGAGGAAGCCACATCTGAACTGGGAAGCAAGCAGTATGCAAAGCACACGAAAACCTAACACTCACAATAGCTTTTTGGAACATTAATTACTTCCAATGCACGACCAATTGGACACCAGACATATAAACTGTAATTTTCTCAGAGTGTGGGGCAGATGATTTCAGCTGCTTCAAGCTGATGGCAGGGCTGATAATAGAGTTATGAGATTGGATGGGGGCTGTTCAAGGATCATGAAACTGTAAAGTTTAAAGTTAGTATTTTACTACAATATACAAAGGGGTATAATTCTGTCTTTATATTTTTGGTAGCTTTTTGTAATCTATTGACTAATGCGTTGCCAAAAAATGAGTTTTTAGTATGATTCCCCTTTTTACCTTGTAACATAGCATTTCCAATTTCTACTTCATATCCTTTTTTATACAACCCTGTCCTTTCTCCTAATTTTGGTTATTTTGGCTTTTTTTTCATTTACTAAGTTTCTGCTTTGCTCTTTCATTAATGCTACATTCCACTCTCTCTGTACTTTCTATAATCTTGCATTCTTCTTCTCAGTTTATTAATTCTCTTCCTCCACCTTTACTGCATTGTTTACACAATCTATAGCTTGAGTGAGGCAGAGTAAGTAGTTTTAAAGCTTATAGCCTAGTTATGCTGCAACCTCAATAGCGCATCTTTAAACCAAAAGTATTACAGCTACTGTCTATAGTGTTTACATTCCCTGGATTTATAGCTTGCGGGTAAACAAAACATATGTTATGACAATGGTAATAATTATTTGAGGGCCCTGTGTGCTTTTTCCAGAATGAGCCGAGATTTAGTAAGATTTGTGATTGTAATGAAGACATTGTGCAGATATTTCTTTAGTTTATTGAAATTACCTTTTCTGGAATACCGCAGATACAGAGGTTGTTTCATCTCTCTCTCTTTTTCAGATCACCATATTTCTCCATTAGATGTTCTATTTCTGTGTATATATTGTGCTGGGCCCAATCCACATGAGAGTGGAAGTCCACCATTTCCTCCATGTAGCCTTACAATGCTGTAATTCATATTCTCGTTTAAATTACTTTGTGAGGCCAAGTGCTAATGTTCTTAGAACTAAACTCTAGAACTGGCTAACCATAGTCTTCACCTCTAGCAGCCCCTTTTCCAATATAGCAGAATAAGCTCACCAATACACAGTTGCTGCCAGGTCTTAAGCACGTAGTAGGGGTTTAGTAATTGACTCTGCACTGAAATCATAAATATAGGATACACCAAGGAAGTGTAGTGCATGTGAACGGAACTCCAGGTATTCTCACTGATCTGATAATTTGACCAAATAATGGAGTGTCACTCGGTAAAGAAAGGTCCAGATACAAATAACTGTCCAAGTGACAGTGGTCCAGGGCTGAGGTCTGGGTGTAAGGAGTAGACAGTATCCATTGCAGGTTTTAATCATGGAGTGGTCAAGGTCCATGCAAATGGTCAGGGCAGGCTGTGGTCTAAGAGTAGCCACTGTTAAAGCAAAGGGTCAGGGCAGGCTGCAGTCAGAGGTAATCAATATTCAAAAGTAAATGGTCAAAATGAAGTGTAATGGTGCAATGAAAGGGTAGTCAGAATCCAGGAGTAGGGTCAGAACTAGGAAACAAGATAATCACAGAATACACAGATCTTACAGAAACAGCATTGCTGAACCTACAATCGGCACCTGGGGCTACTTGCTGCCTGCACTTAAAAGTGCAAAAAGCCAATCAAGAGGCCGCTCTATCAGGTTCCTCTATGCTGATATGCAGCTGCCAGAAGCATCCTTAGCAACATGGCAGCTGGAGATGGAAGTAAAAGCTTGTGGTGAAGCGCACCTGCACACACACATTCTGAAAGTACCAAAGGACCCCTAAGTTAGGGTTTCTCAGAAAATTATTTGCAAAATACTGTTTATACTACCTGTGTGTGAACATCAATTGAAGAAATCCAGGTACACTAGTGGACCAAGTAATGCAAATAACTTAGAATTTAAAACAATATTTTCAGTTTTCCCACCAACTAACACTAGAGGAAGTCTGAAAGACCTCTTTATAAAAGATTTTGAACAAAAAATATTCTTTAAGCAGCAATCCCATAAAAGAAAGAGGTGTGACAGACTATAAGAAGAAGCTTGGTTATTACCATTTTACTTGGTCTGTTTATTCAGGCTACTATTAATGATTTTTAGTTCTGCACAGTGCCATGTGACTACCATGACAACCACAGTCACACGGCACATTATGTTGTAATAAGCAGAGAGGCTTTGGATCACCCCTCTGTGAAAGATTTGTTAGTGAGCACTAGGGAATTTTTGAATAATCCCAAGAATCCCCATGTCCATTTGTTAAGCACTTTTTGCTGGATATTGAGGATACAGTGTTAACTTTATGGTTTACAAATTTCCCAGGCATGAATTGTACGTTTCTTGAGCAATGAAACAGGTGATCATTAGATTGGAGAGCTTAACACTATTACCAAGATTTATGTACCTTTAACGTTTTGTGTGGCGTACATTTTAAGTATAATTCTAGAAATATTTCAATAATAATTTTTTTATGTGTTTTAATTAATGTGCATTAATTATGATTGGTTCGAAGGACTATAAAAATAAGGTGGTTTCATATTTCTTCCAATTGCCATGAAAAAAACCTGGCAGAGGATAAAGGAAGTCTTGCCTAATATTGAAAAGAATAAATAAGTAGCTGTAAAATAATAAGTATTTTAAAAGGGTAATGCACCAAAATGGCTATTGTTTGTGTTAGTTTTGTTGATGTAAGTACAATTACAAGAGGGGGCGGTGTAGCCGTGTTGGAGCACAGTGGATTATCTAAATATTAATACCTGCACAAAAGAGTCTTTTTGTAGAGGGGCTTATTAACATATATTGTATTGACATATATTTAAAATCTACTACACCGTGAAGTGATTATTTTCTGTTTTGTTTATCAAATATCTGAATGGCATCGAGAATACAAAGTACTTTTGTGAGAAATTGGATTGGACTAAAGACAGCAAGAAGAGTGAGGACTTTTCTATTTTGCTAAAGACTGTGGACAACTGGTTTATGAGATTGTGTCATTATCTATACCTGTTATTGTACTATTTGAAGTGGCACCTTTGGTTTAAGCTGGGTACACACTACAGAAATTTCGACCAACTTTTTATGCCGAGCGATTTAACATGCGATCGATGGTCCGATCGCTCGGTCCATGAACTGCATACACACTAGCCTTGTTTAGGACGATAAAGGGAAGAGCAGCCGTCCCTTTAGTGACTTTTTACAGCCATGTTGTCGTGAGCAATGATTTTAATTTCGTACACACTGCAGCAACATTTGCGCGAAATGTAACGAGATACCAAATACATTAGCATAAAGGGGCAGAGCTTTCGCTATAGTTAACAACCAAAGCTGCATAAAAAGAGAAGGCAACACTGTCTCTTCATTCATTCATATAAAATAGAAGTTTAGTAACATACATACAATTTAGAAAAACATTAAACTGCTAAAGTGCAATGCAATGAATATTCCCTAATAATAAAATCCCTTCGTATGTAATGAAATGCTCCATTCTCGGCGTGCATCATCACTGATTGGTCCACAGCAGAAATGAACGCCCATGTCTGAGTGTATAAAATGACAGAGGAACCTGTTTGGCGCAGAGGAGCGTGAGAAGATGGCAAGTGAGAAAGTGTCAGTGGGTGTAAAGGTTGAGGAGAAGGTGTCAGTTGGGGTTGCGGGTGAGGAGAAGGTGACAGTTGGGGTTGCGGGTGAGGAGAAGGTGACAGTTGGGGTTGCGGGTGAGGAGAAGGTGACAGTTGGGGTTGCGAGTGAGGAGAAGGTGACAGTTGGGGTTGCGGGTGAGGAGAAGGTGTCAGTGGGGGTTGAAGTTATGGAGACGGAGATAGAGTCAGAGATGGTGCTGGAAGGGCCAAAAAATGTTGGAAAAGTTAAGGTGGGGAATGGAGATGCTCAAGAATAGCAAAGAGCAAATCCAATGAGCCCAAGAGAGGTGGAGATGATGGTCAAAGTACTGGATCAGGACGACAATGACATTAAAAAAGGTGAGAAGCACATATAGTGTACCTGCTAGAAGGACTTTATTTCATTCTAGTGTCACATAAAGCAATGTAAACGCCTAATTTGTAACCTAATTTTTTTTATGTCAGAACGAAGAATTAATGGTGAGAAGTCCTGTTTAGATACCACTGATACCACTAATGTTACACCTGTTATCAAACAAGAAAAAAGTGAAAAAGAAAAAAATACTAAAGTAGTTCTACACGAAGGTATTTCAGTGAACATGTGTAGACGACTAAATGCTTTGGGCACATACCTGTACCATTATAATTACCAAAATGGCGCCTGTTTTCCAGAATGCTCGGAGGTTAAGCCCGCTATTATTGCGATTTTACCACAGGGACCAAAATATAAACTGATCTCGAGCAGTGTGCAAGGTGAGAAAATGAGAGTATTTATGTCGTTGAATATAAATTACAGATATAGAAGTTAAATGGTAAATATTTTTTTTATTTCCTTGTATCGTAGATAAAGAAGTTAAAGGGGATTGAAACCCAAGCGACATCAAGACCTGTTCTGCCACAAACCAGTAGCACCTTTAAAAATACTAAATACTAAAAAAAAAATACTCTGCAGTACTCTGCGCTCTGATTGGTATGGGCACGCTCACTTCTCATGAGGATCTTTCAGACAGCTGTGTGTGTAAACATTTTTGTACCTTTTTCCTGCAATAAAAATGTTGCATGAACACTGTGTGGTTTATTCTGGGTACTTCACAATTATAAGTTAATAAAGGTTAATATAACTTTAATAGGTTATAAAGGTTAAAGTTTATAAAGAGTAAATATGAATACATTGCCAACATAGATGCAAAGGGTAATAATACACGTGCTTTATAGAAGTGTAATGGTCTGCAGCCAGACAGGTGCAATATACATCTATACAAACGACACAAGTCAGTGATGTGCGGATTCCGCACCACGTGGGACTGGGACAGACATCAAAAAATTTACATACACACGCCCCCCAGGTCGAGGAAGTATCGGAGGATTGTCGTGGATTGGTCGGAAGTTTATACACACTACACAGCGGAAACGAGATTGGAATGAAAATATTAAACGGTACGACCAACCAAATGAGGCGACAATCGTCCATATGGGCAGACTTTCGACCATCGTGTCACTGCACACACTGACCCGACTTTTGAACGAGCGGTCGTATGTCGGCTGAGTGAGCCGATTATTGGACGAAAACCGTGTAGTGTGTACCCAGCTTTAGGTAGACTACATCTCAGTGTGTTTGGTGTGTTTGTAATGAGTAACTAGATTTATGTATGTATAGTTATAAACCATGCAGACATACTGTAGAAACACTTTCCCATCTGTGTCCTAGTTTTACCTCCTGCTGCCTTATTGTCTCTCTCCATTAGATTGTCTCTCTTTCAAAGTTTGTGTCCATCTCTTCCAGCCCTCTTGGCCCCATTTCGGAACTTGATAAGATTGCTCAGATCGCATTCCCCATTGATTATTGTGGAGACTGCGGTTAATGCGGTAATTTGCCTAATACAGGCAATTCAAACAATTGAATATGCCCCATAGAGTGACAGGGGAGTCTGTGAGTGTACTTTTACATAAGACGTGATTTGTACTATGACTACATTACAATTATACAGTTAGATACTATCAATATTTAACATGCAGCAGTTGCTATTAAAGTTATTTGCAACATAATGATATAACCTGACATTTCTTTTAAGAAGAGGGCCCTGTCCAGGCTGGTTACCCAGGTCTCACACTCCTCCTGGGAAAGCTGTGGTTGCAGGATATTGCAATAATAACATGTGTCCCTGGGACAGGCTTTAAAGGTAGCAAATCTCATGTATTCCAGGTGATTGATTTTGGCTATATTTGTGCCACTCTTGTATATGACATTCATTTTGTTTAAGTAATGTATGTATTCTTTAGGGTGTTTAGTGAAAAACTTTCCTGAAGTGTCTGTCTCGCTTGTAGATTCTGACAATGTATAATAGTATTGACTTTCCAGTCTTTGTCATGGCTATATAGGTACAATAAAATATGTTTTATCTTTGTTTCTTAATGTGCATATATTCAGTCTAACCATAGGATCACTAAGCTCAGAATTAAAATTTTCAGATATGGGGGCAAACTAAACTATTCAGGGTTGCGCTGACATACAATTTCAGCTCTGTTAAAAAAGTATTCACTCTTCTAGATGACAGTTGAAGCTCCACCCACACTGTTAGGAGGGTGTCCTGACGGGATATGATACAGGTTAAAAAGATGAGACTGTAGTAATATTAGCAACTGGGACATGGCTGACACTGACCCTGTTTGTGAATCCACCAGTCCCCACAGTGCATGCAAGTCTGTCAAAGAGGTAGTCATACTGCTCTGTTAGAGAAGCACTTCCTCCTTACATGGTGACTGGCTGTAGTAGGGAGGGTATTGTGGATTATTTAGGTTAAGTTAGCTTAAGTTATAAAATAAAATATCCTGGTATTCAATGTATATTATTCATATAAATTAAATAAATAGTGGTTTTACATGTTAGTTAAAATCGGTTTCTGAAATGACAGTGTTCTTTAGTGAATTGGTGGGAGACATGAGTTTTCTCGCTGTAATGTGACCCAAGGCTCTAAATTATGGCTACTTCAATCTTGATATTTTAGAGTTTTCTCTGTCCTTTTTGCAAGTTTATCAAGATACTGATTTCAGAGACGTGGTTATGTAACAATAGTGCTCAGTAGGTTTACACAGTTAATCCATCCAGCAGCATTGAATTGCTTAATCTCATCCTCTTTAATCCATTCAGGCTACTTTATAAGAATGTAAATGTGACTAAAAAGAAAGTCTTTATAACTTTTACAAATGTTAGTAGAACAAGGTGTTATGACAATGAGTAATGTACTATTTTATTGCTTGAATATTTGTCAAAACTGTCATCAATAGATAACTATGTAATGCATAGTACAATACTCAATGAGATTTTAACAAATGCTGAAAAATACATGGATGCAGGTCCATCTGATGTTTTTTTAGTTTGTATGGAAAGTCAGGCTGGGCTAGTAGATGTGCATATTTGTCACTCTCCAGACCTCACAAGGTTCACCTTTTTTAGAGGTAGAAGTAGATCAAGAATAGATAGTTTTTTTGTTAAAGGAAGCAATGTCACATCAACTCCAAAGTTGGTGGCGGTAGAGTTCTCAGATCACTTTTGTCTTTGAATATCTTTGAACACTACAGACACCTCTCAGAAAGGCCGGTACCTGTGACATCTGAACTCTGGCCTTCTGGAGGACGAGGAGGCTAGACAATCCTTTAGGGATTTCCTTGAAACACAAGAAACACTTTTGGATGCAGTTTGGGGTAGGCCAGAGTGGTGGGAGGAATTCAAAGGAAGAACGCAGAGGTTTTTTAAGGAACTGCTAGTTCGGAGGAATTAGCTAAAAAGGAACCTCTGCCATGTCTTGAGATGGAAAATAGATTTACTGATCTCTGAGGGTGGAGATAGTGAGAAAATCTCACGGGTAAAATCCCAGATAAAAGAGTGCCAGTATGACCGATATGCCTCTTTGTTTTTGAAAAGGAACTATGATAAGTTCCACTCTCTGGATCCCTACCTTATCTGTAAGAGGTCGGTTGATGCGAAGGAGGTGAGGGAACTGCACGATGACAGAGGGGTCCTCCGGAAAGACCAAGGTGGTATCTTGTTAGTCGTGCACTCCTTCTACTCTGGCCTTTTATCTGAGAAGGTGCTTATCAGAAAGAGAATGGAGCAGATTCTGATGGGAATGTCTGGCTTGGAGGCTATAAAGCTTCTTTTGATCTCTTGGATTTTTAGATAACGAAGGATGAGGTCTGGAGGGCGATTGATAGTTTATCAAATAAGAAATCCCCCAGGATTGGTTTAACCTCAAAGTTTTAGAAAAGCCTTTGTGGATCTCATGACTCCACACCTGGTAGAGGTGTTTAACGATAGCTTTGGTAGACGGTTACTTCCTCCCTTCCTCCATGAGGCAGTCCGCCCTTATTTTGCTATCCAAGGAGAAAGGCCCATCCAGGAATGAGACTTGGCGCCCCATCGCCCTTCTCAATCTGGATAGGAAGATTCTGGCAAAGGTCATTTTTAACAGGATTATGGAAGTTTCAGGCATATTACTTTCCCCTTCTCAGCACTGTATGGTGAAAGGTAGAAGCATCTTTGATGCTGTCCTTGGCGTCCAGGAGGCCGTTGAATTGTGCAGGGCTGAGAAGTGGGGTAAATACCTTCTGGTGATGGATCAATCTAAGGCGTTTGATCGTGTCAATCATGAATATCTGTGGGCACTTCTAAGGAAGTATGGTCTGTCAGTGACAGTGGTTGTTTGGCTATGTACCATTTATAGGCAGGCCGAGAGCTGCCCTCTTGTGAATGGTTGAGGGGGGCCTATTTTTGGGGTGTCATCTGGAGACAAGGTTGTCCCTTGAGACCCCACTTCTATGTATTTGCTATTGATCCTTTTATCAGGAGGATTGAGAACGGTACAGTGAGGAGAGTGCAGTTGGCTGTGGATGTTCACTTGAAGGTAGTGGCCAATGCTGATGATGTCACGATCGTCTTGTCAGACATGGCTGAGGAGCGTGGCATTGAAAATCTAATCTGCAAATATTCTGAGGCTTTGGGCTTCAAGATAAACCAGGAAAAGAGTGAAGTTCTCTGGTTAGGGGAGGAAGAATGGCAGTTTGAATCTGTTCCCTCAGGCCAGTCGAGAGGTTAAAATTTTAGACATTTGATTTGGTTCGGGTGATTATGTCCAGCAAAATTGGTAATTGAGACTGGCAGATGCTGTCTCTAAGGTGGAGAACTGGAAGATGTGGAAGCTGCCCTAAAGAGAACGGATTGATTTGATCAAAACTTCCTTGATCCCAGTTTTTTTGTACGGCAGTTACATATATCCTTGTTCTTTTAGTTGTTATGTGGGAACAAGGTTAAATGGTTATTTAATACCTTCTGGTGATGGATCAATCTAAGGCGTTTGATCGTGTCAATCATGAATATCTGTGGGCACTTCTATGGAGGTATGGTCTGTCAGTGACAGTGGTTGTTTGGCTATGTATCATTTATAGGCAGGCCGAGAGCTGCCCTCTTGTGAATAGTTGAGGGGGGCCTATTTTTGGGGTGTCATCTGGAGACAAGGTTGTCCCTTGAGACCCCACTTCTATGTATTTGCTATTGATCCTTTTATCAGGAGGATTGAGAACGGTACAGTGAGGAGAGTGCAGTTGGCTGTGGATGTTCACTTGAAGGTAGTGGCCAATGCTGATGATGTCACGATCATCTTGTCAGACATGGCTGAGGAGCGTGGCATTGAAAATCTAATCTGCAAATATTCTGAGGCTTTTGGGCTTCAAGATAAACCAGGAAAAGAGTGAAGTTCTCTGGTTAGGGGAGGAAGAATGGCAGTTTGAATCTGTTCCCTCAGGCCAGTCGAGAGGTTAAAATTTTAGACATTTGATTTGGTTCGGGTGATTATGTCCAGCAAAATTGGGAATTGAGACTGGCAGATGCTGTCTCTAAGGTGGAGAACTGGAAGACGTGGAAGCTGCCCTAAAGAGAACGGATTGATTTGATCAAAACTTCCTTGATCCCAGTTTTTTTGTACGGCAGTTACATATATCCTTGTTCTTTTAGTTGTTATGTGGGAACAAGCTGAACTTCATCAAGAGGAATGTGACATACAGGATGTAGGCGCCCTAGGAATGTTAAACCCTCGTGCTTTTCTTTAATACTGCCTTCTTGAAACATACCTCCTGGCCTATGTGGTTCAGGGTTTGAAAGTGACAAGGAAATGGCAGATTGAGGTGAGTGAGGCAAAAACTCCTCTAGGAGGGTGTTGGAGAGGGGGATTTTGCATTCTCACTTTGATGTGCCCCTGTTACTAAAGGATTGCCCAAGTGATATGTGCTCGAAGGGTCTGTCTTTGGTGAATTCCAAGCGTATTGCTCCAAAGTTTAGAGATCTTACTTGGCTTGCGTTTCATGTGAGGTTCTACGTTAAGGGGAACTTGAAGCATAGGGGTGTTGATGATCGTGGTTATCCACAAGAAGAATGTCATGGGGAGCTGGAGACAATGGACCACTTCTTGCTTCAGTGTCCTTTTAATATTGAGGTTTACAAGAGAGTGCCCTTAGACCTTAGGCCTTCTGTGTCTTTTGGGACTTAATTACCCCGAGTGGGTGTATGGAGCGCTCAAAAGTTGTGGAGATTTTGATTTAAGAACTCGTTTCTTAGTTAGTGCAGTTGTTATATTTTACACGTGGAGTGCACAGTGTTTAGTGTCTATTAGGGGCAAAATTCTTCACTGTAGTGAGGTGGTGGAAAGTATTCTGCATGAGGTTTGGAAAATAAGTGAAATTGAGATGGGCTGGATGGATGGCGAAGGTTGAAACCTCCCTAATGTCAGCTAGGATCCGGCAGTCTCCGGATTCTTGGCTATCTATCCTGTTCTTTCACTATTAGATTTTGTGAAAATCCTCTTTTTTTTTTTTTTTTAGTAAGGTTTGCATACATTTAAATTGGATGTTAGGATAATGTGAAGTTTCGTTCCTATTGGTCTTTCTTTACCTAAATACACTGATGATGTCAACTCTTGTAAAACTACAGATACTTATTCAAAATGATCAAAATGCTGTCTGTGCCCACTTTGCCACATGATTTCATGCCCAAAACAGTGCTGGGACAGGAAAACCATAAGTGTTTTTTATGTAACAAACCACTCTTTGTTGATTCCCACTATCAAATGTGTGGCCCAATAGCATTTAACCCTTGCCGAACTGCAGCTACTTAATTAAAATAATGAAAATGCTATCTGTGCCCACTTTGCCACTTGATTTCATGCCCAAAACACTGTTGGGCCAGGCAAAAGACTAGTAGTTTGCATGTAACTGACCACCCTGTATTGATTCCCACTATCAAATTGGTGGCCCAATGGCATTTAACCCTTTCAAAACTACAGTTACTTATTCAAAATGATAAAGTATGGTCACTTTGCCCACTTTGCCCCCTGATTTCATGCCCAAAACCTTGTTGGGTCAGGCTAAATACTATTGCCTTTTGTATAAGGAACACCATTTAGTGTTAATCTGATGTGAAATCAGTGCTCCAACTTAATTTAATCTTTTAAAAATAAGCTTTTCTGAATAAGACACTGGAGCGTGAATAAGATGCTGGCCGAATAAGAAGCTACCTTCAGCCTCATCACTGCAATGTTGAAGCATTGTAATGTATCCCATGACGAAGGATGGAGGAGGAACAGGCAGGAGAGGAGCTGAGTGAGGGGAGGAGTGTGTACTATAACGAGATTAAAGGAGTGTCTGCTGTAGAAAGCCGGGTATTCTGTCTGGTGTTGTCAGTCTGGAACTGCACGGAATAAACTATCATTGGATGTCTCTGATAAACTGACACATACTCTGCACGGCTGATACTTGTGGCAGCTATCTCAAACACAGCCACACACTCAGCATCACAATCTCTGTGACAATACACGCATAGTATGTCAATCTGAAATAGACAAACGGATGCTTTTATTTATGTATTCAGTTTGTATCTCAGTGCACATATTTCTGGCCGGATCGTCGATGCAAGAAACTCCTTCCATGCTGCACAGTCTGTAATTGAAGACATACATTACATATTGGCTGCACCCAGTGTTCAGGAAGGAGTGTAACAGTGTGCACAGAGCAAGGCAGCATATTGCTTTGCAATTGAAGAGACAACACAGACAGTGATTTGCTGTCCCTGGGCTATAGGCCTGGCACCACTGCTTCCACCTGGCTCCTTCCCGGGCTCTGAGTCCTGATCTCCCCCGCACACAGCTCGGGGATTTACCTCCATGCACCGGCACCATGTCTGGGAAGCATTACAAGGGTCCCGAGGTCAGCTGCTGCATCAAGTATTTTATATTCGCTTTCAATGTCATCTTCTGGGTAAGTGGCTTTATTACTGTGTTATGTTACACACTGCCTGACTTGCTGTAATTATGAATTACATTTCTTATTTCTGGATCTGTGATTAGGCTGTTTATACGTCCAGGTTCCCGACACTCATTATAAGATGGTTTTGAAAATAAAACAAGGCATGGTAGATTATGATATGTATGGTCCCTGCTGTCATTTACATGTACAATAATAGTATAAAACAAAATGTGGACCAGAACTGTGATCTTGATAATAAATATGCAATATTTTAAACTATGTGTGTGTGTGTATATATATATATATATATATATATATATATATATATATATATATATATATTACACACATCACGTATAGTATTGGAAATAAGACTTTGTCATTAGAATGAGCCATCCTTTGCATTTTTATTTACAAGTCTGTTTACTGGCAGGGAGAGAGTACTGTACATTTGGAAATGACAGATACTGTACACACACACTGTGGCTGTGACCTCCTCAGTCACCTGGGGTTGCAGGATCAGGAACCTTTATCGTATTGAACGTGTTGCTGTTTGTGGTACTGGCAAATTATGCTTTAGCTTTTTGATTTCTATCAACTTTTTGCTACAGCCCAGGACAACATTACAGACTCTTCCAGGAAACTGGGACAATTCCTGGGGACTGACAATGTTATCATTTATTTATGAACCATTGAATATGAATTGTGCGGAGATTGAGCATAGTAATTGCAAGATATATTTTAACCTCTGTAAACCATAGTGCACTATAAATTTAAATAGAAAGTTATAGGTATGTCTACTCTTTTTATGCGTAAATCTATTTTTCTATACTTTAACTTGTAAATTGTATTTGTATGCAGTAATTGTATGTGTGTTATGTTTCTGCTGTCTTCATTTCAGAAACTGAATGTGCCTTATTTATGTAGAACTTACTGTAATTCTTGTGTTGTATGCAACTGGTACGTCAGTTTGTTGAAATTTATGGAAGATATTTATTTTTAATAATACTTCAGATACAGCTCTTTTGCTTTTGTTAAAAAAAATGTTTATTTTGTTTTGTTTTATAAACAGTAGAGATGTGCACAGACCCCCATGTTTTGCATGTGGTTTTGGTTCTAAAATGTCTTTCTGTTTTTGTTTTGTTACTGGTTTAGCCCAAAAATCCTGAAAGGTTTTGGATCAGAATTTAATTAAAAATTGGTAAAATGATGTGATTTTGAGCTGTTTTTTGCTCCTATATTACTAATTATAGCATTAACATTCATTTACAATCATTTTCTAATGATCTCTTCACAACTGTCCAAATTTTCACTAATTGTGGCCAAAGTCCGCAGCGAGCTGGCTAGTTAAAATTAGTGACAGAGTAGCGGCAAAAATATAGCAGTTTACTTAAAGATATTATCACAGTTTCTGCTTTAATTTTCTTTTAATTCATTTCCATATCTCACATTATAAGTCAATATTTTGGTGCTACATTTGGACCTTTGTCAAGACAACCACATAGAACAACAGAAAAGACAGATATTAAAAACAACCTAAACATGTAGTTACCTTGTATTATCTATGAGGCACAATATACATTCCACCCTGAAATGCAGAGCTGGGACTGCCAAACAGGAGGTGCCAAAGCTTGTAGTAAACAACAGGTTTTCACTATAACCAAACACAGCGATTTCTAGGTAAGTCACTGACACACCTGCTTAGCAGATGTGTATTCCCCATGAATACCTGAGACATGTAACAAGGCAGTGCAGTAACGCATTTCCATGCTCTCTCTAGCGGTATGTGTTCCAGTGTGGGACGCATTAACCAAGAAATATGTGTTCCAGTGTGGGACGCATTAACCAGAAGTGCAATGACGCACTTCCTGTATAGCAAGCGTTTTTGGTTCCATAATTTACCTGGAAATAACATTTTTGCCACGTTTTCAGGTCCAATTTTGGTGTGAAGAACAGAGTCGTGTTGTGTATCTACTTGGAAACCCAATTCTTGGGTCTGTCGAATTTCTGCAAATCCGAACCGCTCATCTCTAATAAACGGCTCTAGCCAGTTTGATAAATTGGCGTAGGGTTGAGTGATTATGGATCAGACGCTAAGACAACATTTTGAACTTTGCAATCGGTTCACAACTGGCTTTGTTTTGAGCACAGCTGTGTCAGCTGGAACTGCAAAGGTTTTCATGAAATGGATCACATATAACTGGTTTTATTTGTGGGTTGGAAAAGTTTTATGAATGCAAGGAAGCTAGTCCTATAATTGTACATATTCCATATTTACACAGACTATTAAGATACACTATTTCCGAATAAGTGACTTTATTAATGATTGTGTCTATGGAAACAGTTTACATGTCATTCAGCATATCCGACTTTGAATATCTTGCAGCATTTTTTTCATATGGTTTTTAAGATTTTTTTTGGTTATTTTCCATTTCACCCACTACTAAAGATGACACCATGAAGGTCCAGGGTCATGATCACTTTAGCGCAGTGCTGGATAAAACCCAGGTACCACTGGTGGCAAACATTATGCTAGTCAATGGATGCACATCTTCCTTGATGCCTTAAAGAAAATATCCTGCTGGTTTCTAGATTTGCCTGATTGGCACCTGAATTATACACAATTGTGTCCACACATGCATTATTCAGTACCCCATGTTCCTTTGTAAGACAATGGGGTTGAAAATCTACATCAGATAACTTAAAGAATCGGTTTTCTCACAAGAAAGAGTGGAATGGAGACAAATATTTAAATTTTTGCTTTTTTATTGGTACAATTTATGTTCTGTTTGGGTTTCTTCTATTTTATAAAAAAATAATCTTTTATGATTTTATGAGTTTTCAGGAAACAAAGAAGCATTAACTCTTCTTATTAAAACAAAGAGCCTCCTGTCTTCTTGATTTCATAGAAGGGTGTTTAGTAACATCATTTAGCCATATTTCATTAATAAGAAGGGTACCTGTGAACCACTGTTTTGGTGATTCTAGAATACAATTGTACATTTCGCTCTCTCCAATGAACAACATTAACTTTTCAATGCAAGGTGGGACCCGTACAATTGTGCTAATAAGGGCCCGGAGACAGGGTTATTGGATAAATTTTACATTTCAATGCAATTTTATAAAGGAGTAGTTGCATAAGGATTCACTTTGGAGATGATACCCATGTGACACAATGTTTGATCAGTCCTTATGCTTCCCTTTTGCTGTAATGCAGTAAAAGAAGTTTAACACTTTATTTACTTAATTTTGCTACATTCAATGTAAGCAGTTCAGTTAGGGAAGTAGATAGCAGCTGGACCAGCCATAGCAGACATCCAGTCAGCTGCCACTAACTAACTTGCTCTGCACTGCTGCCTTGCAGTCAATGTTCTTTAGGTTATTAGCCATGGATAATAAAAAGAGAAGTGTTAGCAGGTCATATTGGAGGAAATGAAACTTGATAGGGCGAGAACAAATGTATGTTTTCAGTGGGAGAAAACAATAATTCCATTGGAAAACAGGGACATGTAAAAGTCAATTAGCCAAGTCTGTATTTTAATGTATAGAATATTCAGGATATTCCCTTGTTGTCGTTTGCATAAGGAAGACTGTTACATTTGTGTGCAAGCTGTGGCAAAGTATCAAATACACTAGTTATTTCTGAGCTTAATAATGTGCGTCTTAATGAGCATAATAAAGTACAGTTTTGTAATAACTGGAATGTTTACATATAACTACCGTATATACTCTAGTATAAGCCAATCCGAATATAAGCCAAGGACCACAGAAACCTGGGAAAACTTATTGGGGGGTATTCAATTGTTAGCGTTAACGCTAACAAACAAGCGCTCAAAAAATCTTACCGTTAATACGGTAATTACTCGCGGAATTTCAGCTCGCCGCCTGAAATTCCGCGAGTAAACTACTGTATTAACGGTTTTCGCGCGCAATATTACCGTATAAACGGTAATATTTTTTGAGCGCTCGTTTTTCATCGTTAACAATTGAATACGCCCCATTGACTCAAGTATAAGCCGAGGGGGGGCTTTTTCAGCGTAAAAAATATGCTGGAAAAACTCGGCTTATACATGAGTATATACGGTAAATATGTCTATTTTGCTCTCTTTTATACCTCCTGTGCTTCTCAAATTGAATTGGCAGACAGTGACTGCCACATGTAGATCTGTGTTGCAAAAATACAGATTTTGGATTTGTGGCTTTACATACAGGGACGATTACTTTGTTACATTGGCATTTGTTATATGTAAACAATGTTTTTGCAATGTTTGTAACTGTTGTGTTTTAGCTTGATGATGTCTGTACAGGTGCACACAAGGTTTAATAGTTTTAATGTTTTTAAGTTAAATACTTGAACAGTAGTATGAAGTGTTTCAGTAAGCTTGTGAAATCTGTCCTAAATCAAAACTACAGCTATGGTTATTTATTAACAATGTGCAAATGTTTAAAAGCCCAACTAATCAGATATTTGAATTCATAGTTTGTCTCGCATTATCAAAGTCAATTGTTGATTGGTTGCTATAGATTACTGCATTTTTTTTGTACTTTAGTAGTATTAAAGTGGAACTAAAATAATAAAAAATGAAGCCACTTATTTCAATAACTCCAATGTGAGAGGTACTGACAAGTGTTAAAGCAGGGTTGTCCAACCCGCGGGCCGCATGCGGCCCAGCACACCTGTAAGAGTGGCCCAGAAGGAGTTTTGGTTGTGGCAAGGGGGCAGCGCTGTTAATGAAAAAGAAAAGAAAATACTTACCTTGCGGTAATGTCAGCTGGTACTCCGGCTCCCTCCCTTGTCTCCTCCTCCGTGCGGTGCTCACAGTGAATGTCGGGTGTGATATCATCACGCCCAACATCCATTGCGGAGCGCAGCACAGAGGAGACACCTGCGCGAGAAGAACAATCAGCAGCACAGAATTGGAGAAGAGAAGAGGACAGGAGAACAAGCCGATTAAAAGGTAAGTATAGGGGGATTTGAAAAAAAGTGATATATATATATCACTTTTTTTTTATATATATATATATATATATATATATATATATATATATATATATATATATGTGTGTGTGTTAACTATGTCTTCAATGGTTTTTTGGATGATCAGCTATCGTTATTGTTAGTGTATCTTATGTGTGGCCCAAACCAACTCGTCATCTTCCAATGTGGCCCAGGGAAGCTAAAAGGTTGGACACCCCTGTGTTAAAGTGACAAGTGGGTGTTTTGTACGATCTTAAATCAGTCACTCCTGAATAGAAGCTGTAGGGAAGTCTCTGTAAATGGGTGGGTAAAATGTTCAATGTTACATGCAAGGGTAGTAAAAAAATACACAAACAAAACATACAAGAGAAAGAGATTTCACAGAAATCTGACAGCTGTTTTGTAACTTCTGATTTATTTTTTTTATTTAAGCAGCTGTCCTAGCATCCAGAGAAAGGTCAGACCCTTTTCTACAACATTATCAAAATTATTGTTAGATCAGGGTTCCCTCCACTTTAAGGAGAAAGATGCAATAAAACCTCAAAGAAATTTAATGTGGAAATAGCAGTTTGAGTGGATATTATTAGGATTACCTATGTTTCCTGTTGGAGTTTGCAAAATCTATAAAACAGAAAAAAAGGAAATATTCAGCATAGTTTCTCTGTTCCTGACTGTATGCAGTTTGTCGCATCGTATGTCGTTTCCATAGGAACACTGCACGACATCTGTCCAAGAAGTGCGAAATTCCTTTGTACAAAATTGGTTTTAGAACTAGAAGTGGGGTTTCTGCCACAAAGTCAGGTAGACATCCCCTCCTCACAATTATAATTCATATGGCAAATTGAAAATCACAGACTATTCTAAATTGCATATTCCTTACGTTCAAGGCCATTTTAAAGTCTCTAGTGATGATGATGATGACAGTGTTCACTAATCTTTTAAATAAGCTAAATTCTCATTGCATTTTTTTTTTTTACCCTAAGAGAACATGTAGGGTAAAATTCCTAACAATATATTTTAAGGTTTTTGATTGGAGCAGTCTATAGATTTTCTACTTCACGTGTCAGGTAGTTGTACAGTTGTTGGTTCTGCAGATGTAGAGCTGACTTATTTGTTTTTCTAAGAAATTTGCAACTTTCAAAATGAAAATATCTTCACCAATAATATTAGAACATGTTTTACAGTGAGAGTGTATAAGGGATATATTTTACAACTAACACAAAAAATAACGTAAAGTGGATATCTCTTTGAGGACTCTTCTCACTTGCCCCCATCCTTCTTTTCTCTTCCTTTAAAATATATATATATAACTGGCATCAATATTCTCCTTTGAGACTGGTAAATGCTGTTACATAAAACATGCCATCTGTGCTTTGCGCCTGTATGTTATCTATACACCTTATGCGTCAGTTGCGTATTATCTATATTACCGTCAGGATGCCACTAAACCGTTTATTTAAAAAAAAAAAAAAACAGTCTTGGCTACACCGGGGAACAGTGTCCAGTGCTTGCTCCTGCTCCACTGTAAGGTTAAATAATTGTGTTGTCATTCTGTATCTGCCAGCTTTACTATGAGGTGGAGGCTGACATGTGTAAATATTGTGAGTGCTCAGATCCTAGATTAAACTTTTAAAATGGTGCTTGGTTATTTAATAGTTAGCAACGGAAAGCACTTTCAATAAAAGTCATCAGCTTTAAAACGTATCAAGTACCTGCACTTAAGCAGATTTATAGGTACTTGCAGATCAGTATGACCTTTACAGTAATAAATATGTTTTCTGCATTTTACACATAGGAGAATACTGCATGTTCATCTTGGCTGCAGACTTTATGGCTCCTTGGGCGGTAGCAGCTCAGGAAAGTCCAACTCCACATGTGGCAGCAACGGTTTGATAGAAGTTGTGGTTTTCTGAAGTTTATTTACTGTATAGTTTTAAGTGCTTAAAAAAACATTTTGATCAAAGATTCTATAATTATAGCTTAACATGCAGCCAAGCCATGCTTGACTATTTCTTGTAGTTTCCTCAATCTTATAAAATGTAGTCTTTGGCTCATAAGGTCAGAACAGCCACATAAAATGTATCTTGAATAATTAGTGGTTATGTAGCACTTTATTATTTCAATACGATGTGTACTCTTGATATACTGTTAGGAAAAAACCAATTGAAGCCATACATTTCTGTATGTTTTTCATTATTAAAAATATTCTTTTACTGTACATAATGTTTTCCTAACAATTCTGATTTCATTTAATGGTAATGAGTATTTTTACCCTTTCACAACATCACAACTTTAATGGACCTACATATACATATACTGCAATCCAAAAAATAGGTTTATAGTTACGTGACGGAAATCCACCTTTGATGGACCATCACAGTCTAAGCCAGTGATAGGCAACAAGACACATCATGTATCGGCCCTCTAATATTAAAAGCGCATTACCCTTTAGTCTCAGTAATAAGTTAAAACAGTAAATTTAATCAAAGAGACACCTATCCATAATATATTAGCAGACATTTTAAACAAGTTTTACAAGCTATAACATACAAATCTGACAATAAAGCCGGTAGGAGCTGGGGTAGCAGGTGAAGGCTCAGAGGGCTGCCTGTGGCCCATCACTTGTCTTAACCAATCTATTTATTAATAGCATAAGATCGACTTTTATGGGTGACTTATTTCTATGATGTCTTTGCTGGGCACATATACCAAATTAAAGTTCTTGGTCTGTAGGTTTGCAGAAAATTATTGGCGTTGTAATCAGTTGCATTGTTTCGGAGTTATTTTGCAAAATGTCCGCCCACCATTTACAACTATGCATTACTATTGTCCTCTGGAAAGTGTGACAGTTGGCAATGCAACTGTGCACCTGCTGGTTACTCTGGAAACTGTGACAGTTAGGGAACTCTCCCTGTGCACCTGCTGGGTGACCTGGAACATGTGACCTGCTGGGTGGCTGGAAACTGTGACCGTGATTTGCAGCCACAGATATCAGCGCGTCTTGCGGGGACCTCAATCACGGACTGCTGTGTTATTTCATTATTCACTTATCCTCGATTTGTTTACAACAAACATGCCAAGAGGCCGCCCTTGACGTAGTAGATCCCTTACAGGTTGCCCAGAGCGCGCAGTTCAAAGAAATGTGAGGTTTTATGCTTGCAAAACAGATCCTTTGAGTCCGCTTTTGGTGGTTAGCACTTCTGCCTCACTGCACTCGGGTTAGGAGTTCAATTCCCGACCATGGACTTATCTGTGTGGAGTTTGTATGTTCTCCCTGTGTTTGCGTGGGTTTCCTCCCACACCAAAAAACATACTAGTAGGTTAATTGGCTGCTATCAAATTGACCCTAGTCTGTGTGTCTCTCTCTCTCTCTCTCTCTCTCTCTCTCTCTCTCTCTCTCTCTCTCTCTCTCTCTCTCTCTCTCTCTCTCTCTCTCTCTCTCTCTCTCTCCTCCCCCTCCCCCCCCCCCCCCCCTGTACAGCGCTGCGGAATTAGTGGCGCTATATAAATTGATGATGTCACTACCAGAGTCAGTAAATTTACCACCCGTCTTTACGCAATAACTCAAATTAGTACCCATCATAGTTTTCTTCGCCTCTTCTGCCATTGCACAGATTGGTTTTGACATTGAGTAGGCCTGTTAATTCTTTATTTAAAAACCCCAAGATTAATTTTGTTCTACATGGTTCTTCGCCTTTAAGATGGGAACAGATTTTGAATCTTAATAATAATGTGTCAATTAAAATCGTAGCTGTCATTACTATTTGTGTAAAATTGTTAGCAAAAAATGATTTGTCGATTTGTCAACCTGGTCACTACTGAGTTTCACTGATCCACTCAGCTGCTTTAAGTTCTAAATAGTAGTTAAAGTGTCTGTTAAAACACACTTAGTCAAGGGCTTAGTGCCCTGGGAGAAGTGCAGCTAGCTGCTGGCAAGGGCCCAAGAAAGCTGCAAGGAGGTATAGGTGCCAGGCAACCAGGCTAATAATTATAATATGAGGACAAATGCTTGAATCGCTGGTTTTCTTGTAGTTAGCAAGACTAGTATATGTATTTTAGTTATAATTTTGCATTAAAGTTTAGACACAATTCTTTTCTGTCACCAACAATATGCTACCCTGATTCATATAAAACAATTTATTTTGTATGTTGTGCATGCTACAATACAGAAAGGGAAGTTGCTTATTCAATTTATACGTTCACAACAGGTGCTTGAAAGGGTGGGGATATCCAGAAAGGAACAAACACAGGGAAAAATCCCTCCGCACAATGCTGTGAGCCAGTAATAGAGCTGTTATTCTACTTGTACATAAAATGCAATAGGCTCAGTTACACACATTTGCAAATATATAAGCCACCTGTCCCCTCAAGGCGCTTCTGCTAATAGGGTGGTCTTAGCGCTGAACAATGTTGAGTCATTCATACATATCTTTTTAAACGGAGAGCTAACTTACCAAGGGAACCTCCAAATGACAATAGAGGACCAGCACTCCCCATCAGCTACTCTGATAATAAACATGCCTCTCAAACAACACCAGCACGGTGGCTTAGTGGTTAGCACTTCTGCCTTACAGCACTGGGGTCATGAGTTCAATTCCCAACCATGGCCTTATCTGTGAGGAGTTTGCATGTTCTCCCTTGTCTGTGTGGGTTTCCTCCGGGTGCTCCAGTTTCCTCCCACACTCCAAAAACATACTGGTAGGTTAACTGGCTGCTAACAAATTGACCCTAGTCTGTGTATGTGTATGTTAGGGAATTTAGACTGTAAGCTCCAATGGGGCGGGGACTGATGTACAGCGCTGCGGAATTAGTGGCGCTATATAAATGGTGATGATGAAATGGAAGTTGCTCAATGCTCATAGTAACAAGGTTTATAAACCAAATATATAGACAAGGAGGGAAATGGCTATTAATTGGAAAATTATCTGATTTTAACAGCATGTGTATCAAAAAAAAATTAACTTTCATTTTAACAATATGATATGACATTTTAGAAAGATTTAAATCCACAAATGAAAACACTTTGAGAACTCGTTATGGTGGCATATATTCATACATGTGAATGTGGTAAATGTTAAATATTGTACATAGTGGCTGAGTACAACTGTCATGATTGGTGGCCAGGGCTTAGCTGTAAATATTTTCAGAAGGGAAATTGTAAGACGTAAGAAATGCTAGATGCAGTTTGCACAACAATTTATAGAATTTTTTTTTTGCTTTGATGTTACTCAAGCCATTAAAGGTCAGTAACAGAATTACCAAACTGCAGGTCACAATGGTTACATACAAATATAGTTTTGTGATCTCAATCGCCAATTTGTGTGCAAATGCATATCTTTTTACAATGAAGCACATAAATTTGAGGTGCAAAATTTTGCTATTTGCAGCGATGTGGACTAGACACATGTACCCACATGCAAATCAGATTTTGTTTTGTGGATTGATGGGGGAGGGAAGGTGTTTTACTGGTGGACACCTTTACAGGGAAACCAAGTCTTACCTTCAGTGGGGACCTGTTTTGTCTCTTCCACGGACACTTGATGATCTACTTGAGTTTTGTATTTTTAGAATAGCTAGTGTTATGAAATTCAGTGACAGGTCATCATCATCATTATTTATTTATATAGCGCCACTAATTCCTGAGCGCTGTACAGAGAACTCGCTCACATCAGTCCCCGCCCCATTGGAGCTTACAGTCTAAATTCCCTAACATACATACATACACACATCAATTTGATAGCAGCCAATTAACCTACCAGTATGTTTTTGGAATGTGGGAGGAAACCGGAGCACCCGGAGGAAACCCATGCAAACACGGGGAGAACATACAAACTCCTCACAGATAAGGACATGGTCTCATGACTCCAGTGCCGTAAGGCAGAAGTGCTAACCACTTAGCCACCGTGCTGCCCACGGTGATAGAATAACTTGGATGGGCTGATTTAAA
This sequence comes from Mixophyes fleayi, assembly GCF_038048845.1. Classification (NCBI taxonomy): domain Eukaryota; kingdom Metazoa; phylum Chordata; class Amphibia; order Anura; family Limnodynastidae; genus Mixophyes; species Mixophyes fleayi. The sequence continues at coordinate 145,674,846 of NC_134402.1, forward strand.
GCTTTAAAATGTGTCTATGCAATTACAATAATTAGCATTTGAAAAATATATTTAAGAAAACATTTTTAAAATATTTTGAAAGTATCCCTTTGGCAAAAGACTTATAGGCTAGTAGATTTCACCCATCTCAACATAATAGCATAACCTTTTGTTTTTCACATTTTGTTTCACTTATGTGTGAAATACAATAGTTATTTGATAATTCGTTTTGTTAAAAAGTTTATTTTCAAGCAACTAGAAAGTATTGGCAAATTCTTAACAGGGATCTCCATGCGATTTGTCTGAATCACAAGTTTTTTTTATTACTTGGTTGAATAATATATATAAAATTTTTAACTAATATACTTTAAATAAGTCCACCATATTATTTTTCAAACCTCTGCAGTGGGTTTACATGTTAATAGGGAGGTGATTTTGTAACTGAGCAGACAGAGTTTGAGTGACAGCTTTTTAAACTTGCTGTGGAGAAATGCACAGTGTGTCTAGCTGGCAGGGCCAGTGATGAAACGGCAACACAGTCTCCCCTTTTTCACCTGTATGAGATCCCATGCCGACACTGTCTTAAGGATGTGAGAATACTTCAGCTGTCTGTAGCAAACTGAAGATGTAGTGGAATGTCAGGTTACTAGTGATTAATGTATTTTACCTTTGAAGTGCTTACCTGTAAATTTCAAATTTGGTGTTTAGTGGTCTTAAAGACGGAAAAAGAAATGGGGTATTATAACTTGCACATTGTTAAAATGTAGTAAATATGCAAAGACATTTTAGTGCTGCTTACATATTTTTATATCTTTATCCAGTACCTAAATTCCTATTGTTTGCTTTTTGCTGAGAGAAGTAAGTGAACTACACCGTGATGCAATAACAATATGTGCCAATTATGACATTAATAGTTTTCAAATATTTTTTAAAGTACCTCTACGCTGATTATAATATGACAGTTGTGTTAGCATTAACAGTAGACCGTATGTTTTCTATTGAGAATTCTAAATGTCAACATCTGACTACACAGCTGGGTTTGCCTATTATGTTACAAATTAGCATTGTATTGCAGGGAAAAAAGTAATCGTAGCTGAACTTTAAAATAAAATAAAAAAAAAAGCTGCCCAGTATGTGTGCGTCAGTCGCAGCCTCCGCACTGTCATTGGATATGAGAGTCGGTTGCCTGTGATCTTTCGATCGTCGCGTCCTGTTGCCCAGCAATGAGACGCTTTCTCTACTTCCGGACGCTGCACGCACATTTGCAGTTACTTTCGCGTCCCGTTGCTAGGCAATGGGATGTCGTGTGCTTTCCGGTCGGCGGTCATCGTCTCTGATCGCTGCCAAATCCACCCGCCTATCAGTGACCACATAGGGGAATAAATAGGAGTCTCTGGCACCATTAGAGTAGACAGAGTATTGGTCTCACCCAGCTCCAGCACCTTGTTAGTATCCTGACCCTGTTCCAGTTTTGACCCGGCTATTTCCTCTGACCTTCATTTTGGATTACACTTTGTACCTTGCTGCTAGTTCTGGTTCCTGATTCCTAGCCTGTTCCTGTCTATTCCTTGGATTCTCCTTTTGTACCTCGCTTCCTGGCTGGTTCTGACCTGGATTGATTGACTACGCTCTGTCCACTCTGTTACTACGCTGGTGGCTGTCTCTAAAAACCGCGACCTGTGCACCCTCTTGCAGCGAAGCCCAAACTCCCTTGCTGGGGTCCCTGGTAAATACCGGGGGTGCGTTAGACTCCGCGCCTCCTTGCTCAGCTGCGCTAATACCAGCTAATAACTTCCACACAGGTTGTGACAGTGTGTGCTAATTGTACCAGTATAAAATCACAGCGGTAGTGCCTTTGTTCCTGTAGTGTATACTTTCAAATTGCTCTTCTGACTGCTATGCTTACTCCAGGACTGGCTTCCCCAATGCCTCACTTGGGTTATGGATGTTGCCGGCCCAAGAAAGAACATCTTGCATGATGATTGTGCTACATCATCATCATCATCATGTATGTATTTATATAGCACCACTAATTCCGCAGTGCTGTACAGACAACTCATTCAATTCAGTCCCTGCCCCATTGGAGCTTTCAATCTAAATCCCCCAACATCCACATACACAGACCGAGAGAGACTAAGGGCAATTTTGATAGCAGCCAATTAACCTACCAGTATGTGTTTGGAGTGGTGGAGAAAACGGGAGCACCCGGAGGAAACCCACGCAAACATGGGGAGAACATACAAACTCCACATCAAACTCCCGAAGATCAGGGTTACAATGGGACCTACTTGGTTGTCTCTTTTTCCTGCTAAATACACCGTGCACATGGTATTATTATTGAAAAGGTTCACTTTAAAAAGAAATATAGCCATATTCTGGTTTCTAACTGCACTGGAAAGATAATGCACTACTATTCAGTCTTTTTGGCAATGCAGACTGGGGTTGAGTGTATCAGTATTAATCAACCTGATTTACATTTTATAGATTATTTATGGCCTGATGTATAAGGTAATTTGTCCAGGCCTTTATCTTTCCTTTAAAGAATCCATACTTTGGAATATAAATAAATGGAGAATTGGAGAATTGTATCTGTTAGGAGTAAATAGAAAAATGGAGTAAATGACAGAAAAGGTTTGTGTTGGGGAAGGATGGGTAGAAACTACTGGGTGGTAACATGTCTTAGACCTTGTAAAAAATGAAAAACAGATAGGTTTGGTATGAATAAAGCTTTTGCATGTAATTTCGTGAACGCCAAAGAAAACACAGAAATTATCTGTCAACTATATACATAATTTTATTTTATTGTAGTTTTTATTCATTATTTTGGCAGAGGAACGTCTAATAGTGGATGGTACACACATCATAAAGCTGTGTTTTCTGTTCACAGCAGATGTATTTTGTGTAGAAAACATGCAATTATTTATGAATTAGGAGCTGAACATAGCAGGTATTGATTCCATTTAACATGAACATAAATTATATAGAAATACAAATCTCACTGGCACTGACAAGGTCCAGTAATGTACTTGACGTTCTGTACAGTGTAGTGAAATTATATAACTATCTGTAGTGATGCATAACATTAGACGCCAATTAGTCTGTTATGTTCCAGTATGTATTGGATAGTTTTGGCATGCTTTAAAAGGGTGGGGTTCCACAAGTTTATATTATCAATATTATTATAATGTAGTAAAATAAACTGTTCAATTTTTTATATTTTCTTTAAAAGGGATTGAAATCTTAAATACTTTAAAGAGTTTTCTGCTATAAATTAAGTTTTAAACCCTTATTCTAATTTCTCCAGCTATTATTTCAATGGGAGTCTCTCATCTGGCATCCTATCAATTTACTCACTTCTGCTGGATCCTTGTGCTTGCAATCACCTAGGGCTTTTTATTACCTAGGATTATTTTAGGTTGGTGATCTTTACGTGGAATTGAAAGCTGTAAAAAATCTTCCAATAGCGCTAGAAGCCTCTGTGAAAGGGTGATACTAATTATATGATTTCATGGAGGACTTTTTTGTCCAAGTTGACACCTCTATTATAGGGTGTGATGCATTTCTTTGCCAAATAGTGAGTGGGAAGAGCGCATAGTAATATGCCTCATTTGGGAACTGCAGAGTGTGCAATTGGGACTATTAAGCACTTGGCCTTGAAATTCCAGTAACACCAAAAAATGTTTCAGAAGTGGAAGTATAAGTGTTCTAATAGAATTCTTCCATGTGTCACAGGGCTGTTGCATTCACTTAGTTGGCCACAGTGATAATGACAGTTTAATTTAGTAGCAAATAGTGAATGCAATTAATTTGTTAATCAGTTTTTCATGCATGCTGAAGATGCCACATTTAGTACTAGAACTCTGCTTTTTTTTCTTTGTTTTATGCCATGTGACAGAAATCAACTTGTCAAATATTAACAGTTGAGTTAGAGCTGTACTGGATCTTAAAATTACTTGGACAGGTCCTAATTGGGCCACCTTCTCACAACCCTCTGTCGCAGGGCACCATGGCCCTGGTTTTCAGTCTGGGTGGTGAGAATAACTACAGAGCCCCGGGTTCAATGGCTGCATGCAGCAGCTCCAGGGTGGGGAAGGCGCATATTTGTAATAAGTGGTATAGCAGCTTTAAAGTTACTGTGGTTACTAAAATGCCATGCACCGTATAGCTGACTCTCCAGTGTGACCCATTTTGATTGGTACAAAATGCTCAGCTTCCCATCTTCACACTTGTTTTCTTAAAACACTAACCAGCGCTGAATTAAGAAATTAGCATACAGTTAAAAACACCCTTCTTCTCAATTATGTTAGCCCAGGTGGCATCGGTTGGAAAATAGGCTGAGAGTTAGAGGAACAGAGCATTTTGTACCAGGTTGAAAGGGTCATGTTGGAAGGTTGAGATATAGTAAACATTTATTCTTCAGTATGAGTGTATGGTTGTCTTTATACTACTTGTAATACAAAAAAATTAAAAGCATACGGTTATTGAAATGATAATAAATATACAATATGAGAAGCATTAGATAAAATACAATGTTGTCCATACATACAATAAAACACATTCATGTGTATGTGAAAGTGCACACTTATACATACACATTCAAACAAAGACTTTATTGTAGGTCTGTCAAATGTGTGTATACATCCATAGTCAAATAACTGTTATGATCCGTTATGTGTTCACATATTCCTGTTTGTCCTAATGTGTCAATAGATTTTTAACAAATAGAGCTATAAACGCTCTCCCAAGTGTATGTGAACTGTTTTTGGGAATTGCTGACCTTCTAGCTGATTATGTATGAGTCACGTTATTGTTATTGGCAGTACAAAACTATCACTTTCCTCTTGTAAACACTGCTGGGAAGCTGTAAGGCATTACACATGTCTTGTGTGGTGCTTGCAAGAATGTAACATTTGAACACGCCTGTATATTAGGTTGATTAAAAACAGACAACCTATTTGCAGCAGAATTATTTTTTAAACCCTTAAATCAATAAAGATTTTTTTCTTAAATTTCTTGCTATAATATAGACAGATGGGTAAATAAAAAAAACCAATCAAATGGTTCATCAAGTTGACATAATACATTAGCAACAAATAAACTGGTCGATGATTAAATAAATGTTTAAGCTCCTTTAGCTTAGAAATAATGATAGTTTGACAGTTACATATAGAAATGTCACTTTTATATGTATAAAATATATTATGGGATGTAACGAAACGAGTTTGATGACGCCTTAACCTGCCTGTCCCTCGCTTCTCACAAAATGTGGATCAGGACATGTACTTTTTATAGCCTTTGCTTTTGTTCCCCAGCTCACTAGAGTACAACTGCAGTGTCTAATTACATGTGGATAAGGGGACATTGTAGCTCAATGTAAATATGTATATTATTTATTGTATATTGTTGAATTTGCAATGAAGCTGTTATTCATTGTCTTTAAAGTGAAGCCAGGTGGGTTATGGGTAGGGATCAGGTGGTGTCCAGGATACAGGTGAGGGGGCTGTAGCTACATTCATTCTGCCCCTCCTTTCTCTACAGGAAACAGGTCCCTGTGACATCACAAAGCAGTGTAAGGGTTTAATTTCAGGAGGAGTTAACTGTTTTCTGATATTTGGAGGTGGGAAAGGCCAGTTAATACCCATTGTCCTCCACAGGACTGCCTGAGACATTCTGTCTAGGAAACCGCAGGGGAGCCACTGTGGAATAACAGCTCATCTCCACTCCCCCTCCAACCCCCAGCTCCAGGTGGCGGGTTTTTGAGTTGCCATTCTCTACCAGTGAAAAACATTGGCAGATCCTTGGGTCATCAAGTCTGGACAGCCAGGTTACTGTAACTCCTTAAGCTAGTGGGGTAAGGGACAGATGATGTGGTAAACCTGCCTGGTATTTGTTTACTGTTTGTATATAATCTAGTGATTTGTTTTTATTACAATAAATATATTGTTTTACTTTCTAACCTGATTTGCCTGAGTGACTATACGAACCTTAGAAGGTACTGGGGCAGGCTTCCCTGGCATAGTCAGGCACCCATCGGTAGCCAACCGGCATGATATGGGTATAATTGAGCCAGAAATCCTGGTATCTTCACATGGGGGAAAGAGAAAAAGAAAGTGTGGGTGGGGGATCACTGGATATAACATGGATGGACACGGTAAAGTGGTGTTGGTAAGAAGGAAGATTGGGGAGGGTCAGCAGAGAGGAGGTCAGAGATGAATATATTTATGAGGCTCCATGGAGAGTAGAATTGTTATATTGGTACCAAAGTCTCCAAGCTTATGAAATGCAGATACTCTATCATTAATAAACTGAATAGATATTTCTTTGAGGAAACACACCATATACAATTTTACAAGGTGTTCCTACTCGGAGGGACCTGCTGTATTGTACAATCTACAAGTAGTTCCATTTCTGTTATTTGGTGAACTAGGGCAATGACCATAGTCCAGAACTGAGTCTTTAAGGGACAATCCTACCAAATGTGCATTTGTGACCCAGTGTCCTCACATTTTCTCTAGCAGAGGTCATAGACCTGGGGAAACATTTTGTTGCTTACCTGGTACAAGGTAATGTCTAGTGTAAATTTTCCTTTAAAGTTATTGAAACTCTGAAGCTTGCCTGTGTCTGATACTTCAATCCTCCTGGTCAAGTGTAATACTTAGGTGTCAAATCATTGAGTTGTTGAGGCTAGAGATAGCTGCTTTGTAGTATAGTAAATAAGTACAGAAGTGCTCAATCTGTGTTAGCTGTCCTAATTTAGTTGATTTTATCTGCGTTCAAATAAAAATTTTAAATATAAAAAATATTGAAGGAAGGCTTGATGTAAACTGTTAATACTGGTGAACTTTAGATTGGAATAGTTGGTTGTAATCCTTAGTTACAACAGTACCTAGATACTGAATAACTTTGAGTCTCCAGAGAAACTCAAAGTTGATTTCTAGTAGTTTTTTTGTATGGGCAGGTAGATGAAGTGATGGGGCTTCTTTGGAGTTATTCACTTTATAACCTGATAGGGGCCGTGAGTCTAAGATATGCTCAACTCTAAATATGGAGGTAAGAAGTGCACATGAGCAGTGCGGTTAAATTTAAGCAAGTTTATTTCTATGGGCTAAAAATTGAATTCCGTCCAACTCTAAATGAGGCCCATAAAGGGTTTCTACTTTGTATATTAACCTACAGAAAATGCTTTTTTTTTTTTTTTTTTTTACACTAGTCTTTAGGAAGGACTCTGTTTACTAAAATTAAAGCCCTTTTGCGAAATCTTGTTAATCACTCACCAGAGTGATGTCGGCTCTGCCCTGTCTACTTACAAGGTTCTGTATATGGATTATCAGATGGGGTCCTGCATTGAATAGTGGTCATCAGCTGTGGCTGCTATTACATCATAGCTTTCTGTAAGATTCACTGGCTTTGTAAGACTATGCTAGACTCCCTACTTTTTAAGGCAAAAACTTAAAAAACAAAACCTAAACAACAGAGCGAATGATCAATCAAAAACAAATAATTAACATGTACCCAAATGTATGACCTCTAATATAGCAACGTCTCACATATCACTATAAAAATATATTTGTGTAACACAATAAAATCGTCAATTAGAAACTTGCATATAACAATCTTCTAGAAATGGCCACATTCTTTCACATGCCAAAAAGCATAACTCTATTGCATTTAAACTGCAAATACATGGTGGATAAACCTACTTATTAAAGCACAGCTGGGTCTAGTATAGGGAAAATATGTATATAATATCCCAGGTAAAAAGGTGTCACTACTGCAGCACCGTGGGCAGCATGGTTGCTTAGTAGTTAGCACTTCTGCTTTACAACACTGGAGTCATGAGTTCAATTCCCGACCATGGCCTTATCTGTGAGGAGTTTGTATGTTCTCTCCGTGATTTTCCTTCGGGTGCTCCGGTTTCCACCCACACTCCAAAAACATACTGATAGGTTAATTGGCTGCTAACAAATTGATCCGAGTCTGTGTCTGTCTCTGTCTGTGTGTGTGTGTGTGTGTGTCTTAGGGAATTTAGACTGTAAGCCCCAATGGGGCAGGGACTGATATGAGTGAGTTCTCTGTACAGCGTTGCGGAATTAGTGGCGCTATATAAATAAATGGTAATAATAATAATAAATACTGCATAGAAAAAACCCAAGCTGCAAGGGGAACATCCTATTCTGAACCCCAGGTTACAATATGAAGAGAGATTTCAGTATCAAAGTTTAACTTCATTCAGCAAAAGCCAGACTTTAAATTGTGGGAATATGATAAATTATAATATATAATGTGTGTATCTATCACAGGCTACTAGTTGTATGTTGGTCAGTGGTGGTAATGGTAGTCCTGATGTTCCGTCAAGGACTCGGTGTGCTGTGCTTTTTTTTTTTTTACTGTGTCTGTCTGTAGCACTATTTTTCAGTATCCTTCACAAAATACAAGAGTCTGTAGAAAGGTAAAAGGGAACTTGAGATGTAAAGTTTTATGTCCATTACTGGACACACATTTGGTTTAGTCTCTGGGGCATATTCAAGTTGCCATGTGACTGTTAAAAGTAACGCGACCCGCGCATTATTACCGTTATTACGGTAGTTCTAACGCCGGCTTTCAGGGGAGCTGCGAGCTGAAAGCTGGGTTAAACTTACCGTAATAACGGTAATCGCTTTAACGCGGCGGAAGCTCAGGGCTAATTGAATACCCTCCTCTGTCTGTTGTGGACCTTTTTGTGTTCTCTGCATGAAAGGATTGGATTACAGGTGTGTTTCAAAATGATTTCATTGATTGGGGCAAAACTCAATGTATCATATGACATACATTGAATGTGATTTTGGGTGTGGACTTGGCACCTCTTCATGCCAGATATTACATAGGTTAATACATGCTTAATTAATCTCTTTGAACATCTGGATGTTGGATAAAACAGAGTGTTAAGACATGCTGAATTAAGCCGACATAACTTTGAGAGATGAAAAAGGTATTTCTAAACAAGATGCATAACTCGCAAATGTGAATTATTAATACATCGGCCAGATATGCCAGATATGCACAGTATTACAGTGTACTGAACAATCACATTTCCGTCTAGCAGACTCATTGTGAAGTGGACTGTAAGATTTACCACAACATTCCACCCCTCAATTAATGCTTAACTTTCTCACTTTGTTTGGAAATGGAGTCTATTTATGTGGGGTACACATAGTACAATTGGCAAATTGAGCTTTCAGTTTTCATTGAACTGCAAATCCAAGTGTGCTCTCACAGACACAGGCACTGATTGAAAAGACAGTCCACATTCACATCTATCATTCTTGCATTTGATTCTCTATTACTGCAGACAGAGCATGTAGTATTACTGTAGGTTAAGGAATGTAGACAGTGTTAAATATATTCCATGCCATGAGTTAGAACTTTGCTTGTTTAGGGGCAGTGATATACATGTTATTGGTGCTAGTGTGTTTGTGTGTGTATAATAGCAAGCATTGGATACCACATAACAATTGACTCTTACTGTTCACTGCAACTTGTAATGTGTATTATAAGAGCCCACTGCGCTCTATGCACATGTTAATGTTCTGGCTGGAATAATACAAGGACTGCAGTGTGTAGAACATTAGTTCTCAGTTAATAGCATAGGAATGCTCCCACACAGAACACATGTAATGTACATCTATTCTGATGCCTAAATCTGCTAGGAAATAAACAGTTTATACATGAACAAACAGGCTGTGTCAAGGGTTTAGAAGTCTTCCTGACTCAGACTGTTGAAACTGCCCTTGCCTGGATGGCCTTACTATGCCAATCTGTCCTTTTATTCCCACTGGTGCCACTAGTTATAAACTGTGACAGAATGTGCTTACTCTGCCACTCTATCCTTTTAGCCTAACTACAGTTTATCTAGGTTTCCTTCCATCAGTAACCTGACATTACTGACCCCTCCTACTGGTATCACCTGCTACCAGACACCAACTGTGAATACCAACTGTGCACTAGTTTAGGGGGTATAGTGACTGCCACCACCAACACTAGGAACTGCTTACTTCTGGGTGTTCGGTTTAGCTACTGCAACACCCTTTTGCTGGTGACTGGCTATTTCCTCACTGCTTACTTTTAATCAGGACTGAGGTGGGTTTCTCTTTATCACTTACTTTGGATCAGGACTGCTGGGTAGCAGACAGAGCATTGACTCAGGACGCTGGAGTCAAAACAGGACATCCAGGGAATCGATAGCGATATGCAGAATCTTGAAAGGACAATAGTGTTTATTTGCGCAAAAGTAGCTCTTACAAGAACTGTTAACCATTCCTTTGTGGTAGGGAGGATCAACTCTGATGTCCAAGATAGTATACCCTTTACACAATACAGTCATGACCAAAAGTTTTGAGAATGACACACACATTATTTTTCGCAAAGTCTGCTGCCTCAGTTTTTATGATGGCAATTTGCATATACTTCAGAATGTAATGCAGAGTGATCAGATGAATTGCAATTAATTTCAAAATCCCTTTTTGCCATGACAATGAACTTTATCCCAAAAACAACATTTCGACTGTATTTCAGCCACAAAAGGACCAGCTGACATCAGGTCAGTGATTCTCTCGTTAACACAGGTGAGAGAAGAGGACAAGGCTGGAGATCACTCTGTCATGCTGATTGAGTTAGAATAACAGACTGGAAGTTTTAAAAGGAGGATGGTGCTGAAGTCATTGTTCTTCTTCTGTTAACTATGGTTACCTGCAAGGAAAGACATGTAGTCATCATTGTTTTGCACAAAAATGGCTCCACAGGCAAGGATTTTGCTGCTAGTAAGATTGCACTTAAATCAACCATTTATCGGATCTTCAAGGAGAGAGGTTCAAAAGTTGTGAAGAAGGCTGCAGGCGCCCAAGAACGTCCAGTAAGCGCCAGGACAATCTCCTAAAGTTGATTCAACTGCAGGATCGGGGCACCACCAGTGCAGAGATTGCTCAGAAATGGCAGCAGGCAGGTGTGAGTGAATCTGCACGCACAGTGAGGTTAAGACTTTTGGAGGATGGCCTGGTGTCAAGAAGGCCAGAAAAGAAGCCTCTTCTCTCCAGGAAAAGCATCAGGAATAGACTGATATTCTGCAAAAGGTAAAGGGATTGGACTGCTGAGGACTGGGGTAAAGTCATTTTCTCTGATGAATCCCCTTTCAGATTGTTTGGGGCATCTGGAAAAATGCTTGTCCGGAGAAGGAAATGTGAGCGCTACCATCAGTCCTGTGTCATGCCAACAGTAAAGCATCCTGAGACCATTCATGTGTGTGGTTGCTTCTCAGCCAAGGGAGTGGGCTCACTCATAATTTTGCCTAAAAACACAGCCATGAATAAAGAATGGTACCAAGACATCCTCCAAAAGCAGCTTCTCCCAATCATCCAAGAACAGTTTGGTGACGAACAATGCCTTTTCCAACATGATGGAGCAACTTGTCACAATGCAAAAGTGATGACTAAGTGGCTTTGTGATCAAAATATCATATTTTGAGTCCATTGCCAGGAAACTACCCAGACCTTAAGCGCATTGAGAACTTGTGGTCAATCCTCAAGAGGCAGGTGGACAAACCAAAACCCACAAATTCTGACAAACTCTAAGCATTGATTAGACAAGAATGGGAGGCCATCAGTCAGTATGTGGCCCAGAAGTTGATTGACAGCATGCCAGGGTGAATTGCAGAGGTCTTCAATAAGAAGGGTCAATACTGCAAATATTGACTCTTTGCATAAACTTAATGTAATTGTCAATAAAAGCCTTTGACACTTATGAAATGTTTGTAATTTTACTTCAGTGTACCATAGCAACATCTGACAAAAAGGTCTAAAAACGTTGTGAAAACCAATACTTGTGCCACGGTGGCGTAGTGGTTAGCATGGTGGCGTAATGATTAACACTTCTGCATTACAGCACTGGGGTCATGAGTTCAATTCCCGACCATGGCCTTATCTGTGAGGAGTTTGTATGTTCTCCCCGTGTTTGCGCGGGTTTCCTCCGGGTGCTCTGGTTTCCTCCCACACTCCAAAAACATACTGGTAGGTTAATTGGCTGCTAACAAATTGACCCTAGTCTGTGAGATATAGACTGTAAGCCCCAATGGGGCAGGGACTGATGTGAGTGAGTACAGCGCTGCAGAATTAGTGGCGCCATATAAATAAGTGATGATGATGATTCTCAAAACTTTTGGCCATGACTGTACATCTTTTTATACAGTTTCTGACATAAATGTTGGCACATGGTAATACAGGCCCCTGCCCATATCTGGCACTACAGAGTCTGAGGTATCACATTTAGGGCCTGATGCATTAAGGAACTTAATGACGATACATTCTGTATTTTGTGGAAATCGCTCTGTGCATTCCCAGATCCATACTATATGCCAGTGAAAACACCAACATCCAATTCATCTTAGTGGGTAAAGGACACTTACGACTGGCTACAATTTCATGGGAGGAATGGAGAGAGGAATGGGCGTATACACCTATTCAACGTACAGTAAGGGTGCGCACACAGCAACGTCCAATTCAAGCTTTGGGCCTCTCTATGGTACACGTTTTTCTGCTGTATCACTTACACCAGACCTGTGGCTGGTGCAAGTGCTGATTAATAGTGATGACAGTTGCCTTAGCATGCTAGAAAATATGTTTGCAAACAGAAGCAACTGTAAAACTGCATTTTATGTACAGTATAGACTTTAATAACATCCTGATAAATGTATTATATAGGAGTAATATGGGAAAAGACTTATTTTTTTTAAAAAATGTTTTATCATTAATGACTATATTATTAACAAGTGACAAAAATGTAATACTTTTTTTTCCCCCTTCCTTCTTTTGGGACTTTATATTCCACATATGCATTGAACTTATCCTGCTGTGTATTGTCTGTCAAAGCAGAGCACGCCTAATGCTGAATTCAGCAAGAGATGTTTCTTCAGATCCACTTGTATTTGAATATAGACGTGCGTATGCCCGTTACGTGTGCTTTAAAAAAACAAACAGCAAAACACAAATTACGTTTGTTTTGCAAGCCTTCATGAATTGGGCTCTTTATGTTTAGGATGAGGACACAGTGCATTCTCTAAAATTGGGTTTAACACAATTTCTAGTTAGCAAAATTTACATAAATTAATTTGATTTCCTAAATTACTTGCAGTTTCATTAGTTAGATATTTCCCATAACTTAGACACACAGGATAGAAAGGATGAGGACCCCATGCTGGGCATTAAAGGTAAATGGATGTGATGGCCATTCTCATACCAAACAATTAACATGGGATTTCCTAAGTTTCCAAAAAGTTATCGCTAAAATGTCATACTACCTCAGAAATGAATACATTTACAATACAAACATCAGTACATTTACAATGATATACCACTAATAGAAATACATGTATACAATAATGTATACACTAAGTTACCAGATATCTCCCCTCTCCTGTATGCCGCTTGCCCTAGCCATCTTGCTTTCATAATCCAGGTGAGAACCATCTTTAAAAAAGCTGGATCACATTTGATACACTATGGGGCTGATGCAGCATGGGGCATACACAAGTTTGAGTAGCATATCTTGCATGATTTCGCTGTATGCATGCCCAGAATGTGGGCATATAAATATGCTCCTGTGCAGACTTGAGTGATTCTGGCACTTATACCCACCTGATCCTGGAGAGGAGGTGCGGGGAAGGAAAAGGGAGTGCAAACGCAGACAGTGTAGAGTAAAGGCATGTTTACACAAATGTGGCTCATGCAGACCTGTAGAAACATACATATACACCTGCTAAAACAGCGGGGAACCGAAAGGCGATATGCAGAAACTTGGAAGGACAATAGTGTGTAATTGCTCAAAAGTAGCCCTTACAAAGCTTTTTATTACACACTCCTTTGAATGGTCAACTCAGATGTACAAGATGGTATATCGCATAAGATACGGAGTCGGACATATCTGAAGATGTGCTTAGCTCTGAATATGGGCAGAGATATGCTCGTTTTCCATTTTTTTTTTTCTATTTTTTTTAACAGGAGTAATATTTCCTGTTTTGTGTCCCACTCTGCCTCTGGCCATATGTCACTATATTCTCATTGTGTTCCAACGTGTTCAGTGGCAGATTTTATCTGGTGACTGATTGAAACGTGCATGTACATTTTTGTACTCTGGTGGTATGTTGGGCAATGCAGCATATGGGGCATATTCAATTGTTGAATATCCCCGCAGCGCTAAAACTATTACCGTTATTACAGTAATAAGCTGATTTTCCGCTCGCGGCTCCCTGAGCTGCGAGCTGAAATCCAGCGAGAACTACCGTAATAACGGTTTTTACAGGCACTATTACGGTAATAGTGAGCGGAGCGCGAGTTTTTCGACATTTCCGCCAACAATTGAATATGACCCCATGTGTTGGTATATGTTGTATACTGGTATTTGTTGAGCACTACTGGTTCAAGCTAATCTTTGCTGCAGTTTAATATATAATTGCTTTTTGGAAATGTAATATTAAAGCTAACTCTGGCATTCTGGACTTACTTCACCCATTCAGTGTTACTGACCTTTTAGAATTTCAATCGCAAGTGGCATAAGTGAAAATAAAAAAAAGTGTTGCTCTCCATGATTATCATTACTATTACAGTTACAAAACTAAATGTATCTAGCAAAATGAAAGTATAAAATATTACCGTAGTTTATATTTTATTCAAAACATTTAAGCTTGCAGCACAATGTCAAGGGTCCTCCTGTTTGCAAGTCCTACACTAACATCTATGCTCCAGACAACACTGAAATGCAGTTACAATCAAATGCAGAGATGGAGGCTGACATGCAACAAAGGGCTGGTTTATAAGACACAAACAAATAGCCCAAAATAGGCTGGATGGAATGCGGCTAAGACATTGTACATAATTTGTAAACAAAACAGAAGAGAAATAAACCTGCACTCAATTAATCCAATAATTTACAGGACACTTTGGTTAAAAAAAAAAGTTGTTGTCAGCACTTATTGTTACTGTTGCAAATCTGTATGTATCTAGAAAAATGAATACACGAAGTATCCGTTTATATTTTGAAAAAAAACATTTAAGCTTTTAACGCATGCACCTCCATCCCCATCTCTGTCATAGCAAAATTGTATTCAAAATTCTGTGTGCAATATGTGTGTTTGTACTTCAGTTTGCCTCTCCATTCTATTAAAGTAATTTTATCGTTTTCAAATAAGCATTGCCCAATCAATTGTATGTGTATCCAAAGCACATGGTGGTTTATTTTTAGCAGATGTAAATAGTCAACAGTTCAATACATTATTATATTATGATAAAGTACAGTACAGCACAGCCAATACCAAAAGATAAATACATACATACCGCTGCAATCGCTGCGCTTCCATGGGTCCCAATGGAACAGTATATCTTTTAGATAACTGTGGTCAGAGTAGACTGGCTAGCAGTTGCAGCTGTGATCATATATATATTCATTCAGTGTTACAGAGAACAATGCAAATGACGTAGCTTGCTTCCATAGGTCCAGACAAAGGGTATCTCCAGGGCAAACAGTTCATAGGCTGATTCAATCTAAGGAATCCAAAGGAGGAGGTCGTCTCTCCAGGGGGTCTGCTCCTTTCATAGCCAGCATCATACAAAAGGTTTATTCCCTAATATCAATAACTAAAGTATGCAATGTGCGATCACTTCGCCAACTGCACCGGACAGCTACTGATGAATAGGGCTTCAATATGATATCAGGCATGACACCTTTCCTATAACCTAAACCTTTAATAACACTGAAGTGTACATATAATCATATTATATAAACTAATAATAAACCAAATGCTATCTGCTTATAAATTACAGTGTAACGGAACCAATATGAATATGAATTATATAAATAACTAAATGTTGTAATGCGAGAGTGTGCGTATTTTACCGTGCGAACGCACCACGCCACGGGTTACGTAGCGTACGAGTCGCATTCACATGGCTAAACAATATTAAAGCAATATACTTTCGTTCATCCAATTATACGACTTCAACAATTCAGATCTCAAAATTGGGACTATACTACGACAATCTGACCCATATGAGGTATTTTAATAAATATACTTACTGGGAGAAATTCAGAGAAGGGAAACAAGCAACATTTAATAGATCACATAATTGAATATAGTGTCATATAACCAGAGCAAAATGTTATAGTTAGAAATGTGAGCTGCTGACCTAGGAGATCTGTTTTGTAACTCATTTGTCAAGTGGGTTGCAGGCTTGTAATGGTGAAATAAGCTGGCTAAGAGTTCCTAAATATATTCTTTAATCATTTTTTGAAAGATGTAAAGCGGGACACAGTTATACTAACGCAAATATCCATACTGTATTAATTAGTGCCACTCTGTAGGTAATGTGCTTTATATTATGCTTAACAATAAATATACCATGTGACAGTGTCAGCACTTCAGGTTATGCTTTGCAAGGTGCTTACAAAAAGTCTAATGTCATGGACCACAGAAAATAAAAAAATAAATCAAAGTACATATGGTAGCACTCACTCTCATGAAATGGGTATGATTTATATGATCTTATGCTTAAGTCCACATTTTCTGGTCCTTTTTTTGCAAATAAATACTATGGGCTAGATTTACTAAGCTGCGGGTTAGAAAAAGTGGGGATGTTGCCTATAGCAACCAATCAGATTCTAGCTTTCATTTATTTAGTACCTTCTACAAAATGACAGCTAGAATCTGATTGGTTGCTATAGGCAATATCCCCACTTTTTCAAACCCGCAGCTTAGTAAATCTAGCCCTATGTGTCATTTACTTGATACACTAACCTGCACTGCAATGTCCCTGTTTTTTAGGTGGCAGGCATATACATTCTACTGTCAGCCCTCACTGGCATGTCACAAACCAGTAGTCCTAGATACTGTTGAACTGTTCACCTGTCTTACTCAACCCTTGCCCTCCACAAGTGTGAATAGCTTTACTTCTTTATTATAGGATAGTTATGCATAGAATAAGGTTGGAACTGGATTATAGTATGTCACTCTTGCTGTTATGGGTACCACTGAAATAATGCATGAAAACTGGATGACAGCCATCTATAGGCATTAACTGCTGTTATCATATAAGGTCACTGGCTGCTGCTATATGAGCTCTGTTGGAAACGTTATGAATAAGCATTGGCTATTTGAGCTTTGATGGTATAGAATAGTCAGGTGTGGGCACTGGCTGCTGAAATAACGACAGTGGGTACTGGTATGATGTATGGACACCACTGGTACAGTCATTAATGGGCCGTGGCTGCTAATATAATGGCTGGACATAAACTGCTGGTGTAATGTATGGCCACTGACGACTGGTATAATACTGTTACGGCAATTTGTTAAAAATGTCAGGGTGGATGTACAATAAAGGCCAATCTAAAGGGGCCCAAATATACTACCATGCCTAAAGCCCTATATCGTCCTCTTTCGCTGAGAACTATAACCAGCATGCAGAACAAGAGAATTGGTACTGTGTAGTTGTCCAAACATTTAGAATAAGAACAGATAAAGAGCATAACATGAATCAGTCTGGAGAAGAATGTGGTTCTGTGTAATTGGCCAGTACTAGAAAAAAATGAAATAAAAAAATTAACAGTAATGAGACAATGGGCATACTCATCTTTAAACTCATCTACAGTGTCTGAATAGCAATGTTATTTATAAATGTTTACTTATTAAATAAAATAAAACCTATAAAAAAAAATGGCAAACTGCAGCCAACTGCATACATAGAAAATATTGTATACAAATGGTGTATACTTATATAGATATGCTACATAAATGTGTATATTTGTTTTTCTAGTAATGCATATGAATATGTTCAATACCTACTACCGGAGTGATGGGACTGATAGATGCAATAAACAGATTTAAAGGTCATTCCTATAGTACCGTTTGAGCAATGTTTGTAACTATTGCTCTATAAGTTAAAGAATCTGCTGGTTAAATGCCAGATAAATGGCAGAGCTTTCTTACTCTGATAGCCCAGACTTCTTTACGATATTTTATGCTAAAAGCATATTTGATTTTCTTTACTTTTTATGTGTGTGTTGCTATTCAGGGTAAAGCTATATTCTAGAAAATAGAAATAAATGACTGGTACATCATATATGCACTGATTACCTGCAAATGACTATGCCCGTAGATGAGGCTTTGACACCTGTTGTTAGTCCTTGGTGAAGGTACTATCGGAGAGATATGCCTCGTCCTTTGCTATCTGCAACTAGTCACCATCTGGCAGCCTTTTGAAACCAAAAAGCTGTACCCCCATTGAGCATGAAAGTGAATAAAGCGTTCTTTATACACACATAGCATGACTAAGTCCAGGTCATCCTGTACTGTACTTAAACATAATCACTAATTTACACTAATCATATTGTCTTTCAAATTGCCTTTACTAGAATTGCACTAAATTATGTACTATTATGTTATTACGTTTAACCTCTTCCTTGGTGTTTTCATGGATGTTGTTACTGAGAAAAACAATATTGCTATTTCTCCAAAATCTCTCTAAGGACCAGCAGAAGTAGATAATTACATTTAATTTTCATGCACTTGTTTTTGGTCAGAGTTATGGTGAATGACCTTGTATCTAAGCCACCTGTGATGCAGGCACTGTTTTGTTTCATTATCCCCTTCTTGCTTCTCTCAGGATATAGGAGAAATTACATGTATATTAGGCCTATTAAATATTACCATAAAAATAGCACTTCTCTAAGTTGTTTTTTTTTTTTCACCATGATATTTTACTTACAATTTGTTATAATAATGTAAGAGGTCTTTCAAATCATTCTAGACCAACAACTTGGGGACATAACATGCGAGTGTTCTTGCTACGATTTCCATATAACCACATCATCTGTATTACCAAGTACAGATTATCTATATAAAGATTATGTAAAAATCTCTGCTGGATTCCATCAGTAGTGCAGTCCCTACAACCTCATCCATCCATCTGGTATAAATTGCTCAGCTCCTGATAGTCAGACTTAAGCTACTGTTCCAGTCAAGTCTTCTGGGTTTGTTCCTTGATGGTTACAAAATCACCCTTCTCATCAATGAATGAACCCAGCCCAAATGACTACAATAATAATTTAGTTTGAGAGTAGAGCAGTGTGTGACGGGTGGAAGGGGTCAGATTGGAGGGTGTGATGGTGAATAATGCAACAACAGTTAGTGTGCTGTTCTACCCCTGTTATTATCGCATTCATTTACCCAATATCCACACATACAGATGGTCCAGGCCAATGGGGAATAAAGCTCACTATCCATACATACACAATCTATTTACAATACGGCAGAAAAGCACACAATACAAGAATTTTATTTTCCCCTACAAAATAGGAAGAAACTGGGGGAAAAATGTAACTAAACTGACGGTTTATGTCATTTTGTAGAATGCACTAAACAAATGAAAGCTAGAATCTGATTGGTTGCTATAGCCAACATCTCCACTTTTTCAAACACGCTGCTTAGTAAATATACCCCCTAGCTTCTAAAATTCACAAAAACAGACCTAAAATGGGTGGGGTATGATAAAACTATGCTGGTAATTCCGACACCTGTCATGCTTCCAAAAACCCCCCGAAAGAATAGAAAATTGACTTGAAAATAATTAGACTTCCCTTGAATACGACGCTGGAGATCCCCGAAGACAGCAGCATAATGACAGGAAGGCTTTCCAATTGGAAAACTGACCGCCTCTACTGCCTGTGTCAAGCAAAATTTAAAGCAGAAATGTGGGGTCCCCTAAGGTTAAGTGGTTAAACACTTAACCGAACATTGCCGCTTTAAATTTTCTATATTTTTCTTTTCGGTTTTCTATTCTTTCAGGGTTTTTTTTGGAGGCATGACAGGTGTCTGAATGGTGGTAATCTTAAAAAGGATTGCCACCGCCTAAAATTGCTCAGTCCCAATTGATATAATAACCATTTGTCCAAATATTTGGTAATTAACATATTTTTTTCTTTTTAGTACAATGTAAAAACAGATAACAACTGGCCTACTTTTGCTATTGAATTCTAAGGTATAGGATCTCTTATATGCAAAGTCCAGAAAATGAGAAACTGTGATGCTAAACAGTTCAACAATGACAATGGCAGAAGCAATATGGGAAAAGAGGTGCAGTCAATGTAAGTCTAGTGTTCATTTTTGTTAATGGACATTTTGAATCCATTTGTCTACTACAGTGACAGTGGGAACGTAAGCTAAAGGCAGATATCTGTTTTTGATATGTATTTCTTATGGCGCTGCACAAGAAAATAAAATGCTCCTGAAAAGTTATGCAATGAATGTCTTCTTTGTTTGCAAGTATGTAACACCATGGCGCCTATAAAGCTATAAATGCCATTCACCTAATACACATAGTAGAGGAGGACTCAGAGCTGTAGTACCAGACTTCTTCAGGTTACTCTGACCTTGTTTCAACTGAGATCTTGGAGAAAATGTACCTGTTTGTGATGAACTTTCAAAGACAGAAATCACAGCATGTTAATGTATTTTTTTACTTGTAAGAATAAAACCTTGTCTATTCTCGTTAAAACCACATTTTAGTTGCAGTTACAGCTGTGAGTCTATTTGGGTAAGTGTCTACAAGCTATGCACATCTGGACACTGAAGTTTTTACCCATTCATTACAACGTTGCTTGAGTTCCATAAACACAGAATTTTCTTGAGTTTTTGAACAACTTTATCTGATTTTTACGTCCATTTTATGTTTGTGGACTTTGTCCCTTTGCTACTATTGATGCACCCTTTACTGTTCTTGCCAAAGTTGGGGGATAAACCTTCTGTAGTATCCCACTATATCCAAGAAAGCCCTTACCTGCTACTTAGACTACCAGTTCATCCAGGTACGCTGACGCATATGCACAATGGGGTTTATGGATGTGGTCCATCATGCTTTAAAGGGTCTGAGGCTCCAAGGAACCCCAAAAGAGTAGTATATGTTAGTTTTCTCTTTTGCACACTTTGTTAAAAGTACCTGCCAAATGTGCCTAGCACACAATCCTGTCCAAATTTCTCCCCTCAACTACTAAGAACATTCTTACCAGAAGCTGGTGACTTCAAGTTCCTCGGGTGACTTGCTTTAGAAGTATTACAATGAGGAAGTCCTGTGATGTAAGGTATCTGGTTTGCACCCTACTCTGCTTAGACTATAGTTCAGTATAAGTGGGTTGGCAGGGCTTTCACAAATCTGTCAAGGACAATCTTTCCCATAAACTGGACTGTAGCGATTTCCTGGGGAGGTAGATTAAGTAATAAATCGGTGAATGTACAGACATGTCTGCATTATATAACCAAATGTGCTCATGAACAGCCATGCTTGCGTCCAGATGGGAAAAGGTTTTCCCATTTAACTTTTGTTATTGCTGCATATCCTTCTCATTCAGATCAAAGTAAAACTTCTGTGGCTCTAGTCAGAAATGGAGAAAGAGGTCAGCCCATTCCTCTTCTGGGAGTTTGTCCTGCTCAGTAACCATCTTAAACTTGGCACTGACTGCTTCAAGAATCATGTTCCACTCTCCCTGGAGCAGCCGTTATCTCTCAACACTTTATCTGTTCCTGGAAGATCCTGTTAATCTTCTGCTGCTCTTTTAAGTCTGATTTGCTTGTCTTTGACAGCAGGTGATTTGTTTTAAAAGACTACTAGTTTCTTTTGGCTTACTGCAAGTGAGCATTTACCTGTACAAGCTGTTTTATCAGCTCTTCCATTAGTACAGTCCGTGGGCGGAATTTGTGTCGCTTTAAAGGCCAAGTGGTAACTGCCTGATGGAGCACCAAAATGTGGAAGCGATAGCTTATGAAATCTTTACCACTGCTCTTTTGGGAAACAAAATGTTACTTTATTTGTCAGCCAGCATTTTTCTTTAAAAAATTATTGCAGGAAAACATTTTTGTCTGAGCCGCTAGCGTAACTTTTAATCAGAGCCCTCACTATAACTGGGTCCCCTAATGAGATTTCAGCAAAGAAGTTTAGATCATCCAATTTTTATTCGCACACAGAGGCCTTTTTAATATTTACCTGGTTTTCGCCCCATTAACTATAATCTGTCATAGCAACAATGACAGATGTCTTCTCAAGGCATTTTAATTTAAGTCCTGTCGAGACAGCGCTTCCGATAGGAGGCTGTCTCGGAAATGACTCTTTTCGAAGACTCTGTTAGAGTTTTTACTACGGATGCATGACCTAAGGTTCGTGCACACGCCGCTGTCATTTGCGTTAAACAGTGCAGAGGAGGGCAGCAACACTGCCGGAGAGGGGTCCCTCTTCAGATGATATTAGTCATCAGGGTCCAGGTCCGAAAAGCTAAATAAAATTGCCCAGACTGCAGTCCCCATTGAGTATTATGAAGACTACGAATTAATGCAGTACTTTTTCTAATGCAGGAGATATCACATATATCGCCTGCGTTACCCTTTCTTTAAATCAACATTTTATTTAAAAATGCCTAAACTATGTGGGAAAAAAAAGTAGTTTATGCATGGTTTGGGGCTTCATAAATAGGCCCCATGGTGTTAGCAGCAGCAGCAGGCTGTTCCCCACGCGGCCAGGGAAAAGACTGCTTGTACATGTGAGGTAAGTCAGCTAAACATAATTGCTCAATCATTTGGGACCTAAGCATTGTGGAATTAGCTCATCCTCTATAATTTGATTTCCTACATAAAACCAGTCTATGCGCAGTTCTTTATTAGGTAAAGTAGAAATTGTTTTTCCGCAGAACAGATGCTGCTAGTTTTACCGTACCACACACAGGTGAGAAACCTAGGGCACACAGATTCCTTACAGTACCCTGCCAGCTTATATCCTACAGATATAAATGCTCTGTTAAAAGATGAGCATAAAGTTTTAGTGTATGGTTTTTAACAAGCATTGTGTATGAGCCCAGAAGGTGGAAAACAGCTGTTCTAGGGCGGGAAATTTGTGTGCAAATTAATGTCCTATGCATTGATCTGAAACCTCATCAGATCACTTTTGAACTTATGCTATTTGATACTGGTTCTCTCTTTGCTTCTACATGTTTATCTCACAGCAGCTGCACCCCTGCTAGCATGAGAATATCTGCATGCATTATTAATGTGTGCTATTTTGTGCTGGCTGGGGTTCCGCTCTTCTGAATTGTTTGATCTTCTGAGTCCTAGAAAGTCAGCCAACTAAGTGCTATGGGACAGGTGCTCTTTTATTCCACCAGTGGGTTACCGTGGGGGAAAATTGTTCTCAACTGAGACAATGATTGAAATCTCAGTACTTGTTACGCTCAACTTTTTCTTTTAATGCTATAATATACAATTTGTTTTTGAATTAAAGGGAACAAGTTATCAATTGTATAAGGTTTTGCAATTAATTTGGGGTACAGTAAGATAAGGGTGTTTTTATTGTTTGGATATTCTTCATTCATAACGTTCTATACTTTAGAAGTATAAATTTTATACTTGACATTTGGGTGAACTTGGGATTCTTAGTTTTAGTTTTGCTGATGAGACTTGTAACTGATGCCCATAGATAACTGTATACACAATGGAACTAACTGGTTCCGAAGTTAGAGATTTATTTATCTGTGTAATTATTTAACATCTGAAAATTTAGCTAAATCTGAAAATGTATTCTCATTGTGAAAATTCTATGGGAAGCCTTTAAAAAACTGATGCAAAAGTAATTGCAAGAAGAGTGCTATAACAACCAGGTTCTTAGGGAGGTGTCACATTGGTGCTTTTCAATACATTTTTGAAGTGCAATGTCTAATTCAGTGATGGGCAACAAGTGATCCTCCAGGCCCTCATCTTTGGCCCCAACCTCCTTCATATTTGTTTTTGATAGCTTGTAACTTTTGTTTATCTTGCATGAAACAGGTCTGATGATGTTGTTACCGATAGGTGTCTTTTTCTTTGATTAATTGTATTGTTTTAACTTACCACTGAAAGTTAGGGTGATGTGCGGCCCTTTTGAGAGTTAGTGGCCCCTGAAGTGTTGCCTATGACTGGTCTAATCTATTCACACTGAAATCCTAAATTTCTGTATGTAAGTTGAAAAGGATGTAACCCAACCACTTTAATCGCTCTAGCAGTTTTTAAAATGCTAGCAGCAGCGTTTTGGATAAGTGTACAAATTGGTCAATAAAAATGCTCTCAAGATATATGCAAACATGTATTCTATTTGAGCAATCCCTGTCTCACCAGGCTTTTTAAGTGTTCATTATACGCTGTGAGATTTAATAGTGCTACACCTTTCCAGCTGCAAAAAAAATACAATATAAAAATTAGGCATGAGCCCTTCTGAAGCTGGAAAAGCAGAAGCGTTAAAAGAGCCCATGTGAGACCACCCTGCCATTTTCTAGTGTGAACTAATATCCCCTAATAGATCAGACTGCTCTTGCAGTACCTTCTCATGTCATTAAAAATATGCTCAGAGACAATCCTGGTGTATTTATGCCCATAGGTTTTACTGAATATTTATAAAAGTCAAAATGAATCCTACATATGCTAGGTCTGTTTAATAGCTTAAACATAATTGCTCGCTTTGTTAGTTTCTGTGAACTCTCATTTAGTATTGCCAAGCATTTCAGTGTGTAAATAAACTCTGCAGCCTTTATCTGTAAATATAAAATTTGTTTGGAAAGTTGCCAGAATTAAATTTTCTATTTACTGTTCGCTTCTTTCTGTCCTTGGCAATCAGTGTTGTCTTCGTATGAAAAACAAATCGTGTTAATTAAAGTTTCGGTGTAAATGGAAGGGGATTAGTAGAGAGTAATATATCCTGTGTCAATGAGTACAATGACGCATTTTGGTATGTAGTCACTCCATATGTATACCATACTTGCCTACTCTCCTGGAATTTCCAGGAGGTTCCTGAACTCCCGGAAGAGTAGGCATTCTGCCGGACGTGATGGGGACACAATTTTGAGTCCTCAAGCCCCGCGCCCTGCTTTGAAATGCTGCAAATTTTAGCATTTCATACAGTGATGCAATAGCATCGCCACGTCCCCTCCTACCACTTGTCACATGACCTCTGCTCCATGATCTTACGGAGCAGAGGTTTAAAAAGTTGGCAAGTATAACATGACTTCTCATATTTGTTAAGTCCAATGTGTATTTTGTGGCCATGTTTGTATACTATACAGAGATGTAAATCATTTCCATGACCAAATTAACCAGGATTCAATGAATCAATTGATATAAAACAAGCCTTAATAAACATGTCCCAGATAAAGTAGATAAGGTTAATGCTCTGACAATGTTTGTTATTGAGTCAGTCAGGCTTGGATATCACATAATGCCAATGTGAGCCTCATCCCATCCCTATGAGTTTTAAAGGATTGACATACTTATTATCCCAGAATACTTTGCTGCTGAGTTGATGGATCTAAGCATATCACATACCATATTGTCTTAGCAGACCTTGGAGCACTACAATTCCTACTATGTCATGTTTGCAGAACTTCATTAAAATTCACTTTTAAACACGTTTTTAAATACTCATCAATGATAAGACTTAAACTTAAAAAGCCTAGGGATTAAAGACAGATTGTATGTATTGTATCTAACATTCAGGAACATTTTCATTTTATTGAACAGTTGGTCAATACTGAAGAACTGGGACATTTCCAGGGGAAAATCTTTAAACCTGGGACTGTTACTATAAATTATGGACAGCTGGCTACTATGGAGTAAGCATCCATGATGCTGGTGGAGGCATACAGTATATTCACCCACACAAGAGATTGACAACATGAATAAGATAATATACTTATGTTTGTTAGTACTGCATTAGTGAAGAATGTTTTAGTTCCCTCTTACATTTCTCAACAAGCAAAAAAAAATCTCACAGCCTTAAAAATTCCAGCAAATCAGTACAGTATAAGTATGGTGCAACACTTATACATTTTTCATTTGTAATCACATCATTTCCCGAGTGTCTACAGCCTAAGACTGATATAAAAAAATGAAATTGCTAATAATACACATCATGTAACATTTAGTTCTCTTGAGGCAGAATATATTTTTATATAGTGTTTTAACAAGACATTCTAAACCACTTGACCAGTTAAGGTGATATCTTAAGTAACAAGAATTGGTTTAGATTCATCTTCCAAAATCCCCACTCTCTTATAATAAAAACTAGCAGTGGCATAGCCTGGCCTCTTGCTACGTTGTTACTGTAGATATATGTTTATCAGAAGTTTTTATATGTCGATTTCTAAATGAAAGGAGTTAAACTCCCTCTATACAGCTCACTTACAAATAATCTGTAGTGAACTAAATTGGCTGCAGCTTTCTTGCAGTGCCTTATTAGAGATTGCATCTGTGCACATCATTAAAGAATGGCGGTGGGGTCAGCAACATACTCTTTATAGGTAATTAGCTCCTTTGTGGCTGTAATCCTCTCTGCCTTTTCATTATTTCTGAGCTGGCAAGTGTGCTCTCCTGTCTTCATGGTATACAATTTCTCTTTCTAATTTTAAAAAGCATATGCTTTAGTACTATGCTGTCTTTCTTTCATATGGGGAAAAGTAGCTTATTTGGATTTCAATACAATTAATATTATATATTTGACACATATTGGCAACATATGTGTGTTAAGATTTACTATACTGGACTATTTCCACTTCTAACACGATTAGTCAAATTCTGTGCAGAAGAAAACAAGCTTTGTATAAGGTGTGATCATGTCTGCCAAACTGGCTCCTTTTCACAGTGAGACCACCTATATTGTGCAGTGTACCTAGTATTGTGCCAAAGTGCATGGGCTTGTGGGACAAGATGGTGGCAATTTCTGTGGAGCAGAAGTGTACACTCACCAATAGAAAGGAGTAGGGAGGATTGAGAGCATTCGTTGCCAATTATGGAGAAAGTGCATTGGTGTGGAGCAATGCAAAATGAGATTATTGATATGAGATAAAAGGGTAGACAGGATTCAATTTTAGGGGTGTTTTATTTAATAAAAAAGGTGACTACGAAGTGTTAGGATGTTGGACTTTTATGGGACATTTACACTTTTTTGTATAATCTATTCAGATTTTTTTTTTTACTTTTTTTTTTTTTTTACTTTTTTTTTTTTTTTTTTTTTAATTTCTTGGCTAACCTAGCTAGTGGAGGTATTTCCCAAACGTGGAAACTTGGGCATTTATGTAGAGTTCCAAGGGTGCACTTACGGGGTGATTCCAGTTACCCAGTAAACCCCCCTTATTTAGTTATGGAACATCCCAGTTAGTATGTA
Organism: Mixophyes fleayi; assembly: GCF_038048845.1. Lineage (NCBI taxonomy): Eukaryota > Metazoa > Chordata > Amphibia > Anura > Limnodynastidae > Mixophyes > Mixophyes fleayi. The sequence continues at coordinate 145,702,064 of NC_134402.1, forward strand.
TATTATACTGACTATTCTGCTGTGCTGCCCCCATTCGTTGGAACACCCTACCTAGTCTCACTCGACTCTCGCCCAACCTTCAGTCCTTTAAACGCTCACTCAAAACTCACCTATTCAAGTTCGCCTATCCAACCATCTCCTAACCATTCTATCAATCACCTACTCTTCCTTGACTACCATTTCCATTTTCTTCCAGTTGGTCTTGCTGTCTCTGCCACCAGATTGTTAGCCCTTGCGGGTAGGGTCCTCTCTACCTATTGTCCCATGTCTGACTCCCTCGTATGTCCTGTCAAGTGTTTTGCTACACACTGTGTGAGTCCCTATAGCCTTACTCACATTCATCTGTGCTACTTATGTGTATTACCTCATCTATTTATTACTTGCTTCTGTATCCAGCGCTACAGAATCTGTGGAGCCTTATAAATAAATAAATAAATAATATAGCAATGTTGTCTGCAGTCTAGGAAACATTTCCATGAGCATCTGCCTATGTTTTCATGAACATTGGCTTAATGCTGTAGTGTTTGTCTGATATGTAGGAAATACAGAAAGTATCTTACCTGTTCTCTTCTACAGTCTCCTGATGTGCAGCACTGGATAAGTAACTATAACACGAATTGTAATGTTTATTTTTTTAATTGGGTGTGAGAGGAGATTAAGTTTAGTTTTGTATAGTAGTATTCGTTTGGTTAGATGTTCAGTTTTATGTAAAGTAGAGTTCACAATATGTACAGCTTACTTCATGCCTCATTCTTTTTCATGTAACATTTTATGTACATTTTACTGCTCTAATTCTAGTTTTCATATGTCACTACAGCACTACTGCCTAATTTCTGTTTTATATGCAATTCAGAATTGTTTTGCTATGCTGTATGTATGGGCACTACATACTTATCTTTGTCATTTTAATGCTGCACATATGACAAAGAGCCAATTTTCTTGTCATTCTCATGCTGTACATTTGGGAAAATCTCTGCTGTGCATGCACCACGAAAAGTCCAGTGGCAGACATGTTTGTATTAAATAATATATATATATTTTTTAAATAAGTTAGTTACCAGGGTTTCATGAAATTTTCCTGATTAGGGTCAAAAATAAAACCAGCAAGTGGTGCAAACGCCTCTAAGTATCTGCAATTGCACCAGTTGTTTTTAGATTACGTTTTGCACTCTGCAGTTCAGACAAATTTCTAATTTACAGTCAAATAATTTCTTTACAAAAAAGTGTTTGTTGTCAGCTTATTGCAGCAAGTTTGTTTTTGTTTTGCTGTGTTCCAAAATTAGAATTTCAAATCCCTCCTCTAGAATCCTGTGAATCTATTGAGAAGGTGCGATTTGCTCCTTTAGCGAAAGCATTCTGCTTTTCAGGGGGAGTATATATAGATGTGCGGATAGATTTAGAGTTGGGCATGTACAAGCTCAACTCTAAATCACAATGTAAAAATAAAACTGACCAGTAGTTATGTGTTACATGCAAAAACCAGACAATATTTTCTTTGCATGAAAAATAATGGCATTTGCACCCCTTACATTGCAGCATGGTTTGCCCAGGTGTAAATGTACACCCATTAGCTGGATTTGCTTCTCACTGTAAATGAGGCCAATGGCGTGCATGTTTCAGTGTGCAACAGTGAAAATCTAAGGTGATTTGCCTTATGTATCTAATGCATTTTTTAAATTCGTTACAATGTTAACGCAAAGCAGTACTAATGCTCAATTTTGAATAACCTGGGTTATATCTCACTCTGAAAAGGACTCTGTTTTGCACTTATGGGTGTGACTCTCTTATCTATGTGACATTCACGGGTTGTGTTAAAATTCCACATTTGTACATCTAAACACTGTGTAATATCATTGCAGCTACGGGGTGTGGAATGCTTGGGGAAGATATTATGCATAGCTCAGCATGACCGTCTAGAAGAAACAGTTCTTGTCCATACAAGTGGATTACTTGTTGTGTTGTGTTTTAAAAAGATGCTAATTTGCATTTTACATAAATAATCCCCAGTCTATTCTCCTTGCATGACTTACCAGCGTTTCAATTATTCATGCATTAACTTACAATTAAAAATGTAACATGTACATAAATAACATGATGGATACTTTCTCCTCTGTTTCATATTTGGTATTTTAATATGTTGAGTTTTATAAAAAAAACAAAAAACATAATTACACTACTTGAAAAATGTAACACTGCTCAGTAAACACTGAGAAAATTGTTGTATTTCAGATGTCCTGTATACCAATATTACTATTCAGGTACATTTGGCATAAATCACTTTACTGCTCCTGGCATAATTTCTGCTGTGCAGATATTAAAAAGTAAATGTATTTCTGACTAATTAACTTCAAGACATCAGAATCGGGAATGATGGGCTTCAGGCTCAGCATGATCCAACAGTGCTAATGAATAATGAATATGTTTGTGCCTATAGGTTCTATACATTTGATGCAGTTAATAGCATCATATTTTTTGTATGGGGTATTTACACCTTCTGCAGAAGGGCTATTTAAAGGAAAACCACAACCAGAGCTATCGTTTTGCGAGGTCAGACAGGGCAGTTGTCTGGGTACTATCATCCCTGGGAGCCCTCAAGCCCTGTATTCCCTTCCTTTATTTTACTGTGGATAGCTTGTTACTAGGGGTAGCTCCAAGAGGCCTAGGTGTTAGTAGTTCTGTTCCCTTGCATGTAAGTGAACCATAATTATATTTTATTTTCAAAGAATGCATCTTTGCCAGTTGTTCTCTTTCTTGCAGTGCATATGTCTGGTTACATGCCTGTATGCTAAATACCTACTCCATTGCTCATTTTTTTTCTTCGACAAACTGCTTGAAGGCTGTGATGGATTGGACAAATTAAATTTGTAGATAAAGGACTAGAGATGTAAAATAATGAATATAGCTGCTTACTTTTGAAAATCCTATGCCTGTAAAGCTGGGTTGACACTACAGGTTTTCAACCAACTATTGTGCCAATCACATATAAACAATTGTTAGGTCTATCACATTAGTGTGTATGCTCACACAATCATGTTTTGTCATACTAAAGCACATCATATCGTTTGATTTGATTTTATAAAGTGACTAAAAATCACTATAAATGATGGAATGATGTTGTGCCAATTTTGAAGTGTGTATGTACTCATGACCAGCAGTGTAGGTGGATCTCTATGCAGTGTACAGTTTGTACAGATCTTTTCAGCAGAAGGTTATGACAGATGAAGAACACAGATCTGATGGTAAATCGTGTAGGTGTGTACACATAAATCTGCACGCTCATCGTAAAATCGCATCTGCAGTAGTTTTCTGTAGTGTGTACCCAGCTTAAGGGGGCATTGGTTTGAATATCGTTGTGGAAGTGAGGGACTAGTTGGAATGCAGGAGAGGAGGTTAAGGATTACGGAGAAGGCAACAGAATAGAGGTGTATGTGTGGAGCCGATGTACACATGGTGAAGTAGGAAGGAGATGTAAGAATTGGTGGTAATATCTCAGTTATTTAGTGCGGGGGCAGAATAAAGTGTATCGGGCATTGTAAGGGCATCGGCTATCCGGTGAATATGAGGGGCTGTTCTGAGAGAGTATGTAATTGGTTGTGGATGAGGAGCCCTTTGGTGTTACAGGTATGTTGAATAGAGCAGATGAACAGTCTAGGGTGAGTAATTGTTTCTCTTTTTGGTTTTGCCGTGGCGTAACCTGTGGGCAGAGAAAAGGGAGGGGGAGAGAGAAGAAGAGAGAGAGGGGTGATGGGGAGAGAGAGATGGGGGAGGATGTGGGGGGGGGTTGGCGATTGTGTGTGTGGAGAACACAGATTGGGCTGGTACCTTTCAATATACTTATAGGGCTTCTAGTGGTTTATAGCTCTTTTTTCGGTGTACTTCTATAAGCCCTGTTGTCGGCCCTATTGGCACTGTATATTGTGGGGGTTAGGTACCTCCTGTGAGGGGTGTGGCTATATGTGAATGGGGGGTTTTAAAGAGCTCTTATATGGCTAGAGCAGAAATAAGAGGCAGTATGTTGTGTGATGGCCTCTAGTTATGTATTGTGATGCGATGTGGGTATTAAAATGGCGTTTAAAGGACTATGTGTGGTGGTAAGTGGGGATGATTATGTGTATAGTGCGGGTGTTTGGCTTTTGCTTAGAAAGCTCTTATAAGAGCATTTGATATCTTTCAGGCGGTCTTGCTTTCCTGTGGTATGGGCGCTGCAGTCAGCGGGTTTTGTAGCGTTTACCGAGCGGTGTTGTGGCTGTGGATTAAACGGGGATGCTTTTTCTTCTGGTAGACGCTTGTGCCGGACTTCCGGTTTTTGTGGAGCGCAGACTGCGTTCCACTGTGGGCTCTGGTTTCTTCCTAGTTAGCCTGCTTACCCCTTCGTTCCTGGAGATTTTTGTGAGATGTGGTTCCAGGGTAGAGGTGAGTATTCAGGTAGTCGCTTCTTGTGGTGTGTAGGGGTCCAACGCGTTTCGTCCTTAGACTTCGTCAGGGATACTATTAGTAACAGCGAGTAAATATTTTTTTTGTTTGTTGTTAATGCAGTGTATATATGTATGTGTGTGTGTGTGCTAGTGCAGGTAGGGAGCGATTACTTTTCATGTACTTTTAAACAAAGAAAAAAAACCTTGATTGGAGCCCAAAAAAATTTAAATTGATTCAATGCAATGGTTTATGCAGCTATAAACAGGAGGTTGCAATCCTCCACATTTTAATAAAGCAACTAGAAAAAGATACAGCACTAAAAAACATAGAGGCAGTGTATGAAATATATGTAATCTACTGATAATATAAAGGTGTCTCACAAATTGCCAATATGTCTGTAAATAAATGTAATATATTCAGATATAATACATACAATAACACAAGATACATGTCAAATATAAAATAATAACACTAATAACTTAATGAATAATAAAAACTAATGAATTCAAACATAAATAACATCACAGGGACTAAAGTTGCTGAATAAATCTCATGAATGCCATAATAAAAATATATAGTTTCAATAAAAAGTCATATGTATTTGAAACAAAAATGATCTAGGGCTAACTATCGAAATAAAGCCTCTTCGTTATAGCTCGCAGTAATGTACAGACAAACTATATAGTCTCATATTAGATGAACAATTTGTTTTAATCATTTTGTTTTTTTATGTAATATTTTTCACTTATGTTAGATCTCTCTTCTGATTTCTATATTACAGTACCTTTTTTCGCCTTCATTGTAGCTCAGACGAAACCGAATAAAGATCGCTTTCCAATGCTCCACACATTGTCACTTTAAATAGCATTGAGGGAGTTCAGCCGGACCCTTTTACTGTCTGCAATGCTATTACAATCTGATTGAGGGACTTTTTCATAATATCATAGTGATAGTTCAGCATTGTTCTATATCTGCCGTTCACAGGATATAACCTGTTTTATATGTCTACAATGTTCATGTTTTTAACAGCGCAAGCAGTGATAAGGTCATGTGATGACTTGTGAATAGGTCCCTGTGAAGAGCTTACAATCTAAAGGGAGGGCAAACAAACAGCAGACACAAGGGGGAATCGGTGGAGGGGATCTAGCGCAAGAGGAGCGCGAAAGGGACAGGGGAACAGTGAGTGTTCTTACTATCTAATCATTAGATGTGCCACCCAAACTTGCTTTTATAACTTTGTCATTGTCATATCAAATTATCCACTTGATGTGGCTCATGAGAACTCTATTTCAAATTATGAGTTAAAACCATACTTGCCCACTCTCACAGAATTTCAGGGAGACTCCTGAACTCCGGGTAGGTGTACTGGACTCCAGGGAGAGTAGGCTATTCTCCTGTATCCTGCCCACTTCATGGGCTAGATTTACTAAACTGCGGATTTGAAGAAGTGGAAATGTTGCCTATAGCAACCAATCAGATTCTAGCTTTTTTTAATTTTGTAGAATGCACTAAATAAATGATTGGTTGCTATAGGCAACATCTCCACTTTTTCAAACCCACCGTTTAGTAAATATACCCCATGTCTTATATGTAAATAAATGACCTGCTGTTGTGTGGAGGTAGTATCATCATCATAGTATTGCATTTGCACCGTCTTCCTAGTTATGACATCACAGGGGAAGTGGGGCAGTGGCCACCTTGAAGCATGTTTAAAATCTCCTGTAAAGCTAATAGATATGTTCACTTTTGGGTATTTCGGCTAATTCATGCTCTCCCAGCGGGCAGAAATATGATTAATTATCCGTGTACTATTTTTCTGTTGTTTACGCCTTTTTATTTTACTGTTGTATAATAGCTTTGTATATAATTCTTTTAAGCATTTAGAATTCATTTTCCATATTACACCACACTTAATAAGTTCATGTCTCTGTTCTTGCGAATGCACGTGTCCGACTTGGCTTGAACTAATACATAGCTGAAACAGATGAGATCATTTGGTTTATGATAACTCTGTTTAAAGTAAGTTGTGAGAGATTAGTTTAGATAAAGCAGAGAGAACTGAAGGCTTACTAAGAGTGTCAGCTCTTAAACCAAAATGTTGGTGGTTTTTCAGAAGAAGTAAGGCCAAAGGTCGGGTGGGAGATAGACAGAGAAAGTTTTAATATTTTTTTTTTAAACAGACTAGGTAGTAAATGTATTAAGCATCAGTTTCTGCAACTCGCTGGTTACCGACGACTTTGCAAGGGAAATTTAAAGCGGCAATGCCTTTCAAGACAAAACTTGCCTAGAAAGCGATTGCCGTTTTTAATTTCCTCTGCCCAGTTACGCAAACCTTAAAGGCAGAATGGGAGAAGAAGACCATTTGGAACAATAACCACCATGCCCAGCACATATTGAGGTGGCATCGCTACATCGATGATATCTTATGTGTATGGACAGGCCCTAAGAACCAACTTATTCCTAGTGTGCATCAACCAGAATGATCTATACATTCATTTCACGGCCCACACTAGCACTGAAAAAGTGGATTTTCTTGTTCTAGAAATCTACATAGAAAACAATAAAATCGAAACCAAAACCTACCTTAAAGATGTTGATTGTAACTCATATATCCCATCTTCTAGTAGCCACCATAAGCACTGGCTACGAAACATTCCAAAAGGCCAACTTACCTGCATAAAAAGTAATTGCTCAAAACCTGAACAATATGACATGCAGGCCAGCATTATTAAAGAGACATTCATAGAGAGGCAATATGATGGAGAGAAGATGGAGGAAACTCTCAAATCCCTAAAGAGCATACATAGAGAGAGTCTCCTCTGCAAAATCCACACAAGAGGACAATACACAGATTTCCTTTATAACTAGGTACAGCCAGGACTCCAAGAAAATAGAAAAAATCATTAGAAAACACTGGAACGTCTTACAAAGGGATGACAAGATGAGGGAGATCCTACCAGAGAGGCCTAGATTCATTTACAAGAGGGCTAACAATCTCAGAAACCAGTTCGTTAGTAGCACAATTCTCCCAGAGACCACAAATAAAACCAATTGGCTAAAGGTAAATGAGAGCGGGTTCTAATATTGTAATAGATGTCAAGCGTGCAAAACATGTCATATCAGAAACACCAAACCCATAAAATCTTCAAGTCCAATAGCACTGGGGAAACATACAATATCCATACCAAACTTATCTGTGATAGTACTGGGGTTCTATATCTCCTGGAATGGGAGATATATAGTAGCCCTCTCCTGTGGGCATATATCGGTAGAACGATAAGAAAACTCCATGTGAGAATATCTGAGCACCTGAGAAGCATTAAGAAATGTATGGAAAAACGCAGCATATCTGAACATTTCACATCCACCACGAACGTGATCCTTCTTTACTGACATTCATAGGCATCAGCAAATTCCCCAAGCCTTGGAGGGGTGGTGATTATCTCAGCCTTATCTCTCAGGAAGAAGCTAAATGGATTTTTAATATGAAAACCCTCGTACCTAAGGGTCTTCATTTTGACTTCGAACTAGGCAGGTTTCTCTGAATCAGACATCTTTATTTATGCCACATGTTGTGCTATCCCCAGTAACTTATTTACTTATACACACTGTTTATGGACTTTATTACTTTACCACGCATTTATCCCTTCATTGAATACTGCAGGACTCTTTATACTCATTAGAGACCTACAACAAAGGAACCATGACCAGGAGTAAAGGTCTTTATTTCCCAATATGGAAACATCCCTTATCCATACAATTTCTATTTAGCGGTTTGAACACTATTTTTTACTTCCCATTAAATAGGAACACTGTGCTTCTATCTGCAGTATGGAACTACCACTTTATCGGTACAGAAATCCTTATTATATTTAGATACACGCCTACACCTCCTAGTGGACGGGAAACCTGCCAATCATTCAAATAACCAATAGTAGGCAGGCCCTACTAGAACCAATCCTGTTCCATTCCTCTCTATTTAAACCTCCTACCAAATCCAATATTGTAATCTATATCCCTGACGAAGCTGCACAGCGAAACTAGTTGGATAATAACACCCACACTTTCTGAAAGTGCCTGTTCAGCTGCCACGAAGATATCCTAACCCTGGAAATAGTGAACGGCCTTTCTTGTTGTATATCGCCACAAACGCACAAGTCCTAGCCACGGCCGCGGCTATTACTGCTCTACAATCAAGGCTTCCACATCTGGCTACTCGTATGCTTTGGACCACACAGAGGGATCTCCAAAAGAAACACAACGTCTCTGCAAAGAAGCCCAATTTAGGGTAAGTCTGGTTTACTTTTACCCTGCTACCATGTGTGATCTTAGTGCACCTGCCTTCTGCTTTCATTGAATAACAGTGTATTGGACACGCTTATTATTCCTAATACCCACTGGAGAAGGAAGACACCCACCTATTACCATCACCTGATACAATCTTTTGGAGTCTATTCTTTTCTTCCCTATAAGGAACATTTCTCAATATTTCGACTACTACTGAAAACAGATTTCATCTACGATTAACATCTATCTGCTGAACTAACAGCGGAACATTGAGGCGTATGTTACACCATTTGCCTTTTTTATCTACCTGAACTTTTTGCATCTATACTGATAAATAGTTCAGTGCTTTATACTTGGATATATAAGATCTTCAGAACATGATATATATGCACATATGGGATATTGTTTATGAATGTCTATTTAGGCTGCTATTACTATAGCTGTTTTTTTTTACCATTACACCACCACATGTGCATTGTTATAATAAATAAAATTTTACAGAAGGTCCATGTCTCTGTTATATGTTTATAAGACATAGGTACACCTCTGATGTATAATCTTTGCATACAACATTATTGCAAAATCATTGATATTCGGCGACTTGCAGAAACCGATGCTTAATATATTTATGCCCAGGTGGCTGTTTTTGTTTAACCCCTCATCACACACTCACAGCACGAAGGCTCAGTGAGTGCTGAATCGCGACAGTCACTATGGTTTAGTGCTGCCTCTGAAGAGAATTTCAGTATGGGAGCCAGATCCTAAGAAGGCAACTAGGAAGCATCAGCAGTTGGAGCTGTCTGAACGCCACTGTGGCACGTGGTCTCCTGGGACTTCCCCAAGGCATCCTGCAACGATGAACTCTGACACTGCTGTATTCTAGTCCTCTGACTCTAGATAAAGAACTTGGCAAGCTTAACACCTCTGAGCCCACTAGACCAGCAGGTTTTTGATTTACTATTTTGGGGCCAGGCCTATATCGAGTGGGTACGGAGAATGGGGAGGCAATAACAGTGTTCATACAGTTTTTTGTTTTTTTTCTTTTATTCATTTTACACATTTTTAGTTAAGTAAGTGCTCTTTAAGTTGAAATCAACATGGTTCAGGTTGTTATGTAGAGAAAAAAACAAGTGATTTTAACTTCAATTGTTTGTGTGGCAGTAAAATAGATTCAATAGAGAAATGAAAGGAAACCCCTTCTGGACATAAAGCATTCACAGGAAATATTTGTATGTTTGTTTTAAAACCTTTAATTGTTATGAAAGGAAAAGGTAACGTTTGTTTTGAAGGCTGGCCATCCTTTTCTAAATACATGCTTATCATATACTTCTTGTTACTACACTTGAGAAGTATTCATACTAAACTGTTCTAGTTGCTCCACACACCAATCCATGTATCTTTTAACTGCTTGGAGTATAATGTTTGGCACAATCATTGCTGTCTCCTGGATTTATTGATCCTTTAGGTGTTCAGGTTTTAATTCAAATTAACCAAGGATTTGACATTCACATTCAATTGTTTGGTGTAGTTTTCTTAAGAAAGTCATATGACTAAAAAAAAGTCAGTGATTACGGCTCTCAGTGGTCAGCTGTACTGTGTATAAATGATAAATTTGGTGAACCAATATTGCCTATCTTTCAGATAGTGTTGATGCCCATGGCCTGACAGCTCACTGCCATGGTTCCAGCTAATACTCCCATAGAATTTAGAAGATGCTTTTGATAAGACTGTAATTTGTTAAAAGGGAGTGTGTACATTTTTTTTATAGTGTTATTGGTTCTTCACGTGGGTTCCTGGGGCTATTACCTGTTTGGAAACGCGGTTCAAGGAAAGGGAGCTTTAGCACTTATAACACAGGAGCATCACTGCTATTCACAGCATCCTATGCAATTGTTAAAGTATATAGCTTACGGACTATGCAGTGACTGACTGATCTGAGTATTGCACCACCATTGAGGTGCAGCAATAGTTGTAAAGCTTAGCATAGGTGCGTTTGAATTTACTGCTTAGATTTGTCTGTTAGGAATAGCACTTCCAAATGGGTGATGACGGTGGATGTGGGGGATCTCTGCCATTGCACCAACAGGGGAAGAGAGGGTGCTACTGAAAGATAATAGGATGGTCCAAGTGTGTACACAATGTTTAAGTGTTTCTAGTTTGCAGGGATAGCAGTTTTACCTGTCTTGACGCCTTGTTTTCTGTATCGACAAACTGCAGAGTGCAATTTGTTTTGTCCTGTATTTTCACTGGTACTCTGTTGTTATTTTAATTAAAGTTGTATGGAGAACAGCACAGCTGGAGACAGCTGAATTTATAGCTACAGATACATTTACAGCTACGGATATATATATAGATAGGCGAGAGCCAAATAAATGTATTTAACAGTATTGAGAAAGCAAAAGCTGGCCTTGCAACAACAGACTACTTCCAACCAGCACTAGAGGAGGAACCAATGATTCACATTTGCGGTGGCTCCCATACAGGAGTATCCGGTATATTGTGTTTTTTTGTCCTGATGAATAATTTGATTATTAAGAATATTTTTTTTAATATACTTCACTATTGGTGGCTATAACTTTGGTCCAATTTGCATTAACAGGCAATTGTTACCTCATGACATCCGTGCATTACTTTGAAAAGCAATGCACAACACATCAACTGGAGATCAACTGACTGCTGCGTTCAACCTATGGTGCTAGCAGCCATTTTAATAAAATAGTAACTGCATGGAGCAGGCTATCATTCAAGTTGCAGTGCTTAAGCCATTCATTACACTTGACAAATCATGTGCGTAACTTTAGTTGTGCAAAGAGCACAGGTAGTGGATTATTGTGCAGTAGAGGAAGATGATCTGGTCAGATGAATCGCCCTTCGCCATGTTCTCAAAAAGCCAAACAAAAAAAAAAGTACACATGCAGCTCCAACCTAAGGAACTCTGCAGACAATTTTGAAGTGCTGTTTGGGCTCTAAAACTGCATTTTAATAGTTAAATAAAGCCCTGTGTGCATGTTTCCAAAAGTGAAGTATTCTGTTTACAAAATGTGGGGTGAATTTTCCTGCCATGGTTTTGATGCAGTCATTTTCTTGATAGCAGGGTTAATGCAAACTGCTTCTGAAATGTACCATGTCGTCAGGTGACCACGGTGCAGCATTTTTCTGACAGGAGTGTTGTCTTCTGGGATGACAATGGACATATAGTTACTAAGTGTAGAGTGTTGAGCATGACACTGAAGTTATTCTTATGTCCTGGGCTTTTAGTTGCCAGATTTGAACTAAATAGAGCATGTATTGGATATTGTGGAACAATGCCTAGGGACAGTATTTTCCACAACCATCAACCATGCATCTCTTGAGTGAGTTTCTGATGTACAATTCCAGACATTGGTAAACTCAATGCTATGATGCATACAGGCTACACTGGCTACATATGGTAGGCAAACACGATAAGTGACTTCATATTGGAATATTTAGTTTTGGTTTGTGGATCTAGCTGAAATACCCAGGGTGGAAAACACAGTTGTCTACTCTCCCAGAATATCGTAGACACTCCTGAATTTCTAGGAGTTCTCCCAGACTTCCAGGAGAACAGTGCAACCTCCCACATAATGCCCATTTTCCTAGTAAGGTGGAGACTGGGTTTAAAGACGTGATTAACAACAAATCAGTTCATCCTGGCCCAACCACCAATGTATTAGGCCTCAAAGTGCAACATTAAGCTGCGGAGGCGGGGCTTAAATATACAATACATGAGGCCATATCCCCTGTCTTTGCAGCAGGATATCCACTTTGGGAACTTCTGCAGGGGAGATCAAAAATGAAGGCAAGTATGGTGGAAAGCATGAAAGCCACTTTAGGATTGCACTGTTACTTAATTTCAGCTCTTTTTCTAGTCCCTAAAATACTGCTCTCTTAAGCTTCATTTATGTCTCAAATTAACCACTTCTTAGGTCAAGGAATGCCTCGTTCTGCCAAGCCCATCTAAAGTTGCACAATTTTGCACTCCAGCTGATGCCACTCTTTCTTGACCCGCCAATCCTTGTGCTTCCCAGTAAATAACAGTGAATCACCATAAAATAGAAATGTGATATTACATGTGTGCTGCCGACCTGCACTTTCAGAAATGACCTTTATTGTTTATACAAAACATGATAGTCTGTCATTTTTCATGCCGCTATTACAGTTTTTCACATGCATTTTCTCTGTGCATCCTAGTCTTGGGGCACAGTTTCTGACTGATAATTTTGATGGTTTTTTTTGTTTTCAGAAATGAAATAAGCAGGTGACAAAATTAGTTCATTTTTAGCTTCAGTAGTACCAATATAAAAATGGGTTTTCTGATCCTCTTCTCAGAAATGTTATGTTTGTCCAATTTCATGTTTTATAAAGGATAGTTGTCTGCTCATAAAAGACTACTATTTATAAAGCTTTTAAAAGAACATCATGGGCCTGAGTCAAGGAGAGCAAGACAAAAAAGAAGTACATTTGATCCTGGACAAACCATGTTACAATGCAAGGGGTGTAAATTAGTTTATTATTGTGCTTGTAAGGAAAATACTGGCTGTTTTTTCATGTAGCACACATATACTTAATAGCATTATTTTTGCACTGCAACTTAAAGTTGATCTAGAACATGTCCTACCTCAACTATAAATCTGTGCCCACATTTTAAATGTACCTCCCCCTCCAATGTAACATAGTTTTTGCCGAGGTGGATTTAAATATAGGGAAGTTATGAACAGGATAAATGGGACAGCGGGTAAGATATTAATCAAAGGCAACAGTACAGTAATAAATAAACAACAAGTTAGTCACCACACATACATTCACTGGCGCCCCAAACTCTCCCACAATGCACCCACACAGTGTGAAAATGTAAATCGACAATAATCACAATCCTGCCAAAATGAAATAGTTTGTGAGGTTAACTAATGTTGGTGCACTTGTTTCTGGTAACGCTGTTAACTTTCATTATATCTCTGACAGGTGACACAGTCTCTGATATATGTGCAGCTTTAATAGTGTTACAGTGTTTGATGTGTTTTTACTTGTTTCTCTCCCTTTGTCTGAAGATGAGGGTCTTAACCATCATCATCATCATTTATATAGCTACAAAGACAAAAAAATGTCACCGCACTAGATAGTAGAATAATCACCTCCAAAAGATAAATAAGTATTATAAACCCGGGATAAATTACCCAGGGGGTGCACCCTACACTAATTGCATAATGAGCAGGAAGAAAAAGGCTGTGTGGATGGGGCACTCCAATAAGAGGATAAAAAGTAATACATTTTATTGATATGCATTAAAAAGGGTAGAACTTACAAGCGAAATTCCTCTAGACAGCCATAGCTTATTATAAGCTTCCTGCCGTCTACACGAGTGCAATCAGTTAAGTTTCGGAGTCCTTGCAATATAGATTGCATTTTATATTTTGTATCACTGTGTGTTATATGTTTGATTTTATATTTTGCTTGTAAGTTCTACCCTTTTTAATGCATATCAATAAAATTTATTACTTTTTATCCTCTTATTGGAGTGCCCCATCCACACAGCCTTTTTCTTCCTGCTCATCATTTATATAGCGCCACTAATTTTGCAGCGCTGTACAGAGAACTCATTCACATCAGTCCTTGCCCCATTGGAGCTTACTGTCTAAATTCCCTAATATAGACACACACTCACACACAGACAGACAGAGAGTGAGACAGACAGAGAGGGAGAGACTAGTGTCAATTTTGATAGCAGCCAATTAACCTACCAGTATGTTTTTGGAGTGTGGGAGGAAACCGGAGCACCCAGAGGAAACCCACGCAAACATGGGGAGAACATACAAACTCCACACAAATAAGGCCATGGTCAGGAATCAAACTCATGACCCCAGTGCTGTGAGGCAGAAGTGTTAACCACTAGGCCACTGTGCTGCCCACTGTTGGGTCGTGGACTAACTCATACTTGCCAACTCCGGGAGACTCCCGAAATTCGGGCCAGTCTCACGGACTCCTGGGAGAGCTGGCAAATCTCCTGCATCCCGCACCCCAAAATGACGTAATTCGCCGGGAATCGCGTAATTTTGGCCCCGCCCTCTGCGACAAACTGGCAATATGCCGCAATCGACCCCACCCCCTCCCGCCCTCCAGACACACCCCTCTCCTGGAAAAAGGAAGTAGAAAGTAGGTAAGTATGGGCTAACTGCAAGCCTGATCTTGCTAGCTGTCCCTCTCTGCTCACACGCAATTCGCTAATAGCGGGAGTCTCCCTCTCCACACATAGGCTCACTTTGCTGTGTTATCTCCCTCAGGCTGCTTAGGCGGCTTGATAGTGAATTTTCTGTAGTGATCCATCTACAAGACCTCTCTATGCAAATCTACACCCAGCTTCTCTTTTCATAGCTTGGGTATCCCTCTCTACTTATACTCTGTCGTTTCGACAGACTCTGCTTTCCACACACACCTCACTGCCTCTGTTGCTGTCACCTCTCTCAGACCCCCAGCACCTCTTCCTGTCAGCTTTTCTTTCCTGCCTCTCTTTCTTCTCCTCACAGACTCTTTGGTATGGCTGACCTCTGCTTCACCCTGCGTTTCCATAGCAACCTCAGCACTTGCCTGCTCAGTATAAGCCAGCTTGGTTACACTTCAATAGCAAGTTAAGCATACTTGCCAACTCTCCCGGATTGTCCGGGAGACTCCCGCATTTTGCGAGAGTCTCCCGGATGAGTGTGGCAATCTCCCTGATAGGAAGGGGGAAAAATTTAGTTTAAACGCCGCGATTCACCCGGAATCGCGGCGTTTAGCCCCGTCCCCACTGTAAAATGACGCGATTTGCGTCATTCCGTCACGGGGGTGGGGCCAAAATGACGCGATTTCGCAGCCCCGCCCCCTACACGCCCACGTCCCAGCCGGCATCTCCCGGAAAAAGAAAAAAAAATGTTGGCAAGTATGAAGTGAAGTACTTTTTAAGCATGCTTCATTCTAAGCTTTCCTCCTATAAATCATTATCTCCTTTTCAAAATATTTCTCTCTCACACACACAGCTCTCAGAATGTCATGTGAAAGCAAAGAAGAAGGGGGAGGATTTTACAGTGCAGACAGAACTCCGACCTCCTCTGCTCACTACATCATGTGCCATGTGACTTTGATTGCCATGGTAGACACAGTAAAGTGTGGAAACTCTGCAGAAGTATGACTCATTGATAGCAAACCAAGGAAAATATAATGGTAGTTTCCAAGCTTCTTATAGTTTGATACAGTCAATTATTTTAAAAAACACACCTATCTTTCTTGGGATTGCTGCTTTAAAGCATTAAAAATAAATATTTATGTTGTTCACTTTACATTCCAAAAAATAACCAATTTTCCCTTACATCCCATTCGCCATTATAATAGCAGGGTCATCTGCTTTACACATCACTGGGTGAGCTGCAACTTGACTAAATTACAGAGGTGTTTTGTTCAGTCTCGAAAAAGGCTGAATAATCTAGAACACTGTATGAATCTGTTTTTGGAGTACATGAATAAAGGGAAAAAAATGGTAAAGATTATAGAGAACAGAGTCAGCACAAGCTCGTTTTTTGGACCCCTTATAATAGTATACAGTACATATTTGGCCACTGTGGAGCAATATAGTCATTTTCTGGAAAAGAATATTCTCTGAAACATGGCTGCACTCAGTTTTTCAGTAAACCAATGCATTCCCTACAATAGATGGAAAAATACATGTAAAAATATAGAAATTGGCAATAACATGACATCTTTAAATATAAACAATAAAATGTAATGAGGGTTTCCAAAAAGTTGTAGTATGTGTCTACCATCGCAAATCTGCCAATATTATGTGTAACTTGGCAATAAGCTTGTACTGCGTGATTGTAAAATTATGCAGAAATGGGAGCGTCCACTTTGCACCAATGTTGTAATTCTAGAGGGTATTTATTTTCCGGCACCTTGTCTGATAACATGCCAGAGGGAATTATTAGTTTAGGTCTAAAAATAAAATAGCTTAGATGTTAAGAACCTTAAGTGTAAGTTATGCTCACCTTGGATTGCACCTCTGGCTAACTAAACACCATAGGAAATGAAATGGATTACTAAGGTTTACTCATTTCTTTAAAAAAAAAAAAAGGTAAGAGTTGCTCACCTTTAATTTGATGCATAAAGGTATAACATGATTTCCATCTGTTTTCCTAGTATTTCAGTCCCCTCCCATTTAAAATTGCTGTTTAGTAATAATAGTCATAAGTACTTTTGTACTCTGTTAACATAACATATGGCCATAATGATGTTTCCATGACAGTACTGTATTTTCCACGTACACAGATGATAATCTACAGAGTGCAAAACACATGGAAGAGGCATACATCCTGGCTCACTGGGAATGCTTTTCCTTTTTGGCTTGCAATGAATAGTAGAATATCAACACATTAAATGATTGTGAAACTAAATTTTTAGTCTGTGTGTATTTATATATAATATATAATTAAAATATATAATTTATTTAACCCAAATTCACAATAGCAGGAATTGTTTCTCCCATCTGTGGCTGACGCACCTACTATTCTGTATATCTGTTTATATGTTGTCAACTGCCACTAAAGGTGGTATGTGTTAATTATCATTATTATTATTATTATTATTATTATTATCTTTAACTTTATAAGGTGCCACAAAGGGTCCGCAGCGCCGTACATTACATATACAGAAAACAGAACCAATACACAACATGATACAGAAAGAACAAAAATATATACAAACACGGTAACAAGGTAAAGCAGATCATTTATTTCTGGGACAGATAGTGAAAGGGATGGTAGAAATCAGCGAGAAGTAGGCCGAAGCTTAAGAAAACAGGGCTAGCGAAGCAGCCCAAGAGGTACAGAGGGTGATGGAATAGTAGAAGGAGCACACAAGGAAATAGGGCCCTGCTCCTGAGAGTTTACATCCTAAAGGGAAGGGGGAGACACATATAAGGTGGTACTAACTGGGGAAGAGAGCCAGGGCGAAGGAGTTAGGAGGAGAACTGATAGACTTGAATAAAGAAATGAGTCTTAAGGGCACGCTTGAAGCCTTTGAGAGTAGATGCTAACCTCATGGAACGTGGAAGATCGTTTCACAGCAGGGGAGCAGACCGGGCAAAGTCCTGAAGACTGGAGTGAGAGGAGGTGATCAGTGAAGTAGTGATGCGGTGGTCACACGCAGAGCGGAGGGGGTGGGTAGGAGTGTAGGTAGAGATGAGATTGAAGATGTAGGGAGGGGAGGATTGATTAAGAGATTTAAAGGTGAAGATGAGGAGTTTAAATTTAATTCTGTAGGGTATGGGGAGCCAATGTTGTGACTGTTAGAGGGAAACTGCAGAGACAGAGCGGCGGGAGAGAAAAATGAGGTGGGCAGCAGCATTGAGGATAGACTTAAGAGGGTCAAGGTGAAAATCAGGTAGGCCAGAGAGAAGGAGGTTACAGTAGTCAAGGCGAGAGATTCCAAGCGAGTGAACAAGGGTTTTCGTAGATTCCGTGGTGAGAAAGGGGTGTATCTTTGATATATTCCCGAAGGTGAAAGTAGCAGGATATTGAGAGGGACAGAATGTAAGGCTTGAATGAGAGAGAGGAATCAAGGATGACCCAGAGGCATTGGACTTGGGGGACAGAAACAAGGTTAGTGGTGTTAACAGAAATATATAGGGGGGAGGTGGGAGAGTCCTGGCAGGGGGAAGACTATAAGCTCAGTCTTGGAAATATTTAGTTTAAGGAAACGTTGGGACATCCAAGATGAGGTGGCCGAGAGACAGCAGGAGACACGAGACAGAAGGGAAGGGGAGAGGTCAGGGGATGAAAGATAAATTTGGGTATCATCAGCGTAGAGGTGGTACTGGAGGCCAGAGGAGCGGATGAGGACACCAAGGGAGGTGTAGAGGGAGAAAAACAGGGGGCCAAGAAGGGAGCCTTGAACGCCAACAGGTAGGGGAAGAGGGGGGATGTAGTATCATGAGTAGAGACTGAGAAGGATTGGTTGGTGAGGTAAGAGGAAAACCAGGCGAGGACAGTGTTACATAGGCCTATAGATTTGAGCGTTTGCAAAACGATTGCGTGGTCAACGGTATCGAAGACAGCAGAGAGGTCAAGAAGGAAAAGAAGGCAGTAGTGTCTATTGGATTTAGCGAGGAGAAAGTCATTAGTGAACTTAGTGAGGGCAGTTTCAGTGGAGTGGAGGGGACGAAAACCGGATTGGAGCAGGTCAAGGAGTGAGTGAGAGGAGATAAACGAGGTGAGACGGTTGTAGACAACCCGTTTAAGGAGTTTGGAGGCAAAAGGTAGAAGCGAAATAGGGCAATAATTAGAGAGAGAGGCGGTATCAAGGGTCAGTTTCTTGAGTATGGGTGTGACAAGGGCATGTTTAAAAGAGGAGGGAAGATTCCAGAGGAGAGGGATAGGTTGAGCAGGCGGGCAATGTGGGAGCAGGCTTCAAGAGAGAGGGAGCGGAGGAGGTGGGAGGGGATTTGGTCCTGTGTGTTAGTGGAGGGGGGAGAGGAAGAGAGAAGGGTATGGACTTCATCTGCAGATACCGAAGAAAAGGAGGGTGAGCTAACAGGAGGGGAGGGGAGAAAGGAGATAGCAGCCGCAGAGGAGGGTGAGAAGGGGGACAGAGTGGGCACGGAGGGGGAGAGGGTGGGTTAAGAAGGGACTGCTGGGAGATGTCATGACGTGTAGACTCAATCTTGGAGGTGAAGTGGGTAGCAAAGTCGACAGCAGAGAGCGTGGGGGGAGTGGGAGAGGAGGGAGTTGAAGGTGGCAAAAAGCCGACGGAAGTTGGAGGATTGGGAAGAAATAAGAGCTTTAAAGAAAGATTGTTTAGAGAGCGATAGGGCCGAACTGTAAGAGGCAAGTATGAACTTGAAGTGGAGGAAGTCGGTATGAGTGCGTGACTTTCTCCAGATCCGTTCTGCACTGCGGGAGCATTTTTGAAGATAACGGGTAAGTTTAGTGTGCCACGGTTGCGGCGGGGACCGGTGAAGCTTGATGGTGACAGCCGGGGAGTCAAGTGCAGCGATAAGAGTGCGATTGTAAAAGGAGACAGCCTTATCGGGGCAAGAAAGAGGGATTGATTGGGGATAGGAGCGAGCCCAGGGAGGAGAATAAAGTGGTAATATCAACTGTGTCAAGATTGCGCCTAGTGAGCGTAACCTTCGGGGACGGGGATGATGAGGGGTGGAGAGATGCTAAAAGAGAGGAGATGGTGGTCCGAGAGAGGAAAAGGTTAATTAATGAGGTTGAAGACAGTACCGAGGTGTGAAAAAAACAGATCGAGTGGCCACTGCGGTGGGAGGGAGAAGAGGTCTATTGAGATAGACCAAGGGAGGAGGACAGGGAGAGAAGTTTGGAGACAGCAGGGTCTGAGGGATTGTCTATAGGGATATTAAAGTCCCTGAAGATAAGGGAGGGCGCCAGGTGGCAAAGTGATCAAGGAATTGGGAGACAGGACCAGGAGGACAGTATATAACAGCAACACGGAGGTGGACTGGGTGGAATAGGTGGATAGAGTGTACATCAAAGGAGGAAAAAGAGAGGGGAGAGTTCAGGGGGAAGAAGCCGAAAAGAACAGCAGGAGGAGAAAAGTATGCCGGCCGCACCACCTTGCCATTCCCTAGGTCTGGGTATGTGCGAGTAGGACAAGCCCCCGAAAGAGAGAGCAGCAGGTGAGGTAGTGTCCTCAGGGGATAGCCAGGTTTCAGTGATGGCAAGCAGGTTGAAGGATCTAGAGATAAAGAGATCATGGATAGAGATCAATTTGTTACAGACTGATCTGGCATTCCAGAGACCACAGGATAGTGGAAGAGAGGGAAAAGGAGAGATGTGGATGAGATTGTTGGGTTTGCTCGTTTGCAATTATGGAGCGAGGGGAATAACAGGAAGAGAGGATTGTAATTGGACGAGATGCAGAAATAAGAGGGGATTTGTCAGGAGATGGGCAGGGGAGCAAGAGGTGGGGGAGGAGTGGAGATGGGGCAGATAAGGAGGGTTGAGAATGGAAGAGGCAGAAGGTAGGAGTGATGTGAGGGAGTAGATTACCTGGGGGGAAAGAGAGGGAGGTGGTAGGTAGGAGCAAACTGACGCTGAGAGAAGAGCAGTGAAGGGGACAAGAGGGAAAGGGTGTGAGTGGGGAAAGGGAAGAGAGAGGAAAATCTGGAAAAGGGGGCAGCGCGTTAGATCAGGGGCCCAGAGGCACAGAAGAGAAGAGAGGAGTGAAATAGGGAGGGGGATGAGAAGTGAGAGGGGGGGGGAGTGAGGAGGAATAATATGGAAAGTTTGGACATGGCAAGCAGGGGGATAGAGGGAGAGGACAGAAGTGAAAGAGGAATAAATCATGATAAAGCTAGAGAAGGTGTGGAATAGACAGTTGAAAGAATTCAGAAATCAAGAATGGTAAGGGCTTATAAGTAGAGTGAGGAAATGGTGAGAGCATGAAAGGTAAGTAAAGTGAAAGAGTGCAAAGGTAGAAGGAGAGAAAAGAGGAAGAAGAGATGTAAAGTATGAGTCGGGAAATAGGAAGCAGTAAGGAAAGCAGAGATACCAGATGGGTGTGTTTAGAAAAAACAGTTCGATTAGACAGTGACATCAGGCATGATTGGAAGGTGCACTGAGCTGGTTATATAAGTCCACAGGACAAGAGGTAGCCAGTTCAAAGTTCAAGCTAAGTGGAGCAACAGTGTGGTTTAAAATTGGGAATCCAAGCAGCATAAGAGGAGTCAACAAGTGATAATACTGCAGCAGGCCAGAGTAAGTGTGAGTAACAGATCAGCAGGGAGTATCCAGGCAGTTAACAATGCAGGTGGTAAAGGATATCGGAGCTTACAGCTGATTGTGGAATGTTGTCCTTATGTAGCAGTGTGAGCAAGTAAAAGGTTCCCCTCCTGGTCTCCTCTTGTTCATCTCTTGTATATCTCTTACTGTACTAACTAAATTAGTTAATACACTTGTAAGAATCCTCACTTAGAAGAATTCTCACTAGTTAACAAATCTTACTTATAACTATGAGCTCAGAAGGAATTATCATGTAGAGCTGTCACTAAAATGCATTTCTATCTATGGGCGATTGTTTAAAAAAAAAAAAAAAAAAAAGGAAAATCATTTTTAGCCAAGTTTTTCCCAGCAATGCTGTTAAAAAGAAATGGGTTGTAGGATTAATGATTCAGCAACAGTGGTCGAAGTGGGTTTGTACATAATGATATGCCATACCGTCACTTCTTACTGCCTTCATTGTAAAACCAGCAAATTCCATCCACTTACTTGCCGCCACTTCAAACATTGTTCAGCAGCATATGCCATTTATTGAAGAACTATAAACCAGGGATACATTTGGAGATATCATTTTATTTTAGGCAAAATAAACTCGCACAATGTTACATTAACTTGCATATATAGCACCAACTCAAATCGGCATCATTTCCTTTTGAAGTGTACTTTCACAACCCGTTTTTTTTTTTGTTTTTTTAAGAAGGGACGGTGTGACCGAAATATAGGAATTCATCAGTACTAGACATCTCTATTGGATAATCACATTTTGAGAAAAGGTCAACTAATCAAAGGGAATACAAATCTTATAGTTTTCACTTACTGCTCAGGAGTGCATAAGCAGGGGAGGGCTGACTGGCAAATTTTAGCCCGGGTGGCAAGACTCAACTCCACAACCTGTTAGGTACATTCTAGAGGAAAAAAAAATGCAGGTGACCAAGTCCAAGGTAGCCCTCTATGGAACTGCCCCCAGTCCAGCCTGTGCATAAATCATATAGCCATACAGATTACTTTGGTGTTAAACTCATCTACAGTATATACATGATTCAGCTATTGCACATGTGCATCTTTTCTCCAACTCCCTATATGCATTTAATGTGAGTGGCATTGGATATTAGACAACACACTCCATAGGGGCGCAAATTTTTTAAAAAGAAAGCAAGAAAAGTATTAATAAATTTCCCAAAGACGCTTAGGCTTTTATTGATAGAGGTGTTTAATGAAATACCTAATCTAATACAGAAGTGTCCTTTTGTAGCCTAGGCGTATGCAACTGTTCTACCCAAACCCAATAAATCTATAGATTATAAAGCAAATTACAGACTCCTATCTTTATTAAATATGAATTGCAAATTTTATGCCAAGCAATTATCTACTAGAATGGAACTTCTCTTGCCCATTGTATCAATTCAGATCAAACTGGTTTCATTAACAGAAGAACAGCAACAGGCTACACATGTAGATTGGTCAACTTCATGGATTGCACTAACAAGCAGTCAATCTGCTCTACAAGCAACAGATGTTAAAACATTTGATAAGGTTAACTGGCTATCACACCATGAAAAAATGTGGTTTCCATTATACCTATATTAATTTTGGTGAAAATCTTATATACTTGTCCCACAGCTATAATCAGAGACAATGTTCTCTCAAACAGGCTTTCCCTGTTAAATGGAACCAGATTGGTATGCTCACTTTCCCCATTATTGTGTTATTGATGGAATCCCTAGCATGTACATCTATATATAGTACCTAGAGAACATAGAGAATTGGTAACACGAATGTTAAATGCTGCCAAATGCCTCGTCCCAATGTATTGGAGACAAATCTGTTTCAACCATTTTAGAATGGTCAATTTGATTGTCCATCAGGATGCTAATGAAAACTGCAAACTCTAGTTCCACATGTAAATTCCAAGAAATATGAAATCCTTGGTTTGAGCATTTAAACTCTCCCTTGACACATATGATAAACGTTCTTCTAGGTTTGTGATAAATACGTTTAACTTTTACCAATGAGTTGCCAGAACCTGATGCTTGTTATCACAGTTTCAGGCCTGTATAAACAGCTTCCTGTGAACAGCACATTGCCAATTTATTGAGCTTGTCTCTGTGAACCATCATTATGTTTCCTTCCAAGCTGCTTTCCTGTTTTTTTGACCCTTGGCTTTCAGATGATTTACCACTCTGGCTCTTGCCCTCTGCTATTCTCTGGACTTGCTGTTCCCAGAGTCCACAGACCACCCTCTGTACTTAAAGGTACAGTACACCCTTTTTATTAAAGATTCTTCCTGCTATTGGAATACACTAATAAGTACCTGCATATAAATACTAGTTTTGTTGACTTGACACCCAAAAGAAAGCAATGAGTGGCAGTTATAGATTATGTGAAGCTCATGTCAAATGAGTGTTGTGAGGGTTGTGGCTTTAAAAATGAAGCCCTTTAGCTGTTCTATTTTAATTTAGTACCTTGGTCAAAATGTGTGTGTGTGGGGGGGGGGGGGGTTGTATAACATGCATGAAAGCGGCAAAAGCTGCCTCTCTGAAAATATAGGCTGATGCCTGACTTTCAGTCCTTCATGTGTAGAGAAAAATATGCCACTGCCCCTGCTAATCAGAGGAATTTACTCTAAAAGTGCCCTATCAATTGCTTGAATCACATTTCAGTTTGAATTTCCCACAAAATCATACTTGCCAATTTTTTCCTCTTCCCCTCCAGGAGGTGAGATAAAGTATGGGGACGGACGCAGTGAATCTCCTCACCTTGGCTCAGTCCCTGTGAAACCATGCCGCTGGAGGCAAGGACAAAATGACGCGATTTACCGCAAATCGCATAATGGGGGCTCCCATCGTGCCCACTTAATTAAGAAGTGGGCAGGATGCGGGCAAATAGCCTGGTCTTCTGGGAGACCTACCCAGTATTCGTGAGTCTCCCGGATATTCTGGGTAAGAGGGAATATATAACGCAAAATTAAATCCCATTTTTGCATGTGGTATATGATGAAGTGAATTCATACTGTTATGTGCGTATTGTCGCTAACCAATAACGATTGTCGAACCTCGATTTGTGTTTCCAACGCACAAAGATTTATTCGCAAATAGCAGAATAATAAGTTCAAGCGAAGTGATAATAAATACAGCCGTTACTTATCGCAGGCGCTCTGGATCCAGTGTGCAGTCATTCAATCCTGAAGTCTGGCGACAAGATGTCTGAACACTAGATGTGAAGCTGCTGCTTATATACACACAGAAATACAGTAATACAATGAAGATGGTATAGCTTGCATCTATTGGTCCAGGTCTCAGGAAAGTCCAAGGGGTTGTCAATCATTGGCTAGTTCATCCTAAGGAATCCAAAGGAGGGGGTCATCTCTCCAGGGGGTATGCTTGGCTCTTCCCGCCAAGATTAGTTAGTCTTAAGTAGTTCATAATTCCCTATCATTCATAACTTGTGTATGCACTCTGCGATTCCTTCGCAGAGTGAACCAAACAGTAGGAAATGTAAAGAGGTTTATTATGTTACCACTCATGATATTATTCCTTCAACCTGTTCCGTATATTTCACTAATATGCATGTAACTTTAATATAACACATAAATACTACTATATTTCGACATAACTGACTATGTGTTGCAACTACCGTTAATGTGTACTATTTTATTAGTATGCGTGTTTGTGCGAATGTATGGTAAAAGACCAATTACTGTTGCTGTCACGTGTAGTGGATGCGTACGCCCTTTCACGCCGTAGCGTAGAGTACCGTACGCATCTTTTCAGACAAAGACAACCAAGTTTGCTCGACTTTAATTGAAATGACTTTTTCCAATTTGCTGATTTCGACAATACACACAGCCTGCACTTGGCAAGGGATGTGCCAAACAACCACGCTACTCCGTCAGAGAATTTTGCACCCCAATAAGAGAGATTCAATAACATAATACTGAGTGCTCAAAACTAAATGGAGATGTGTACTGTGACAGGATGGACCGCCTATGCCACCCTGTCTGTTGTTGCTGGGAATCGGCTGGACTTTCTTTGCCACCGTTCCCTTTCGTTATCCAAAAAGCACCCTCTTGCCGCAGTAGGAGGGGCTTACACGAGCTGCCACCACTGGACTCCTTACCGGCATCCTGTACCGGGTTTCTTCTGGGTCACTGATGCTGCTAGCGTATCTCGTTGCTGGTGTACCTGGCTGGTAAATCCGGACCTCTTACTATGGATCCGGGTTGCTGTGAATGGATCCCCCCTGGCCTATCACACTAACCAGGGCTGCTGGGTAGCGGCAGAGCGTTGGTACTGGAATAGCTTGGGTCCAAACCGCAGAGACAGCCGGAGAACGGGTTAGATTTTAGGGTCTAATCTGTAGATCACAGGAAAACAGCAATATTGAAGATGATTCCAAGCAGGTCTTTGAAGCAAGATGGTTTATTTGCTCACACACACTGGTGGAAGGTTCCAGTGTGATCAGGTCAGATGACAATTCAGAAGAACAACTATATGCTCACAGATCTCATCTTTTATACAGTTCAGAAATAGTCTATTTTTAGAAACAGGATATACTCTATTCACACCAACAGAAATTTACATACATTTCAAGGCGAACAAAATTTACACTTAGCTATGAAATTCTTAAAAAACTTTGCTGGGATTTCCCGAATCTTATTTCGGAGACAGGAGACTCACTAGCAAGTCATAAGGTCTAACTGGCATGAATACTTCAGACAGTCACCGAATGCACATTTCCACAGATCAACAAAAGGACTCACAACAAGCCACTTCCCCAAACCACAATACACCAAAGGCTTGGTAAACAAAGGCTCATTGTATCGGCTATATGCATCAGAAATAGGCATATCCTATAGCAAGGTTAAACAGAGACAAATTTCTTCCCAGGTCTCAGAAATAACGACTTCCTGTCTTACACTAAACAAGAATAAGTGCAAAAGCAATTACATAGTTATTTAATAGTGATCCAGTCACATGTATAATATAAACTACATGATCCCTGTTGCAAACCTACTCAAGGGCGCCATCTTTTTCTTTGAAAAAGTCAGCCCAGAGCAGACAAAACGCGTCAGTTGTCAGTTTGATGATTTTTACTGCATGTCTGGAAAAAGCAGATCTTCTTAGAGCATCAAATTGGATCATATGCACATTTGGAAATCAGAATTCTTTTCAAGTAAGCTATTTAACCTGTTTCCACCCATTCAAACAGAAGCACACCTGATTTAGATTGCAAACACCTCTTCCGACTGTTGGAACTTCACAGGGGAAAGATTTTCCCTAACAGCCTGCACGCCCTTGCTTTGTACCATGAAAACAAGATTTAAGGGGGCGCACTACATATGCATGCCACTTAATGTCCTAAATAGAATAACAATATTCGAGTGTGCAAATCAGCACTAACTATAGGTGTCATTTCTTGGGTGAAACCATTTTATATTTTTTGACTACCATCTGCTTATTGATCCTACATTTATGATTGTCATTCCTGGTAGACTATGTACATTCAGGATTTTACATCACTATTTACAAAGTGTACTGGCCACACACTTTGTTTTATTTACCGTTGTGTCTGCTTCTGCTCAAGTCAGACACGCATACTGTCATCCTTGAATGGAGACGGCGTTTATGCATTATTTTGAATGTAATCATTCTGAGATATATATATATATTTGTTATATTTGCTGTTTTCATAATATCTTTTATAGCAACACATATTTTTTAGTATTGGTCAAAATAAAGATTTCCTTCTTTTTTATATTATTCAATTATTATTGTGGTTTATTCCCAGGGAACAATTTACTTAGTATTTGTTTGGTAATTTTGCATCCCCGGTTACCATGTCATTTTCATGTGCAAATTCCACGTGTTTTGCATTTAATCGGGAGCATTCATGTAAAAATCAGGCACAAATTAGCTTTGCAATGCAAGTGACAGAGTTTTGTACTAAATATGAACTTTTGTACATATATTATGCAGAAAGCTGTGTTCACCATGTATTTTTAAGTTTCCAGGCTATTTATTATTAGAAGATAACAGCAGTTATCTGAGATATCTGCAGCTGTCACAGCCTCTTCAATCACAAATGATTGGGATCAGTCCCCAAAGATGACTCTGGGGATTGCAATGTTGCCCTATATATATGCCCCATAAGCTCTGAAATTCGGTGCATGACCCCGATATCTATTTGCATTAGCCGTTAAATTGTATGGGGAAGAACATCAGAAGAGATGATGATCATTGCGATAAGAAATGATAACTAACATGAGCAATTTGCTATTAGTCACATATGGGTATACCGGTGTGGTGTGTACCCAACCTAATTCCTGTCTCTAGCATCATCTCTATTAAAAAATGATTGTAGCCCTTTTTGCTATGTTATGCAGAATATTAGTATTTCTTTTTAAGACATGTAAATGATTAAAATTGTATTAATATTTTTTTTAAAAAGTTAGTAATACTTGTTTTCATCCCCCTTAAAGCTGTGTTTAAACATAAACCTGTGAACTCAAACAGAAGATTGTGATACACAACAGGCTATTATGTTTATTATTCTCAAATAGGGATCAGAGTGTGTTGACTCCCATTTTAATGTCACTATATTTAACTTCAATATCTGAAATGATGAAACGCAATGATAGGGCAGTTCTGTGGTGCCCTCTGAATATAGTGAGACACTATTTAGTTTTGCTTTTTATGTATTTGTGAGCTCCATGACAAAATAATTACTGTCTTCTGTGAAGCCTAAAGGCATCTGAAAATACATTTTCTATTTTTGAAATCCCCATTGCTGGCATTATGCAGTAAACAGTAAATTAAACTCATTAAAGCAAGTTACCTTTTAGAAATAAGTATGCAGATTGCATTGCAATCCAATGTAAATAGATGTAAGCCTGTTTAATAAGCAATGCAGAATCTTAGTCATTCAAGTTAGGGAGTCACAAATTGCTTTAATAGTCTTCTGAAATTTGAAGGTACGTAAAATACATGTTTTTAAGTTTAAGATCATAAGTAGAATCAAGATAGTTGTTCTGTCTTGGCACAAAAACTTTTTTTTGCATAAACATTTTCTTTCTTTCTTTAGGTTATTTCTCTCCTCTCCCCATCCCCGTTCTACAGATTAGGCTTGAGTCAGGGTGTCACAATTGCAATTATCAACTCTTTATTTGTTCTGCCAGAGATTTGCAATGTTCAGCAATTAAAGGGGTATTCCAGCTACAAAAAAATTACACTTGTTTATTTTTTGAGAGCAACAAAAATTAAAATATATCTGAATGGAAAACAAACTGGTGCTAGTGAGATATCAAATTTTTTTCACAGGGAAACGGAGGGATGACAGATATTTGTACACAGATTTTTGCACCTGTAGAGGTTGCATTGAAGAAAGGGCATGCACCCTGAAATGTTTGTCATCTCTCTCTGCTTTATTATAACGTGTTTGGTAAATATATTGCAGATTGTTTGCATTGAAACTCATTCTGTATGATTTTGCCTTTTTTGGGATCCTATACGGTTGCTGCCAGTTTGGAACACCTACAGATCCTTTAGTTTCAGTATAAGATCATGAATTTACTATTGTGACTTTTCAGAATCTTTAAGTTTGCATAGACATTATTATTTTCAGAGCTGGGACACGGAAAAAAAAAAAATGTTCTCCCTGCTTTGTCAGCAGTCTCTCTAAGCACCTGTGTGCACATGCACTCTGATACTCCTTATTGACCAATTATGTCTATGGAAGTATTGGTCATCCCTCTGTTCCCTGTTTAAAAAAAAAAAAAAAAAAAAGGGGGGGGGATGGAAACAGCTTAGTGCACATGCAATTTTTCTGCACAGGCAATCATATTTTGCAGAAGATTAACGTACTAATAGTTGGGAGTAGCCATTTTACTTGATCTGCTTGATCCATTTCCATTATCACATCATTGCAGTATGAGCCTTACTGGCAAGAGACTTTTTAAGGGGTTGTCACGAACCCCCAGCCTGTCCCAACTACAGCAATCTGCACAGCTGGCCGTGACTGGCGTCACCTTAGTCACTTAGCAACGAATACACTTTTTCTGCCACCACAAAGAATTTATTATGGTGTCCTTATGTTCACCAGAACCACTTATTAATATTTCACACTTAAATCATACACACATGTAGCATGAGCCTCCCTGGGCTTCGTAAATTTCCAAAGAGTCACGGAGAATACACTAGATTAAATTTATTTTACCTGAAAAATGCTTCCAAGGCTTAGTTACAAAAATGAATAACAAGCCATACAATATATTTTGCCAAATAAGTTTCAGAAAATAAAATAGGAAATAAAATCAGAATTACTACTTATTAGTTAAGGCCTGATGTGTGAGGAAACATAATTGAGGAAAATGGGACATTTCAGTCTTGATGGACCCCTCATGAAAATGCACACATTATTGTCTAAGTCAGAAGATTTTAAACCCTTTTTGCCACATAGCTATCAACCCCTTCTATTGGAGTTTAGCTGTCAATAAGAACAGAGTTATATCACAAATGTCACAGGGCTTTCGAAGTGAGCTAGGGATGTCATGAGACCGGAATGTTCACAGGACCTGATTTCCCACCTTTGCTCGTTCTGCTTGGCTAGATGGTTTACAACTTTGGGGCTTCAAACTCCTCCAAGATCCTATCTCTCCCTGGTCTGGCTATTTTTAACAGATTAATGACACTTGCATTACAGTTCAAACTCATGTCATCTAGCAAAGCACTCGTTGAGATTACATTACAAGATTACATGCAATATACATTGTCATACAATTCAACAGAAAATAAAAATCAGTCATTAGATATACTACATATTCATCACAGGGGTATATGTCGTGATATTTTGTTTTTGTCATTGTTAATAATATTGTTTATTTATATAGCGTCGCCATATTACACAGAATTGTACAGATAATATTTGTCTTTCACATGAACCCAATCAGTCCCTGTCTCATTGGAGCTTACAGACTAAATTACCTAACATACACACACACTTCCATTTTAGTTAGCAGCCAGTGGAATTTAACAAAAGATAAAATGTGTTTGTTACTGAATCTTCATTTCTGCCATATGGTAAATAAAAATATTGGAATAGGATATGATGTAAATGTTAATCATAGTTCATATGGTAATGGTTAACAATGTTAACCACTGCCATATGACATACAATACTGTCTTTTATAAATAAAAAGTTAAAAAAAATACAATAAAACTGACCACATACAACGTGGAGGTCATGCTCATTTTTTATTTTATCTTTTACCTTTGTGTTTAGTAAAAAGTGCTGAAATCTGGAATTACTAGCCAAACTGGGACCTTCCATCAGCTGGTAAACTACAATTCCCACAATACTTTGTATACAAATGGACTGGCAGGACACATGGAAAATTGCAGTTCAACAACAGCTGTGTAACCATAGATTGACTGTATAAAATGTTTTACTACAGTGCATTAAAGACGATTCAGCACAGTCTGGTAGTGTAAAATATAAAACAAAGACAATGCTTTTACTATATCACAGTATGTCGTGTTATCAAGTCAAAAACTGAGTTTTCTGTATATTGTCTTTGAAAATTTCATCAATAGGCTTATTCATTGCCCTTCATGCTTCACCAGCCTTATCTATTATTTGCAAGGTCTTTACAGTCTTTGGACGCCTTCTTACAAATCCTCTGGCGATAGCTGGCTTTTGATGGTAGGCTGCAGCTGGACAAATGGCTCTCTTGATGGCTGTCTGCCAACACTAGCTGCATTGTTAACTTGAACTTCTAGAAACACTGTGTAGACAAAAACACTTGTATCTTTAAGGGGTGCCTTATTCCCTGATAATTGGGAATATCTGGCCTGCCTTTATTTTTCTACCAACATATCCCATTTATTAATTCTAATGTTGGGCTGAAAAACATTAGACTGTAATTAATGATATAATTTTTCTAGAAACCAAAGCATAGGGACATACCACTCTTTTGAAATCATCAGTGTCATCAGCGTGTGTACTAATGCAAATAACCTTTAGTTTGTCAATAATTTTCCCTACAGCTCTCCATGTGACTGCACATAACTAACCACATCCTGTACATTTCAAAACTATATTTTAAAAAGATTCCAACACAATATATATTTTTTTCAGTTATGAACCAGGTAGCTAAAATACACTGTTCCGTTTTAACCTGACATACCACTGCAGCGCTGCTGAAAAGTAACATACTACCTTCCCATTCCACTACAGAAAGCTGCAACTCCATCCACATGTTTAGGTCTTGAACTTGCTTTCTTTTTCTAATTCCCCTCTGGGATCTCCTAGACGGAAGGAAGGATGACAAGTGAGGTTGGCGGGCGTGATGTGGTGATTCTCGTCACTTGGCACCGTCACATCAGTGTAAATCTGCAATTGCATATTCGTGCTGCAGGGGACGGGGCAAAACGTTGCAATTTACCGCAAAGCTCTGTGTCCTGCCGACTACATTAGGATGTGAGCAGGACACGGGAGGGTTAGGTGAACTACCCAAAATTCAAATGTCTCGTGGACAGGCAATAGTATAGAGCAGGCCTGTCCAACCTGCGGCTCTCCAGATGTTGTGAAACTACAAGTCCCAGCATGCCCTTCCAGCTATCAACAGGTTGTTTACTGGCAAAGCATGCTGGGGCTTGTGGTTTCACAACACCTGGAGGGCCGCAGGTTGGACAGGCCTGGTATAGAGTATGGTGGACACATTTCATTAAGTATGAACACTACAGTTATTTCATGTATATTATTATTAGCTTAGTAGTACAGACTTTGACATGTAATAATGTCAAATAGTGGCTTTACTCACTCTTTAAGAATCACAGTGCAGTATATTTGGAAGTAAAAAATAGAGGAAATCAGAAACCTTTTTACTTGCATATCAGCATTTGAGCAGAATATACCTGGGTGGACTTTTAATTATTTTTTTTGCCTAGCTTTTCTAGTAAAAACATATTTGCCTCAGTTAACACCTTCCTTATGGGTGTTGAATTGAGAAGGAGGCTGGCATATAAATAAGAAAACTGATGAGTCATTAATTGCAATTGTTAATCCTCACTGAAAATGTTAAAATTGACATACTGCTATTTGGTATTTATAATCCATGATATTTTTGGAACTAATGGATGCAGGAAGTTTAAAAATAGAAGAATGATTCTAAACAGCGGCTGTGCAAGATTGCGATAGGAGAAGGTTGCAATAGTCGAGGTGAGTTTGTTCTATCCCCGCCTCTGAACAGCTGAAAGCCAGTTGCAGTTTGTGCTCATGGGCTGTGCTGAGCTCTGACTGGCTTATAGAGTTCAGTGCACGATGGAGAACAGCATTGTCAGCCAATAGACTGATGTCAATGTGAGTGGAACCAGGAGGAGAGGAGGCTCAGCTTGGCAAGTGTTTTTTATTTACAGTCTGCATCTAACTGGGCACCAGATAATGGTCTATATATTCGACTGGGAGCCACATTTGGATCTGCAATTTTTATTTAGCAGCAGGTATGCATATTGGACATGATGCAAGATATATCTTATATCAGACATTGGTATAAGATATGGCTCAATGCTGATGATATTATACTTACATGCTTTCTAGGCCCCATATTTCCCTGCCCAACCTTTTTAATGAAATTACGTCCTATAGCTCACTCTCGAACTATAAAATAAATGCAGATAAATCGGAAATCTTAGACTTAAACACTCCTCAACACATTATCCAAACGCTTAAGTCTATCTTTAACTTTAGATGGCAACATAGTAAGATTAAATACTTGGGAGTCTATTTAACTAAAAACTATTCCTCATTATACGCAGCTAATTTTCCCAGACTCCTATATACAATTAGAAATGACATATCCCATTGGAATAAATTTCACATTTCATGGATTGGCCGTATGGCCTCTGTCAAAATGAATGTTCTTCCCAGGTTATTGTATTTATGGCAGACTCTCCCAATTCAGGTTCCTCTACATATCCTTAAACATCTGCAACAGATGATTTCCAAATTTGTATGGGCAGGACGTAAGCCTAGAGTACGAATGCGTATACTCTTCAAGCACCAGACTGCTGGTGGTCTACGGCTCCCAAACATATTAAAGTATTATCAAGCTACACATATGTCTCAATGTATCCTTTGGCACTCACCCCCTCATAATAGAGTATGGACTCACATTGAATCAGATATACTTCAATTATACTCCCCATACTCCCTGCTTTGGATCTCACCCCAACATAGTACAAGACGCCTAGCCCAACTACCCTCAGCCCGTTTCTCTGTTTCAATCTGGGACCAAGTGACTAGATCCTATAAAATGTTATCTGACTACCCGCTTCTTGTCCCGCTCTGGAACAATAAAAAATTTCAACCAGGCCTAGATCACAGAACGTTCCATCATTGGACCTCTTACAATCTGCTCTTTGCCAGGGATCTGGCCCCAATGAGGGTGTTCCCTACATTTTCAGAATTGCAGAATAGACTAGGATTACCGCAAATATTTTTCTATCAATATCTGCAGCTTAGGCATTTTTATCGTTCCCTAAGAACTCCTCCCCCTTCGGATCGTTGGTCGACCTTAGAGTCTCTGTCGTTCATCTACCATTACTAGAGGTTTAATATGCACTGTTTACCAGCTGATTAATAGCTTTGGTCAGCCGGATAAAGAGCCGCACGAGTTGGCTTGGGAACGGGACACTGGGGAGACCCTGACTCCAAAAGAATGGTCAAAGATAAGAAATAACATAGCTAAAACATCAATTTTGGTGAGAATAAAGGAAAATTCATTTAAAATTTATTATAGGTGGTATTTAGTCCTCTCCCGTCTGCATACTATCTTTCCTGCTTCCAGTGATCGATGTTGGAGGGGTTGCGGACTGCGGGGTACCCTATTGCACATTTGGTGGAGTTGCCCTAGACTGCAGTCTTACTGGCAGCAAATTCATAAGCTGATTGAATCTGCGACCCAGGTTAAGATGCCTGATTCCCCTCTGTATTCCCTTCTTCCCAGACGGCTCCCTGACGTCACCCGGCCCATACAAAAGCTCATTGGCCATATGGTAAATGCAGCTAAATGTTTGATTGCAGCTCACTGGAAGGATACTGCCCCCACCCTTACTCTCAGCTACCATTAGCAAAATTTGGTCTATTTACAGAATGGAAAGCATTACAGCCGTCCTTAAAGATAAACCAGAGAATTTCCAAAATACATGGTCTCCTTGGACGAGCCCTTTCGATGCTGAACCCCCATTAACAACCATTTGACACCCATCCGCTCTCATAAACTATGATAGTTAGAGGCTTAGAACATCTTATACTTTTAAATGATAGTCATAGACAGTCTGATTACACCTCCTTATAGCCAAGTTTGTCACTATTTTTCCTCTTTTCCACTTGATTCAGGGAACAAAAGGTGAGAAACTCTTCTCCCCCCCTTCCCCTTCACCCATTGTTTGTCTTCCCCTTTCCCCCCAAGCAACAAAAATAAGAAAAACAACACTCGTTCCTTTACAGTAACATGGCAATTTACTATGTACTGTTTCGAGTTTTCTTTTATGTGCATTTCTGTTACTTGAAGTGAAGTGTTTCACATATATGTCATATGATGTCTCACTTTCACGACTATGTTGTTTTGAAAAACTTTAATAAAAATTTACTTTTCAAAAAAAAAAAAAGATATGGCTCAACTTTGTATGCTAGGCAAAAGATATGGCTTTGCACATTATACTTGGTAGTAGATGGTTTAACTTTATTTCCTTTGCATCAGATACAATAGCTCATTGCATTATTATGTTTTTAAGTCCATCTTTAAACCTAGAATATAGTTATGTCCAGAAAATATATGCCAGTCATCATTATTAACTTCTGTCTGGTATATAGATACGTCCAGAGCAGTCATCATCTTCAACCTCTTTCCTGCACTAAAATGTTTGAATGTTCTGGGGAAGAAGTGGATAATGATGATTGCTGTTTAGCTGTGGGCTGCTTACCACTAAAATGGAGATAACAAGCATGGGGTCCCCATGCTAATGTGTAAAGCACTACCAGACTGGGCAAAACACAATGTAACAGGAAACATGCAGCATTGCATCCCTCTGTCATATTGGGAATCACCACCACCCTTAAAATTGTGGGTCTGGAGACTCTATGGGGGTGGGGTAGGGTTGGATGGGACAACATGGAAAAAAAGAGCAACCTCTTCCAAAAGACTACCTACCATGGACTGAAAAGTGCTTGGAGTCTTTCTTACCACCTGGCTGTGAGTACTGGGGTAATGGTAGACCAAAGCAACCTTTGAGTCTTAACTCTGTCACTCTAGTGGTCACAATATTATGATTTTAAAAAAACCTTTAAATTATGACATGACTGTCCTCCGTTGACCAGCAAGTTCAAAAGACACTTCGCCAATTCCGAGCATTTTCCCATACTAGCCACTCTTAAATGTGATTTACTGTGAGATGAATGCTTGTCCAATTGAATTCAGTTAACAGTCGTTAAGTGGCGGAGCTTAAAATAGGGCAGTCACTACTTTTATGGGGGTGTTTTTTTTAATTTCCTTCTGGAGTGCAACTTTACCATTGGACTAGTGCAACACAACAAATAATATTTTAAATTAATTCCAACTCGAAATGAGCCCCTGGTGGTCTGTGCAATTGGGGTTATCATTCACTATGGTAGAGAGGACCACAATGTTTTCTATCCATAAATCTTGGTGTGCTGCGCCAACTTATAATTGACTTTTGATAGTTTGCCAATTAAAAACAGGTGGCAGCCGCCCTTACTTCCCTAAATGCTGCCAAGCACATTACTAGGTATTACAACTTCTATTTAACTGAAAAGGTTTAGAGCAAGTCTCATGCAATGATTAGCCTAGTATTGTCCTCTGTTTTATACTCCAGAAATAATCAGCATTCTATACCAAGCAATGATCAGAATATTATAGAGCAACGGTGACTAACACATCATAGCCCAACAATCACCAGCATTTTCTAACGCAATAATGATGACCATGTTGTATTCATAATTTACAAGACAAGCACATTATATAGAACTATGACCAACATATAATAACCCCAGTAATGACTAAACTATTACACTCATAAATAATCAGCATAATATTTCTCAAATCATTCATGGTATGCTATATATGTATCCCCATTAAAAGCAGCATATAAAAATGATAACAATTTTTAAATTACCTATTATTGGCAAGCATCCCAGTACTGTAACGATATATACATTTACCAATTAAGCAGTGATTTTATCCCTTTCAATGCTTCTCTTGGTGACATTACTCTTACTGTAAGGTTTTTTTCATAATATCCCTTTATGTTATTTATAGTGTCATGTTTAAAATATACTTAAAGAAAACAAAAAAACTATCTTTCCCCATTTTTGTGGCATACCCTTATTAAATTGTTTAGCACCACTCCTCATAGTAAATGCAGGAAGAAAATGTCTTTGATCACATCTATCTGTATGACATGCTCAATGAACGGCAGCAATGATTTTACATTTTTCCCTTCCTTTCCACGAACATCTTGGAACTTTCTGGATTACTAGATCCCATACATACATACATGCTTACATTTTTTTATCTAATTTTTGCAGAGTCTGGGAGGCGGGGCTGTGTAAATTGCATCATTAAACCTTGCCCCAGCTGCTCAGCATTGCAGTTTCCTGCACAACACAGCGGGGGTGGGTCAGGATGACGTGGTTCGCTGTGAATCAGGTAGTTAAGCCACTTAACTAAGAAAGTGGGCTGGATGCGAGAGGTTGCACTGCTCTCTCTGGAGTCTGGGAGAAACATGAAATTTGTGAGTCTTCATGGCATTCCAGTAGAGTAGGCATCTATTCATACATGTAAATAGTATATACAGCTGTGGCCAAAAATATATTGGGACCCTTGCAGGTCTTTTTTTCAATAAAGCACTTATTGTCCAGAAAATTGTTCAAATTAAAAATATTTTTGTAGTATTAGATCTGAAGTAGGCGACTCTCCTTCACTTAACTGAACTCACTTGTGATGAGTAGCAGGTGCCTGGAACATATAAAACGCCCAATAAACCAGCTTGAATAGAGAAAAGGACTTATGCTGACCTTTACAAACAGGGTGCAACAGTTTTAACACAGACCATCCATTTCTAGCTTGATGAAAGTGGGTTATATGGTAGGTGGACCAGGAGGGCCTCGCTGCTGAGTGAGAGACATATGAAAGTCTCACTGGAGTTTGCCAAAAGACAAGTGAACAAGTCAAATTCCTTCTGGGAAAATAACCTGTAGATTGATAATACCAAATTAGAGCTTGTTGGTAAAGTACATCACCCCTGTGTTTACAGAAAGCAAAATTAATCTTTCAAAGAAAAAAAAATCTACCGTACAGTGAAAATGGAGGCGGTTCAGTGATTTGTTGGGGACTGCTATTCTGAATCTGAAACTGGATGAATTGGCTTAGCATTAAATTTGGAGATTGGTTTGCCATTTTGGAGTACAATGTTGAGCCCAGTGTCGGAAAGTCTTTGTTGAAGGCCATGGGTCTTCCAGTAGAACAATGACCATACAGGAATTGTTGGAAGACTAAACACTGAACTGTTCTTAAATAGCTAGCAATTATTCCAGTTCTAAATCCCATACCTCTGGAAATATCTGAAAACAGCTGTTGGGAGAAGGCACTCTTAAAATCTGGGAGAACCAAAGCAGTTTGCATTAGGAGTGGACAAAACTGGCAGTAGAGAGGTGCAGGAAGCTCACCCATGCCGATAGGAAGCGTTTGATTGCAGCTATTCTCACCAAAGGCTGTTCTACAAATTATTAAGTCTAGGATGTCAATAATATTGGCAATGCCATTACTTTTAATTCTCTGATTTTAAAAGGCTATAAAGTTGTATAATATTAACAGATAAAGAACTATAGAGACCGAATTATGTTTAGAGGAAATTTGTCAAAAATGTAACGTTAGATTCCTCCTTATCAAACTTCAATAGAGGTCCAATGGCCATTCAGATTCAGGTTTTACGTACTGGTAAATATTTGTGAAGTTTATCCGGCATCTTTCATACCAGAAATTTCGCCGAAGGGAACAAAATAAGAACATTAATGAAAAAGGTTTATGTATGTTTCCGCTTCTGTAATCCGCAATAGCAAAATCTTAATTTCAGCCTTTCTTTTTGTCTTGTGAAGTTAGAACCATGCAGATAATTTGGAGATAACACTCTGCAAAATGTATTCAAGAGGATATCCTGTCGAGAAAACACTCTTACATAATGAAGATAGAACAACAAAATTTGATTTAATTGATCCACTGGAGTAATGAGAACATATCAAGGAACATTTCTAAAGATGCTGACATAGAGCTTTTTTTGTTTCAGGGCTGCAGGCCAACAGTCACATGTTAACAGAATGGGACTGATGTAGTATTTACAGCAGTGGAACATACATCACTATATATACTGTTTATGTTAATGGGGCGTAGAAGGCAGAGCACTGCATTTGTGTTTAGGGGTCGTGCTGAATGATATAGATGAGCAAAGGTTTGGTGAAATTTTACATTTATAGAGTTTAGCTTATAACAGTCATTTTTGCGTTATTGGGAACTTCCAGGAATTCAATAGTTTTCGCTATGGATTGTTATTTCACTCGATGCTATTCCATGTAGCATTTGTAAATTTGCATCTTATGGAATTTATAGTTTATGATCAGAGCTGGAATGATCACTGTTAATTGAGTACTGTGAAGTGTGGTTATGGTAGGACTGGGGACACGAACAGCCAAACTCTGCCATTGAAACTTGCAACTTTTGTAGATTAATGGATAATTTACTAGCATTTATTTATATAATGCCAACATATTTCACAGCTCTTTACAATTGGCAACAAACACTGACCTCTGTCTTTTTTTTTTTTTTTTTTACCAATGAACAGAACAGAGGGCCCCGCTCTTATAATCTATAGGAAAATACATAATATATGAGATTAATCCACATACCCATACTACATTGCAATATTAAAAGTGCTTTGTGGAGCTATATCCTAGGTAGGTTGAGAGGATGGTTCCAGTATTTGGTAAGCTTGCCTGAAAAGGTGAATGTTTGGAGATTAGAGGAAAGTCTTGTTGTGCGAGGGAGAGAATTCCAGAGAGTGGGTGCAGCCCCGAAAAATCCTGTAACCAGGAATGGGAATTGTTAGTGAGTGTGGTGAGCAACACAGATCTTGTGTTGAGCGGGCTGGTGGGAGATATTTTGAAACAAATAATGAGATGTATGTTGGTGTAGTTTTTTCATGGCCTTGTATGTTAGTAGAAGTATTTCATATCGGACGCTGTAGAATACAGCAACCAATTAATCCATATAATATGTTCATATAATGATCTCTATCCCCTAAACCCAATTCTCCCCACATTAACGAAAGTCGCTCTGGATCTCGAGACAACATTATCATATCTTTATAACGTGTTTATGTTGAAATCTACATATAGTAAGATCAGGGCCAGTTCAAGGCAGTGGAGGCCCCAGAGCTGAGGGTATTGTGAACCCCCCCCCCCCCTCCCGATATATATACAGCACTCGCTGAAGCCTGCAGGCTCCTCTTCTTTCTTCTTGTCCTGTTGGCCATGCGGAGATCTCACGTGACTGAGTCATTAGCTGCGCCTGCCCAGAATGAATGGCAGGCCGCCCCCGGTGTATTGCATAAAAATATTTGTTCGGGCCCCCCAGCTGCCCGAGGCCCCTGAGCTCTAGCCCACAAAGACCATTAGGTTAATCCGGCTCTGAGTAAGATATGTGCAACTCAAAATGTACACATAAATGTGGCTTTTTTTACTGCAGCATATTTTACACTTGCGCTTTTGACGAAAATGCGTCCATCTCTAAATACAGCCCTTCATCTTCAGTTGTGGAATTGAATGAAGAGAACGTGCCAAAGGGTGCAGGGAAGAAGTTGAACAGGTTGTTGTTTGGGGTAGAGGATACTATTTCATCTATGAACTTATCAATCTTGTCCTTGAAGCAGAAAGCAAAAATCTTGGACATTGATGGTAGTCTGAAGGGTTGGTTTGAGAGGTCTGAGAAGAGAAATACATGTATTAAAATGAGTTATATTAGTTGAATATTTTGCAGAACAGGTTGATAATGTTGTTAATCTCTACTCTAAGTTAACATTACTTATATGTCAGTTTGGCAATAAACTTACAGATATTTCCAATATTGCAATTGTATTTGTTATTAATTGTAACTCTTCCCCATTCACAGATTGTATTTTTTTTTTGCTGGCCCACAGACTGATCACACAGGGTTGGATTGCTGAATAGAAATATAAGATAATAGATTATTGCAATGTATAGCCAGACATTCCCTAAAACTTGGTTAATAATTAACTCATAATTTTATAGCATTTTTATTGCACCAGAAAAGTTCAGAGCTATTGTAATGAGCGCTTCGCTTGCTGGACAATTGAACACTTCCTGCCTGTACCATCTGTGTGAGCAGAAATTTGTGGCAATCTCATGATTGACCAACATTTTTGGGTGTCTTTTATAAATAGCAGCCGAAGCTTTGTTTATGTCTCGGCTAGATTTATATCGCCTGAGCATTAAGGATACAAGTAAGCATAATAAAATAATAGCATGTTTATATATATAAAAAAAGACAGGAATATGCTTTCTTGAGAAAATACTATATGCTTCCCTTAACTGGCTTTTGATCTACTATAGCTCAGTTTCACACTTTGTAGAGTTATTTATGGTAACATCTCAAAACGTTTTATTAGCTTGGAATGTCATTTCCTCTATTTGACACTTGTCACTCTGAATTAAATGATATATTATGTGTTTTTACATATGTAAACATTCTATTAGTTTATTATATTTAGTTGTGTCCTGAATGGTTTTTCGCTCTCTCTTGCTCGCTCTCTCTTGCTCGCTCTCTCTCTTGCTCGCTCTCTCTCTTGCTCGCTCTCTCTCTTGCGCGCTCTCTCTTGCGCGCTCTCTCTTGCGCGCTCTCTCTTGCTCTCTCTCTCTTGCTCTCTCTCTCTTGCTCTCTCTCTCTTGCTCTCTCTCTCTTGCTCTCTCTCTCTTGCTCTCTCTCTCTTGCTCTCTCTCTCGCTCTCATAATTAGACATAGAATTAAGCTGTAACTCCTATTTATAAGATTACTCTAGAAACGACCATTACCTAGCAGAGGTAGAGGTTAACACAGGCGGAACTAAGGTTCTGGATACTCAGTTTTATGTAATTGTAAAGAGGGGAGTTCCTTTTTGGAAAAAAAAAAAATCCTGATATTCTATTTTGAAAGATGTGTTACCACACTGTGCAACTGTCATGTGTATTTTTGTGCATTTGTATGTGTCATGTTATGTGTAACTGACACTTAAATAAAAAACAAAAGGAAAAGTAGAAATTATTTCTGATTTTAAATTTTTGTTTATAGATATATTGTTGCTGGACAATTGTATTCGTCAATGTCCTTTGTGTTTCTCTTCGGAGGGATAACCTTGAGTCAGTCTGTGATAATAATTGGATGAGATCTATTTATATGCCGGGCACAAGCATTATGGCATTGAATGGGTCAGGAATACATGGAGTTAATGCATTTTTTTAGATTAGATTTGAACATCTAGGCAATAAATGGCGCGTTCTACGTATCACAATAAATTTGTATCACAATTATGTGGTTGATGTTGTGAAAGGTTAATGCATTCTCCACAATGTAATTGAAGACCATGATGGATGTATATTTGAAGACACATAGAAACAACCCTTGTCTGAAATCAATTCTTCTGTCGTTCATGGAACCAAATAATCGCCTCTTATAAGGTAGAAATTTGTCAATTACTCTGTTTCTTGATGGCGTGTCGCCTTGACAGCTGTCCAAAATAGTATTAGCATATGTTGTATGCAAATTAATTTTTTTATGTAATATTGTAAAGTTTTCATTTAATTGTTAATTATGACAATTATTGTTTGTTAGAACAATATTAAAAGTATTCACATTTTTTTTTTTTTTAAAAAATGCAGAATATTCTTAAATATACACTTTTGTATTTGTTATTTTTCTTTTTTCTTTTTTTTTTTAGGTAAATGCAAACATGTGTATGGCTAACATAAAAACATTTACCACATGTGTGTTACACAGAATTAAACTCCCAATATAAAAGTGTGTCACATTCAACTGTGCTTAAACTATTACAAACCTGATATTATTACCAAATAAAGCTTTTCACAATAACTGTTTAATATTTTAATATGAATATTTAATTGCGGTTGGGTAGTATAGGTGCACTGTGACTGATTGTACAGGGTGATTCAAAAGTCGCAGTACACCCTTTTATTTAAAAAAAACCTCTACAGGAATTGGGCCGATTGGCCGATTTCAAGATGGCGCCCATGTTTGGTACATACCGTAAAAGATAGACCACGTCACCCATACCTTACTGGAGTATTCAGGTTTCCCAATTTCCTGTAGAGTTTTTGAAATAAAAGGGTGTACTGCAACTTTTGAATCACCCTGTACTATCATTAGTATTGAGAGATTATTGAAAACAATGAATCTGGAGCGCAGACTGAGTGTTATTTTGAATAGTACCATTTGGGGAGATGGAAGGAAGTTGTTCCATCAATAGGATAGGTGTTGGATTTATAGATGAAGTGACTTTTATTTCAGGCTGTTCTGTATGACTGAAATAATACAATATATTGATCTTCTCTTACATTCAGAGATGAATACAGAGAATCAGGGAACATTTGGTTATCTACAACTGTGAATATTGTGGAAATATCATGTTTTTTTTAGATTGTATTAAAGATAATCTTTAATATTGCTATGCGTTCTTTTGACATTTTTTTTGTGCAGGATTCTACTTGCACATTCGTCATAGTGGCTTCTCCATTAATTTAGGGTTTCCATGGTTTTATGGAAAGTAAGGACAGAATTTGTCAACATACCCAAGATTTATTCTATTGAAGAGATGAACCAGATTCAATTCAATACTTCCTTTGTAGTACGAGAGTCTGCTTTTTCCAGTTTTTAGCAATTTGGAAACCTGTAGAACTTTTGAAATCCCGTAGACCTGTTTTGCACTGGATTTTGCGGATTAGCACGTCCACATCAATGTGGACTAAATAGAAAGTCATATTCAGTAGCGCTCTGCACTAGCTCACAGGAGCATGGTGTAATAGTTGCTGCTAGCGTCTAAGCTCTGTTTGTGCATAGCAGGCAGATCAGAATATGCCGTTGGTCGTCAGACACAGGAAACCCACATCCCCAGCCTGGAAGCCAATTACCAATATGTGAGTGACTCACGCTTCATGGCAAGATGCTTGAAATGATGATGCTTTGAGAGCAAGCCCTATAATAACCATGGCTGCCCAGGCTTTGAACCAAGGTTGCTGTGGTGTGTGACACATAGGGTCATTACCTGTGTTATAAGATCTGTTCAAATATAATGGATATAGTTGGAGAGCGGTGTTACCGAAAGCTTTTGGTCACTTGTCCAAAACTTAGCTGTCACTGTTTGAGAACTGGCCCAGAGCTTAATGTGCAGTATACTCCCTGTAATAAGCAAGAAAACAATTTTCTTTTATTTTGGAGTGATTAGTCACTTTAAACGGGAAGTAAACGTGCGTGTGTGAGTGACAACACATTGTTCTATGTAGCAAATACAGTAAATAAATGTGAATTTATGTCAGTAGACTCCTGGGGTAAATGTATCAAGCTGCAAGTTTCCAGCAGGTTTGAATAGTGCCAATGTTGCCTATAGCAACCATTTAGATTCTAGTTATAATTCTTTAGTAAATTCTACAAAATTAAAGCTAGAATGATTGGTTGCTAAAAGCAACATCACCATTTTTTTTCAAACATGCCAGAAATTCACAGCTTGATACATTTACCCACAGGCATTTTATCTCTCATGAAAAGGAGAGAAATGTTTAAAGGGATATAGAAGGCACAGGGCTGAGACCGACCTGTTTGCAAGAATGAAGCATTGCTGCTTTCCTTACTCTATATATGACCGCTGTAGGGAAGCAACCTCATCCTGGGTGATTTCAACATCCCCTTTGATAACCCACCTTCCAAAGCTGCTTCCAAACTACTCTCTCTAACCTCCTCATTTGACCTTTCCCAGTGGATTGAATCATCTACTCATCAGGACGGCCATTGCCTTGATTTTGTTCTCTGTAGACTATGCTCAGTTTCTAATTTCCTTAACACACCATTCCCCCTCTCGGATCATCACCTTAATGTCTAACTCTACCAAGCCTCCTCATACCCGCAGAAATCTTAATTCTATTAATCTTCAACAATTTTCCACCTCTCTCCAACACCTTC
Source organism: Mixophyes fleayi (assembly GCF_038048845.1). Lineage (NCBI taxonomy): Eukaryota > Metazoa > Chordata > Amphibia > Anura > Limnodynastidae > Mixophyes > Mixophyes fleayi. The sequence continues at coordinate 145,746,860 of NC_134402.1, forward strand.
TCTCCCCTATCTCTACATTCTCCTCCCCTGAGATGGCAGTACCTCATTTTCACCAAACCTTAGCATCAGCCCTTGATCAAGTGGCTCCAGCGACTCTTTAGACTACACGTAGACTTTAATGTCAGCCGTGGCACACTACAGCAATGCGAAATCTTCAAAAACGTTCCCATAAAGCAGAACGTCCCTGGCGTAAATCTCGCACCTCTAATGACGACTTCACATATACTTCTATCTAATGCTCCTATCGAAATGCTCTGGACACTGCAAAACAAACATACTTCCAATCTCTTATCTATACTCAGGCTTTTAATCCCAAACACCTTTTTAACACATTTAAATCGCTTCTCTATCCTCCCACCCCGAACCCTCCGTCTACTACCAGTGCCCAGGATCTTGCTTCCTACTTCAAGGACAAGATTGCTTGTTGAGGAAGAGGATACCATTTCTAGTCTAATGTTATCAATCAGCTCATTTCCTTCCCACCACCCTCTGACACCCTCTCTTCATTTGACCCCACAAATGAAGAGGAAATTTCTACAATCTCTTATTATCTTCCTACTCTACCTCCTGTCCTCTTGATCCCATTCCCTCACAAATTGGTAGATCCCTGTCTCCTGTGCTCATTTCACCTCTAACTAAAATCTATAATCTCTCGCTCTCTACTGGCATCTTTCCATCACTATACAAGCACGCAGTGATTACTCCTATTCTGAATGAACAAGATTCCGACCCAAAATCTCTCTCAAATTACCGTACCATCTGTCAGCTCCTGTGCCCCTTCAAGCTTCTAAAGAGACTTGCCTACACTCGACTCGCATGCTTCCTTTCCGCAAACAACCTGTTGGATCCTCATCAGTCTGGCTTTCATTCTCAACACTTCACAGAGAGTGCGTTGACTAAGGTTGTCAATGATCTGATCACTGCTAAAACTGAAAGCCATTACTCTCTGCTAATTCTCCTGGATCTCTCGGCTGCATTTGACACTGTTGACCACTCTCTCCTCATACAAATGCTGCAATCCCTAGGTCTTCAATACACTGTTCTATCCTGGTTCTCATCCTACCTTTCTAATCCCTATTTCACTGTTAATTTCTCTGGGGCCACCTCTGCTCCGCTTCCTTTATCAGTTGGAGTACCGCAAGGCTCAGTGCTAGGTCCTCTGCTATTCTCTATCTATACCGCTTCTCTTGGAAATCTAACAAGTTACTTTGGATTTCAGTATCATCTCTATGCGGATGATACCCAAATTTATCTATCCTCTCCTCATCTCTCGACATCTGTGTTGTCCCGTGTAACTGACTGTTTTTCTGCCATTTCATCTTGGATGTCCTCTCGCCAACTCAAACTTAATCTTTCTAAAACAGAGTTAATAATATTACCACCCACCAAAAAGAGCATACCTGACATTTCTATCTCTGCAGATAACATGACCATAAATCCCACCCCACAAGCTCGTTGCATAGGTGTAATCCTTGACTCACACTTATCCTTTGTTCCCCACATCAATTCTATATCTAAGTCATGTTACCTACATCTAAAAAACATTTCCAGAATTCGCACATATCTCACACAAGACACTGCAAAAACCTTAATTCATGCACTCATCATCTTCCGCATTGACTATTGCAATTCCCTCCTTACTGGTCTTCCCCAAAACAGACTCAAACCCCTACAATCTATTTTGCACGCAGCGGCAAGATTGATTTTTACTTGCAAATCATTATTCCTCTGCCTAATCACTCTGTATGTCTCTGCACTGGTTGCCTGTTTTCTACCAAATCCAATATAAAATACTTTTACTAACCTACAAGTCCATCAACAAAGTTGCACCAACATACATCTCCTCTCTTGTCTCAAAATATCTCCCAACTTGGCAACTCAGATTTGTACAAGATCTGTGTCTCTCACCCACCCTCATTACATCCTCCCATTCCCGGTTACAGGACTTATTTCGGGCTGCACCCACTCTATGGAATTCTCTCCCTCGCACAATAAGACTCTCCTCTGGTCTAAAAACTTTAAAGCATTCTCTGAAAACCCACCTCTTCAGACAAGCTTATAATATTCCTCAATCACCCTCTTAACCACACTACATTACCCTATTACCACCCATTACACAATTTCGAACAAGACAACTACCCACTGACCAACATTGTTGTGTGACAGGATCATTTAGTTTGAGTCACTTTTACCTTTGCAGTGTGGCTGGATTGAAATGCAAAATTTAGACTTAACCTCATGTATTAAACTCCCATTTTCTCATAGATTGTAAGCTAGGGGCCTTCTCACCTCTGTCTGTTTTACCCAGTTTATTAGTTTACTGTGTTTGTCCCCAATTGTAAAGAGCTACGGAATATGTTGGCGCTATATAAATAAATAAATGATGATGAATAAGACCGAGATCAAAGGCTATCTTCCGGACCCATGGCTGTAAAATATAGGAAACTGTGTCTAATGTGTCCTAATGTTCCCAGCACTAATCATGGAAAAGAAGATAAGAGCAGCAGCAAAGTTAACAGTACATTAGTTTCCAGGATGCTAGTTAATCACAAGTATCACTTTTTGTAAAGGGTTTTTAAGCACACTCTAGGGCAGATTCAATTCACCCACATTAGTCTAGGATTAAGGCAGCGTTACTATTACCTTCAATACATTCATTTTAACGTGGATTTTTACTTGTGGCCCCAAGAGGCGTGAGCAAAATTCAGCATTAAAATTACCGTACTAGCGGTAATACTGCACACTTTTACTTTACGAGCGGTAATAGTGCACAGGCTGCGTTATTCTTAGAATAACGCTGCTGACTTGAATTGGCACTGTTTTGTCATGTGGTTTAATTTTCAGAAAGGTCAGCCTATCACAAGTATTAAATCTCTTGTGAATATCTTTTTAGACCTAAGATGCTACTGCTCCTTTGTGTATTGCATCAAATCTGTTCTTGCTCATAAGAGTTGCCTACACCTAGAATGTCTGGGTGATTCCCAGATTAGGTTGAGATATCATTGACTCCCGAGATAAAAGGCAATTTGCCTGGAAGGGTGTTTACCTGCCTGCAGGGGGCGACCTTTGGCGATAATCGTGTCTTTTAGATCAGCCCATCTCATTGAACACTATGGGGTATATTTACTAAACTGCGGGTTTGAAAAGTGGAGAGGTTGCCTAGGGCAACCAATCAGATTCTAGCTGTCATTTTGTAGAATGCATTAAATAAATGAAAGCTAGAATCTGATTGGTTGCCATTGGCAACATCACCACTTTTACAAACCCGCCGCTTAGTAAATCTAGCCCTAAGTGAGAAGGGGTGGAATGACTATGCATCATCATATGCTTTGCCCCCACTCTATTTCAATATGAGGTATGAAAGTAGGCAAGTATGTTCTAGTGCAATGTATGTACATACTTTATTTCTTATGTAGATTGCAAGTTGTGGATAAGAGTTAAACAAGTTTAACATTGTATTTATTTTATGGCTATATCACACTCTCCCATCTGTCTTGGCTAAATGAGTTTCCAGTAATCGGTCCCTGTCTTGCAGTACAGGCCTGCACATCTGGGAAAAAGTTTTAGAACAATTGCTGTGTTACAGTTGCTTGCACAAAATGAAAACTACAATAGTGTGAAATCTTAAATTATGCAATGATGACATTTGTAGCAATGATCCAATCTGTTAGCATATTTAACAGTCAAGCCAAAAACTATCCCGTTGTTGAAAGAAATAGATTCCAGAAATGAATCCCCATGCTGCTGTGCGTGCCTTTGCAAAATGTTGCCTGATTATACCATTTGTACTTTAATGATCCGAAAATGTATGTCATTGGCTTATGATTCCACTTTACATAACAGTTTAGTTGTATGGTAATGTAATTTATAATTTGCATAAAACCTTTGTCTGATGTAGAATAAAACATATCATTGGTGTTAGCATAATAGTGGAGGTGCTCACTGGGTATATGTGATTTACAGATATCTGTGTTATATCATATACCTGTGTCTTGAATTGACATTTATTTCTAGTGTAGTAACTTAATGTACAATGTTCATAAACAGAAACATGGTAATGTTATCTTTGTAGCATGATACAATATCTCATTGTTATATGTCGCATCTAAGTATATATTATTTAGCCAACAGCTCCGATGTTGGAGCACTTAATATGTAATTGTGGCTGGAATTAATAGTATTGCTATTTTCATTATATAACTTGGTCCTGGTTGCTGTTTTACCTGGCAATGGGCAGAAATTGGCAAGTATTATGATGGCACTAGTTTCGAGCCATGTTGGTTCTATACTTTGTGTATTTGATGTATATTTGATGTATTTGTAAGTCCTGCAATATACATGTTTGCTTCCCTTTCTGATATTTGCTTACAACATTCATCAGCTCATTGCCAGACTGTCGGCATAGACACAAGTCAGTTGCTACGAGTGGCTACAATGTTCAAGACTACATAATAAAAGTAGAAAACGGTCATTCTGTAATGATGTTGTGCTACCAATATCTGTATAAAGCAGAAGTGACACATTTATAAACTGTGATTTGATTGTACCTTGATAATTCACCAGTCTAAATTTGTATTAATTTCTATCATGAAGTAACCCTTTATCTTTTTATCTGTTTCAGTTTTTGGGGATAGCCTTTCTTGGAGTTGGTCTTTGGGCATGGAGTGAAAAGGTATGTTTTTTTTTTTTTAAAAATGCTTTTATAGTAAATGGAAGACAATACCATATATTTACTGTATGTAATATATATCAACTAGATTGATTTTTGAATATAAAGCCTCAGTTACCCTAATTAATTAAATAGAGCCTCCTCTCTGCTAGATGTGGCTTTAGCAACACTCCTGACACATCGGCTCAGCTACATTGTAAAGCGTAGGCCCCGGTACAACATTAGCGAGTACCGGTTCTTTATATTTAATATTTAGTTTGAAGGGTGTTGCTTTACAAATGTTTTGTTCTTTTAATAAAATGTGAGGGTGAACGGGGCTTTAATAAAACTGTAACATGCCTCAGCTGTTCTCTTCAGCAGCATTTCATCTGCTCAGTCTGCCATTGCACTTAGTGCTTATGTGTGTGGAGAAGCTCTTTAAATGGAGTTATTATCGTCACAGAATTTTCCTAGCAGTGGTAAATATATGTAGGAAATACATGCAAACACAAGAAACCTCACTAGCTGTCAGTAGAAACTTTGTTCCCTTAACTCCCTATTATTTTGGGTACAATCTTACATGGAATTATTGTTTCAATGTGTCTGGACATATTTGTCTCTCACTAGAATTTAGGGTTGATTTAAGTAATGTCTTTAAAATAAAAAAATATGAATGCTTTCTTTCAGTGAAAACTAAAGTGATTTTGTCTTTAATGTGCTCATTAATTTCCATGATTCACTTTATAATTACATGTTTGTGCCTCACCAATATTAAATTATTCTATCATGTGGCAGGTATGTCGCATTATTAAAACAGTTGGGAGATAATGGACTACTCTAAACTCCAGTTCAAAAATTGTGGGCTTGCTGAGGTTGTGAACTTCATTTTCTTTCTTCTGCCTTTGTTACTGACAGCACAGAACAGCTTTTGTCTTTTAAAGCACTGTTGTCTTATGGATTGGGGACATGAGGAGCTGGTGGCATATACTCCCACTGTAGTTTCCGCTCTTAATGACTCCTTTCCACTTAACATTCTTCAGTGTGTTGCTGAAAAGGTGCAAGTCCATGTGATTATTGTACAGTTAAAGTATGAAGTCTAATCTGTTTCACTTTTCCATTGATCAGATCCAATCTCATGTCCCCTTATCATAATGACATTTTACAACAGTTTTCTCTGTACACCGTCACTATATCTTGTAATAGCTAAATAAGAAAATACCATATAAAACAATCAGCCTGATTTATTAAGGCAAACAAAGCAAAATAAAAAGGAGTAAATTTGCTCCTGGAAAACCAATGTTATAAAGCAAGTGGTGCTATATTAATTTATTATTTTGTATGTAAGGAAAATACTAGTTGCTTTATTATGTAGCACACAAATACTTGATAGATTTATTTTTACACTGATATTTAAAGTTCTAGATTTCATCTAGAACATGCCCTATCTCATCATCATCACCATTTATTTATATAGCGCCACTGATTCCGCAGCGCTGTACAGAGAACTCATTCACATCAGTCCCTGCCCCATTGGGGCTTACAGTCTAAATTCCCTAACATATACACACACAGACAGACAGAGAGAGAGAGAGACTAGGGTCAATTTTTGCTAGCAGCCAATTAACCTACTAGTATGTTTTTGGAGTGTGGGAGGAAACCGGAGCACCCGGAGGAAACCCACGCAAACACGGGGACAACATACACACTCCACACAGATAAGGCCATGGTTGGGAATTGAACTCATGACCCCAGCGATGTAAGGCAGACATGCTAACCACTTAGCCACCGTGCTGCCCTCAACTATAAATCTGTCCCCACATTTTAAATGTAATCCCCCCCACCCTCCAATACAACATGGTTTTGCCAAGATGCAAATTTACTCCTTTTATTTGCTTTGCTTGCCTTCATGAATCAGGCCCAACGTGTTTAAAACACAGTACACCTTTGAGTCTAATGTACTGTAGACAGATTGTTTTTGTTTGGAATGTGTGTTTAGCTAATATGTATAAACGTGCAGAAATGATAGTACATAGCACTGTACAGTGTTGCATAGTATGGTGGCACTATTTAAATAAACAATATTAAGTAAGTGCGAGATATAAGTTAAGATAGTAAGGTTTTATTAGTCATATTAACTATATCCCAAATATCAAAGATGTGCAGGCCTAATGTCTATTGCTGATAGCAAGTCTTTGTAGCATTAATAGGTGGCATTGCTTCTTTAAGCCCAGGCGTTGAGAGATTGGGAAGCAAGCGTACTACTGGGATAACATGGAAGAGAGCGCAAGGGGACCAATGGGTTAGTTCATTGGAGAAGCAACAAGATCACTGGAGAACATCAAATGAGAAGGAAGAGGATAATACACAAGCAGATGTAGAGTACACTGTGGTGGAATACAGTATTTAAATAGTGGTAGACAGTTTGGGGAGTTATGCAGGGCTGCCAATCCAGCACCAGTATACAAAAATACCCAACAGATTATTAAAATTCAAAGTTTATAGGAAGTTATGAAGGAAAGAGACAATGTTGAAGGATTGAGCTGACTTTGGGGAACAGTGGCGTACAGGGATAGACACTGATGGAGGAGAAAAGGTCGAGAAGTGAATGGAGAAAGAAAATAGGTAGAACCTTATCACTGCCAACACTTAAATGGAAGCATTTAATATAAAAAACACAGAGCATTTACAGATGAGTGTATATGTGTGGTCATATCCTTGGATTGATTTATGTGAAGGAAAACACCACCACTATTTTTTTTTAATTGTATGTGCTCCTAATGAAAACAAATAACTTTACTCACAGTGTCACAAAACACACAGATTCCGTTTCAAAGATCACACATTGAGCAAGTCTTGGGTTACTCCACTTAATTCAGAAGGCCACCAGAATTTTTATACCAAAACAATTAACTTTAAATCAACCACAGGTATCAATACCCAAATGATACACTGTATTTTGCTTAAATAGGGCATTTACTAACTAAGTGCTCTAGTGCATGAATTCCTCAAGAGCACAAAGGCAAAACTTTAATAAATGAAATTTAATATAGCAAAATAACCACAATGCTTGTGGTAACAAAATAGTAATAATATGACACAGAATTAAAATTATGTAAGACAGTTTCTTTAACAATAATAGGGAGAAATACAGAAATAAAATAAAATAAAAAAATCTTGCAAAGCATGTACCTACTTTCCAAACAGTGTTGGTCACCAGGACTATGACAATTTTTGATAACATGCCATGTTTTTTTTAAGCATGCTTCTTCAGCTCCAACTACCCTCCCTTGTGAGTCAGAGAGGCAGTGTATATGCCAAGAAGTGGGAAGTTCACACATAGGTGTGAACCACAATCTATTCAGGAATGTCCAGGAATTCTTATACAGAACAAAAATGTCCTTTGAGCATCATAGTAATACATATGGTTATTTAGGTGTGTGTGTGTGTGTATGTGTATATATATATATATATATATATATATATATATATATATATATATATATATGCACATATACACACACACACATTTATTTATTTCGAATATAAATTATGAACAATATTAATTTGTTTCAGTATATGAAATCATGAAGACTGGACTTATAATGATCACAGCACTGTACCTTTTGAAGCCCCCATTTGGTGCCTGCACATAGCTCTTCATCTTGACATGCTGACTTAATCCTGTCCTGTTCTGTAGTTGGATGCGAATGTTTCAGACACTCCCAGTGACATGAATTGTCTAGCTGTTTACATTCAATTGTGGCAGTACATGTAGAGAGCAGTGCTTTTGCTGGCACGATCTCTGATTGATGAAACATAAAATAACCTATCTTCGTCAAGGACAACCACTTTCGTCGGACATAGGGATTTTCTCTGATTAAATATATAATTAGATAATTATATAAAAATACAAAGACATTATTTAAACTAAAAAATGATTGTAATGAATATTTAATTTTCATTTAGATCAATGAGAAAATAAAACATTAAGCCAGGTATATGAAGCACTGGTAATATAGGGGACTAATAATAAATCTACATCTACATGTCAGTAAACTGATGGAACAAGTTTGCCTAATGAGTTCTTGTATGTTTCACAGCATAAGCAGGATCTAAGCAAAATTATACAATATAAGAGTAACGTCCTTATATTTGTGGCACATTATTAAATATGTCTCCATTTCTTTACCACTATTTGTCCTCACTGTGATGCTCACATTACTTTATTTTCAATGTATTCACAATTCCTTTTCCAAAGCAGACGAGCGATAAGCTTGCATTTACCTTCTAGTCACAGCAGTTACAGCAAATGTTGTTAGAAAGGAAACCTGTGTTTTGTATTTAGTGGAAACCCAAGGAGATACAGTAAGTGACAATTACAGGCCTTGATGTAATTCGTACTGTCTGTCTGGCACCAGGTTGTGTCTATGCAATAAATCATATTTAGCACAGGGAAGCATCTGGGAGCAGTGACCTGGAATAAAATGCATTAGCAACACATCCATGTCAAGGCCTGCTGAATTTTCTGATCAACCTGATGCCGTTTTAAATGTATATCCTTTATAGCGTTATACTGTAACAGTTAGTTTGATGTTTTAGATATGGAGAATAAAATATTGTCTTTAGTTTACTGTGTGCATGTGGTTTTCTGCATGTGTTTGAGAGAAGAGAGGTCCTATATTGTGTAACAAACAGTGTGTAGAAAATGTTTCATGTAGTGCACAACACTATTATTACAGCTGGCAATGACAACACTTAGTGCAGAGCAGTGGAGACATTGCATATGGTCAGAAGCACTGTGCAGGTCTTGAGTACTTTGTTCTAGATGTAAGCGTTTCACAACGTGTGCTGTCTTCCTGTGCGTTCATATCATTAGAACGTCCTGCTTTACACTAATTTTTCTAAAAAAAAAACTTACACACTGGGTCACTCTTAAAGTGAAATATTATTTGGTTACCTAAAACAGAACAGGAGAGATGAAAACAAAAAAAACACAACTAAATACATGAAATGATGAAATTATTATTTCACACTGATCTGGTAATAATTATTATTGTGTTTCTATATTGTGGTTCAGTGGTAGATATATAGTACTCCTTTTGTCAGTCAGAACACCAACCAGACCCAGTATTTAGGAGGCAGAGGTGCTGCAACCCTGCTACCTTCCTAAATACAGGCTTGTGCTGAATGCAGTTTAAATCAGTGACAGCAATTAGATATGTAATTTCATTTAATTACACCTCTTATCATTTAAGTGTAATTTGAGCACACATCAATAATTGCATATAAATGTCTAGCTGTAGGAATTGCGGAGGAGCTTGTTAATAAAAGTGTCTTTGCACCACTTTGCCTTAAATTTTCCTTGTGATCTTAGAACATGCTTCTTTTGAGTCATAACAGGGTCTCTACTTTCCCTAGAGCACAAGTCATTGAAGGAGGTGTTTGATCTGCTTGGGCACAGTTGCTAGAGGGGACTGGTTGCTAACCAGAGTGGGAGAAAATGGTTCTACTGGGAAAAACGAAGTTAGGAGCCGGGAATCTTTGAATCATTATCTGAGATTCAATGTAATTATTTCTGCTCTTGTTTTTTAATTCCACACAGCAGTCTTACTACTGTTTTCAAGTGCATGGTCTTTTTCTTACTCCTTTATGTGGGTTCCAGTGAATTATATATGTTTATAATATTTATTTGGCATTCAGCTAGTATTGCCATTTCAGCCTATTAAAATGACAAGTAGGAAAAATACATAATTTATTGGTTATTTTATTGAGTTGAATGACATCCTGCATGAATACATAATGTTATTATTACTATTATTATCAGCAGCATCATCATCTAGTATTTTTAAAGTGACAACATTTTACAAACACTAAAACACAGTCAACCCCATGTGCATCTTATTTTAATGTGGAGCTATACTATAAATTGTATTATGCTGATTTATGAGGGAATGGCTCTAATACACCTCTCTGCTTTGTTTGCTCATAAAATCATAGCTCTGGGAAAGACCATGTTATATGAATCACTGATGGACATTTAGGAACTCAGAAAATTGTGGATGTTCAATGCCATTTTTCCTCTTTTTGTGACTTCACACACAACTTCACCCGTATTTCCAGATAAGTGGTATGGGTTGGCATGCCAGGATGGCGACGATTATGAAGGGACAATATTTTGTTCCTTATATGAAAATCTGACTGGACTGGGGTGTTCCATGCTGAATATGGGGGATACCACAGTCATGTGCCTCAATTTGGTATTCTATGCAGATAGTCTGATTCTTTTTAGTGAAAAGAGACATTGTAATTAACTTTAAATGGTGGAGTTTGGGCACAGGATCTTACTGAAAGAAACTGATAGACATTTTTTCTTGGACTTGCATCTTAAAAGCCTATTCAGTTAAAGAAAAAAAAATAATAAAAAAGTAACCTTTTTCACCTTACCTGGTATCCTTCTCTGGCGTTGGGTACTAAAATGCGATGCTGGCAACCCCAACAGGAGTAGGTCGTGCTCCTCAATATTCGGTTTGAATATGTCGTGCTGACTCGTGTCGGGGTTGCCAGCATCAGGATTTAGATTACCACTGCTTCTCTGTGCTGTTGAGGATTCCTAGTGAAAATAGGCCCTCACAATAGAGAACACAGTGTGCAGTGCTTGAGGTAGAGGTCCTGCCATAATGTTTCTCTGCAATCTTCTCAGCAAATTGGGTCCCTCTTGGAGGAGGCCAGAAATTAACCCACAAACTGGTTTGTTCCAAGAGCTCTAGACTACTCTGGATGTAAAACATGGTCCCCTATCCCTTTCCTTCTGCTATTTTCACTAGTAGAATTTGACCCCAAGCATTCCAAATTGTAACCCAATCACACCACCCAGCAGAGTGAATTCATAGTAGTCTATCCCTATAGATTACGTCTCCAATCTGGATTACTGGTGTTTCTATCCAAGGGATTCTCTCCACCCTTGTCTTGCAGCTCACCAATAGTCCTTCTTCTGTAGTCTTCTGTCAGTGGTCTATGCTCTGGAGATAGGTGTTTAGCATGGTGCTGTCACTGGTGGAAAGGATTGTCTATACCATGTGATTGACTGGATTTAGGACATAGGCAGTGCACATTGTTAACACCTTTTTTTTTTCTAAACAAAACAAAGTTGCAATTTGTAGATTTTGACTGACATCTAACCAGAGGAAGGATTCACCCTCCATTTACTCTAGCACAGCTAGGGGGGAATTCAATTCCCCCCGAAGCACCACCGCATTATAGATATTACCGTTATTACGGTAATATTAACCTGGCTTTCTGCTCGCAGCACAGGGAGCTGCAAGCAGGGAGCTGCAAGCAGAAAGCTGGCGTTAGAACTACCGTAATAACGGTAATAGTTTTAGCGCGGCGGTACTTCGGGGGGAATTGAATTTCCTCCCTAGTATCTCTATATTGTGGATAAATCTTGGAAGGAGCAACATTTTTGTTAATTTTTTTTTTCTTATTGCTTTCAGTTGATTTTTATCAGTTTAAAATGACTAATTGGTAGTATAATCGGTTGCACTGTTTTTCCTGTACTCTAGCAATTTTCTGTTGAACATTTTCAAAAACTAGCCATAGATTGCCAACACTTTAGCTTTGCACTGTTTTTTCTTTTAATATAAATATCCTTACACACTGTACTCTTGCCTCTATATCACTGTACATTGTCCAGGTCTCCGTATATCCACACCAAGCTTGGATATCAGTGCTGGATAACGGGTTGGGTACGGCTCCACGATGACGAGAAATCCGACACAGAGAAGACCTACAAGAAATAAACGATTTCATGAACAAACAACAGTAATATTGACAGACTTACCTGAAAAACGACTCTCCAGATATCCGATGTCAGCAGACGGCAGACAGGACCTCTGTCCGAATGGACGGCTCTCCGGCAGTAGTGTCTGATGTCAGTGCGACCTGAATGAATTTTAATTTAAAGCGGCAGTGTCCGGACCACGCAGGTTACCTGTTTAAACAGTTAACCTGCGTCGGACACTACTGCCAGAGAGCTGTCCATTCGGATTGAGGTCCTTCTGAATGGACAATAATGCTGTCGTTTTTTCATGAAATCGTTTTTTTCTTGTAGGTGTTCTGTGTTGGATTTCTTGTCATCGTGGAAGCGATTACCACCGGAAGTAACACCCCTAGGTTTGATGTTATGTTATCGTCATCATTTATATAGCACCACTAATTCCGTAGCGCTATACAGAGAATATTTGTCCCTCACATCAGTGCCCCATTGGAGCTTACAGTCTAAACTCCCTAACACACACAAACAGACAGAAACACAGACTAGATTCGATTTAATAGCAGCCAATTATCCTACTAGTGTGTTTTTAGGAGTGTGGGAAAAAAACAGAGCACCTGGAGGAAACCCACGCAAACACGGGGAAAACATACAAACTGCACACAGATAAAGTCACGGTCAGGAATCTAACTTATGACCCTAATGTTAAGAGGCAGAAGTGCTAACCACTAAGCCACCATGCTGCCATATGTTTCATTAAGCCACCCTCTTAGTACATGCTGCCCCCTTCCCTCTCTGCTTCATGTTATCCAGAAACTCCATTATCAGCCAGCCATAGACCTCTCCTGCTTATAAACAGTCACCCCATTATGGGCCCCTTACACTGTATCAACAATTACCCTACTGTGGCAGCCTTAAACACACAGCCTATTGAATTAGATAGGGGATTTACTGGTGGGATCCAAATGTCAGAGGGTCTAGTCATTTAGCAGTATCACAGTTAATCTGTTTTTGTTGCAGATGAGATCTACAGCAGAAAGACCACTCTTTGTTGTTCTAGTTTATTGGGGGGTTTTGCCAGTAGTCAAACAGAAGTTACACATGCATTTCTTTTATCCCCACCTTGTTTGCTGGGCCTTTTCTTAGTATGGGGCTTGTTCTCCTTACAGAGGAAGCTCTGGACAAACCTGTTCCTATAAACGAAGGTGTTGCAAAGCTAAAGATATTTCTCCTGTTGCAGTTTTTTTTTATGTGCTTATGTATTTATGGAGGTGTCGGAATTGCAGACTTTTTTTTTTTTTTTTTAAGGCGTTCAATACAGAATATAGCTTTGGCTCACTGTACTTTTCTCAATTTAGAAGGCAGAGGAATTAATGAAGTGTGAGTGAAAGATATGGATACTTAGAAATTTGTACACTCAGCATTAACTTTTCACTGCACATGGATATATTCAGGAGTCTATAACTGGTAGAGAGGATTTCAGCACATAAAATGGTTACTTAAATGATGTTTTTTGCATCTAGTCCAGTTTACTCTTGACTCATAAAAGGGCAGTTTAATCCAAAATGTTTGTGTTTTTAGTTTTTCTTTTTCTTTTCATCTTTCAAACCTGTCATTGCACGTAATCCTTACATACACTAGAATTATTGTGCTTTTCAAGAAGGGAGAGAAGATGCTAGCATTTGAACTCAATTTCCAGTAACTCATTGCTTTTGTGTTGGTGCACCAACAGGCAGTGTTTGCAGAGTACTCAATACAGGCATAGGGCACTTAAAGTACCCAACATGATCTAACAACTTGAATAATCATATTACAATTCATTTGTATGGTAAATACCATTAATACATGTATAATTATTAATGTATTAAGAATAGGACAGATGCTAAGAATTACAACTGGGAACCAAAAGAGGTGAAATGGCACTGGGTGCTCGGTTTGTCTTGGTCAAAGAAAGGCACCTCTATGCCTAAATATAAGTTAAGCTCCTAATCACAAAATAATTATACCTATGTAGAAGTTCCCATACTTAGAGATGAGCAGCATTTTCAAAATTGTTCTGCAAAATTGTAGTGTCATTCTGCATTTGGTCATGACATTTAGCATGTTTTACTAGCAGAACCTGGCCTCGAGCATTCTCAATACTACCCCAAACACACCACACACCAAAATAAATTGATAGAAGCCATCCCAGCCTTATTCATTGACTGTATATTCTGTGTCATGTGGACTTACAAGTACAGTGCAAAAAAATAGAAAATAAATGTTTCCCACACACTATCAGAACAATAAGGGTTCTATGCTCGCCATGGTCATTGAATTGGCTCTATTCACAACTTTCCAAGTTTTGCAGTTTACTTTCAAACTTCTCCCTGGTGACAGCCGCCAGGGAATCAATAGATGTCATTGGGGGTAACATAACCATGAGATACTTGTGGTCTTACTTGGCATGAGACCTTTGACATTCTGCGTGTGTGGAGAAAGATGGGAAATTATCAATTTGGGAAGAGCTTTTCTTTAAAATCTGTTATTGGATTCCTTGGATATTTAGTAACTATAATGTATGTATAATACATGTATTTGTTATGTGTGTACATATCATATGTCTTCTCTTCCTCTTCAGGGTGTGCTCTCCAACATCTCCTCCATTACTGACCTTGGTGGATTTGATCCTGTGTGGCTGTTTTTGGTAGTGGGAGGGGTAATGTTCATCCTGGGCTTTGCTGGATGCATTGGAGCTCTTCGGGAAAACACATTTCTCCTGAAATTTGTAAGTATAATGTAGCAGCACTCTTGTACATAGGGAGAACTGAGCATAAAGATGAGCTGCACCAAAACACAATGATGGTCATTACCTTCAGGGTGTGCCAATTCTAAATACATTATAACACCATAATACATTTAATAAAGGAAGAATATGTAAGTTCTACTATTTCTTATAATTGTTACCCTTCTTCAGTATACTGTTTTCTACCCTAGCAGTCTGCAGTTCTATTGCTGTCTATGGAAAACATTTTCAGCTGGCACAGTTTTCAATAGGTAGAAAATAAGTGAAAAAAATAGTAGTCTTCAAAAGTAGATTATCAAATATTTGTTATTACAGTAAAAACACCTAGCTGTAGAACAGTTTGTCACATAAAAATCACTAGTCAAAAAAAACAAAAGGGATTTTCTCAAATGTGAAACAATATAGTCTTTATTACCAAAGAAAACTCTAGGGGGGATATTCAGTTAAGCCACAAACATCGTAGCTTATTTTGTTATTACAGTACCGCAACATTGCTGATTTCTCTTCGCAACCCTGTGGGGTGCTTTCGGAAATCCGCGGTGTTGTGGTAACACGGGGTGCTTTGGCATCCATTCCAGAGGCAGTTCGAATTTAATTGAATATACCCCTAGGCAAGTGGTTCCCAAACTTTTGCAGTTCGCGGCACCCTTTAGAGTCTCCAAATTTTTTCAAGGCACCCCTCCAATATAATTATTGAGCAGTCCTGTTTTAGAAGTAGTTGGGTCAAAAAATTGTAATAAGTATTTAGGTCAGGACAGAAATACTTATTTAGTTGTATGCAATAATGCCCCCTCTGCATCCAGACACTTTGCCCCCTCTGCATCCAGACACTTTGCCCTCTCTGCATCCAGACACTTTGCCCCCTCTGCATCCAGACACTTTGCCCCCTCTGCATCCAGACACTTTGCCCCCTCTGCATCCAGACACTTTGCCCCCTCTGCATCCAGACACTTTGCCCCCTCTGCATCCAGACACTTTGCCCCCTCTGCATCCAGACACTTTGCCCCCTCTGCATCCAGACACTTTGCCCCCTCTGCATCCAGACACTTTGCCCCCTCTGCATCCAGACACTTTGCCCCCTCTGCATCCAGACACTTTGCCCCCTCTGCATCCAGACACTTTGCCCCCTCTGCATCCAGACACTTTGCCCCCTCTGCATCCAGACACTTTGCCCCCTCTGCATCCAGACACTTTGCCCCCTCTGCATCCAGACACTTTGCCCCCTCTGCATCCAGACACTTTGCCCCCTCTGCATCCAGACACTTTGCCCCCTCTGCATCCAGACACTTTGCCCCCTCTGCATCCAGACACTTTGCCCCCTCTGCATCCAGACACACTGCCCCCTCTGCATCCAGACACACTGCCCCCTCTGCATCCAGACACACTGCCCCCTCTGCATCCAGACACACTGCCCCCTCTGCATCCAGACACACTGCCCCCTCTGCATCCAGACACACTGCCCCCTCTGCATCCAGACACACTGCCCCCTCTGCATCCAGACACACTGCCCCCTCTGCATCCAGACACACTGCCCCCTCTGCATCCAGACACACTGCCCCCTCTGCATCCAGACACACTGCCCCCTCTGCATCCAGACACACTGCCCCCTCTGCATCCAGACACACTGCCCCCTCTGCATCCAGACACACTGCCCCCTCTGCATCCAGACACACTGCCCCCTCTGCATCCAGACACACTGCCCCCTCTGCATCCAGACACACTGCCCCCTCTGCATCCAGACACACTGCCCCCTCTGCATCCAGACACACTGCCCCCTCTGCATCCAGACACACTGCCCCCTCTGCATCCAGACACACTGCCCCCTCTGCATCCAGACACACTGCCCCCTCTGCATCCAGACACACTGCCCCCTCTGCATCCAGACACACTGCCCCCTCTGCATCCAGACACTCTGCCCCCTCTGCATCCAGACACTCTGCCCCCTCTGCATCCAGACACACTGTCCCCTCTGCATCCAGACACTCTGCCCCCTCTCAGGCTGTCACTCTCCTGCTGTCACCCTCCTCTGCCCTGCTGTCGCTTTCCTCTGCCCCGCTGTGGCTTTCCTCTGCCCCGCTGTCGCTCTCCTCTGCCTCTCCTCTGCCTCTCCTCTGCCTCTCCTCTGCCCCTCCTCTGCCCCTCCTCTGCCCCGCTGTCACTCTCCTGCTGTCACCCTCCACTGCCTCTCCTCTGCCCCGCTGTCACTCTCCTGCTGTCACCCTCCACTGCCTCTCCTCTGCCCCGCTGTCACTCTCCTGCTGTCACCCTCCTCTGCCTCTCCTCTGCCCCGCTGTCACTCTCCTCTGCCTCTCCTCTGCCCCGCTGTCACTCTCCTGCTGTCACCCTCCTCTGCCTCTCCTCTGCCCCGCTCTCACACTCCTCTGCCTCTCCTCTGCCCCGCTGTCACTCTCCTGCTGTCACCCTCCTCTGCCTCTCCTCTGCCCCGCTGTCACCCTCCTCTGCCTCTCCTCTGCCCCGCTGTCACTCTCCTGCTGTCACCCTCCTCTGCCTCTCCTCTGCCCCGCTGTCACTCTCCTGCTGTCACCCTTCTCTGCCCCGCTGTCACTCTCCTGCTGTCACCCTCATCTGCCTCTCCTCTGCCCCGCTGTCACACTCCTGCTGTCACTCTCCTCTGCCCCGCTGTCACTCTCCTGCTGTCACCCTCCTCTGCCTCTCCTCTGCCCCGCTGTCACTCTCCTGCTGTCACCCTCCTCTGCCTCTTCTCTGCCCCGCTGTCACGATCCCTCTAACTCCTCTGCTGCGGGCCAGCCATATAAAAAAAAAAAAGAAAGAACACAGTAACTTACCAATCCGCCGGGCGCCGGGACCCAGCAGCCTCCTCTCTCCCGCAGCAGCTGTCACTGAATATCGACGTCAGTGACAGCTGCTGCGGGAGAGAGGAGTCTACTGGGTCCCGGCGTTTGGCGGATTGGTAAGTTACTGTGTTCTTTCTTTCTTTTTTTTATATGGCTGGCCCGCAGCACCTTAGTGACAGCGCCGCGGCACCCCTGGGAGCCGTGGCGCACAGTTTGGGAACCGCCGCCCTAGGCATTACCTCCCTATTGACATACTCTGCGTTATGTGTGGATGTCTTCCATACGGCTGTGTTTATAATGGTGTTAAAGATTAGCCTTTAAATACTTAGAGGTAAGTAATTAAAGGGGTTCTTCTTATTTCTAAAAAAAAAAATTAATATAAGACATTGAGGGACATATTCAATTAAGACAGCAGATTGTGACTGCACACATAAATTACCAGTACGTTACCGCAACATCTTGGATTTCCCTTCGCAACCCTATGGGGTGCAAAGGGAAATCCGCGATGTTGCAGTAACGGGAAGTGTGCAGCCACACGTAACCGCAATCTGTAGTCTTAGATTTTAAATGTTTTGGGACATATTCAGTTAGGTTATTTCAATTGAACCTGATGCATCACAACTAAATCTCCTTCTGACAAAACTGACATATTTTTGATTTTGTGCTGCAACAGGCTCATAACACTCTACCCTTATCTGCCTATTGTCCTTTTCTAAATTGTGCGTGCTCACAAATCTTCCATATTCTCACACACAAACAAATGCGAATTGGAAAAACAGGCACAATTGCATCACAAAAGTATAGCATTCTTAGTGGAGTGTATATTCAGAACAAATAATAATAATATAGGTACATTTATTCAGTGTCTCTAGAAAACACCCATATTCTCAGAACAATGTTTCAATAAGCCTCAAGAGACCAAGTGGAAATAGAATATCCTGACGTGGCACGATGGTGAAAGTGAACTTTAGCTAATGCATTAAAAGGTCCAGGACAAAGGTTTTAGTTACATGTGTCACTACACAACCCAACAAACACATGCACTTGTTTTATCCATTGCAAATTGTTTAGATCATCTGTTTGTAAAACCACGATGAGTAGTCCTTAATAATCGTTCTTCTGGATCTTAGTACTCGATGAGCAACTAACCATTTTGCTTCCTCTAGCAAAAAAAATTAAATAGCACTATTTCTTGTGCCAATCACATTCAGGTTTATCCTGTCATTCTGCCCAAGTGTTGAAGATATAATAAATTAAATATGTGCAACAATAAAAACATTTTATATATGATACTTTGATTCATTAAATATGCCTACACAGTTATCGTGTTTGTATAATATTTTACATTTATTTATGGTCATTTACATTGATAAATGGAACATTTTAGTTCATATACCTGTGTTTTCAATTGCTACTACATATGCTTTTGGACACATAGCAAACACTGTTTGGCTCAGGGGCGGGCTGGGCCGGGAGGCATCGGGCCCCCGGGCCGCTCAGAATCACTGATGTTAGGGCCGGCCGGCCGCCCCTCAGATTCAAAATCGCAGATTTTTACCGGCTGCCGCATCTCATGACACGGGATGCGGCCACGTCAGCGCACAGGCGGCCGCATCACATGACACTCGATGCGGCTGCGTCATCAATGACGCGGCCGCATCCCGTGCCATGTGATGCGGCCGCCTGTGCGCCCCCCGGGCTGAAATTGCCAGCCCGCGCCTGGTTTGGCTGATGCAGAGTGGGTACTATGCTAGTTTGTGTAGCTTATCGTGTGTGAAATTTATCAACACATGACCTGTAAAGTGTCATTACCCCTATGCAGATTTGCATGATTCTGACAATTACACCCACTTGTGCCAGTAGACAAGGGTTTGGGAAGAGAAAAGGGCGTTCAATGTAGGTTGAATATAGTAAGGACATGTTTATGTCCTGTTCTACATCTATTGGCATTTGCATAAACACATATACAAAAAGTGATATTATTTACAGGTTGTCAAATGCAGGTGGAAACAGCAGATGATGACAGCTGCAATTAATAGTGAACTGCTTGTGATTGGCTGTTTGTGAATGCTCTGATAAGGCTGATTGGTGCTTTCTCTGTTGCACATACATATATTATGATTTTGTGTGTGTGTTTAAGCATTTTTTTCTTCATGTATGTGAGACAGGGAGTTATATCAACTGTATTAAAGAGGTTTTAATGATACCTAATAGCAAATACATATTATGCAAACTAAACAAATGTTTATAAAAATGAGTTTACATGTATGTGACATATGCATGGTGTAAACCGGGGCGCAAATGCTACATGTCTTGCAGCTTTGCATATGCCTACAATTTATGCCTGTGATTAGGGGTGCAATTGCTTCCAACTCTGCATCATTATTGTGAACACAGATTAGTGTTTGTTCTTCGTAAAACTAACAGATTATTTCGAGTGCAACAAAAAAATACACTAAAGTTGCTGCAATATAGGCAGAGTGATGTAAGGTTGTACAAATCAGTGTTGTGTAGCACATAGTAACAATAAGTACAGATGCACGCAGTACATGGATGTAACTCTGGTTGGTTTGTTTACAGTTTTCGGTGTTCTTGGGAATTATTTTCTTCTTGGAGCTCACAGCTGGCGTCTTGGCATTTGTCTTTAAAGACTGGATTAAGGATCAGCTGTATATCTTCATCAACAGCAACATCAAAGCGTACAGAGACGACATTGACCTGCAGAATCTCATTGACTTCACACAAGAATACGTATGTATAAGTCACATGTGCAGTTATTTTTATAACAACTGTTAAGTCATACAAATAAAAACAAACCATAACACATAAAATTGGTGTTTGATCCTGATGCAGATATGGCTGCAGAAATGACATATGCAGGTTACTTAGCATGATTTCTGGCTCTGGAGATTGTCTCAAAATCCTTTAATGTCAGAAACAAAACTACACTTTTATCACCATTGCAAAACGCAACGATAAGACTGGCATATTTTAAATAGCTTACATCCTTCCTAGCAGCTGGGATATCTATTATTCAAGCCAAATGACTGGGCAGCCTTACAGTGGTAAAAAGCAGTGAATGGATTAATCTACACAAATATATTGAAAATCAACATTTTTTTCTGAGAACAGGACAGTGTTGACGACCAAAAAGCATTGGTAAATCCTGTAGGAGCTGCAAAGATGTAAACTGATGAAGATATAGACTGCTATGGCGATATAGATTAGATGGCATCTTAATGTAATCATTTCAGTTTAGGGTTTACATTCAGTAAATGTAAAATGTGGGGAGACAGAGTTTTATTTTTCTGCATATTTTAACATATTAATATCAGTGGAATGAGGGGGATTTTTGTAGAATGTATATGTGTGAATAGGTCCCTCTGCCTGCATCAAATAGATAAAGAGGGTCCTGTGTGGCAAGTGTTTGGGAAAGACCAAAAAGAGACCAAACCTGAAGATATTGCCCAAGTTATTAGTGGAGTGCAAACGTTATATTTAAAGAACAAAGGGCCTTGAATTTGAAACCACCACAAAGATAAAATACAGATGAGCAATATTTTCTGTTCCATCTTGTACAGTATTCACCCTATAAAAAACATTTGGCCATAAACAATTGAAATCGTCTCCTGCGAAATCTGTCCTTAAGTATTCCTAGTTTTGTCTGACTACTAAACAGCAGAATTGGTCATCTACACTCTATTCATATACTATAAATTCTGTGAAATGTGAATTTACAGGTACAGTGCGAAATGCCATTCTGGGAACTTCACACCCCTTCACAACAGCCTGTCCCAGCACTAGCTTTTATTTGTTCGAAATTTCCCCACAGCTTCTACTGTCATCAGTTTTACTGAGAAAACATTGCTCTTTTCCTGTTTGTTCCAATTATTTACTCATTGAAGTGACCTAAATTAAGTACTGTAATTGGTTTTAGGAACTAAAAACACATTTCAAACCAACTTTGACATTCAGTATAAGTTCATTGAGTTGGAAAAGTAGTGTGAAAAATGGGAGCACCAGAAAGTGGAGTGTGAACATAGTGAACACAGAATGTAACAGCAGGTGTAAGTAACTGTTCTAAATGCAGAATGCTAATATGCAATGTGCCGGTCAGCAGAAAAGGGCCCCTGTAGTTTGGTTATCTAGACTTCTTGAAGAGAGGAAAGCTGACTGGGACAATGAGAGGCTTTAAGTTAAAGTGCAAGACTACATGATAAGGGTAAAGATAAACTATCTGTTAGAGAGAGTGTGTGAACTCCTCTTAAGCTTGCCTGTGGAGGCCTGCTGACATCTAACAACAGTGTGAGTAGTGATCAATAGATAACTATGAGAAACGCACTATCAGCATTCACAGTACTGATTGTAAACACTTAGCAAACCAAGAACACTCCCCATTCAGTGAGCACAGCCCAGGGCAATACTGCCTCAAAAAAAGTGTTAAAAGTCTGTGCGAGAGCCCATCACCAATCGTCTTCAAAGGAGTGTTATTAATTTAAAAAGTACACATAGTAAAGGGCTTGGTCCACATTAATGAAAATGTAGCCTATCTATTCACTCATATCTTAGTGATGTCACTGGTTCCTAATGCAAGCAAAGCCACAAACTCATGAAGTTTGGTTCATCCCACTTTATATAGTGGATACACTTTAACATCTTGCCAACCGCCCACTGCCTTTATTAATTGTCACTATGTGTATTACCCCGAAAGCAAAAAAAGGGGAGTGGGGTAATGGTAATGCAAGCAGCTTTTTAAGCCAGGTAATACTAAGGCTAGTATTGTTGGTGTGGATGGAAATTCCCCTATCTCTAAAGGGTCTCCCATATAATAAAACATTTTTTTTTTAAAGTAATAAAATTAAAGAACAAAGAATTTTTTTCTGCATGTGGGTGCTGTACCTATGTGTGGTGGCAGCGCAGCTTGAAGTCAAAATAAAATATAAAACGAGAAAAATAAAAATAGATCGTAAAACTAAAATACAAATGTTTGTCCTTTGACCTTTTGAAGGTTTCAGACCTTGTACAATGCATATTTGCTATCTCTACACTTGGGAAAACTAGCTGATCATATTTTGGGGTATATATCAGCAGGCTCACCTATTGTGTAAAAGTAAGTGGACATGAAAGGAGAAAACCATCTAATTATGAGTGGGCTAAATTAATAATCATGTCTAAGTTTGAACAGCCAGCAGACAGTTCTGTAGACCAGGTTTTCTCTTTAGGTCAGAGGGGACCTCTGTGCAATGACAAGAAATGTTGGGAACGCAAAAAAACAAAAAATATAAATGAACATTTCAATTCATGAAGTAATGGTAGTAGTAATGGTAGTATATAAAACAAGTTATGTGAACAAAATGACAATAGAAACTACATATATATATTGTCATTGTGTATATTAAAAAAAATCAACTATTCAATATTTTTTAATGATTTAAACGCTACAGCTTATTTATAGCATTGACATGTGCTCACTAACTAAAGCTGGGTACACACTACAGAAATTTTGACCAACTTTTTATGCCGAGCGATTTTACATGCGATCGATGGTCCGATCGCTCGGTCCATGGACTGCATACACACTAGCCTTGTTTAGGACGATAAAGGAAAGAGCGGACGTCCCTTTAGCGACTTTTTACAGCCATGTTGTCGTGAGCAACGACTGTAATTTTGTACTCACTGTTGTGGATCGGTCGGAAGTTTATACACACTGCACAGCGGAAACGAGATTGGAACGAAAATATTAAACGGTACGACCAACCAAATGAGGCGATTATCGTCCATTTGGGCAGACTTTCGACCATCGTGTCACTGCACACACTGACCCGACTTTTGAACGAGCGGTCGTATGTCGGCTGTTTGAGCCGATTATTGGACGAAAACAGTGTAGTGTGTACCCAGCTTAAGCAGAAATGAATGACCTGAGGTGACAAGTCATGAGGACACTTCTGCTGAAGAAAATAAGAATGCATTTTGGAGCTGAAACTGCCGTGTGAAATAGGCCACGAGCCGTGTTGTGGGCTGTTTGTTGGACAACCCTTCTCTTGATCGCCTTTTTTATTCTATTGTCTCCAAATTGCAGAGGTTTTTCTTGTGATTGCAAAGTGTTAGAACAGTTATCTAGTGAGAAAGGAAACAGATGAAGAACACCATTTTATCTTGGGCTTCAGATAGTTACTTGCAGTCATTAATCATTCTGTAACATAATCAGCTTAAACTGGGAATATTATCTGTCAGGAAATTGGATTTCCATCTGGTAGTTGTTCTGTTTCTTAAATATTCTTCCCATAAACTGTATTTTAACTTCTCACAGTTTTACTGGTACGGTACATCCCTGGCCATCATCCTACAAATGCAGCATTATTTACATCCATGTTATTTAATTAATTAATGATAGCTCCCTTTAAACATGCTTAATGACTGTCTGTAACCCCTGAGCTACAGTCCTGTCAGACAATGTATCATGTTAAAGTGAATTACCTTACAGAGCATGCTGATTCATATTGGATGACCGCACTGACATCCAGGTCATTTGGTCTTCAGACATAATCACAATCTCCTAATCTCATCAGGCAGCTTTAAAATGGTATGTCCAGATATTAGACAATGATTTGCTGATTACTTCATACCCATTATATCATCTTACTTAACTCCTTCACTGCTTTAAAGAAAAGGAGAAAATATATTAAATTATTCTAAAGACAAGTTCCTCTTATTCTCGCATTTCAGGGAGAAGTGTCAGGACTTTTTCAAAGTCATGTCTGTGAGAACATGGCATTAGTTTTGACAATGTGAAATCACATTATGTTTTGAAATGAAGTGTTGTGGAGGTGGGCCTAATAGAACGCTCCTCTGTCCCCTCAAGGAATTTGGACTAGCATTTATCTTTCCTAAAGCAGAAATGTTCTTTAACCCCTTGAGTGCTGAGGACCCCTAAAGTTCCACTTGTCCTATGCATTTAAGGGGTTAAGAAAACCCACATATCACTTCCCACCGTAATCTATGGGTATTGTGATGCTGCCAGAGGAAAGCAATTTTTCCTCCATTAGAAATGTGAGTGCGCATTAAAGTCTATGTGACATGTCAGGTATAGGGGAAATCTTTTTTAGAGATTGTTTATCCCTATCAGATGTACTTAGAAAGCTGGGGGTACACTTGTTTTAAAGAGGAAAGTAACTCATTTTTGATTTGCAGGCATTAAATAAATGTGTTCAATCCAAAAGTGCTCAGTACAGGGGTTAAATAAATGTCAATCCATGGTTAAAGGGTACAATAAAGCGAATTTGGTTATTTACCCTCTGCTGTTTTCTTTACCACTTTATAGTGGCAATGCTGTGGGGCCTTTGGTGCCGATGACTGGAATCTAAACATTTATTTCAACTGCACGGATGCCAATGCTAGCCGTGAGCGCTGTGGAGTGCCGTTCTCCTGCTGCACTAAAGACCCTGCTGTAAGTTATTCCTGTTAGACTGATATAGTGCATAATGAGGTATTTGTCCTACACTTACACCTCTGGTTACATGAAATACTTATGTGACGCAAGATCCTATCCTCTAAGATGGCGTCACTCTTGTTGTTGGCACCTCAGACTTCTCTCACATATTGATGGTGCAGCCATTATTTAGAGGAGAGGGAAAGGGTAAGAAGAATATTTACATATTTATAGTTGTCCCAAGAGTTTTTTGTCTTTTTGTTTTCTTTTTTTCAAAGTTTATTATGATGTCTTAATTGAACCCACCCGAGAGCATTTGTATATATGCCATCATCTTCTCATTTCTCATTTTGCTGTCACCTCCACCGATGCCCTGCGGTGCTTTACAAATCAGCAATAATCATAATAAAAACAAATCATGGGTAGAATAAAGTTGAAATGTATTTCCCCCTTTATTTTATGAAGCTAAAATAAATATTGACAACCTAATAATCCAGAGTTAACAAACAAAGCGTAATTGTTTGACTGTTCTCTACTACTGATCTTTAACAGCAAGTATAATGGCCATGCTTATTAGAAACATAGCATGCTGTGAGTTGTAGTTACACTATTGCCTTTGTGTTACCTTATTGACATTAATGTTTTGTTTTTTGTCTTTATGTAGGAAGATGTCATTAACACTCAGTGTGGCTATGATGTCAGACAAAAGTCAGTAAGTAGGAGTGGTTATTTGTATAAAAGTGTGTTTTATGTATTACAATTCAATCTGAACAGGCACAATTGCCATTTTCTATTAAGCCCCATCACACAGTTATCCATATTATTGCACAAAGGTAAAGTTCATGGGAGGCTTATGGCCTTTTACTGTTTTGGCATAACACTAAACTAAATCATCATCATCATTTATATAGCACCACTAATTCTGCAGCGCTGTACAGTGATTTCACTCACATCAGTCCCTGCCCTATTGGGGTGTATAGTCTAAATTCCCTATCAGACACATCCACACAGACACATCCACACAGACACATCCACACAGACACATCCACAAAGACACATCCACACAGACACATCCGCACCCACACACACCAATTTGTTAGCAGCCAATTACCAATATGTTTTTGGAGTGTGGGAGGAAACCGGAGCAAACACGGGGAGAACATACAAACTCCTCACAGATAAGGCCATAGTTGAGAAATGAACCACACATACAAACAAATAGTAGGGTCAATTTGTTAGCAGCCAATTACCAGTATGTTTTTGGAGTGTGGGAGGAAACCAGAGTAAACCCACGCAAACACGGGGAGAACATACAAACTCCTCACAGATAAGGCTATAGTTGGGATTTGAACTCATGACCCCAGTGCTGTAAGGCAAAAGTGCTAACCAAAACCTATATTGACATGTTTTTCCAGGCTATAGGAATAATATGTTTAAGGGTTCGTTTGCCAACATTTCCCTCTCTGTGAGACTGATGTCATATATTTTTTTTTTTTTATCAAAGTGATAATGTGTATTATTCTTTAACCAAATGAGCTCATAGTGTTGTTTTCATGAAGGAACTAGACCAACAAGCAACCATTCACACTAAGGGCTGTGTTCCTCAGTTTGAGAAGTGGCTGCAAGACAACCTAACCATTGTAGCCGGGGTGTTCATAGGTATTGCGCTACTGCAGGTAAGTGAACTCACACTAAGAAGAATGGTCACAGCTCTAAAAAAAAATTGCTCCGTCATGATCAATGTTGTTCTTCATAATAAAAGGCTTATGTCATTTCCATGAATTATGCCTCCGGGTGCTGTATTGCAGGCGCTATAACTGTCTTTTGGCAAACAAACTACTCTAATTGTTAAATGTAATTTGGGAGCAAGTCATATCAGCTGATAGAATTCAGTTCTAGGTTTGGAGTGGCAATTTAGTATTATATATAAGAACTTCACTTTTGCTCTCATAATGTTTAGATACAAAATATAAGTTGGAGTCTGTAAATAGTAAAACCAAGATCTAGCCAATGAGTACTCAGCCTTTTTTGATCCGAGGGCATTGCAAGGTAGTACTTATTTGAAATGGGCAGCAATAAAACTTAACATGCTTAAACATTTAAAATACGTTGAATTTACTACAGTAAAAGTGGAACCTATTTTCTTGTTTGCCATACCTCTTAACATTGTTAAAATGTGAAGTGAAGACAGAAGTGTGTGCACCTCTGCAAAGCACCACCAGGGGGGCTTGTTCATCCTATGCGGAGATTGAGATGGTGGTCACATCGCATAGGGACCAAGCCATGTCCTTCCTCTGTAACACATTTGGCCTACATCATCTCTATAGTAACACATTACCTCCCCTTCACCCCTGTAGCAACACATCCTTCCCTCTCCCCCTGTATCAACCACACAGGTCCCTGCTTAATTCATACCTGACTGTGGCCAACTGGCAGCTAATCAATGAAGCTCATTCATTCTGATTTGCTGCCAGACTAACCCCACTGATAAATGTCAGGTCCACACCCCCCAGTCACAGTAACCTGGTACAATGCAGGACAGATTCATGAGAGCCAGAACACAATAGTATTTCTGTCCCGACATTCCAAGTTTCCCTCTATTGGTCCTGCTTCCCATGGGCCACAAGAAATAAGCGTGTGGGCAGAGTGCTGTATCCACTTGCCTAGACTGTTGCAACTGGACTTGTATAAATGACAATATTTTATTTCATAAACCTTAAAACCTTTGTGTTTGGAATACGCCACATGGAGATAAGTATACCCCTTCTTATTTTTTTATGTTGTTGGTTTTAGAAGAAAAGTAGACATATAGTTATCATCGTGAGTGTGCATTCACTTTTTTAAGATAATTTTCCTGAAAAAGGTAGCATGAAATGTTTGACACATTTTGTTTTGTCAGTCAACTACAGTTCATTTGTTTTGCAGACAGGTCTCTAATTCTAAAACAGTATGTTAAAATGTATTCACCACTCATTTTAATTCATAATTGGTTTATGAGATTAATAAAGATTTCTTTATGCCACAGATTCACTTAAGCATTTCTGTTTTTTCACAGATATTTGGCATATGCCTGGCTCAAAACTTGGTGAGTGACATTGAAGCTGTGCGAGCCAGCTGGTAGAGATATTCCTCTGGAGATCAAGCTCCATATGAGACACTGGAAGCCGATTCCCAGCCTGGCAGTTTGATATTGTAGACCGGGCAAGAATGTTCAAGACCCTTTTTTTGAGCAGTGTAGAAGAATTCCTGGGCAGATTTGTTTTAAAGAACTAATGGCACAAGCTCACAGCATGTATCTCTTCTATGCAAGAACCATTGCAGATCTCTTTTACGGAGAGTTTAATGTGAAAATGAACAATCCAGGAGTTTATTTGTTCTATTGCATGAACTGCAGCTTCTTTGTGAAATCAGCATTATTCCACACAACAATTGTGCAGTGCAATCCTGTACAGGGATAACTGTCAAAATGAATGCACATGTTTAGCAGATGTATAATTCTTCTACTGATAGCACAACACTCGGACGTATTTGATCAGCTTAGTATGTTTAAAATTTCAAAGCTTTTTGTAAATACTACACCAAATGTTATGTTGTTCTTGTACAGTATATGGCTTCAGTCTAGTTTAATAGACTCTGCAGTGACAAAACACAGACACATGGCATTATGACAAAGGTGGGATTCCAGAAAACGGAAATACAACTTCTTTACGACGAGTTTTCACAAGTTGCAGTTGCTTTGTGTCATTGAAGTCATCTTTTTAAGTGTTATGTTTCACCAAAGGTAAGAACAAGCTATTGTGACCACTATGCTTGTCCTTAGGTACCCATGCAGGACACACAACCTGCAATGAAATTTCTTTACTACTTATAAATGTGTTCTAGATTTCTAAACACTTGTACTAACTGAGATTAATTCATGTTTGACAGAAAAATTAGCTGGCAAAACATTGAATGTATTATTTATGTACATCAGACCAACGTGAAAACCTCTTTTACATGATGTTTCACACTGTTTATTGCTTCCTTAATCAATGGATCCATGTTTTTGGGTTTGTTTGTTTTTTTAACAACACTAATAATAATGATAAACACTTCCTCATGCATTTTTTGAAGGACACAATGATAATTGAAATCTTTTTTTTTTTTCAATTTTTTTTTATTTTGCAGGACATATAAGCTAACCCATACTTGCCAACTCTCACGGAATGTCTGGTAGACTCCTGAATTCCAGGTAGGTGTCCCGGACTCCCGGAGAGCTGGCAATTCTCCCGCATCCTGTTCATAGAGAGCCTAAATGACGCTAAATGATGATTTCGTTGGGGGGGGAGGGAGGGGGCAAAATGATGCAATTTCCCGGGGCCCTCTGCCCTCCCACCATGTCCCCCTCCAGGATCTCCTGGAGTCCACCAACAGCAAGTTGGCAAGTATGAGCTCACCTTGTGAAGAAGAATATAGTTGTGGCAATGAAATTACAATGGATGCGTTTTGATTCTGTGCTTTAGCCACTGGATTTTTAGAATGGGTAACCAATTCAAAAGCTTCCATATAAATGGAATTTTCCAGAAGTCAGTTTCCATCGATCAGGGGGGCTTATACTTCTGGAGCAGGTTAGAGTTCTTCCTAAGTCATCTCATTGTTTCAGTGAGCACTTCACTTGCTGACCAGAAAATCCTCTCCCTCACAGTGTGAAATAATGGGGGGTATTCAATTGACGGCGGCATCGCCGCAAAGCCCGCGCTCGAAAACGATTACCGTTAATACGGTAATATCTCTGAGCTGCGAGCTGAAATCCAGCGAGTAAATTACCGTATTAACGGTATTTACGCGCAATATTACCGTATTAACGGTAATATTTTTCGAGCGCGGGCTTTGCGGCGATCCCGCCGTCAATTGAATACCCCCCAATGTGTCTATATGTGTGAAATCACTGTACCAGCAAGTTGGTAAAGCATTAGAGGGCTAACTTATAAATGGCATTTCCCAGAAGTGTATTCTCCCAGGATAGGAGAGACTTATTTGCATACTGTCTCAAGGAGCTAGCTGAAATAAGTATTTTATTCCTCCTTATAATTATTTCAATGAGGCTTTTGTAAGACTAACATAGACATGGGTCATGTTTATGTAGTATGTACGTATTCAGGTAAAATTAGGCAATAAGCAAACTAATCGTGTATTTTTGTCCTTTATACATAATCATAAAATAAACCAGCGACAATAAAAATTACACAAATTACCCAACGAAATTGAGTAGAAAAAATTGATCGCACAAGTAAATATCACTCCAAAACTATCTGCCAGTTTAAGTGCTTTACTTATAAAAATAATAATTGTTTATTTTCAGGTGTATGTAACTACTTATCTTAATCAAGATCTATATACAGGTGCTGAAAGTCATTTTACTGTATATTTATCAAATATATGCTGTCATCCAGAATTAGACATTTCTCTCAAAGAGTTGCCAACTCTTTTTAATTGCTGCCACATGTAAAATATAGAGATTCTATGATTTACTACAGCCAGGAAAGATATCGGCTGGTTCCAACCAGCAACAATACCTGTATAGCTTACATGTCGGTAGTGACAAGTTCGCTTCCCTTACTCCTCGATAATGTTATGTAAGAGGGCATGACCTGTTTAGTTTAAAAATAAATCTGTGTGCGTCCAGTTATATAGAAGCATTGCTATTATTAGTTAAGAAATGCTGAATGCAGAAACCTTGCGGTAAACAAATTTTCTCATTTGGATTTCAGGCCTGGTAATTGTATGCTCTGTTTTATAACAACGTTAATATTTGCAGCTATGTATCACCTATTGTTCTCACTGTGATTTTGAATGTTCCCGGTTCTTTGAAGAACCAACTGATTTTTTATCACTTCGACACACAGAAAGTACTACTGTACATTTTTTTTAAAGGACCAAGTAACCCAACCTGGAATTGTTAATAGTAAATAAATATAAAAAATAAAGACAGGAAGAAAGGTTTTCTTTGTTACACTATTTGTGCTGTATTTCTTCCAATTGCAGAACATTTATGAAGGAGTCTACGACCCACATCTGCCCAAGCACTAGGTCCAGTCTAGTTGGGAATGCATCATGGGAACTCTTGTTTAACAACGTCTGTGCATCCATAGGTTTCAGACTATTGTAATGTTGTTCCTCACTTTCAATATATGTTCTATGGTATGTGAATTTTTTAGATGTTCGTATAGAGATAACCTTTTGTATTGCATTAATGTGTACATTGCTGCACATGTCTCTACACTGCAGGGGCAGCCATTTATTGGCAAAACCATTATTTGTGCCAAAGCAGCCCCTTGAATTGAATAGGTCCAGTAATGTCACTGGTTCCTAATTAATTAGTAGCCTGCATCTCATTGAGTCTCGACAATATCTTGAGTACTACTGTATTCCTAGTGTATTGCCATAATCACTGTCTCAGTACCAAACTTTGCTGCCTCTATTGTATGTTGGCGACAGGTGTATATTAATCAATATTGGACCAACATATTGCCAGTGAAGAATAATGCAGTTCTAAGTTTCATCCTTCTGTCATGTTGTAGTTTAGAGGTATATGAAAACGCTTCGTCATAGAGTTCTACTATTGAAGAAAACTTAGTCTACGGTGAAAATAAACAACAACTGGCTTCTCACTGGTGGATTCATTATCATCAGCTATTTCTGGATTTGGCTATGAGAAATCATGGAGTACCGTACATCACTGTCAATCCTACTGGACTATAACTGTTATGTAGGCAGCAAACAATTTAAGTTTGTTTTTGTTGGGTGTGTTTTTTTAGGAAAGCTAAGTGTAATATGGGTCATTCCACATCAGATCACCCAAAAAAAACATGATTTGTCCACCACCTGTCTCAGATTTTTTTGAAAAATTTTTAGTTGAGAGGAGGTCAAAACAACTATTTCTGCCAAATATCTCAACTGTCTGACAATTAGTTGATTAAATATTGATTTTTAAATTTATTAAATAATTTACTAATCACGGCTTCTTTATCCAGTTTATTTGAAGTAGCGCGGGTGTTTATTAAGGAATCGCTACAAAATTTGGATCCCTAAGCTAAATCTTCCTCCCGAATCCAAAAATCCAACCCAAATTACTTTATCTGTCTCATGTTTTGCCTTACGTTTAAAACGCTAGATTCAATTGACAATACGGACCCCATTTTTGGGGGGCTGTTTTAAAAAAGGTATACATTACTACCATGAAAAAAAAATCAGCCGGGTACTCTATTTCATAGTGGAGAAAAAAAATAATGAAGTTGATGTTCGATTACTGTTGTACCGCATACATAATTAACACAAGAAACTATGAAATTTACAACCTTTAACATAACTTAAGTCCTTAACTGAAGTTGAGTCAACAATCTCATTATTTTTCCCTTGTTTGGAACTTGTTGTAACGGTCTATAATTTTCCTTAAAGTTTTAGCAGAAAGTGTATACTGCCTTCCAGTACTTCCTTGGATAGTAGGCACTTACGTTACACAGAGGACGTGAATAAAAGGAACAAAACACTTATCTCTTGAAGGCCAGGACAGCACATTTGTTGATTGGTTTCATTTCATGAAGTGTACCAGCACATCTTGTTCCTCCTCATTACATTGAATGATATACCCAATGTACCAGATGTTATCATACACTGCTGCTATGTATATTCCAGGTTGCAGATCACTTTTGTCCACATTTTTTGTGACTGTGGTCATAGTGACACTAACTTTGGTTCCTCCTGTCTTTATGTCGTCAGATGACAATCAATATATGTGTAGTTCATCATTACTAATGGACCGAAATCTGTGATGAGAACATGTTCATGCCACAGTGTTTGCTGTTTCTAGAAGGCTATGCAGCTTGGTTTTGCAGTCTTGTATTTCGTTTTGTGACTCGTAAAAAAACTTTATGCCATGTACATTTTCATTTGCCCAGGTCCAAAGGCGTCAAGATGTGATGGGTTTCCACAGCTTGCAGACTGGTGCGTGTGGCTAGATGTTTAACTATCCCCCCCAATGCCATCACATGGACTTTTACCATGAGATGTGGCAAAAAATTCTGCTTGAATGTTGAAGTCATCCTTATGGAAGCATAAATTAAAAAAAGTTTTTGCAGTTCTTGTATTGTGCACTAGCACCATCACTAAAGTAAACTTACTCCAATTTTGACAATAGTATCACTAAGTGTTTCATAACTACTGTAATGAAGGCATGCACAGTTATGGCTACATGGTCACGGGCATCGCTAATAACACACAGGCCAACACAGTTTGAAGTGTCACAATCATCTTGCCTAAAATATACAACAAGCTGATAGTCACCATGTTCTTTGGTCCACTTCAGTGACATAACTTTTAAGCTTTTTCTGTCTCCTTTTTTGTGAGACAAGAAAGGATTACAGCATGTTTTCTGAAATTCTTCATATCTTAGCAGCAGAAGCTTTTCGTGATGGTAGCAGACTGAGGTTTCAGGATCATTGGTTACTGCATTTGAAACTTCAGTTCTCAGAATCAAAAGTTATTTTTCTTCATCTGTAAAGTGGTCCCAGCTATGTATTCCAATGGTTTTTGAGTAAATAGTAATATGGCAGTCCGTATGTAAAAGACTACCAAATGAGCAGCTGCCATGATTGACTCTTTCTGTGTCTCCCTCTCTCTTTCTCTGGAAAGTTTCAGCTTTGGTCTCTCTAAAGGGAATCCCCTTCCCATCAGTTTCTGTTTGTTTCATTTCCTGTATGGGAGTTTTATCCCATTGCCTCAGTTTAGTTCACTTTTTTGGTATGGTTTTTAACAATGTGTAAATTATGTATGCTGTACAGCAGTAATCGAGCATCAACTTCATTTTTTTTTTCTCCGCTATGAAGCAGAGTACCCAGCTGATTATTTTTGTGGCAGTAATGTATACCTTTTTTAAACACCCCCCAAAAAATGGGATCCGTAATGTCAATTGAATCTAGCGTTTTTAATTATATTCGAAAAACATTAGTTTTTGCCGTAACGCAAAACATGAGGCAGATAAAGAAATTTGGTTTGGATTCGGGAGAAAGAATTACCTTAGGGGTACAAATTTTGTGTCGATTCCTTAATAAACACCTGTATTACTTCAAATAAACTGGATAAAGAAGCCGCGATTATTAAATGATTTAATAAATTGAAAAATCAATATTTAATCAGCTAATTGTCAGACAGTCGAGATATTGAGATGGGTGGTGGACAACCCTGGTTGAACTGACATTAAATGACCCATATATTCTCTGATCAAACAGCCATGTATGATGTACAGTAACTTATTAATTACCAACATGAATTTTTGCCTGTTAGGACCACATGTATATAAGTGCTGTACTTTAATCAATCAAGAATGGCTCAGATTTCTATCTACTATCACAAAAGCAGAGTCAATCAAATTGAAACACCTTTATATGCATGCTAAAACCCCATGACCAATTTACTTTTTAAAAATCCTGCTGTGCTTTTTTTAATAAACATACATTAGAGATATATATCGCTGACAAAGGGCAAGTAACATAATTTAATAGCAGAACATTACAAAGTTATCAGCCAGCGAAAATGATCTTAAACAGTGCCAATTATACTATACCTGTGAGCTTGTAAAACCAGAGCCTTAGTAGCCTGTCCTACCTTAAGCTCCAAGCCAATCACCTTCACCGCAAATATATTGGAATCATTTCCTTTCAATACTTTATGCCCTGCCACCTGACGAGCAATGTCTCAGTTTATATTCTTTTAACACACAGCACAAACTAGTGCTATTTCCATAGATTAATAATTGTTCTACATATAGATTGTAGATATAGCTGTTACCAGCTTTCTGTAACATTTATTGTGTTGTGAACATGCTCCCTGCATCCGTCATGCAGAGCTGGAATAAGGCTTTGGAAGGGCTTGTATTACTTAAGACAGGGGGCCCCTAAGGTCCGAATTTAAGGGCATAGTGTCCTCATTCACGAAAAAGAGAGAGGAAAAACTATTACCCTCATATCCCCCACCTGCCCTCGTCATTACAGCCTCTCTCCATACTTCTCCCATTACAGCCTCCCTCCATATAGCTCTCATTATATCTCACTGATATCTGAGCAGTGTATTGTGGGGCTGCTTGACATCTACTGGGGGCACTGTCTGAAGCAAGTAACTGACTCTGGCATTAAGTGTTGGGGAGCCCCTGAGAGAGGGGAGCATGGGGGATATAACCCCTGTGCCCCCCACCATCCAAGCAGAGCTGGATCAAGGAAGAGTACTGTAAGGGGTTACACCAGATTTCAGCACTCAATCTTGCTCACACCTTTGACACAGGTTACAGATTGGCTGGATCACTCCCAAGCTGCTCTCTCACACACATTCTGTACTCCACTGTCAACTACCACCACCTAGTGAATCACAGAAATAGAGCAGCTGGACAAGGGAAGATGTTAATTAAATCAGATGAACTACTTGGCGATTGCACACAATAAATCCTTCAGATATTGTAACCCCTGACTGTGCTAAAACTAAGACAATTCACCATCCTGACATATTGGAAAAGTCTCATTCCTTTAAATTGCTAAAAGTATAGCAATTCTAACTTTATGTAGTCTTAAGGGTTACATTAGGCAGTATGGCTTATTTTTGTTTTGAATTTTTTTTAATCAAAAATAAGTGATGAAAACACAGCAAAATATAAATTAAACAAAAACACAATGGGCAGAATTTATAAAGCTGTCATTGTTCTTTGTTTAAGAAAAAGTATCAACCATGTTCTTACCATTAAATTAAGAAAAGAAGAAATGTTCATTTATAAATAGCCATTAATAAAAAAAAAGAGAAAATGAAAGAACGTTTCTAATGCAGAACTTTAATAATTTAGTTGAGGTATATTGTAGTAATGCAAATATGATTAATATAATATACATCCAATCATGTTTAAATGTTAAAATATTTAGCAAAAATTAAGACATGGTATAGTTTTGTAAATTATAATATGTTATATATATATATATATATATATTCAAATTCTAGAGAAATTTCTTCATATAAATCCAAAGAATAAAAGGAAAAATTACCAGTAGAGACAGTGTATTCTATTATTCTGTAATATTTGGGCTTTTTTTTTTTTAAAGGGGGGGAAGGCTTGATATATAAATTTTTCTGTAAAATGTTGTTAAATTTCAAGTGATTCTTGAACTTTTTTTGTGTATATTGAAAATGCATTTTTACACTCAAGATTACATTGACGTTCAAAAATATTGACACCCTTGCACAATTTATTTTTTTTTTTCAAATAACTTACAATTTCCTCTACACATTATACTCTCCACAATTCTTTATTTGGTAATGGTACAGACTATTTTGTCTTTTTATTCTGAATGTAATACTGTATATCCTTTTCAATCAGAGAATGAAAAGCAATAGTATTGACAAAAATTATAGACACCCTAGACTTGGCAGCACAGCCTTTGGTCAGAAAAACTGCAATCATCCACTTCTTATAGCTGTGGATGAGAGCTGCTCCTCTCTACTAGCAGCTGGGTCAACTCTTCTTGTGCAAACTGCTCTAGTTCTCCCAATTGCTGTTTTCAGATCTTTCAATGTAGGGATGATGTGCTTTAAATTAAGCTATAATTTGGTCTCAAATCTACAGAACAAATATGGTTTGTTCAGGTGTGCATACAGTCATAGCACTACTATGAACTACTTAGCAATTACACACAATAAATCATTCAAATATTGTAACCCCTGACTGTGCTAAAACTAAGGCAATTCACCATCCTGACATTGGAAAAGTCTCATTCCTTTGCATTACTAAAAGTTCTCAATTCTAATTGCAGTTTTTCCTCATAGTGCACCATTGGTTCCATAAAATAGTTGAAATGAAAAAAATATTTTGGGGAGCACTTAGGCATTTCTTTGGTTTGCAGTACACACACAAGGCAGAAAAAGTAGAACTTCTTGGTAAAGCTCATCATCCATATGTTTCAGAAAGCAAAATGAAAACCGTCATGCATTCAGTGGTATTTTGGGGTTGCTATGTTTGATCTGGCAATGGGTGTCTTGAACATGTGCAGGGCATGACAGCTGGAGATTACCAGAACATTTTAGGGTACAGTGTTGGAAAGCTGGGTGTCAATATTTTTGGCCACGACTGTATCTGCATTTGGGGATTGCTTGAATCTCACAAAAGCAGCACTGAAAGCTCTGATAAAACATGTGGGAAAAATTATATGAATACAAATTTATGTTTACATAATATTTTACCGATGTTTTACTTAATTTGGAATTGAGCAATGGTTTTTTTGTGCTAAACAAGGGTCTGGAATCAATTAAATGTTGACTGCTTCAAGGCTGATATTAAGGGAAGTTGACTGGCAGCTATACACCATTATGTTGCTATCCACCCTAATTGTTTGAGCCAGCAGCTCAGTACAAACACAAATCCTGTCCTGGTAGTTCAATCTCCAGCCTTTTCAGTGTGATCATGTAATATTAAACAATGAAGTGAATGTATATATAAAGTCCTGTATATAATGGTTGTCTAAACAGGGACTACTGATGTCATCAGTGTTCATTAGGATAACGTATGTATTAATAAGGAAGAAAAAAAAAAAAGCACTCCACCTACAACCCTGTGCTTCTATATTGTCACAAAACTCCTTGGTGACTTGTGTAAGGAGGGTACAAGAGGCAGCAATTTAGATTTATCTTGTTAAAATTAAACTGCACCCCAGTTAGAAAGTCTGGTCCTCTGCAGCTGTATAGGGACTAACCTAGGTCAAGTTTGCAGTCAGCTCACACTGCTTCTCTAAGCTGCTGTATCTGAAAACTCCTGTAACTCCTCCCTGTGGCTGCTTTACTCTGGGAATAAAGGACTTCCAGGTATGTGGCTAGACAGTGCCATCTTGGATACTTCCCACAGATCCTTATATTCCATTCAGAGATGAGCAGGATTTGGAGAAATCCGACAGATCTGAATTTTGGGGTTCTGAGTTGAACCGAGCGAAATTTGGATCTGAAATCAAGCAAAATGTCATTTTCGGTAAAACGTTGAATCTTGCTAGTTCAGGATCAATATCATGTACATATATATATATATATATATATATATATATATATATATACGCCCCCTTCCCCATTCTCATCTGCCATTTTAGAAGTGAGAGCAAGTCAAGAAAATAAGAAAATTTGCTTGTAGAGGGTTAAAAAGGGTGAAAGATGCCTTTTTTCTTTTTTTTTTTACTGCAATAGCTGTGATTTTACTGCAGAAATTATAAGAGTAGATTTAGAGTGCAGATTCCTTGAAGTGTGTGCTGGTAAATTGGTTGTGTGAGTGTGAAGAGTAGACGAGCAGTAACTACTGGTTGTTGTAATAGTATATTATCTAATATATAAAAATCATTGGTCTGTCTGTCTGGTTATGCATTTGGATACCCCTGCAATGATTGGGGTGAAACCAACACAAGACGGTCTAGTTGGATCCTGGCCAGGATTTTGGGGGTTTAGGGACCCATTCGGACCATCCGCTGGTGTATGGTGGTCAGAGCTTAGACCTTTGGAGCCTGTTGTTAGCCTTCCACTGGATGGATTTAGATGAAAATTTCACAGACTGGTAACATTGGATTCGAAAAGACATACCAAGTGGCTGAGGTCCCGATTAACCCTCCTGTTGGGTGCGGTACGTTAATTCGTGCACCTGTCATGCCTCCCAAAAAAATCCCGAAGGAATAGAAATCGACTTGAAAATAATTAGACTTACCTTCAAGACGATGCTGTAGATCCCCGAAGACAGCAGCATAATGACAGGAAGGCTTTCCGATTGGATAACTGACCGCCTCTGCTGCCTGACGTCATCGCGACGTGTGTCGAGCAAAATTTAAAACGGCAAGGTTA
This sequence comes from Mixophyes fleayi, assembly GCF_038048845.1. Taxonomy (NCBI): domain Eukaryota; kingdom Metazoa; phylum Chordata; class Amphibia; order Anura; family Limnodynastidae; genus Mixophyes; species Mixophyes fleayi. The sequence goes on from NC_134402.1 coordinate 145,786,190, forward strand.
AGTGGCTAAACACTTAACCGAACATTGCCGCTTTAAATTTTGCTTGACAGATGTCGCGATGACATCTGGCAACAGAGGTGGTCAGTTCTCCAATCGGAAAGTCTTCCTGTCATTATGCTGCTGTCTTCGGGGATCTCCAGCATCATCTTGAAGGTAAGTCTAATTATTTTCAAGTCGATTTCTATTCCTTTGGGATTTTTTTGGGAGGCATGACAGGTGTCGGAATGGTGGTAATCATAAAAACGATTACCACCGCTCCTGTTAATACATCGTACGCTGGGCAGAACGTTGACCCGGGGAGCCTGTTCTAAGCATGTATTCAGACACCCCTGTACCAATTGGGATGAAACTAACGTGAGGTGGTCCAGTTGGATTCTGGCCAGGTTTTAGGGGGGGATTGATTAGGGTCCCAGTCAGGCCCTCCCATAGATGTACACTTAGCAGAACTTTGACACAAGAGCCTGTTCTGGGCTTTGCACTGGATGGATTTGGATGACCTCTTAGCTGCTAATTGTTTATAAAATGTCCATTACATCCAGCTCATTGATAACTGAAGAATTTGAAGATATAAATCTGGGCAACGCCACGTACTTCAGCTAGTAGTATATATAGTAGAGACATCTGAATTATTTAGTGGAGAAAAAGCAGGGTGCTGTACGACTCCGAGCAGCACACCCAAAAAAGCAAATATATTTCTTGCTTTTAAAATCCCAAGTGTTCCAATATGAATGCAAGTGTATGAGGGGCTGTATCCGTAATAGTTGAACTTTTTTGAGGACCAAAAGCAGGGTTTGTTGTTTTTTTTAAAGAACCAATTATCTAAATTTGAATTGCATTATGGAGCAGTGTCAGAAGAATTGTACAGTAACATCCCCCTTTCCTTATCTTATTGGGCATTCTCCTGGTCTTGTGGCAGCTACAAGTAGCATTACCTTTTTGTCAATCAAGGATCAGTCTATACCAGGCCTGTCCAACCTGCCCTCCAGATGTTGTGGAACTACAAGTGCCAGCATGCCCTTCCAGCTATCAACTGGTTGTCTACTGGCAAAGCATGCTGGGACTTGTAGTTTCACAACACTTGGAGGGCTGCAGGTTGGACAGGCCTGGTCTATATAGAAGAGGCATCCCCAGTACCAATCCTATAGTTAACATTCCATACCCTACCTGCTGTGGCAAAAAAAGGCTCAGATGCATTCAAACGTTTTGCTAGTAGGGGTCCTGCTGGTACATGTACTAATATGCCTGTTGCAAAAGAGAGTGCCCAACACGGTCATGCATCTTCCCTAACTTCTCGCTCAGTGTGTAGATATGTCACCTCCAAAACAGCCACATCAGTGCATGAAAAGAACAACTTGAGCACTCACAGAATCCGAGTCTAAGGGTGTCCATGAGTGTTATATGCGAGTCTGACGTTTCAGACTATAATTATAGAGCAACCTCCTTTCCAAATTCCTCAACCTTTTGGAAATATGAGGATGAGCAGTAATAATGATGATTTAGACCTATAAATTGTGGAGGCTACTTTGAAACTTGCAAATGTACACTAGGATGATGGATAATTGTGGATTTGAAAAAGTATGTGTTTCACTTGAACAATAAAAAAAAGGTGAGGATTATGATTGAGTCAAAAGTAAGGCAACCACCAGTGGAAACATCTCATGCCCATGATAAGTGCATTGTCATAAGACCAAAAAAATCACCTCTTGTGTTTGGAAATATTTTTATCCCAGCATTTGTCAAGTCAGCTGTAGTCTTTATGACGCCACAATAAGTAGGAATGTTGATTATCTAGCCACCTCCTCCCTGTTAGGTCATTTGCAGCTAGTCCATTCAAGTCATTTTTCACAAAGGTGGAAAATTGTGTATAGTAGCAAGCAGTGCAGTCCAGCATCAGCTAGCAGCCGAATGGTGAGACACCTCATGCAATCTTCACTATCAACACATTCATCATCAACCTCTTCATTATTAGTATGTAGTCCATACAGTTTTCAAGTACAAACTGACTACCCTAATGCAATCCATGATTTCCAAGAGACATCCTTGGGCACTATAACTGCTGCTTGGGGTGATACTTTAATGCAGACGGGGACCAAGAAAAGTAAGCATAGTTTTAAACAATAATTATCTGTGAACAAACATTTGCAAGAGGAACCAAGTATGACAGCATCCTGTTGCACAGCAGATCGGTAAAGTTGTAACAGCTATGTTAGCATTGGAATTGCGTCCAATGTCTGCCATCAATGCATGAGGTTCTAGCCGATTAGTTGAGGTCATGTGTCCATGCTACCAAATTCCATCTTGATTCATTTCTCCTGAACAACAATTCCTCAGCTGTACCATCAGGTTAAATAAAAAAATAATTCAATCCCTAGAAAATTGTACAGACTATCCACTTAACCACAGATATGTGGACAAGCGTACTGGTCAAACAAATGACTACATAACCATGACAGCCCACTGGGTAAGTGTATCACTGTCAGCAGCAGCAACAGCAGCTTTATCCTCCTCATCCTTTCAACACAGTAGTGTTAGCACACAATGCCAGTTCATTCACAGGCATGCTTTGTATCGCTGGTTTTGCAAAGAAACAGCGGTCTGTTGGAAAAACTGAGGAATGTCATAGCAAAATGGTTCACTCTGCTAAGACTCCTCAGGATTCTTCATTGCCAATTACGGAACAAACGTGTGTACAAAACAACTGGGTGAATTTCAGCACATACCATGCTTTGCAAACACAGAAAGCTTGCTGGTGCAGAATAATGAGTGGTCAGTGCAAGAGATGCTGGCTGTGGCCCGTAAAATTTCTGGGCACTTGACATTCCACAACCCCATGTAGAACATTGCAGCAGCTGCACAATAAAAGGTCATGTGCGATGCCACCAACTGAAGCAACAGATAATACCAAGGTGGAATTCCACACTTTATATGCTTCAGCGACTAGAGAAACAGCAACAAGCCATCTAGACCTACACATCAAACCATGAGATAGGGGGAGAGATTGGGGGGGGGGGGGGGGAGGGAGGGGGATGTTATCCTACACCAGGACATTGGATAATCATTACTGTTTTATGCAAGCTACTGAAACCATATGAAATTATAGTAAATGAAGTGAGTTCAAAGACTGCCAGCCTAAGTCAATTCATACCCCTAATCAAACTACTGGAAAAGCAGCTGAAGGAGGGAAAATTTAACGATTCTGCACAGTATGTTGGCCTTGTAGATCAAGTTCTTTATTCACTTTGCCAGGACTCAAGGGTTTGTAGCATCTTGAAATTGAATCGCTACATTTTGGTAATCATGTTTGATCCTAGGTCTAAGTCATATGTAAGGTCTTTCCAACTGACACAAATCAACCACAGACGCAAACAGCTTCTTGTGAGCAAGCTGTCGGCTCAGGTTGCACATAATGGGCCAGAGTCGTCAAGAAGAGCAAAGCATAAAAAAAGAGTAACTTTGCACCTGGGCAAAACCATTTTGCATTGGAGAGGGAGGTAAATTTAAAATGTGGGGACAGATTTATAATTGGGGTAGCGCATGCCCTAGTTCAACTTTACATTTCAGTGTAAAAATAAAGCTATTATTTGTATGCTAGATGAAAAAACAACCAGTATTTAACTCATGTGCAAAATAATAAACTAATTTGGACCCCTTGCACTGTAACATGGTTTGTCCTGGAGAACATTTACGCCTTTTTTTTTTTGTCTTACTTTTATTAATGACTCAGGCCCAATATGTCTCCTGCTTCAGGTTCTCCAACAAATGCTACTGCCAGAAAAAACAACAACTTACCTTTTCTAATAGTCACATTATGAGTCAACACAGCACACCAATGTTATTATTATTATTAATTTTTATTTATAGGCCGCCACTAGGAATCCGTAGCGCCGTACAGGGACAAACAAAATTACAATACAAAGGTGAGACAGCACGATACAGTAAACAAAACGCACAGTAACTCAGTGAGCTCAGAGCACAGCTAGAGGGGAGGGGAGAGGGGAAGGTCCCGCATACGGCGGAGCCCAAGAGGGCACGGATGGCAGGGAAACCCCCAGAGTGGAGAGGAGGGAGCAAGAGGGAACGGGGAGAAGAAGGTCCTAGAAGAGGAGGGCAAGGTAGCTGCAGAGCAGAGTTAAAAGTGGTGAAAACAGGAGGAGAGATGACCCTGCTCAAAGGCGTGTACAATCTAAGGGGTGGGGTAAACAGACATGAGGGAGGGAGAGAAGAAGGATAAGGGAAGGGGGGAGTGCAGGGGAAGAGGCAGAAGATCTGGTAGGGAGTTAAGTGGGAGACTGGAAGGCTTTAAGAAAAAGGTGGGTTTTTAGAGCCCGTTTGAAACTGGACAGATTAGGACAGGTTCTGATAGAGGGAGGGAGCTTGTTCCAGTTGAGGGGGGCAGCGCAGGCGAAGTCTTGGATACGCGCATGGGAGGAGGTGATCAGGGGAGAAGAGAGGCGACGGTCATTGGCTGATCGGAGAGGGTGGGATGGAGCATGAATAGAGAGGAGGGTGGAGATGTAGGGTGCAGTGGAGTTGGTGAGGGCCTTGTATGTAAGAGTGAGAAGCTTGAAGAAGATTCTGTAGGGGAAGGGGAGCCAGTGAAGGGATAGGTAGAGGAGGGAGACAGACGAGGAGCATCGAGAAAGGAAGATAAGCCTAGTGGCTGCGTTAAGAACAGATCGAAGGGGAGCAAGATGAGAGTGGGGGAGGCGAGTAAGGAGGAGGTTGCAGTAGTCCAAGCGGGAGATGATCAGAGGGTGAATAAGACACTTGGTGGCATCTTGGGAGAGGAAGGGCCGGATGCGAGCGATGTTACGCAGCTGGAAGCGGCAGGATTTCGCAAAAGAGAGAATGTGGGGGCCGAAGGAGAGAGAGGAGTGGAGGATGACACAGAGGCAGCGAAGTTGGGGGACAGGGGAGATAGAGGTGTTGTCGACAGTGATAGCGAGGTCAGAAGGGGGCGAGGTATGAGAGGGAGGAAAGACTATGAGTTCTGTTTTGGCGAGGTTGAGTTTGAGGAATCGAGAGGACATCCAGGAGGAGATGGCAGAGAGGCAGGCGGACACCCTAGAGAGGAGGGAGGGAGAGAGATCAGGAGAGGAGAGGTAAAGTTGAGTTTCGTCAGCGTAGAGGTGGTAGTTGAGGCCATAGGAGCTGATGAGTTCACCCAGGAAAGAGGTGTATAGAGAGAAGAGTAAGGGTCCCAGGACAGAGCCCTGAGGGACCCCGACTGGAAGGGAGGACGGGGGGGAGAGAGATCCAGATGTGGTGACGGAGAAGGATCGGTCAGCAAGGTACGAGGTGAACCAGGACAAGACTGGGCCGGAGAGGCCAAAGGACTGGAGGGTGTGGAGGAGGAGGGGGTGTGAAAGGATATTATGACATTTGGTCAGGCTTAAAAGAAATTGCCAAACATATTGACACCTCTACCATGTCTCAATCTGATACACCTTGTAGTACTAGAATGGTGGAAGATTACTTTAATGATAATAAACAAATTAGCATCTCAGTCCCCTGGGAGTAAAAACAGGCAATTTGGAGCCTATTGTACAAACTAGCTATGGTGTATTTAAGTTGCCCACCCCCAGTGTGTACTCGGAAAGTGTTTTCCACAGCTAGGAACATTGTGAATGATCATCAGATGATACCACTTCCTAAAAATATAGAAAGACCGGTGTTCATCAACATGAACTACAAATTGTATGAGGAATATCGTTCAAGCAGAATCCGTAGTGCTAGATTCCCGGGGGGATGAACTGATGTGTGATAATGATCTTGACATCATTGATGAGGGTGAGGGCACTTTCGCCATAGCTCCCTATCTATCAATCCCTTTCTATTCTGTTCATCAACCAACAACCAAACAAATCAAGAATTTCAGCCACAAAATTGTCAGTCCCTATCGAAGCTACACAAGAACAACAGTCAGTATTCACCTTAAACTCCATATTCTACTGCTGATGTTTTCATCTCTCCCTGGCTACAAGCTTCACACCACAAGAAGACTGTTTTGGACTCTTATTTGATCTTATTTTCTACTCCGCTCATGAAAGTTTGTTTTATCTGTAACTCCCTGCAACATCCCTTCTGTTTTATCACCTGCTATACTTCTTGCTAATCTACTCCCTATCCATGCTACAGCTATTTCAGTCCTCTATCTCATCATTTTACTTTCAATTCTACTCAAGGCTTTGTCTGCCATCACAAGTATGAAGAAATGAAACTGTTTGAACCACTCTCCTCTCTCATGACTCTGCAATAACTCAGCTACTCCATCACCTGTGCCTTATTACTCTCCCTTCAACACTTCCACCCACTCCCCCACATCATTACTCCATACTATCCAGACATCCAGGAATAAACTACATCTGACTGTGCACTACTTCTCTGATTGCACAGGACATTGCAACTAGTTAATTCTCTTAATTCCCTCATTTATTTCTATTTTACTCATAAATCCCAATGTTTGCCAAATTATTTTTCTTCCTCTCCTTTCATGGCATTATCTTTAGGACTATATCATCCTTCACCTGCCCTGCAACACACACCTCTGTCCACATTGCCCCTTCATTATACTCACCACTAATTAACATTCATGAACTCTTCCTTTTTTAAATTCAACAACTTTAACAGCCCACCCTGTCGCCAGAAACTAAAATGACACACATCTTACAATCATCTTTTCTACCTTTTTTTCCTCCCTGCTTCTATTAGCTGGTGATATATCACCTAATCCAGGTCTCCCTCATTTCTCACACACACATATATCTAAACGCTACAGAAATCTGGCAAACCTCAAACATATAACCTGTCTCTCCTCTCTTCCAAAGTCCTTTAAGTGTGCTCTTTGGAATGTATGCTCGGTAACAAACTTACCTCCATATATGATCACTTCCTCTCAAACAACCTCAACAAACTGGCAATAACAGAAACATGGCTCACGTAATCATATACTGCCTCGCCTGCAGAACTCTCACATGGTGGTCTCCATTTCACCCACACCCCCAGACCAGGAGGCAGACGAGGAGGTGGGGTTGGACTAATTCTCTCCCCACAGTGCACATTCACAAATGTCCCATCACTCACGGTCAAATTTTTTGAAGTACATACTGTTAGGATTTTTAACCCATTCTCTATGCATGTTGCTGTCATCTATCGCCCCTCTGGACCACACTAACAATTTCTTGAACACTTCTCTGCATTGCTCCATCAATTCTTATCCTCTGACATCCCCACCATCATCATCATGGGTGATTTCAACATCCTAATTGCTAATCCACGTTCTAATGCTGCTTCCAAAATTCTCTCTAACATCCTCACTTGACCACTCCCAGGGGATTGAATCCGCTACTCATCAGGATAGCCACTGTCTTGAACTTCTTTTCTCCAGACTGCTCAGTTTCTCATTTCCTTAACACTCCTTTCCCCCTCTCGGATCAATACTTTATTAGCTACTCACCCCCAGTTCTTTACCCTACTCAGTATCAAACTCTTCCAAGCCTCCTCACACCCGCAGGAATATTAACTCTATTGATTTTCAACAGTTTTCCACCTCTTTTCAAGACCTTCTCTTCCCAATTTCTACATTCTGATAGGGCAGTACCTCATTTTCACTAAACCCTAGCAACTGCCCTTGATCAAGTGGCTCCAGCGACTCTTCATACTCCGCATAGACTTCGTTACTAACTGTGGCACACTAAAGTCACACAACCTCTCCAAAAACTTTCTCGTAAAGCAGAACGTCACTCGCGTAAATCTTGTACCTCTAATGATTTCATCACATATAGTGCTACCACTCTTATCGAAATGCTGTGGACATTGCAAAACAAACATACTTCCAATCTCTCATCTATGCTCAGGCTTCTAACCCCAAACGCCTTTTTAACACATTTAAATCTCTTCTGAATCCTCCCGCCCCAAACTACCATCAATGCCCAGGATCTTGCTTCCTATTTCAAGGACAAAATTGATAAGATCCGACTTGAAATGGTATAATCTCCCGTGACAAGTATTCAGCTCAATTCCTTTGTAGCACCCTCTGACACTTTATCTTCATTTAATTCTACAAAATAAGAGGATGTTTCTACTCTCTTCTTTTCTTTCTACTCTACTTCCTGTCCTCTTGATCCCATACCCTCACAAACTGGTAGATCCCTGTTTTCTGTGCTCATTTCACCTATAACTAAAATCTGTAATCTCCTCTACTGCTATCTTTCCATCACTATTGATTACGTCCATTTTTAAAAAACAAAATTCTGACCCAAACACTCTTTCAAATTACCGCCCCATCTCTCAGCTCCCATGCTTCTCCAAGCTTCTAGAGTGAATTGCCTACACTCGCCTCACACACTTTGTTACAGCAAACAACTTACTGGATTCTCTTCAGTTAAGCTTTCACTCTCAACACTCCACAGAGATTGTGCTGACCAAGGTTGTCAATAATTTGATCACAGCAAAAACTGAAGGCCATTACTATCTTCTAATTCTCCTGGATCTCTCTACTGAATTTGACACTGTTAACCATTCCCTCCTCATACAAACGCTACAATCCTTAGGTCTTGAAGGCATTGTCATATCCTGATTCTCATCCTACCTATCTAATCACTCCTTCAGAGTTCATTTCTCTGGATCCACCTCTGCTCCGCTTCCTTTATCAGTTGGAGTACCATTCAGTTGGAGTGCTATTCTCTATCTATACCACTTCTTTTGGAAAACTAATAAGCTCCTTTGGACTTCAGTATCATCTCTATGCGGATCATACACACATCTATCTATTCTCTCCTGATCTCTCACCATCTGTGTTGTCTTGCGTTACTGACTGTCTTTCTGCCATTTCATCTTGGATGTCTTCTCGTTTATAATATTCCCACCCAAAAACAGAAGCTTCCTGCCTAACATTTCTATTGCTGTTGATAACATGAACATAAATCCCACCCAGCAAACTCGCTGCCTAGGTATGATCCTTTACTCACAACTATCCTTTGTTACCCAGATTAACTATATATCCTCTATATCTAATTCATTTTACATACATCTAAAGAACATTTCCAGAATACGCACATATCTCACACAGACACTGCAAAAAACTTAATTCATGCAATCATCATCTCCTTCATTGACTATTGCAATTCCCTCCTTACTGGTCTTCCCAAAATCAGACTTGAACCCCTATCTATTTTGCACGCAGCAGCTAGATTTTCCTTGCAAACTGTTCTTCCTGTGCTGAGCCACTGAGTCAGTCTCTACATTAGTTACCTTTTTTTCAACGAATCCAATATAAAATTCTTCTACTAACCTACAAGTCCATCAACAAAATTGCACCGACATACATCTCACTTGTCTCAAAATACCTCCCAACTAGACACCTCCATTCTGCACAAGATTTGCGTCTCTCTTCCACTCTCATCACATCCTCCCATTCCCGGTTACAGGACTTTTTCTGGGCTGCACCCACTTTATGGAATTCACTCCCTCGCACCACAAGACTTTCTTCTAGTCTTGAAAGTTTAAAGCGTTCTCTGAAAACCCACCTCTTTAGACAAGCTTATGGTTACCCTATTACCACCCTCTACATAGCTAACAACGCAACAGCCCTCTGACTAACATTGCTGTGTGACTAATCACACAGCCCACTCCATACTTTTTACCTTTGCATTCTAGCTGGACCAATGTGCAATATGATGTAGCACGTGCCCTTGTGTTTCAAACTCCCATTGTCCCATAGATTGTAAGCTTGCAAACAGGGCCCTCTTACCTCTCTGTATGTATTACCCAGTATTGATTAATGTTTGTTCCCAATTGTAAAGCGCTACGGAATTTGCTGGCGCTATATAAATAAATGATGATGATGAAGTGTTTGGTCTGTTAAGCTATGCATTTCTATTTTAACATGGGTAGGTGGGCCGATGGACAATTCATCTTGCAATATTTTACACTATGGCCTTCATCTATCATCGTGTGTAAAATGCTATGCGGTCGACAATTCAGGTGTCAACAGTATTATTAGGTCACCAATTAAAATGTCAACATTATTATAGGGATATTATTGTCGACCTATTAATACGGTCTACATTTAAATTGTTGGCCTAATAATATTGTCAATGTCATTATTGTTGACTTTCCAACCCTGTTTCTATTAGGGTATCCACCAATAAATGTCAATCATGTAACTATCGAACATATGTATCACCCAGATAGGAGGGCCCAAGGACAATTCCATCTTCCACCATTTTACATTATTGTTTTGGACATTCTTCTGTTAAATGTCTGCTGATGCCACCGCTGTCCATCTAATGAACACTGATACTACCAATGCTGTCCCTCTCCAATGTGTTACAGCAGTTACCTTACTTGGTGTATCTTCTTTTGTAAAATGACAATTTAATTGATCTAGGCATATGTAATGAGGATGATTATTGTGATGACCACTGTTAGCCAAATGCCCTTTCGGATTTTGTTAAAATCCCTGTTTATTCTCCAGTTCAACAACAAAAGTTGGTGCCCAAATGAATCAAGCACTTATGTCACAAAAGTGGCAGTCCCTGGAGCTGAAGTGCTTGGTTTGTTAAACTATGGTCATGCCCATATGGATGGGTGGGCCTAAGGGTAATTCCACCTTAACATCATGGGTTTGTTCTATCATATTGGGTAAAATGTCTACAGATGCCGATACTGTCCATCTAATGAGCTCTGATTACTGCTTCTCCACTTTCCATGATGATGCTGTCTAACCTAAATATATAGTGTCCGCGATCTTTCACCATTTTTCTTCTGGGTGCAGCCCACCTCTGTCTATCTACTTGTCTAAAATTACCACTATGTTTCAAGGGATTTAGAATGCTTTGCACACAAAAATTGGTCAGAATTTCTTTAAAAAAAATGAGAGGTCGGTGCAAGGAGATGCTGTCTGTGATTTGCAAAAATTTCTGTTTATTTTCTGCATTCAGTGTTCGCATGTAGAGCATTACAGTAGCTACTGAAAAACTGGGCTGCCATGCAACCAACCAAGCAAGAGGGCATGCGGTCGACATTATTAGGTCGACATTTCAGATGTAGACCGTATTATATGGTTAGAAATAGTATTTTTAGGTTGACAATAATGTCCCTAACCCTATCTCTAACAATGTAAATAATGTCTACATTCAAATTGTTGACCTAATACTGTCTACATTCAAATTGTCAACCTAATAATACTGTCTACATTCAATTTGTCAACCTAATAATACCGTCTACATTTCAATTGTCGACTTAATAATACTGTCAATGTCATTATTGTTGACTTTCCAACCCTGACTATATTATGGTGTCAACCATATAAATATCGATCATGTAACTGTCAAACATGTATCACACCCAAAAGATGTAGTAACGAGGTGCAATATCACACTTTAGATGCTTAATGGATTTTCTCAAAACATTTCAGTTGTAGGGTGGCAGTTGTGAAGAAATCATTAGAAAATATACTATAAATGAATATTAATGCTACAAATATTAATGTAGGAACAAAAACAGCTGAAAATCACATAATTTCACATATTTTTCACAATTTTAAATTAAATACATATCCAAAACACTAAGATGTTTTTTGAAGCAAAACATGGGGGTCTGTGCCCACCTCTATTTCTATCCTCACCCTCTTGACCCATCCTCAACTGCATGTGTACATTTCTACGGTATAGTAAATGCTCATGCATTTGCAGACATCCTCACCTGGCACAGAACTATCGAGCCACACATGAACGTGTAGTGTATGGCCCCTGCAATCCTCAGGATGTGTTGCAGCATGACAAGACCACCTCAAATGTGCTTAAACAAAAAAAAAGGTTGAAGGTTGTTTCAAATTGCCCCAGTCCTCACTATTCGGGTTACCATTTTCTTCCAAACTAAGAACCAGGGCAACATCAGCCCACTGCATACATACATAAGGTGGTGGGGGCCTATGGAAACACTACAAAAACTTATTTTACCATTATGCCAGTGGGTGGAGGGTCATTTTTAGGATTTTTGTTTATCTCCGTGTCTTTCATTTTTTTTGTGTTAGACTACATTGGACCAAAAGACAAAGTTAAAGATTTAAGGCAAAATGTATAGCTTGGGTAAAGCATAGACTATGCTTGGACAATGTCGGAAGGAGTTTATTTGTTTCCCATAAACCTGTGGTGAGGATGATCGGGTGCTGAAATAAAGCTTATTTTAAATAGAGATGTTCACTGACCCCCGTGTTTTGGTTGTGGATCTGGTTTAAGTTCGTGTTTTGGTTTTGGATCTGTATTTTTTAGAAAAAAAGCTAAAATATGCTAAAATCACATAATTTTGCTCTTTTTTTGTTCTTACATTATTATTATTAACCTCAATACCACTAATTTACAGTTATTTCCAGTCAATTTTGACCACCTCACAGGTTACAATATTATTTTCATCCATTTTCGGACAAATACTGCAGCGACCTGGCTGGATGCTAAGCGACAGAGCAACGACACAAACATACGGCAGTTCATAGCACATCTAGGAAACATTGCCACACAGCAGTGACAGAAAAGAAAAGTGATGCAAGATGAAATTGTCCTTGGGCCCTTCCACCCACCCTTATGTAAGATATTGAAAAGGACATGTACATTTTAACAAAGCAAGCACTCCAGCGACAAGCAGTGCCACTTTTGTGGCTGAAGTGCTTGGTTTGTTTGGGCCACCACAAAACAATCTACCAATAGCTTAGCTGCCTTAAGCCCAACAGTGCTGTCAATGAACAGAACTGTTGGGCTCAAGGCAACAGCTACATTATTAAACCATGTCTGCTCATGATTCTGCTTCAGACAGACTGTGACATGGACATGTGGGTAGCATGGAATCTGTCATCTTGGGATACGCTGCATTGAGCAGAGATTTAAATCAATATAGAGATGGAGTTGAGGAGACCGTACTTAAATTAAAACGTGACCCACCAGATGAGATCCCAGATTTAAGAGAACTGATACATGAAAGATACACTGCGCTTCAGAAGAATAATACAGAGGAGGCCCTGAGGCAGGATGATAAATATGTCCAGTTTAAAGAACAGCGAAGAGACCTGAGAAAATCGCCATCACCCAGAGCACTCACCCAGTGAAAAACAAAGTATGTGATCACACTTACCAGAGAGAAGCAATTGAACGGATGATTGAAAACAAACTTCAGCACTTATAGCACATGTAGGTAACATTGGCACACAATGGTAGCTGAAAGAAAAAGTGGTGCAAGATGGAATTGTTCTTGGGACCGTCCCACCCACCCACCTTCATAATGGATCTTAGAAGGCACATGCACACTTTAACAAACCAAGCACTTCAGTGACAGGGAGTGCCACTTTTGTGGCTGAAGTGTTTGCTTTGTTTGGGCACCCCACAAAACAACGTAACAATGGGCTTAAGGCAGTTAAGGTAACAGTGCTGCCAATGACCTCTACAGTAGCAAGATGTTGTCATGATCTTCAGCCTCATCCTCACCCTCATCAGTGTGTACATTATCCTAACACAATATTAATTCAACCCCACAGGAAACCACCATTACAGAAGTCTCTGTAGCATAAATGTCAAAAAAAAAAATATAAAAAAAGCATTTACCTTTTTAAAGAAAAAACACATCTTTAATAAAGGTGAAACTTTACTGTAGAAAAACATAAAAAACATAAAATTGCCAACATGTCATTTTACCCAAATATTAATAAGCATTCCATCATCAGCGACATCCCAGCACCTGCAATCTACTTTGTCATCATCCTCACCCTCTTCAGTGTGTCATCACTCAATATTAATTAATCCTGGCTGGAATCCACCATTACAAAAGTCTCTGTACTTAGCTCTAAATGCCAGTAAAGGCCTTCCTCATGGAATTTGTAGTTCATTTTACGACAGTGCTGGGCAATTCTTTTAGACCAGACCAAATGTCAAAATGTTCTGCTGAATCATTTACATCATCCTTGGATCTCTTAGAAAAGCTTAGCTTTTTTCCTAGCAACAGTAGCCTGAAAAACTGAAGTAGGGGACAGTCGTGTCAGGTACCACTTCAGCTGTCAACTTGCTCACCAGGAGCTCATTGCATTTTTTGTGATCTGGGACAGTGGAAAATAAAGAGAAGATATAGCTCTTAAACCTAGGATCAAGCATAGTCGCCAAAATGTAGGGATTCAATTTCCAGAAATTGATAACTCTTCGAACCCGGCAAAACGATTAAAGTACTTCATCTACAAGTCCGACATACTTAGCATAAATTCTTTGCTTCATCTCCTCCTCCAATTTTTCAAGGTGCTTTTCAAAAACTCTAATTATGGAAATCACTTTGCTCAAGCTATCAGTGTCTGAACTCAGTTCACAGGTGACTACTTGGAATCGTTTCAGCACCTTGCACAACACAGAAAGTACTCTTCACTGCGTTGGACTAAAATACATACCCCCTCCTTTTTGCAATGTCATGGCTTGTGGAGTAAGCGTGGATGGCTTATTATTCCAAGCGGGATAAGCCATGTTGCAATGACATCCCTTAATTTTTCAAACAGGTTTTCATTGGTATGCCTCTTAATAAAGTCGCTGATACACAGCGTAGCCTGCCTCGGTATAATCTGGAATTGTTGGGTACATGCTACTGCTGTTCCTGCTTGTGAAGGCAATTCATCAACCCAGTGGGCTTTCACCGTCATATAATCTTCAGCGTGCCCAGTTCCGCTTGTCCACATATTTGTGGTTAAGTGTACAGTGGGTAGAATGGCATTTTGTAGCCCAATAGTTACATTTTATGGAAGCTTCTGGTAGAGGTGAGGATTTGCTTTTCTAGTAAAATGGTGTTGTGATAGAATTTGGTAACGGGGACACAGGACCTCAATTAACTGTCTATAACCAGCTGCATTACTTGTGATATTGGACGCAAATCTAATACTAGCATAGTCGCCACGGCAGGACTTACACAAACAACATCCTCATTAGGATTGTCGTCAGCTACACAAATATCACCCTCATCCTGTGGCAAATACAAAGTGATATCCTACATTTGTGTATCACCGACTACACTAAGAGGTATACTGCTGACAACCTGGAGGAGATGAAACTAAGCAATTCAGCTAACTATGTAGGACTTGTAGATCAAGTATTTTATTCGCTTCACCAGGATTCGAGAGTTAACATCTTGAAATCAGATCACTACATTTTGGCAACTGTGCATGATCCTAGGTTTAAGAGCTATATCTTCCGTTTCTTTCCAGCTGACCCAGATTTAAGGAGATGCAATGAGCTCCTAGTCAGCAAGCTGACAGCTCAAGTGGTATATGACACAATGACTCATCCTCCCTCAGTTTCTTTGGCAACTTCAGCTAGAAAAAAACTTAGCTCTCCCAGGACACCCAGTGGTGATGCAGTTGAGTCAGCACACATTTGGACTTTTGGGGGTAAATGTATGATACTCCGGTTTCTTCAACTCCCGCGAGTTCGGCGAGATGACAGCTAAAATTTAAAGCGGCGCTGCCTTGTAAATTTACCCCTTGGTCTGGTCTAAAATAATTGCTGAAAAATCGTGACAGCTCTGTTGGAAAATGAACTACAAATTCCATGAGATAGGCCAGCAATTACATCAAGTACAGAGACTTCTATAATGGTGCATTCCAGTGGTGATAAATTAGTATTGTATGAGGATGAACACACTGATGAGGGTGAGGATGATGACAGTGTAAATTAAAGGTGCTTGGATCTAGCTGAGAGAAGGGAGCCAGCTAATGCTAGTATGTTTGTTAATATTTTGTGTAGAATGGCATGTTGACAATTTTATGTTTTTCTACAGTAAACTTTCACCTTTATTAGAGAGGTGTTATTTTCTTTTAAAAGGTATAAGCTTTTTTTTTTTTTACATTTTGTCACATATATCAGCCCCCCTCCTCTGCCCTCCTTCACACATATCAACCTCTCTTCCTCCCTATAGATTTTTATGGCAGCCCCCCTCCCACTCTATAGATTTGTATGACAGTCCCCCCTCTGCCTCCCTATAGATACACAGGGCAGTTTCCCCCCCCCCCCTCCCTATAGATATGCAGGGCAGTTTCTGCCCCTCCCTATAGGTATGCAGGGCAGTTTCCCCCCCTCCCTATAGATATGCAGGGCAGTTTCCCCCCCCTCCCTATAGATATGCAGGGCAGTTTCCCCCCTCCATATAGATATGCAGGGCAGTTCCCCCCCCATACCTATAGATATGCAGGGCAGTTTCCCCCGCCCTCCCTATAGATATGCAGGGCAGTTTCCCCCCCACCTATAGATATGCAGGGCAGTTTCCCCCCCCTCCCTATAGATATGCAGGGCAGTTTCCCCCCTCCATATAGATATGCAGGGCAGTTTCCCCCCTTCACTTACCTGTAGTTGTGCCAGCGTCGCTCCTCAGATCAGCAGACAGGAAGTGAAGACATCCTGCTTCCTGTCTGCTGCACAGCAACAGGCAGGCTAGCGATTGGCTGCCTGTTGCTAACCACTGACCACCAATGCTTTTGATCGTGGAGCACCAGACTCCCCCCCACAAATCGCAGGGCCGAATTTTTTTTCATTTTTATTTTTTAAATTGCTCCTGTCCCCCCACCCCCCAGCTGGGCCCCCCGAGAGCCGCTAAGCCCTAGGCAGGTGCCTAGGTTGCCTAGCGGCAAATGCGGCCCTGCTGTAGACTGGCAAGAACACTGGCACATCTTCTGTTTCTGTATGAGCTATAATAACAGTACAATGTGACTGCAGATTTTGAAGAACACTGACAGCCCTATTATTTCTATTTCAGCAATGTCAATTAGGAATGGAGACTGTACACTGATAACACTGGGACCACTCCTGTTTCTGTGTGAGCTATAACTCAGTAGAATATCACTGGAGACTTTTAAGAAAACTGCCACCCCTCCTCTTTCTGTTTTAGAAATGACGCTGCCCAACTGCAGTAGAGACCGCCATGAACCGTGCTACCCCTACTGTGTCTCTCTGTGTAATGGCTCCGGATTTTCGTGGAGGGTGGTACTTATAGAATCCAAAACTCGCGAGATCTGACGACGCAACAATGACATTTTGCTTCATTTTCACTTCCAAGAGCACGCAAAAGTGCCCAGCCGGCTCAGCTTGGTACTCGGATCAGCAAAGTTCAGGTATCTCTAATTTTAATTTTATTTATGAAGTTGTACCAACTTATGCACATAGTAAAGTGGAATGTTACTTTATTTGACACATGTGGGGTCTTTATTATGTTACCCTGTTCACCAAAGTGGAGCATGGTCAGGGAGAGTGTCTGCAGCGTTCAACACAGGTCCAGTTGCTATATTTAGAAATGGCTAAGTTGTATTGACTCCAAATACTTACAGTCGTCTGCCAGAGCAGTTAGTGTTTATGCTGCTATACTACAAAGGTTTCCTAATCACTCCATAATGGTTGGTTAATTCAATAGGCTCTAATGTATGTTTTGCAAACCCCTACACTTGTGTGGTATAATTAAGTTTTGTGATTATCTGTGGCCTTTCCTGTGTGGCTCACATTAGATAAATTACCTGGATTTGGTAGTGCTTTCAAAAGCCACTATAGCTGGAATATGATATTATATAGCTGCAATCTCAAATACGGAGTCCCTGAGCATTGCTAACACATAAAAGGCACTTTAAATATGTACAGTATACTATACGTATCTATAGCAAGCTAACTATGGTGTACTCTGCCACCTACTGCTGGAAAACTAAAATAGTCAATCTGTAAAGTAGTCTATCCACCTATTGTGCAATATTACTTTTCTTATTCTACATGTTGGATGCAATTCTTGATATATGCAATTTATTGTGTTGACTACAATATAATGCTTTGCAGTAGTGGATTAAATTATTATTATTATTATTATGAATGAGTTTCATTAATCATGTGATGTTGGGAGTAAAATTATTCATTGTGATATTTATATGTGTATACACTTGTTCTTGCTATTCTCATAGTAATGAGTGGCAAAAGTAAACATATTGTAGACTTATTTGTATACAGTGTGAATTAAAGCAATTAATTTTTATTTTATTTTATTTAGTATATTCATAGTGGGATATTCTGTAGAAATGGAGAAAAATGTCCCTTAACAATTGTCCTACTTTATACAATATTGTACTTTCGCCTTCTTTTATGCGGAGTGAAAAGTAGGTGTGGCTCAGTCAGTGAAACGATAAAACAACACTTTTATAGCAAACCACTTTATGCAGTCATGTTTATGTATTTCAGAGGCTAAACCAGCACTCTGTAAAAATTCTTCAAATAATTGTTGTGCTTTATAGTGATCCTCAACACTCTTCGTACATAAATTTCTACATTCTTAGTACAAACCGTAGTTTTTTTAATATAATATTGTGAAATATATAATGACTCAATCAATATTTTCAGATCTGTCCACTATTGTAAAGTACTTCTCCACCCACTGAGTGGTGTATGAATTTAATTTCTGTATAAAACGGTTAATTTGCATTTCCTTTTATATACCAAAGGTCATATACTTCAGTACATTCTCAAATACGCTTTATTATAAATTCTAGACACTCAACAGCATAAGTTTAAAAAACGTGTTTACTTTTACTGCCTTGAGCAAACCCTTCGGCAACATCTACTGAAAATATTACTCTATATTTCAAGCTCACCTTTGTGTTCAGCAAGCTCTCTACATAATATCAAGTTGTTTCATTTTGTTGCCTTTGGATATGACACATCTCTGTAGTTGTATCCAGAAGACAGCTGTGTCATATCTAAGGGCAATGAGAATACATGACTCAAGACCCATTTTTGTGTCTTAATTCATAGGTTACAACATTTTTGTCTACTACACACTACACTTTACAATAAGTATATGTGGTTTCAATGGTCATATTGATCAGCATAAAATTGGGCCGATTAATATTTTGGAACAGTGTCTAGCTTGGGGCAAATGGAAGCCCAGAAACAGACCTATTACTAGATTTAAATCAAAATCACATTTTCTACAGTATAAAATGTTACACTGCAAAACAACTTACAAATGATGTTTGTCAGCAATGGGAATCCTCATTTAAAATAATAAAATACAAATATTTAAAATTCTCCAGTCCGGTGGTAATAGTATTAACCATTACCACAATTCCGACATCCTTCATACCTACAAAAAAACCCGATTGCATAAAAAAAGAATTAATTAATTATAACAGACTTACCTGAAATCCGAAGATCCAGATGTCCGATGGCATCGGCAGACTGACAGTAAGCGATTCCGAATGGACATCGCTCCGGCACTTCAGTCTGCGCGACTTAGATGAATGTTAATTTAAAGCGGCAATGTCTGGACCCCGGAGGCTAATTGTTTGCCGGTGCCATCGGACATCTGGATCTTCGGATTTCAGGTAAGTCTGTTTTTATTGCCTTCGTTTTTTTATGCAATCGTTTTTTTATTTGTAGGTATGAAGGATGTCGGAATTCTCGTCAACGGAAATCCGTACTCAACCCCTCCAGTCCTCTAAAAAGAATGATGTATATATAGGTAATGTATCCCACATGATCTACAGATAATTAAAATGATATAAAATGACACTTGAATAAATACAAACATTGGGTAAAAATGCAGCCACACAGTGATTTTCTCTTGTGGCATCATGCGTTCCCATTTGCAGTGGTACTTATGGCTCAGTGGTTAGGACTTCTGCCTCGCAGCTCTGGGGTCATGAGTTGACCTTTGTGGAGTTTGTATGTTCTCCCCATTATTGCATGGGCTTCCTCTGGGTGCTCCGGTTTCCTCCCACACTCCAAAAACATACTAGTAGGTTAATTGGCTGCTGACAAAACTAACCCTAGTGTGTGTGTGTGTGTGTGTTAAGGAACTTAGACTGTAAGCTCCAATGGGGCAGGGACTGATAAGAATGTTCTCTGTACAGCGCTGTATAAATAAATGGTGATGAGGATTAACGAGTGGGCAGATTACAGTGTTCCTTAGCTTAATGCAGGGGTGTCCAACCTTTTAGCTTCCCTGGGCCACATTGGAAGACGACGAGTTGGTTTGGGCCGCGCATAAGATACACTAACAATAATGATAGCTGATCATCCAAGAAACCATAGAAAACACACACACACATAACTTTTTTTTCAAATCCCCCCCCTATACTTACCTTTCAATCGCCCTGTTCAAGAAATCCTCTCTAGTTATTATACTATAATCACTTTTTGTATTGTTTCGGTGCAATATCAATAAAGTGCATTTAAGCCAGGCATTGTATATCAGGGTGCCCTGACCAGGCCTGCGGTACTGACCTATACACCACTGTGACCCCAAATTGTCACCTGCTTTGCTAATTACACCACTATGTTAGTTAAGGGATAACTTATAATGGGCCAAAGAGAATAATATATAATGCTCCATTAGTATTACAAGTAGAAGTATGTAGCAGGGAGATAAGGTCCATGATGCTCCAGGACCAGGTGACTTTTATTCACTGGTCAGCGTCCCTTGAAATAATAAAAAAGAAAAATCCCCTTAACTTACCTTTTAATCAGCCTGTTCTCCTGTCCTCTTCTCTTCTCCAATTCTCTGCTGCTGATTGTTCTTCTCGCGCGGGTGACTCCTCTGTGCTGCAGAGATGTTGGGCGTGATGACACGCCCAACATTCACTGCGAGAGCTGCACAGAGGAGGAGACAAGGGAGGGAGTCGGAGTACCAGCTGACGTGACCGCAAGGTAAGTATTTTCATTTTTATTTTTTTTTATTTTGCAGGATTTTTTTTTCCATTAACAGTGCTGCCTCCTTGCCACAACCAAAACTCCTGCTGGGCCACATTTACAGGCGTGCTGGGCCGCATGCGGCCCGCGGATTGGACAACCCTGGCTTAATGCAAGCTAGTGCTGCACCTTAATTCAAAGATGAGATCTTATGTTGAGGGGTGAGATATTTAAATGAGCTTCAGGGGGGTGGAGATTGACAATCTAGGAGGTGTTCCCCACTTGAGCTGGAGACTACAGAGCCCTTTTACTCCTGTAAGCTGGTGCCAATGACCATCACCCAATACTTTGAATTTTGCAACATCAAACCCCTTTTAAAAACATTGTAAGGGGATGGTCCAAAGGCAGAAAAAGTGATTTAGCCATCACAAATCACAATCCATGCACAGCATCTGCTTGGATCCAAAATGCAGAATGGGGGTCATATCAACGCAGGGTCACATTGGTACATTTACACCAAAATAATTAATGTCCATGTATTTTTCAGTGTGTAAATTACCCCAAATTAAATAATGCTGTAGAGAATACAGTGGTATCTAGTATAGTAGCCTCTTCAATCCATGAATCCAAACATATTTGAAATTTGTGTATTTCAAGTGACTTGAAATTTGCAGTGTTCTATGCTGTATACATATTAAAAAAAAGTACCCAGACATCAAGACCTACAGTATCAGTCCATCCCCAATGCTGAGTGAGTAGCTAATGTTGCTATACATTACTTGTACGACAAAGCAGTACCGACTGGGACACTTACCAATTTATAAGCAGAGTCAAAGCTATCAATCACAATGATGATAATGCAAAGTAAACCGTGAACAATGGTGCTCTGATTAGATTATAAATTTAAGGGGTGCTGGTATGCACTTTACTTGTATGGATACTAAGCAAGTATTCAAGTATCAGCACTCTATTCAGTGCCTTTGGTAATGTCTTTACAAATAACTTTATGGACATATGTAAATACGGATAACATTTTTTATTTAGCTTGATTAAATAAGCTACAGTCCACATGTCAGCATACACCTTCTGGCCAACATAAGTTATAGATTCAAGTTAAACTAATGTAGTCATTGGCAGCTATACCATTTTGCATGTAAAACACCCAGCGGATACAAAGAATATAACTAAAAATGTCCACAGTCGCACAAAAGCTTTGAGGATCATTTTAAAAAAACATGTGTAATTTAAACAGCAGTTTGATAACTATTTCAGTAACACGATTTAGGATTCCACCCACATGATATAATCACTCTTCAAAGCTTTCATGCAAAAATCAGCAGTTACCACACCATGATGTGTGAATAATCTACAGCATCCTGAATATCCAGGACACCTTACCACATACATATCAAACTGATGTTTGGGGCAGCATGGAGCCACCTTTCTTGTATGTTGCATCCGATGACCTCTGCCTCCACTTTTAAAGACGTACAGCCTGCACCTTTTTCATCTGCAATATATCACTTCCATTAAAAGATTTATGAATGTTCAAACCTACTGTGTCCTTCAGACTAGGATCTTAAGTTCTTCACTTTAGATCAGGATGAGATACAGAATGTCTCTCCCTCTGAGGCAGCTTCTTTACAACCGTTTGATGGTTTTATTGCATCACAGTGCGGCTGCTCAGTTCAGTAACATCACATCCACTAGCTGGCACCACACTGATTGAACCAGTCTGCTCAGTCATGCATTTCTGGAACAATGTCACACAAACTTACAGGACAGGGCGAGCAGAGATCACACTCTCAGAAGATCCACTGGCTGGGGAGACGGATGAGAACATTAATAGTGACTCAAATAATTACAGAGAGGAGAGGGACTGCCCCTATGCCGCAATAGGACAATCTGCCCCTGGCTGTGGACACAACTATTTGTTCCACACATAGGACAAAAATGGCTTATTTGAAAATGTAGATCTAACCAATCTGCCTTTAAATGCATTTAACAGTGTCTTATAGGCGTTTCAGCCCAATGTTCTGAGAAGAATTAACCTCTGTCAGGGACTCTGTTCAGCAGCTTATAAAGAAGAATAGATCAAAATTGTTGTGTGATCAAATTTGTTGGATTCTAACTAAAATTGTGCCAGTTTACTTCAAAAACATGTTTCTACCTTCCAAAATAACAATAATTAGTTTTTGGTGCCATCTACTGTCAAACTCCTGTCTTGGAATCATTTTAAATCATGCACATACAGTACATATATGTATGTATGTATACGAGTGGAGAATATTGCTATAACGTAATAAATCTGTAAATTATTTGTCAATAATCTTAATTTCTCATCACCCCCATCAACACATCTTCCCAAATCCACTCTTTAACCACTGTTATTAGCACAGTCTAATAACCTAAGATCCTGATCTCTGCAAACCACCTCACTCCTGCAATGACTTTAGCCAGTTCTATACAATAAAGCATCTATAATGTTATTACATTGTCATTTACATTGAGAGCAAAGAATTACCAATCATATGCAGCTGTTTTCTAGTTTAAGCATTAAAAAAAGGCTACTAAAGCAATGCTCCAAAATGAAGGTTACATTCACAGTTTTAAGTAGGAAACGGAAAAGTAATATCTTCTAAACTATACATTATAAATAAACAAGCAATGAAACACAACAACAAAATAAGAGGGCACTGGTAGTTTTATTAGTTGATTCTGGGCATTGTACCACGTTTGACAGCAACAGGCATGATTAGTGTATGAATGAGGGGCAATACATTCCCTTCCTAGTCTGCATCCAAAGCACCCAAAATGGAGCTGTTGTGACTACGAATGATTATCCAGTTCCAAAAAGAACTGGCTGTTTCCTGTGTTGTCCATACTCTAGCAATACTCTATTACACAGTTCAGGGTTGTTATAGGGGGCCTCGAGTATCACTTTACATTAGAGGACTACAACATGCACATATTTCCCTTGAAGGTAAGCAACAAGGATACAAGGGAGACAGTAATGAGGATACGCTGGCTTACATTTCATCTCTCTGTGCCTACGATTGTACAGGTAGCTACAGCAGTTCATCTGTTTCTGTGGCAACATAACACACATGCACACGTGATACAGTTGGTGGGGGACATGGCCAGGGTAGAGCACAGGAGACAATGGAATCAGCGGGATGGACAATTTGTGCAAACAAATTTCAGCTTTGTACAGTCAGTCTCTGCTCTGTTAGCGAGGCCTGCTGGGCAACAGTTTTGTTCTCATGGCTTCGTAATTTAGATACAACGTCAAGGAATGCCAGGCTTTGAACTTCCTTGTACAGAGGCTCTGTAAAAGACCAGGAAATAAGTGTTACAAAAAGAAGAAAAGAACAGTAACATGCAACATGGATCTAGAACACAGTTTGAATTTATCGTGGACGATAAATGCTATATAGAAGAATTTTTTTATAAAAGTAAAATATGGAAAGGTTTTATTTTATTTTAAATTGTGTTGTGTTGAAATGAAACAGGAACTTTTCAATACCAATAATGTTTATTTTTTGAAGCATTGCATACTGCAGTTTTATTTGCAAGTGTACAAAGTGTACACCTCCCCTACACACAACTACATGTTAAATAACTAAAAAATAAACCAATTACACTTACTGTGTGCTAGGTCATATAGTTTCTTCTATGTACACCCTTTTAGCCATCTCCTAGGCAGGTGTAAATGCTCAAGAATGTCCCATGCCCAACTTACCCCTCACCCCACCAGTTTGTTCTATTTTTGACCTACATCACTTTTTATTTTTTATTCAAAATGAGTACATTTTATAATGTTTAGTGAGGACAGGTTGAGCTTTCTTTTGGTCAAGAATAAATAAGTTAATTATAGAGGAAAAATGGGAACGATTCTGGTCTTAGCTACTTTAACAAAATTAATTCAACCTACAACGTAAGCACCTTATTTTATTCTTGATTCGTAAATTACAGGGATACCAAATATGCTTCTTTTATTTAATGTTTGGTGTAGACTTTGGGCCATAATAAAATGGATGTGTAAAATGTTTGTTTATGTGTTTAAAAAATAAATGAATAAAGTTTAATAAACTAAAATAAAAAATTTTTTTGGGTTTAAACGTGCTAACATGCAATACTATAAGGTTGGAGGTAAAGCAGATCTTCCGTTCTAAACTCCTGAAACTTCTATTAGCAGCTGTGAATATTACTATTAGGGTTTTACACTTTTTCCCCCATTTAGTACTCCCGTAACACTAACACTGCAAACACCACCTCACATCTCTCGTAGAATCCAGTCAACGTGTATTTTGAATGCATTTTACAATTTGGAATAATATAATCCAAAAATATTGCTCTGAGGATTTAATTATATGCCACTAAATAAAGTACATTTTATGTTGCAATTAAGATTATTTTGATTAATGTAAGTAGTAGGTTCAAATGTATTTGACAAACCACAGCATGCAGAAGTGGCATCCACTAGCAATGGTGAATGTACAAACTACTTTGCTTTATTTATTCTTAAAAAATATTTCCCATGTCACATGACAATGCTTAAAATTAACTTTTATTAATTTGCAGAATAAAACAAAATCTATGAACATTCTAGAGGGGTATTCAATTGTTAGCGAGACGGGTGAAAATCCCGCGCTCTAAAAATATATTACAGTTAATACGGTAATTACTCACTGAATTTCATCTCGCAGCTCCCCGAGCTGCGAGCAAATTACCGTATTAACGGTATTTATGCGCAAATTACCGTATTAACGGTAATATTTTTAGAGCGCTGGATTTTCACCCGTCTCGCTAACAATTGAATACCCCCCCTAGGTATGTGAAATAGTTAATCCATACCTCACAGAAATATCAATTCTCTTAAGTTCCTAGGCAAGAAACCTAGTGGGTAGAGCTTATCCTTGACAACAAATATGACCCCTCGCACTCCTCATATAACTTAACAAGGCTTTGCTTTTTCCCTACCCAATGTTTTAGGACAATAGTATCTTAACTAACGAAGATAATAAGAAAATGAAAAATTGTATGAAATGTTATGTTATTAGGTTAAGTGCAGATGTCGTGATCTATTATTCTCATCCTTTATAAAGTGCTGACATATTACGCAGCGCTGCACATAGCGGGGAACATGGCACAAAGATCTTACATGCAATGACATAACAAGCGGTAAAGACGGCTCTGCCCAAATGAGCTTACAGTGTGGGGGTAACACCTGTAGATGCTGGTGGGGAAAGTGTATTGTTAGAAAGCAGCATTATCAGCCTCGAATAATAATGCAGCCCATAAAGAGAGTGAATGTCTGCATTGTTGGAATTCCAAATATAGAAAAATGTGGCAATGGCAGGACTTGGGACAAGGGGAGGGATTCCGGGTTGTGCTAATTTACTTCTATTTAGACTGGGTACACACTACAGGTTTTTCAGCCGACTATTGGGTCAATCAAGCGATAAATGACCATTCGGGCCACTATCGCATTAGTGTGTATACTTAAACGATAGTCGTTCCAAAATACCGAACGTCGTTTCATTTGATTGTTCAGCAGAACATTCATGTGCCAATGACGTTCCAGTGCTGCAGTGTGTATGCACTCAAGATCAGTATCTCCATAGAGTTTACAGAGTCATGATCTTTTCAGCTGACTGCTATAACAGATGAAGAGCACAGATCTGAGGGTAGATTTTTTAAAACATGTATAATGTGTATGCATGAATTGGCTGCTGATCAGGACTTTTTCTTCTCAGTTGTTGGTACAATCATTGTATGTAAAACATTGGTCTGACAATTCTGTAGTGTGTACCCAGCCTTACTAGGAGCCACCATGTCTCAACAGGGTACGTGGATATACTTGTGTCATTGTTTTATACTATTTGGTATATTATAAATATTGTAACATACTGATATGTACTCTCACTTTTATAGTTTTAAGCAATGCCATATATGAATTCCTGCTGTACAGTTTTGCATTGATATCATTTGTTTGTATTATTGAAATATTTATTTCCTTTTCTTTCTACACCCCTCAATAGGATATTTTTTTTTTTTTAAGATTTACTGTGAAATTAACATGGTTTATTTACCTTTAGACGTTTAAGGATCTATAAACTGTTCTATCCTGGTGTATACATCTCCATGTTTGTATGGTGTTTGGCCCCCCAAAATAACCTAACTTACTATCTTATTCCCTATGGGATCTGGTTTTCCTCTGTAATTTATAACGAACATTTACTCATTTTAGTTATTGTTTTGGTGCCTTTTCTCTGCTTATTCTTATTAGAGGATTTCTAGTTATTTACCATGGAGCACCTCCATATTATATAAGCATACAGCAGTTTGTACTTCAACAGGGTTATTAAGACTCTTGAGATAGCCCAATAGTGATACAGAGATGCGAGAATTATAACAATATTTCTAATTGTTATACTGGATTCCCTTTAAATATATTAACTATCAATATTTACTGTAATACACAATTTACATATCATATTGCAATTTTATTTTCTTATTATTTATTGCGATTGATATTACTTGCCTGAACCCATAACGGAGCAGATCAAAACCATAGAATTGTATTTTATCTCTGGAGCACTTTTTTCATCCGATAACAGTCTATGCAGAACTTGGACTAACTTGGCACTTTCTAGATCACATGCTGCTGATTCTAGAACAAAAAATACAAAATGAGAGTTGGTTAAAAGACAGGTTGCAGATAGATTTGCCCTTTATACATAAGCCATTCATGCAACAATTCAGACCATCAATATGATTGTTTTAAGATGGACACACAAAAGCAATCCTGACACTTCGTCTGAGCGAAGAACGACTGGATCACTTTCACTGGGATCTGTTGGAAGAGGACCACATACACACATGCCAATAGTGGCCATCTTCTGATTGCATTATCAATCATGGTAGAGAGTAATCCGATTTGTGCATCTTGTATTCATCATTCCCCTGCACATTAGTTTTGGGAGTACACACTTTGCCATATAAGGCTGATATCGTTGGCTATAATGCAGCTTTAAACAAAATTGGCTGGAAGTCAGTGCGTCTATCGCAGCTATCAGATGTTGTTCAGGACTGCCTAGAACAGGTGGTCAGACAATGGCTGCGATCTGACAGTATAAGAAATCACCATTTCACTAAACAAACTGGCACCCACATATTCTGAATTTGGCCTGTGTGAGGCCAAATTGGGAGTTAAATTCAGTTTCTTGGGCCGTGTGGTTGGATCTTGTTTAGGAAGATGTATTTAACAATGAATTACTTTAGGTCAAAAGTGTTTATGGCACATGTGTGGAAGTAAATGTATTTTTGTTTTGCACACTACATGTGTTGAGAGTTGAAACAAATACAGAACTTTCCTAAATCTAGTACATTTCCATGGAAATATAAATATTAGTGTTGTATACATGAAATGGCTTATTAATTCAGGACTATAGGTTTAATTTCTCCAGGCTTAGGCCTTTATATAAATACAGTGCACTTTAAATGAGTAAGTAAACCAGCTCAAACCAACGGCTATGCTACGTGGTTTTGATGGGAGACGCACAACAAAAAAACGAGGGTACAGAAAATGAACACAAAATTATTATTTGCCTTCTGAAAAACTCAATCCTTTCAATATATAAATAAATATATGTATACACTTATAACATAGAAATTTGTATGTAGAAGTTGCCATTTGTTGACAGAATTTACTATCTCACAATATTTGTAATTTAATTAAGCAGCTGAGCCATTATCTTTTACATTCATCAATGGAACAAACAGATGGTTCTAAAGCTTTCTTCAGTAGTCTCCACACAGGAAGTCTGGTGTGCAAGGACAAATGGAATACATTGGACAAGGTTTTTCTCAAATATCTTACAAGTTCCTGCTTATACTAGAGGTTTACATTTTCTTTCAAGACTACAGATCACAGTTTAATCATCTCTAAAATCATGTACGTACACTGAGAGCCATGTGTTCTAAATGTATAAATATGTATTTTTAATATAGAAATAAAAATATGTTCCATAAGCACAACCTAAGAACTTTTTTCAGCATAGCAATTGTATGAGAGCAACTTATTTATAGACATAATTTATAGTTGGACCTAAAGAAATCGGTAACATAAAACAAAAGGCAGCATTGGTAAGTCAATAACACAAGTGGAATATAGCCTTTAAAATACTCACGTAACTCTAATGCTGCTATTAATCCAAGGGCAACAAGTGCTTCATTTTGCATTATTACATGCTCGCTGGTTGCCATGGTCACTAAGTGCTTGATGCCGCCACTTTCCACAATGGTTCTAATTACATCCTATGGCAAAGAGAAATCAAGCAATGAAAAAGGGCAGATTTGCATGAAATTGCTATACCTTTCATAAGCAGTACAACATGTCCTATACAAATGTCTCTGAATTAAAAGAATTTTCTTATTTACATCTATCAGAGCTCTGACCAGCACCTTGAACTAAGGTTGGTCATTGTGTTACTCTCTCTAATCCCTCAGGTGATATTGCAGAATAGAGCTACAATAGAGTGCGGCTCGGGTACACAATGCAGTCCATAGAGGTACATCGGACTTTTGTTTCCTACACTTAGAATGTCTAGTTAGCGTTAAACAAGTTAATAATATAATTACATATAGTTACATTGTGGGCTTAATAAAGGTGGGGTAAAGAGAATCTGTAGTACGAGAACTCCACGGTCATGACTATGGAATGTCACTGTTACTATAATGTGTCAATATGGTCACAGCATCTACGGCGCACATCCTTCTCCTGCACATGTGTGAAATCAGTTGTGAAGTGGGTGGAAGTAGAACAACTTCAATCATTAAATGAAAATGGTCACACCAGCACAATATTTCAGGAAACGTGTGCACTGATGTCAGGGCCTGATTATCCAATAGGCTGGCTAGATTGCAGCCTAGGGCCCAAGGCTTTTGGGGGCTGCAAAATTGTGACAGACAGAGATGTAAACTGAAATTAATTTTAAAATATAAGAGAATAGTTCTCCAAAATTAAAAGAAAACATGAAAGAAAAAAAAAAATGTAATATGGTGTTAATCTTGATGTATTCCTAAGGTGAAGGCTGAAAATAATGGGTCATCCTTCGGTGGATGCTTGAGGATAAGCGAGTAGTAGAGATAAGGATGGTGACAGTTTCCCTCACTTTGAGAAATCTCCCCATACTGTATGAAATGTTAGCTGACCTTTGATTTGCTGTGTCGTATGAGAGCTGAGAGCAGCCTGTTTGATTCGCCCATAACTCCAGCATGGTCTTTGGCTTCACACCACTCTACAAGGCGCTCAACTAGTTTTACATTCTTCCCCAATTGTTCAGCGGCTTCAGCTACAGTAAGATGCAAAATACAAAATGTTACACAGTACAAGCATGTGTGCAAAATAAAATCAACTATGAAATGTGAACAGGTCTTTTCTACTGTTGAAAAAGCAGTAAGTATGCAAAATCTTGACACCTTGGTGAGATAATAGTGCATAAAGAGAGACAGATAAATAAGAAGTGAATTTTTTTTAACTAAGGTTTAGTGCGACTCTGTTAAGAACACAGATCTTTTCCTCTTTATACAATAATGAAAAATCCAGTATCATCATCTATATAATCCCAGCCAACATGATCATACTAGGCACAGTCACACACTTTGGATTATCTTCCACTCAGGCACCAAGAAGCAGCTAGAAAGGTATCAGGAATTGGAACGGACACTTCATGTACACCCATTACAGTCATGCCCTCAGTCATACAGTAACAAGCTATACTGGACACAACAGCACCAATAAGAGTTGTAGTATTTAATACCTTTTCCCTACCAACATGCTGTTACCTTGAGCATCTATTAACATCCGGAGTGTTCCCAATAGCTTAAACTGTACTGGAGGCATTTCAGACTTCAGAAACTTCAGCACTTCTTCTGCTACTCCAGCTGACAGCATTTTTGCTTTATTCACGACTATGAAAGGATAGAAAGAATACCATAACACAAAATATTCTTTTGTGAATACATATGCACTGGTTCTTTTTGTTGCAAAGAACATTCATAATTATATTTCAGAATTCTGGCTTATTTTACCTTCAGTTGTACAAGTACTACGTTAATCTCCGTACCACCCGCTATATCTTATAATAAACCTCTGGTTCAGAAAGTGCTTATGTAGTTAAGTGTGCAGAGGAAAATTGTTACTCCCTGCACAGTACATGGAACTTTGATTTAATCTTCCCAGTGCTAGGCCAATAGGTGCTTCCTGAGGTCACATTATTACAACGGATAGAAATGTGACAAGCAGTTAGGACATCATTTTACTGAGCTGATATTACAGTATCTTAAATGGCCACCAACCAAAGGGCATGAATCCCGCAACAGTCACATGCACTACTTACCAGGAATTGCCAGGTTTCTCAGGGCGCTGAGAGCTGCATGCTGCACAGTCACGTTGCCATCTTCCACATGTCTGTCTAGAAGATCTATGAGCTTCTGCACAATGCCATTGTCTACCATATGAATGCAATTTCCATCTAAATGTAATAGAATACAGTTAACCCTGGCAGGGAACATACACTGGGACAGGATTGGTCTACATTTTAGGACATAGTCCGATTCAAAACTCTTACACTCCGTACTTGCAGGAAAATATCCCCTTACCAAAGTAATTCTCCACATGAGATGAAAACGGAACATGAAAATCCCATCTACTGTAGGGCTCTCCCCCCTGCCTGGCCATCTGCGTTATCATCATCGGGAGACGCAGGAGTCTAAACTTACCACCACAATTGTGAAATATGATTTTGAAGAAGTGTCCCAATAATCCTGACAATCTAGGTTAAGCAGGGGCCAAATTCTTATTCCAAATTAAATGGTATTAAAGATTTCCTGTGGCAAAAACAGGATTTTGTGGGAGAAACTGTGACACATAAGATCTACACATACCTCAACAAGTAACAGGAAAACAAAACAAAGCAATAACTCTGTTGCTCAACTCGCTGCCTTTCAATGCCTAAATGGTAAATACAGTCCAAGTAGCACCGATGACAAGCTGAGATATGGGCTTTGTAGTCCTGCTGAACTAATGTGCCTATAACATCACTGTGTTCATAGCAGCATGTATGACCCAGTTCTCTCAAACTGAGCGCATCCTAGACCTTAAAACCTAGTCATCCCAACAATAAGGTATCATATCTATTTAAAGAACCACTAGACTTTAAAATGTTGATTTTCAGATACAAACCATAAAGGTAAAATATTGCTCAGCATTATTCCGACAACAGACTACAGCTCTATAAAAGTTATGAATGACCCCCCTACACTACACACTACAACAGACAGCTGAGGTTCCTAAGAAACCTTTAGGACAGTGTGTGATCAGAGTCTGAAGCCTGAGAGAGGTGACACAGCGGAGAACGATGAAGCCCACAGGTCCTGTATAAAATCACCCAGCCACACAATGTATTTCACTGCCTGCCAGCTCCCTCCTAACATGGCAATCTGCTGCAGAGGAGTGACACAGTGGGCATGTTTAGTGTAACACTGCAGTTATTTGATGATAAGTATTCGGCTCAGTGATACACATGCACTGCTACATAATAATGTCAAATACTTGACATTATTTGAAGTTGAGTCACTAAAAGTTATCAGCAGCAACTCAGCTACCCATTACCATTTCTAGCAAAGTTGGCAATCGCCAGGGCACCAGCTAGTTGTAGTTGGTGGTTGTGAGACGGAAGCCAGGACAGGACCCTCTGAAAGACGCTGCCTTTTCCACCTTCAAACAGCTTCTGCATGGACTCATCTGTGTAAAGAAACAAAAACAAACCTTAAACTGACATCACAAACTGTGTTTTATTAAAACTCAACTTTAAATAATCAAAGAAAAAACATGTTATATAATAAACACGCACTATAATTGCATTTATGAAAAATTTAAATTTATGGCCAAACCAAATATTATTCCTGAACACAATTCGTCCGGATTTCTGCTAGAGATTTTGTTAGTAAACGTTATTACTAAGAATCATCACAAACAAAGGTGACATAGACCTTTGTAAAGTAGGCTTCGTTGTTAAACGTTACTCTGCACCAATAAATATATTTCCTTTCATTTACTAGTGATCAGTGATGTATGGGACAGTCAGGTACAAATTATTCCGTAGCTCTACAACCTGCCCTTCACTGAGGAGGCCCAAGAACGCCAACACAGGTCTTGGGTATGTTCTGTGCAAGTCTGTGTCCTGCTAAAAACCCAGTAATTGAAGGATAGTCATGTAAAGAATATCACATTGGTGTGACCCAAAAAATAAAAATGATCAGATAATACTTACCTCCTAAAAGTAGAAGCACCATGAGATCAGAGGCAGTTTTCAGTTCTGCAACATCATCATCCTTTTCACTGTTCACAGTTAAATGGACTATGTCGAGTAAGCATTCCACCAGGCCAGCCTCTACTAGCTGGAGTTTAATAGCATCTACAAAACACAGCCCACCAACACACACCATTATTCCACAAGACACCGACATCAAAAGATACTCATGCTTACAAGGAACCCTATCTAATGTTTTTTTCCATTGTAGGGTACAACTGCTAATATTACTATTTGGCAGTAGACTATTCCGTTGGATAAATAAGACTCTCAGACTTTTCAGTTATTTTATATACCTGTTACTGTATTTCAAGTTTATTCCATGGACTTGTACCCAGCAGTGCAAATGTTCAATTGTGATCAAGGACATTGCGGAATTTCTCCGATGTGAAATTTGTTTTTCATGTTGCGCTATATACAACAAGTTCATTTTATAGTGTGACGGAATTCCTCGTACATATAACAGCTTTTGATGATATATATGCCTTAGGGATTATTAACACTATCTTCCGACCATTGGATCCAGCTACTCTTAGCCTTTATATGTGGCTTATTGCATTGAGTACTCTATTACCTGGGTGAATATCTTCCCATGTGTTTTATTAATAGGGATTTTGTTCCATCTATATACATAACCATTACATTGGAAGTTCTGCATCTTACATGTTTGATCAATTGTTCCTTCAAGATTAACTTATGTTTCTATAAATTACCTATATTATCTATAATGATTATATAGTTATTTTATATGTGAATATTAATATGCCAATGTGTGATATTTTCATATATCCTTTTAATTAAATTGTTCTATATATTTCTACATGCCGGTTGGTTCTATTTTTTTTTTGGAGACATAATCTGCGCTGGATTTGTCTGTCCTTGTACAGTTGTGAGCGAAAACAAGTATTTGGTGAGAGGAAACATTTTTCCCTACTGGCTGTTCCCATGATTATTTGATCAGAAATACAGAACTCCGTACAATTCACAATTCCATATTTATTCAGCAGTGTAATAAGCCTATGCACTCACTGCTTCTGCACAACACAACACTTTGGTGCCATTAAACACAGCATGTGAAAAATGGTAAACAAGTAGTCTATGCAAATATTCATGAATACATCTTGCTTCAATGCAAAAACAATTGCAAATCCCTACATACGATTGTATAGGCTTTATAACAAATGTTGAAGCACACATCTAGAAGATATATTCAGTTATACTTCAAGGTTTCAAATTAAAACTCCATATTTCACGATCCAGTCTTTCACCAAGCAATTAAGCTATAGATGCGACCCACAGGGAACTAATCAGCATGTTTCCAGTTACAGATAACGCCCTGACACTCTGACTCATGGATTGATATAGAAGGATAATGCAGTGGGGAGGCAGGGACAAACAGCTATGGATATTAACAGGGAAAACATACAACGTAATTGTTTACATTTCTACCAATAATGAAGCAATTCATGATTTCACATTTCAGTGGTGTACTCAACTTTTACTTTTTAATCCCTTTATTTTTTTAAGAAGCCAGTTCTATATTAATAGTTTAGTTTCTGGAAGGGTCCATCCAACTGAACTCTCTGGGGCAGATTCAATTTGGTGTGAGGAGACGCAACGTGTCTCCTGAACAGTCCACAGAGACACTGCGTCAGAGTTTTTACAGAAAACTCAGTTCATATTCCCTCGCATCCCATAGAGATAAGTAGGAACACAGGCGGAGATGTCTGTAGCATATTAGCCAGCAAAGTGCATATGTGCGCCCATGTCCGACGGCATCTCACAGCTAACTGAATCTGCCCCTCTGGCTTGATCATTTTATAGCCTATCTTGTTGGTAGTTTAGTTTGTTACAAATAAGATATCAAAGTTCTACAATGAAAGTATATTTGCTCCCAGTCAGCAATGATCTACACACTTTATGAGAGAGCATCATGACACTTGCTTGTCCCCTGTCATGAATGCATTTTACTTTGTATTTTATTCTATTTTCATTATAATCTAGTTTCTCAGTTTCGGTTACTATTGCACCAGATTTTAAAATGATGCAACAATTTCGACCAGAAATTGGATTAAATGAGAACCCATGAGGCCCACACAGGGGCAGCACTATTGTGGACAGCAATTACTACATGACGCAATTACCATTTATGTCATACGTGAAAAAGATACAAACCTGCTCACAAAGCATTCCAGTGCTCTCTGATCTAGTGTACAATGAGTTATATCTTTACTACTTAGGTGTCATGTTCACTTGTACTTTATCTTGGCTGCTTACTTAATTGGACTAAATATTTTTATTAATACAAGTTTTATACTAGATTATACACTGATAATGAATGCCAAGTCTCTACATACAACATAGCATCAAATGTTAATATTATTTAGATTACCAATATGCATTTCAATGCAACACCCACACGCTGCCTTAAATAAATAGAAACCTTCCAGCGGCAGTCACTTGTCAGGATGATTATTTTGTGTAACAGATGTTGCTTTAAGTGCATATTAAATTGCTAAGCTTTTCCAAAATGGAACAGCTGACATGCACACAATTCTCCCGTCTGATGCCAAATGTGCCTCAGGAATTTCAGACGTAACTCCCTGCAGAAAAGCCTTATTTATTTATAATGATAATATTCATAAACACTTCAAGCCATCAAATGTTCTCATTTTCAATGAAAGAGGTGCACATTTGATAAATGACCCTTCAATTTGAGGTACACATTGTTAGCTCATTTTAACAACAAGCATTGTACTATGATAGCAGAGGATAGATTTAGAAGAAATCTACAGTCAAAAGTAAAGCATAATTGATGGAGTTAATTAAGGAAAATATGAAAAAAACATATCTTCAAAGTACATTTTGTGGCATGAAGTTGAGTAGAGAGAAGGTGGAGTTAAAGGGGAAAAAATAGCTGAACCTCCTTCATTTACCATCATGCCCAGAACAATTTTTACATTTAAGTGAATAAACAAAGTTTTTTTTACTTAGTGTATATTCAAGTAAATAGTATATATGTTAGGACGAGGATATGGGTCAGCAGCAAACGAGAACAGGAGCAAACGAGAACAGGAATGAGACTATTTGTATAATTAACATGAGTCACGCCTGTTTGGCTGCCCTAAGCATCCAATGCCTGGTGTCCATCATTATCCTGGTGTTTCCATTTTAGTCCACCATTTTTTTTGTATTTTGTATAAAATATATTATATGCCAAGTAATGATGGCCCTCTATGATC
Source organism: Mixophyes fleayi (assembly GCF_038048845.1). NCBI lineage: Eukaryota > Metazoa > Chordata > Amphibia > Anura > Limnodynastidae > Mixophyes > Mixophyes fleayi. The sequence goes on from NC_134402.1 coordinate 145,822,487, forward strand.
TTACAAAGGAATTTTCTGCATTTGCCCTAATAAAATAGGCTGTAGTACTTCAAGTTACTTTATTATACTTTGGCATTTTTTGTATTATTCTGTTGTAGTAATACATTTAATTGCATATATTACGATTCTTTACCACATTTTTATTGCCGTTACAATGGTTATAGATGTGCTCTGTGTAAACACTTTCCCAACTCATTTCTGTATGATTGACTCAATTTAAACAGCACAACCTGCTATCATACTGAAACGTTCATGCATTTTTCAGCAATCAGAGGTAGGAAAAGTATTCGACTTTCAGTAGCCATGGTAACTCGGAAATGTAATTAGCATAAACAGAATGACCTATATAAAAAAAACAACTTCCCTATGCATAATTTGTAATTTTACAGTCATTTCCTTTCGCAAAGTGTCAGTTATCCACAATGGGAATAATTGAAATTCTATAGATGTACAAGAGTTAATGCGTTGAGTTTAGTTACTATTTTACATTAGTATTGGGCGGTTAACAAGTCATTATGAGAGAAAAGCTGCATCGCATTGGTTTTGTTCCTTAGACTCTTATTCACAAAAATATTTTCATCTGGAAATATGCCTCCTCTGCCTCACCTCTCTGCCATGCCTTACACCGGCTCCCCTTCCCCTACAGGATACTTTAAAAACTCATTATCACCAATTACAAAGCTCTCTCCCAGTCTACTGCCCCCTATATCCCTAACCTCCTCACCATTCACACCCCTGCCCGCTCCCTGCGCTCGGCCAATGACAGTCGCCTCTCCTCCACTCTGATTACCTCTTCCCACTCCAGAATCCAAGACTTCTCCCGGGCTGCTCCCCTGCACATGGAACAAACTCCCTGGCTCCATCCGTCTCTCACCCAGTCTGTGCTCCTTCAAACGGGCACTTAAAACTCATCTGTTCCTCAAAGCCTACCAATCATCCACTTAACCCCTAACCTTCTTGCTCCTTCGCTAACCTCCTTCTCTCGCTCTCCCCTCGCCCCGCCTTTCTCTCCCTTACTATATGGCTCCATTTTGTGCCTGTTTGTTCACCCTCCCTTAGGATGTGGCTCGTATGAGCAGGGCCCCTCTCCCCTCCTGTCTCCATACCCGTTCTTCTGCTCCGTCTTTACCCATATGTCTGCCCGGAGTTTCTGAAGTATTGGTACTTTGTGTTTATTGTTCTATACTATGTCACCCTGTATGGTCTACTGTTTGTACTGTGTACAGCGCTGCGGAAACCTTGTGGCGCCTAACAAATAAATGATAATAATAATAATGCCTTACTTTGAATAACCCTGAGTTTTGAACACTGTGTTAATAGCATCTTTGACCTTTTGCTCATCATGGAGAGTTGGGATGAGGCAAAGATTTATCAAAAGACCTTTTTTTACCCAGAACCACCAGAGTTTCCATGTGATAGGAACCCATAGAATTTTCCCCAATCGTTAATCAATGACTAACTTCTTCATCTTTAATATGGTAGTAACATCTTTAGTACTTGTCTAAGACTCCATCAGTTTAGAATACTTTGTGAATCTTATTGAACATCACAAGTTTCCTGTATTATGGCCAGATCTGAGGACCATGACCATCAGCTTGGAGCAGCAGGCTCTCTCATGCATAACACGACTGTTAGCTGTGGTATAACGCACAGGTCATCGCTTCACCTCGGTATTCAAAACCCGCACCTCACTGTGTGTCTTGGAATCAGCAATGTCAGAGTTAACTTCACATCATTTTTGTAGCAATAGGGATTGTCCAAATGAACCACCAGGTTCTTCAAAAACATATCAATACTGCTCCAACAGTTATTTAAAAGGATAATAGCATATCCAGGATAAAGTCACTCCCAGTCATGTATGATATTATATAACACATACATCTATGAATTTAATTTGTAGCCAACATCATAGAAATGCGGGCAGATGAAGGATAGACAGGGGTTTTAATGCTTAACACATCATAGTTTGCTTGGTTGCAAATTGCATTTCTGTTATTGTGTTAACAGCCTCTGTCAGATACTGTCACAGTTGGAGAGGTGTCAGCAGGAACACAGCACTTTGCTTCCTACAGAAAGGTCAGTTTGGCTTTTCAGACAAGTCACAACACAGTAGTTGGTACCATGTTATTTATTATGTGTTACAAGTAATTGCACTGAATAGGTAGTGCGCTGTAAGGAAAATAAAACAGGAAATATGTTCACCTAAATGTTCACTCATATTTTACCAACTTGTTTAAAATTAATTAATTATCAAAGTTATATCGGTACAAGTATATTTAAGAGATTGTCAGTATTGATCATTTATCAAGTAAAGCAGGATGATGCAGAAAATATATTATTTGAACCATAACTTCTCAACATTTCTCTGTCAGGTGCGGCCTTATAATGACAAATGTTTACCAACTTGCCCCTAATGTTGGTTAATTTATCCCATGTATCTCCTAAAGTCTGTAATTGTATTCTACAGCCCCTCTAATATATCACAAGCAAATTGTAAGGTCTTTAAATATAGAAAAATGCTCCTTCTATTTATTCTGTAGTTTTATTCTTTGTAATGCATTTGTTATTTTGCAGGGAATCCTTGGCGTATAACATGCTATATGTTAATTAAGACCATATTAATATAAAATGTACCATTACTATCTAAACTAAACAAAATAAAGTTATTCCCAATGAAACGGATGGCCCTCAAACCTTAAAAACCGTCTCGGTCATGAAAGTGATCAACCACACACAGTATTATTAAAACAGTTACCTACAAGCAATCATTTAAAATCAATTAGTCTTACCATTTTCTGCCAAAGGAGCCAGAACCTCAAAAATCATCTCTCTCTTTTCATGCTCCTTTTGCTTTTTAAAAAGTTTTACAAGTTCATCCGCAACATTTGTGGAAGCAAACTGTTCTTTACTGGATTCTAAATATATACAAATACAAGAAAAAAAACAAAAAAAAAAAAGAACACAAAAAAACTCAGTGTACTGTTTCAAAATAAAATGTGTCCACCTAAAATTGCATTCACTGGGCTTTATAATAAAGACACACATTGAAACCCATATGATAAATAAGAATTGTATACTTATAGAATAGTTTTAGATCTATAAATAGTTATAAACAGGTGATTTACAGGTGAGGTAGCAGGATCCTAATTCTCACATTCTGTTTTCCATAATTCTTTTTTTTCTCCAGTTTTTGTATTATTATTCAAAACTAAAATCAATAAAACTTGAAAGTGACCAAACTGGCATTACATGGACACAAAATGATCAGTATTCCTGAGCAACCTCTGATTGGTTAGTTGTCAATCAGGACTACCGGAATATCTGAGTTTTGCTAGTGTGATGTCATCGGTTGACGGCACAAAATCGGACCCACAAGGTCTGCGTGCCGAATGGCCATATCTCTTCATCTTGTGCAGAACTGCACATATATTTCAATTATAAAAGGAAACACGGATAAATTAGAAATTGTATACAAGATATAGTGAGTTCTGCTCACTAAGAAAGCCAGAGGATATAAACTGCACACTGCACTATTCCGGTTAGCCCCAACTTTCACATACATGAATAGATGGCATTACATGGAAGCTGAATGGAAATTACATCTAGTCCAACAGTGACACAATGCTGCAAAATTGCAGGAGGTGGCTTGTCCTATTATTTTAGTTAGGATGAGAAGGAAGTGGTGGTCTAAAATAAATTACTCATCTAAGAAAGATTTTTATTTTAATTTAGAGTTTAGCATACTTACCAAGTTCTGCTAAATTACCAAACGCAACAAGGCACATCTCTGTCAAAGCAGTGTTCTGAGAATGAACGCCAAGGAGCTTCACTAATGTAGGAATAACTCCAATGTTTATGAGCTGAGCTTGCAGAGAATCTAGACACAGAAAGAAAACCAGACAGTCTGACTTATAGTACTTGTTTTCAAAGAGCTGAAAATACATTTATATAATAGATGGAAAAGGATAAAATTCCAAGCAGGTAACTATTGTTATTGATTTAGCAACTATAAAAACAAACAGATAAATGGTTTAAAATTGATTATTATATCCTAAGCAAACAATGGCATATTAGACTCCACAAAGTGTGATGAATTGTTTAAGATTGCCCAAATGCATTGATTGTATATGGTAATTTAACATTGATTAACATAGCAGTTCAATAAACATTCACCAAATGAGCACCAAAAAGGCAAATGTAAACAAGGTTAACCGTTTTTTGAAAAGGACAAAATATTAATATATAATACAATAGACAGGAAAGGATAATGAAGGTATATAATAAAGAGGCAATACAAGGCTCTTAACTTATTTGGGACCTAAACAATGTCTGCGTATCAGCATGAAGAAACATGGTTCAGAAATTAAGAAACACTTTCTACTAATGTTGTCTGCACAGAAGGTACAGCTCTGATCTGGAAACATAATATACATAAGTTTCTCAAAACCAGAAAGGTAAAAGGTAAATAATTTAGAATTCCCTGTGATAATTTCATACACATAAACATGATCACTGGGCATTTCCACCTGCATACAGATAGTATGTCTAGTACACAATAGGTTTCCAAAGAGAGGGAGTTGGACACCTCTCTAAATCACACAGAGATTTAGGTTTTGAGCTCTAACCCATACGTAAAAAAAACATTGGGATAAGATCTTTGGAATTAAAGGTCTCAAGACCCAGCAGCAACCAACCAAATTAAAACAAGTCCATAACAAAGCGCTATGGAATATCCCGGTGCTATATAAATAAATGTTAATAACAAACAGTAAAAACAAAAGGGTAAATAAATTAGGACATTGTCACGGTTTACATTCTTTTCTATAGAGCATGTCACTTGCATCCAGCTGCACACTACATACTATATTAAAGTACCCCAAAAGCCTAAAATATAAACTATTCACCCACAGATTACAATAGTAAATCAAGAACAGCCTTAATATACATTTGATTAATTTAAATTCAATTATTCAAGCAATAATATATGTAATATCAACACTGCACATTGCTAAAACTGAGAAGACATTTCAATTCAGTGATCAATCTTAAAAATTAGAAGAAAAATAAATTAAGAAGGTCAGTTATGAACAAAGGAATGAGGGAACTTTAGTGTACGATTCTGCAGCGGATATTATATCTCTGCATCCATAGAGCTAACAATATTGTTCTAACAAGAGCGGAGATTCCTGAAGAAGAATGCGTCACAAGAATGTTGATTTGAAAAGGGAAAATGATGACAGAAGTTACAATACAGTTCACCTATTATACCTACTACATATTGTCATTACTTATTTGAGGTTTTACTTTATTCATTTTGATTAATGCAAAGTTATGTATTTTTGAGAGTACTTTTAGATCGTTGTACTTTTCTGGTAACTTAAAGAGGACCTGTCACCTTTAGTGGAGGAATCCATATTGTGGGCTGAAGTAATATTCATGTGAATGTATCATATCTATTCATTAGTAACATTACCTGAAGAATATAAAATTTGCCTAAAATGTTTACATTTCCCAAGTGCCTCTAATATTTAAAATCTACATAAACCAATAAAAAAATAACGTAATGTTTTCCCAGTGATGTTCAATAGAAGAAAAGAAGATTAAAGTGTACAGAAGAGGAAACATTCATGTAACTGCTGGTAGAATACATATTCTTTACAAGTTAAATAAGGGATTCCATCTAAACATAAAAACAAGAGACACTAAATATTTTGATAATCCTGAAAAATAAACATTTGATTCTCATTACTCTTGCTCGGTAATCATATATCATTTTAGGTCCATTATATGTTGTCTGTGTCCATTCTCAATCTTTTCCCTGCTGAGAGGTTCCTGGGCAGTTCCTGTCGCAGTGATGATCCAGTACTGCTGTGTTCCAGAGGCCAGGTCCTGTAGTACTATCAAGCATATACGCGTATTGACATTGGAACTACAGATAGGGATTTCCCAAAAATATGTAAAATTAGCCCTTTTCAGTATTGACATGATCATGGAGGCAAGTCCATTTGTAGTTTGCATCAAAGCAAGTGATGTTTAACATTTAGGATGTAGATTTACTAAAACTTCTTTAAAAAAGAGGTATTGCCCACAGCAACCAATCAGATTCTAGCTAATTCCTAGAATGCACTATATAAATGAGAGCTAAACTCTGACTGATTGCAAAATGCAAAACTTCCCCTTTTCTGTTTTAGCAAATCTAACTCTTAACAGTGTTTGATGGTGGAATGTGTCATTAAAGGTAAAGCACATCTAAATATTAGGACCACCATATTACTTGTTTTAAATTTGCTAGTTATAAGAAATACTGGAAATAAGAACACTACTAGAAGTCACCAGAAGTGAATACGAGCAGCAAATTAACACGCCTCGAGACCTGCTACTCTTGATCATTATCTAAGGCTTGCCAAAATGGTTACTTGGGCTTGAACTGTTGAGCTATGTTCTGTCTCTCTCTCTCAGTTACTTGTGTTATCTTATTATGGGAGGCACAGTGATGCCATTTGACCATCTCATGGTCTTTAATACTCATTAGGGCCATTAAGAGGTTACAAAAGTAGAATTTGCAGCTGCCATCTAATGTGGCATCTGATGTTGGAGTGAAGAGGCAGCAGATGAAGGCAATTTAAGTCTGGCTGCAGCATAGCAAGTATCGGTCCACACGGTCACTTAACACATTGCTCTCACACAAAAGACTTCCTATATATGTACCACCACCCCTGACAAAGCCACATCCACACTGGTAGGCAAAATGTACTGCCCAGGTGGTGAACCTGCTTTTCACAGCAATATTACCTGGTTATTTCACTCATATTCAGGATTTACTAGGACATACTTTACAACTAATAGCAGTCTTCACTGTTAACAGCCCACTAACTAATATTTACTTGATTATCTAAACAGATTTTCTACGTGATGCGTTTTGATATATCTTTGCTTTAGTCTGCACTTTGTTTCAAATTGTATTATATATAGCGATCACCATTGGACACTGGATTATGCTTTGCATCTTTTTTCAATCAGACACATACACAACTCTATATACCATCTGCTATACTATACACAAACACACCCCATATTACACATGATAACATCTCAGACACACAGGGTCCTGCTTAACTAGGTACACCATGACGAGGTAATAAGCAGGTGCACCATTATAGGTAATAAGCTTGCCTTAGACGTGCACCTCACTCTCTCTTCTTTTTTTCCTTCACTGAACCAGCAAGTATTGTTTGCTAGTATATATATATATATAATTTCTTTGTATTGTGTCCTAAGTCTGCATGTACAATTATGTATAACGTCATGCAACTTGTATCCAACACAGAAACTGATCAGCACACCTATGTTGATATGCAGGCCTGCTTTTCGGTCTTCATATGAGTACATGTCCCTATATACAGATCAATACAAAATTATATATATTTTACCATTTAATAGACTTCCAAAAAAAAAAAAGTTAAACTAGGAAAACATGGAAAAAAAAAACATTGCACTGTGAAATTGCAGCATCTAGACAGGACACTTTACTGGATTGAGAATTTTATCCCCTTTAATTTCCCAAAACTTTTTAGATAACATATTGCATTTGCATTGTATTAAGATAGTAAGTAAGCTTTGGAATCTGCATTATGATGAAGGTCAGCAAGAAGTAACAAGCCATTGAAGCATCAATGGGATGCAGAAGTTATAACTATATGTATAGCATTCAACTAAGCAAGCAATCAAGGTTATGTGCTTTACTCTAGTACAGTAACCTATCAGTCATTTTTATTGCCATTTCAACAAAGAGCAGAACTTTTTATTTCACTTTATCCGACATATACTGGAACAATACAAACATCATACGTCTGAAGTCCTACTATGCACACAGTCTAATTGCACACTTACTCCACCTACAGGAAAACAATGATGGTATGTTATTGGGTGAGTGAACAATTGGAGGAAAAATATATTTGAATAACCACATGAAATTCCCTACAGAACAGCAGGGCACGGAACAGATTGCTTCTGAGATTTAGTGCACATCCATCTGCTAGAACAATTTTCAGACTTGAATTAAAAGCATAGTAAAAAGGGAATTTATTTTGCAGTTAACACTTCACATTTCTTCTAGATATTTGACACCATTTTAAGACCTTGAAATGAAATAAAAACATGTTTTGAAGAACCAATTATATTTATTCTGTAAACCCAATTCACCAGGGTAATGCAGTGTAATCTATATTGAAGTAACGATCTACGTATGTAATAGAGAGAGATTTTCTACAGGATCTCATTGGCTGAGCTGCCTTTATTGTGTGTGATCTGGATAAAGCAGTTCGTTTACCATTCTCATTGCTATAGTTCATCAGCATGCCACAAAAGACAGTCATGAGCTTCTCATTTGCTGGATCTGTTAAAGTGCATATTGACCGTAAATGGTCAACTACAATTTGTGCACCACCCGCTTGGTCAACTGCATGCCTGCCCTCATCTGGAAACAAACAAAAAGGCACATTAAAATAATTGCAGGAATTCCATTAGCACCCTCACTTAATATCACATATTATACAATATTATAGGAGGATAATAAACTACTGTCTGTCTCCAGACAGAAAACCACTATCTCTTTACTATTTCATAAACTTAAATGTAGGCAGAAAAAAATCCAATAAAAAAATTATTACTTTATTACAAAATTGCCATTAATCAGTATTATTGGCATGTTAAAATGTATAGTAATAATTAATACGTTTTTTAAAAAAACCACAGTAGTACACAAAAAGGGCACATTATATGTGGGAAAATACGTAAAGCACTTTCTGAACGAAATAGTGTCCTGCTTTTTCTCTTACTTTTTTGTCTTGGGAAAAATAAAAAAGTATGTAAAAAAAAAAAAAAAATTGCCAATAATTGTTGTTTTTAATTTAAACAGATAATTTACATATATATATTTACATATATATATATATATATATATATATATATATATATATATATATATATGTATTTAAATTGGCAAAAAACATTTAACAGAGGGACATTTAAATGTTACTTATTTACTATTTAAAAAATACTCTCCTTGAGACTTCCATTTAAAAACAAAAAAAAAAAATTCACTCGTTTGCCATCTAGTTATTCAGAGAAGACACATATCTCTATTTGTGCTTAACATAAAAGTAACACCTGGCACTAGTATAAAAATAAAACTTATGTAAGTATTTCATGCAACAAGTAAAAGTGATAAATATCTATATATTATTTTGTTGCTCTGTACTGATATTATAATTTCACTGTTTAGAACGTCTTTTAATAAAAAAATAATAGCCATCAATCCCTTTGCAGTTTGGTGGAGTATCTCCATTTCATTGCACTGTGGAGGATTTTATGACATAGGAAAGTCCCAGAATGAGGGGATTGTTAGGCTGTGGACTGGGGAACAGATTTGTCCAGGAAAGTGAAAGGGACCCCACCAACCGGTAAGTGTCAGTAAGCACCTTTTATTAATACAGTAGAAGTAATCCTTACAAGTTGCCACATACATTTTATCTTGCCTCACTTTGTGGTTCTTGCCAATAGTATAAGTAAACCCTGCACTCATTGAATACACTAGGACATTTTCCTTGTGATTACTCAATTCCAGTTACTTGGTGAGGAAGCATTATGACATAGCCGATCACTTAACCTTCAAAGTTACATCCTTATGTTTATTCCAAGAAAACCTTATGTTAATAAGGTTGTGACCTTGGACAACTCACTTTGTCTACCTCTGTCCCATGCACTACAAATAGACTGTAAGATGGACTGCACAGAGAAAACGGTACCTGCAACATTTTAAATAACAAAAATTATAATAATTTTCTAAAAATGACTAAATAATGGTCCACTTAAATGGTTAATAAAAGTACTATGACAGTCATAACTGGGGCAAATATATGTTGTGGTAGTGATGTTAAAGACTTCAAATATGTGCCTTGTTTTTTCAAAGATATTGGATGATCACCAAGAACATTTCACGGTTATCTATTATAAATTCTGCAGATTGATCTCATACAGCACAGAGTTTTTATGAGGAGTTTCAATATATAAATGACAAATATGTGATTGGAAGTGTTGGAAATATTATCAGATCAGTTAACCTCAGCTAAATGGTTCTGGTTACAAACTTACCCCATCATGGCTTCTAAATGTTTTGTGCCATTCCAATCCTCCTAACCTCCTGCATTCAATGGTATGAGAAATATTACTATAACAAATATCAGTTAAAAGTGATATCAGTTAGTTTTGTATTTGTCAAATCTGAATCTAATCTATTAAATCATATATGTCTAATCTGTGTCTAATCTAATAAATTGTATTTTCTGGTTACACCACCTGAACAATTGTGCCACAAAGGAAATGTCTAACCATCTGGCAACCATGAAATCGCATATCAGGAATTTACTCGATTCTGGTGCCCACAAGCAGCCTCCAAATCCAGGCCACCATTTTCAACAACAAGCCAAATTCTCCCAACACTAGACCTTACAGCCATTACAGAGATTTGGTGAACCCCATTATCCCCAAGAATTTACCACACCAACATCAAATCTACCTAAATTGAACTCTCACTCCCTTCAATGACAGGGTAGCAAACCATTGCTCCTGCTCTATACCCGCTGCAAACACCAAGGGCAACCACCATCCATGGAAAGCTCATCTGCCTATCAAGTCATCACCCCTCAGAACCCATATTCTCCTACAACCTGTGGCCTCATCTGAAAGGCCTCATTTGGCCCGCAGCCTGATCCAGTACACATATTGCCTGTGGTTGGCACAACTGTTACCAGCTCAAACAGATATATGAAAGGAAAAACTGCCATAGTTGATTGTCAAAATACAGGCTTTGGGGCCTACCACTACATCTGTCGACAACGTGGCCAATGGTTCCAACCTAAAGTTACCAAGATTCATGCGGCACATTTACTACCATCAGCCTTCAAAGTCATAAAATCATGAAAATGAAGAAACATGTTTTCCTGTTGACCTGTCAACATCTTATAAATCTAAGGTGCTGAAGTACGCTACGCTACTCAGCCTCTTTGCTATATAACGGTCACCCTACTTCTAATCTAACAATCAAAACCCTTGAATTGTTAGATTAGATTAACTGTGGCATTGCCTGCCTGCCAGCTCTAATGACAAAGTAATACAAAAATAGGGGGATGTGGCTGGCAATAGGTCTTCATGGAAGCAGAGCAATGTTTGCGTAGCTAACTTGCCGAAACAGATCAAACCAAGCAACCGTACAGACACTCTCAATGGGGACATAGTTTTGTCCGGCAATAGCTGAAAAAGGTGATCCTGTCCTACTAAACAAGATTTAAACCTTGGAACAATTCAAGAGGTCAGAGTTCAGGTGTCAACACTACAAGCTAACATATCTCACATAGCAACTACACTCACGATGCTCAGAGAACGTAAAGCTACAAGAAACTACGAGCCAACAAGCCTTAGAACTAAAAGTCATGAAAAAATGCCTAGAAAACCATGGGGGTGTTGTAATAATTTTGTAGAAAGTGAGATGCTAGAGAAAAGCCCTCCACAAGGAATCACAGTCATGAATCAAAATGTTTAACATAATTCTGAAACAAGACCCAGACACCCATATTTTATTTGACTGGTCACACACACCTCTTCGCCCTTGAGTCCCACAAACAGATAACCCAGATAATATGTAGGCACAGTTAAAGGATGACTTGTTGGCATAGCTTTCAATGAGCAATGGGTAATGACATACATAAAGACATAATGGCACACCCTTCAGCAACACAGATTTCTGAATCCGCTCATACACAATCTCCAAAATGGATAACATGAATTACAGAAGGTGATTTAGGAACCAGGATACAAAGACCTGAACTGAATGGCAACTTGCCTTTATCAACTAGATCTACCAACATGCCCACAATGAGAGAAAAGAAAGACTGACAGCCCGATGAAGTAGGCACAGGCTTAAAACAAATTTGGGTTCTAACAAGACAGAAACCTGAAAGACTCAGATAAGGGTAATAACTAGATAAATGCTATATTTTAATTTCTTCCCCACACTACTTGAGAGATACATATTTCTAATATCTACCAAATATTAGCATCTTTTACGTGTCACTGTTACTGAAGCACTTGGGATTGGACCACTTATGCCTCCAAAGAATTCTTTCACACAGAAATCCCACTGCCAGGATTAGAATAAATGGGTCCTTGCCACATCAAACAAGATCAGACATGGATTCTTACTACCACCTCTGATATTTGTGCTGTGTTTGGAGGACGTATCTAGAGCTAATCCACATATATCTGGAATTCGGATTGGGAATAGAAAGCACAAAGTAGAATTATTCGCTGACCACCTGTTTGCTATAGTAACCCACCCAGTGGCTTCTCTCCCCAACCTGACTGCAGAATTTCCAAAATTTGGACAACTCTCCAATTTTAAAATTGATAATATCAATTCTATCACTCTTAATCATAAAATACTACATTTACTCCAAACTATACAGATACACATCCCATCCAGATCCCACATTCAACAGAGCTTCAGATATATGTCAGAGACTATGTTTGGGGAGGGAAGACTGCAATTTAGACATAATATACTATACAGAAGCCACTACAATGCAGATATACTTAGCAGAGCAATGGAGTAGACCCAATCGAGTGAAGCAAAGTGGTGGGTTGGAAGTGAAGAAAGCTTCCTTTATATACCGGCAAATGTAACTGGATTACCATGATTAGTCCTACTCTGCACAGCTGCTAAAAGCATATAGTATTAAAACCCATTTCTTCTCACGTGTCACCAGTACAATCACTACTGTTAAAACAAGTTTCCCTACAGGAATTTCTCCACACTACCTGAAACACTGATCACTCCAGGTCGCACCAGATCAGTCATTCTCAAAGTTGTCTTTATTCTGGCGGTTTGTCATCCATGTAAGATCAGAGATAGTGGGTTATGACTAACTTTCTATTCAAACAAACATCCCCATCTTTAGATAAAATAATAATAATAATAATGCAGCCAACATAGTTACTCTGGTATAATGGAAGTCTCCCATCCCCCCACCATCCATTCAAGTGTGGTTTAGAAGAATTGATTTTTACTTGGTAATGGACTATATCGCATTAGCCGACATGGATCGACATGCCGAGTTTTGTCTCCACCTGGTTACAATTATAGAATTTAAGGGGACAGCAAGATATAAAGCTTATTTGGAACTCCCAATGAATCTATCCTCCAACCACCTGTCATAATAACGGCAGCGATAAACACAGAATTCACTATTTATGCGTAGTAATCTTCACTGAGGTTAAGATTTCTATCCTGAACATGTAAAGACCCTACAACTACACAGACTGCAACCTGCAAACATAACATTTCACCATCCCCTTTATTGCAGTCACAACCTACCATTTATCCCCTTCTTATTCAATCTTTGTTTCTCTTATGGTTATCCTCCTTTTTGTTAATTTCTATGACAGTATTGGTTATATTATGAAGACATACCACTAACATTGAATAAGCTCTTTAATTGCCGACTGCAAAAAATAAATAAATCATTATATCAGTTATAATATATCTTGTCAGGCTGAGCTTCTGAAAAACAACTTCCTGAAAAAATGTTTTCACATCTAAGTGTCATAAATCACCTTAATTGTTATGTTACCAGAAGCAGTGTTGACGAGAGCTTTGCCTAAAGCAACTCCACTTCCCATAGAACTAGATATATGTGCTGGTACTTTGTTGTCCCTATTTACTTACTCTCTAATAGTGGTTACTTAACAGAGAAATGTTAGGCACAACACATGATAGCTCAGTGTGACATAAAACACTCCATAGGTTACCAAGGCAAAAAGGAATGCAGGATGTGAGAGGACCACAAGACAGTCACCCCAAGTCCACAGCAGCAGGATGTTGTACCCCAGGTCCACCAAGGAACCTTTGGCAATAGAGAGCACTAGTAGTCTTCACCAAGTAGTAATGACAGTGCACTTCCACAAGTGCAGTACCAGTAGTGGTAGTATAGAGCGGATTCTATGCTGGCAGATCACCGATGTGGAGCAGAAGCAGTGATATACAACGAAGTGTAAGTGCAGTATAGCTATAACGATATTGCAATACAGGGCACACAGTTATATGCACTGTAGGGGCGATAGGATCATTGGACATTCCAACTGACAGAGTCATGTTGCAGACATAGACAATGTACAAGCAGCAAGCAGAGTAACCGGTACACAAGCAGACTAAAGTCCAGGCAGCAGTACAGAATCATCGGGGTGACTCAATCCAGACAGCAAACAAGGCAATCAGGTACACAGGAAAAGATTTCGTCCAGGCAGTGATTCAGTGTAGTGTGAGTTATGAGTCAGAAAACTGAAGAAACATACAGGTAGACACAACACAGCACAGCACAGCATCAGGAGCACGGAAAAGCTAGTGCGCAAACATTATAACCGGCAATTACTCACTGACATAGGTAGCAAGAACCAATGAGGAACAGCCACTGGTCAGTCTCCAGGAGATATAACAGATCATGTGGTTGCACTACATTAGTAAAGACCTGAACACTTGTTAACAGCACCAGCAAAGCAATTAACTGCTAACTGCTCAGAAAGCATTTACCCGCTGTGCCTAAAACCAGGAGGTGGTTCGTCTGCACTACAAATTAATTTCTCCCATAAAGCCTGGTCCAAAATGATTCTTTACTTAACTCTCATCATAGAAGAGAAGATCTGCTGCGAGATTCATTTTCCTGCCCATCTCACATTAAGCTTAACTGCTGGTTTTATTTAGAAAGTTTATAATTCCTCCATTTGTTTATGTTTGCTAGAAGTCAATATTGTAATCATTTTATTCTACAAACTTTCTTAACACTGGGCGTTTCTGCTGCTATCATGTAGCCCATGCAGAATGATTTGTTCATGCACAATTTTAACATTAAGCACCAATTGGTAAATTTTACAAGCAACTGCATGGTTTGTTGTTGAATCACTGTAAATATATAAGTCTGCAGAACCGCAATGTGAATAACTTGCTGGCGATAATAAACAATTAAAACACACTAAATTTTAATGACTTGGCAGCATTGGCAGTCTGAGCAAAGGTAACGGTCAGTCACCTGCAGGAAAAAATAAAAAGACACATGGCTGAAAACTGCAAGTGACTGACACTTCTCCCCACTCAGCCCACTGCACTGTGTAATAAAAAAAAAATAGGCAGCATATCCCTCCAAAAACCCAGCTCAGTTTTAGACACCTGGGCCATTTTTTACTGTAATTGGGAAACCATGTGCATGGGATCTCTCTGCTAGAGTGAAAGCCAACCACAGGCTGGTCAACACAGTGCTGGCCTCTATGGATAGAGAGAGGTTGCAAAAAACAAAATGGACCCCCTCCTATAGGCTACCAGTCCCGAACTGAAGAGTGTTTGGTTCATCCCGACCCCCCTACAGGCTGTGGTGGCTATGGTAATTAACACGATCAAGACCCCTGGAAAGGCAACTTTGGCACCCAAGTGGTCCCAGTATAACAGACAGGGCTCTGTAAGACACCCATCTATTATAACAAGTAAAACTAACACACAAATTTAAAATAAAATTTAAATGAATAAACAAATTCCCAATCCCTTTGCTTCCACTTTATTGGAATTTTTCCTGTTTTTTTTTTTTTTTTACCTGATTTGTACTACATTAATAAACTACTCCCTTCCCTTAATACAGTAACAAACAGCCATCATAGGAAACGGTTACTAATCTTCTGGTAGTGAAGAATAGTCATGGTACACTCTTTCATAGTCATTTTGCATCTGTTGAGCAGATTGGTCACTTTTTACAAAGCTTTTTCCAGTTTTTCCCCTGATAGGACTATATCGCATCAAGAAAGAAGAATTCATGTTATATTTAATACAGTGGTGAACAAAGGTTTTTAGGAGTGTTTAATCAATTAAAGTTGTGCATGTGATATATTTTTACTCTTCTGGAATAATGGACAGATCACAGATGCTAATTTAAGCATGGAAATAATCAGTACGATTCTGTTATAGAGCTATCCAACGGCAGAAAAATGTACTGCAGGGAATTTCAATATTACTCTTTGGGAAACACAACTGATGATAATTTCTTAAAGAGACAATCCATGCTGTATGAATTAAGTCATGTTGTGTTAATTATTAATTTAATACTTGCTAAATCTTTATTTTGTGTATAGGGCCACTTATTAAAGTCGTGCCAAGAAAAGTTTTGAGAGACTGTGCCAATAGAGAGGCATAAAACTTTTCAAACGAGCAGAGAAATACTGATTATAACCTTCAGAAAGGTTAGTGTTGAGAATCATGCTACAGACTCTGATTAAAGCACCAGCACTGCAGAAGGACATACAGATCAAGGAGTGGTATACTCTGATTTCAGTAGCGTTAATCTTGTAGATACTCTGGTCTCAATTAATAGTCTTCCTATTTACATAGCAGAGCACCAGCAAGCGTGTCTAACCATGACTGGATAAAAAGTTACCATGCTGTAAAGAATGCCTTTCTTAAGAGATTTCAATTGACTACTAAGGATTACATCAGAAAATCCCTTGTCTGCTGACAGCTGCTCTGAGTATGTAGGGCAAATCAGGACCAATTTTAAGCAGTTTACTTGTGGCTGGAAGTCAATAAGTGGAATTCTTGATCCTGGAGCAATTCTCACAGGTACAATCAACCGACGTCTAGCAGTGGATTCTAGATCACAAGAAAATAGCAAATGCTAGTACTCAATGCAGCGAACCCTCAATCTTGAGGCCTTCCACTAACTACCTTAGTGAAAGCCAGGTATCTAATAGACAGAGGGTGTTCTGATCTTGAGTCACCTATATACTTCAATCCACATGCTTGGAACTTTCAGTGTTCAAGTAATGCCAAAAATAAGAGATGATCTTGCATGTAGTTTCAGCTGGTTTAAGAGAAATAAGCAGTGGTAAAACAAATAACAGTTTCATACATTATATATTATTTACACTTTTGCGCTTTTCTCTGTGAACAATAATTTGTATAGGAAAAAGGGTCATCTTTCAAGGGCTGCTATAGGATGAAGGGGCAGCCAAGCACTAGCGGCATAGACTCCAAGCATAGATTGCACACAATACAGCAAGTCTGGCCAACCTGTGGCTCTCCAGGTGTTTTGGAACTACAAGTCCCAGCATGCTTTGCCTGTAGATAAACAGCCAATAGCTGGCAAGGTATGTTTAGACTTGTAGTTTCACAACACCTGGAGAGCCACAGGTTGGCCAGGCCTGCAATACAGTTTAATACACAGACTTGTCTAGTCATCCATTTACATATCCAATAGTGTACTCTTGTGTACTATCAGTTGGCAGTAAAATAAAGGAATGTTTAAAATACTAATTTGCTTTCTTCTTATTTGTTTGCAATGCTGCCACTAAACCTAAACATAAGTTGATAAAATATGAAGATGCAATTATTTTTACACCCTCACAAACCTTGAAATATGCAGTCGCTAAATCTTTAACAATATTGCATCGGGATAGATTTTCTGTAGTGTGTACCCAGCCTAACAAGCAGCTAGTGTTTTGTGCACTTTATAATGACAGGTTCTGAAATGCTCGCTGCACTATCCTCCATTATACGAACAGAAAATCAGGTGTGCATGGAGAGAAATGTGTTCTCCACACACACATCCTTATCTTATTACCTTGTCTGTTAACACATTAGCCATTTTAAATGAAATAATCTGTATTTTTAGTGGCATTTAAAGAAAATTGAAAACTACACTGTGCAACACAGAGTTGTGTTATCCAGGCACTTAAAAAATAATGACTAAACCACATGATGTACAAAACGAACGATAATCAGAGTACTGAAAATATACGTTATCCCCTGTATATATGTAAGTAGGGGATGTTAAAGGAATTTAAAATGCTGGTGAAAGCTTCAGCCTCTGGGTGAATTATTTGGTAAACATCGCTTTAAATATACAAAAGAAGGTGCAAGGAAGAACTGGCAAGTGACAGAGAGACAACCGTAAATACGGTAACAAAAATAATCGTGCATAAGAGAAAAATAGTCACATTAGTATGCGGCTTAGTGGGTGTTGTACACCTGCCTCTGAGCTCCGTTTTAAACAAAGAAACATTTACAGTGACTGTACCCTGCAGGGTAAAATAGCACATTTCGGTCTGACAGCGCATTGTTTCAGCTTTGTAGCTAAGAAACTGATGAACACCCAACTACGTGAATTAACGGATTTGTCTCAGCAGGGAAAAGAAGAGAGAAATTAGAAGTGGTGGAGTCCAGGTCTATGTAGACGAATGGAGATTCATCAGCAGAGATTCAGCTGTGTAAAGGAGAAAGATTTGGAGGCAAACGTGTGAAGAGAAACAGAAGATTAGATTCCATGCAATGGTTATTAAAGTGTGTTAAATCATAAACCGTTAAACAGTCATAAGTTTTTCAGCTTTAAATGAAAGGGAACCATTTTACCTTTTTAATGCTGTACATAAATATTAGTTAACATATTATAATTGCCAATATCTCATTAAGCAAAGAATTATCAAGTAATCATTAGAACATGTTATAAAACGTTTGACAAACCCAGGTGCAACAGTGCAAAATAATGAGGTCACAACTGAATGACAAAACGTTTGGCGTTCAAATATGTATTTGGATTTGCTGCATAAAAGACTAAAGAGACAAAAAAAAATGACTACACAACTCAATCATACAGTACTTACGGCTATCATAGCAAATATTCCCAAGAGCACGTCCTGTTTGTAGCAACACCTCCTGATCTTTACAATTTAGAAGCTGCACCAGAGGTGGAATCAGACCCGAGTCCACACATGGGATGCGCATTTGCTCTGAAATGACAGATGTGAAGTCAGTTATGTATTACATGGTTCTGTTGCCAAATTCGTGTTTAGATGGGAACTTGTTCTATTGGAGATGCTAACAAGTACTAAATGCCAACATAATAAAATATAGTATCCACTCATGGACACTTTTCCTTTATGCCCCCCCACATGTAGAAAGTAGAAGGAGCCCCTCTCCCAGGATGTCTCTGGTAACGTGCAGCCGGGAATTCTTAATCCATCCAATCATACTCAATAGAGCTTCCCAGAAACACTCCCATTTATTGCAAAGGAGTGAACAGATTGAGCCCACAGTATGATATGGCTGTTTGCTACAGGTAACGAGACAAGTTGTATTTGCTACAGGTAAAGGGAAGGCTAGAAAGGGAGACATTGGCAAAAAGTGGATAAACCCTTTAATGATGTTTTCATGTAGGGTCCAAGTATTTACAGAATGCACAGACAACTTGTTTATATGCGATGGTTCACTTATTTAGGTACTTTTTGTTCTAATTTTTCCGAATTTAATTTCCACCATGAAACACTTTTTAGCCAAGTTATGTTCTACATGGAGGACATATGAAAAAACAGATAGATCAAGCCAATGCTCTTAAAAATGGAGAGTTACTCCATCTGTGGAAAAACAAAGGAACAGATACATCCCACTAAAGGAGAATTTTTTAATTTATACTTCTCTAATCATTATATATTTTAAAAAAAATTCTAGACTTCAAGCATATTTTTATAACTTTAGGCAATATAACATGGAAAGAAATACATTGTCAGCAGGTGCAAACAGCTTATTGGCTGTTCGACAAGCGTAAAATGTATTTTGGTTATAACGCATTAGACATTAATATATCCCACACACATATTACACCTGTGTGAAAAAGCTTTAGCCATGTAAAAAAAATCTATCATGATGTAATTACTCAAATAATAAATACTATAAAGCACATATAATGTGCCTGCAATAGCCACGTTATATAGCTAGTGAACACACAAATGTTATTTTATGAAAGGTTCCCACCCCTGCCAAGCAGCTACTGAAAATAAATAAATATTAGGATTAAAATGTCTAGTATAATCCCTCTGAAGTTGATGTACCAAAAGAAAATGTACATGAATTGTTTTCAGGCTATAAATTAGTAGATACTGCAGGCCTGATAAACTGACAAATAAGTGGGGATTTAGCTTGCAGG
Organism: Mixophyes fleayi; assembly: GCF_038048845.1. NCBI lineage: Eukaryota > Metazoa > Chordata > Amphibia > Anura > Limnodynastidae > Mixophyes > Mixophyes fleayi. The sequence continues at coordinate 145,842,553 of NC_134402.1, forward strand.
CCAAAACTCTGTCCATTATGTGTTTACCATTGCTTTTAGAGTTGTGCTATTTACATTAAAATCTGACTAGGTAGAGTACAAGATAAACCTCCCAAACTGATAAGATAAAATGGGTTTCAGCAACTAGAAGATTAATATGTGTGTATATATAGTTATACAATGTAGTATAATGCCAGATTACACATTAAGATAAATATACTGTTTTTCATGTTTAAAGTAATTTACTAGGATAGCTAAACAACAAACAAAAATAAATGTATATCAAAAAGGCAATAAGCACAAAATTAAACTAGAAAAGGAAACTAAAATGAAATGATAAACTAGTGCTACATAAGAAAATGAAATGAAAATGAATTAAAACATACTGACAAATGAGGTGAATAACTGAAGATGTTCCATCAGTAAAAGTTCTCTTGGAAAACCTCACCATTTTTTGCTATTTCTGCTATGATGTGAGCTATTTTTGCTGCGCAGGAGGATTGTGTATTCAAAAGACTTGCAAAGACTTGAAGGATCCCGCTCTGTTGGATTTTTTCACTGCTCTCTATATCTGAAAGGAAACATCAATCTTTAAATACGCAGAAACATTCACATTTGTAGACTCATGCTCCTGATTGTTTCTGTTACTCATCTAAGCCATAAGCTGTTCCATATACAGTAAGTATATACGCTGAGATTTGTATCCTACTGTACGAAAATTCATATAAATTAGCCTAAAAATAAGGGGACTGTTAGGGATAATATTACAATAAAATGCAAAATTATTTACAGGAACACATCATCTATTTATATAGTGCCAGCAGATTCCATAGAACTTTACAATTGGGAACAAACCGTAATATAACAATACTGGGTAATACATACATAGAGACAGGTAAGAAGGCCCTGCTCGCAAGCTTACAATCTATGGGACAATGGTTTGATACATAAGAGTAAGTGCTACATCATATTGAATATTTGTCCAGCTAGAATGCAAAAGTTACAAAGTATTTAGTGGGCTGTATGCTCAGGCACACAACTATATTGGTCAGAGGGTTGTTGTATTGTGTTAGCTCTGTAGAGGATGGTAATAGGGTAACCTAGGGAGATTATGAGGGTGGTAGAGGAATATTATAAGCTTGTCTGAAGAGTTGGGTTTTCAGAGAACACTTGAAAGTTTGAAGACTAGAAGAAAGTCTTGTGGTGCAAGGGAGTGAATTCCATAAAGTGCGTGCAGCCCAAAAAAAAGTCCTGTTACCGAGAATGGGAGGAAGTGATGGAAGAGAGACACAGATCTTGTGCAAAACAGAGGTGTCAAGTTGGGAGATATTTTGAGACAAGTGAGAAAATGTATGTTGGTGGAATTTTGTTGACGGCCTTGTATGTTAGTAGAAGACTTTTATTTCAGATTCATTGAAAAACAGGCAACCAATGTAGAGACTGACAGAGCGGGCTCAGCAGACCAAAAACAATTTGCAAGGAAAATCAATCTAGCCGCTGCGTGAAAAATAGATTGTAGGGGCTTGAGTCTGATGTTGGGAAGACCAGTAAGGAGGGAAGTGCAAAAGTCGATGTGGGAGATGAGGAGTGCATGAATTAAAGTTTTTGCAGTGTCTTGTGTGAGATATGTACGTATTCTGGAAATGTATTTTAGATGTAGCATTATGTAAATATAGAGTTGATGAGGGGAACAAAGGATAGTTGCGAGTCAAGGATTACCTAGGCAGTGGGCTTGCGGGGTGAGATTTATGTTCATGTTGTCAACAGAAATAGAAATGTCAGGCAGGAAGCTTCTATTGTTGGATGGGAATATTATTAATTCTGTTTTTGAAAGATTGAGTCTGTATTATACTGCTGGCAACAGTCAAAGACATTCAAATACATTAAACAATATTCTATAGTTTTCTTATTTAGCTTTCATAGGAGTAAACTCTGTCCTAGCAATATTTCATGGGACTATCTACATCTGTGTTTACTTGCAGTCTATTCATTAATGGGGCTTGAAGGCGGGCCCTAGCTAAAGAAAAAAAAAAAGTGCATTACATAATAATGTACTAAAGTAATAATCATCTTTTTTTCTTTTTTAGGAAACAAAAATCAGAACTTTATATAGGAAGGGTCATATAACAACGTTTATTTGTAACCACTGATCCCCCGATTAGCAGCTCAGAGGCAATATTTCACCAATAGCACTACCACCTAAATAGGACATGATCTCATAAAAGAAACTTGAGTCATTCCAACACAATGATATCAATTTATTCAACCTAACCTGAAACAAAGCAAAATATTTACAAAAGTAACATCTGTAAACAGTAGCTGCTTTTTATTTTTTTAACAATTTGTCTTTACAAAAAGGGGAAGTAATTTACCCATTAATTTTATTGAAAACTGTACGGATTGATCTTTTGTCATGAAACAGTGATAAGTATATTGATGTCCACACCTCAAATTTCTATCTATAAACTTGACATCATTTAGCTGTGCATAAACTGGATACACAATAAGCTGCTTACTAATGGCTCAATTTGCAAATTAATTTTGTCAGAGTCAACTAAGGACATATCGATGGTTAAAAATAGAACTTGGCACAATTTCAACTAAACAAGTATTACTTTTTCCTTTCATTAATCTATCATAATAAAAATAAAAAAAAGTGCAGGGGTATCTGGTTTTTATCATTGTATAAGCAGATACATGTGTGAAAGAGTAACTCAGACAGGCTTATACAAAAAATGTCTAGAAAGCTAGACAGTCTGTCAAATCACTCTGTTTCAGTGGTCTGGCATGAAACGAAGATGTACAGGACATCCTGTATGTTAGGCTAAATTCTTGTGGAGAAGGTCTTTATTCTGCCCATACTCGGTGTTCAGACAAATAACAGGGCTGGGCAAATCCCAGGATTGCCAGGTCCCCACTGCACCTAATAATTGTGAATGAACCATGTCCTCAATGCCCTACCACAAGATTCCCCACTCCTGGTATTGCTTTTCTATTGCAGCAACCTAGTTGTAATACTACACTCACAGGAATCCCAGTCAAAAGCGCACTTAAGGGCAATCTCCAGTTTCCAAGAACCCCCCCCCCACACACACGTCACCCAGAGCTCAAATCAGGTTTCATTTCCGCCAGAAGGAACTAGGCAGGGGGGGGAAGTGCCAATTAGCTTTATCCTGGACTCCTCTTCCGGCCACTGAGGAGCATACAAAATAACCGGGGGGTGGGGGTGGTTCAACATCTGCCACATATAGCAATAGGTTGAGGACATACAGGGAAATCCTTTTCTCCAGACAGCCCTGTGTAAGGCCAATCATATATGAAGATAATACAGTAGAACAGCTGAAGGTTCTACAGTATAGCTAGGTTGGGAGAGAGGACAACCATGATAAGATTAAACACAGTCAATATTAGAGGAGCGGATTAAAAGAGTCTCACCTTAAATAAATGAATGGATAATTCACACCTGTGAGGGGCTGTGCACTGAATAATGTGGGGCTGTTTTAAAATAGACATACGAGGGAGGCTATAGATTTTATACTATACATCAGAAGGGGCTGTGTTTATATATTGATAGATAACAGAACAGAGCATTTAATTACATAATATACAGCAGAAAGGGACAATGTATAATACAGTTAAAATACCTCAGATCTTTTGGAGAGGTCAAACAAATGCAGAGAAAATTTATCAAATTTCGATTTTGTTCACAAGTTAAAGTTGCCTGAAATCGCCAGAAATAAATTGTTAATTCATCCCTCAAATGCGCCAATCAATTAAACATCAATTTATATTCAATTTAATCGATTCACTTGAATAGGCAATGCATTTTAATGGGCATACAAATGAATGGGGAAATCAATATTTACATGTTGGCTGCTTGCGATTGGTAAAGCTGGTACTGATCTTCCCTCAATTGAAAACAATAGGGTTCTGAAACGTTCCCACAATTTAATCTTTTCTTTTTTTAAAGGAAACATGTTTATTTACTTACTTAATGGAGGGATTTTCCATGTGTTTTAATCAGCAATGTATTTCTATGGGCTTTCTGCACCCATAGAAATGTATTGTCCAATGAAACCAGAGCGATTCGTTTTGGAGATTTCCATGGTTATTTTGCAAATAATCCTTTAATACATTTCCCCTGCTCTACAATCATTTCTGTGATTTTGAAATAAATTGGAGGGTTGAAAACAGTGGAGATTTAGTAGTTAAGGTGAATTGCAAACCACCATTTAAAATCACTAAATTGGTCAAAATCAAACTCTTGATAAATCTCCTCCACTGTCAAATTATTTGCGGGTTGCCAGGCTATAGTCTCTGCTGTGTGTTGTGATGTGTAAGGTGTCTGGTTTAACATCCATATTGGGAAGAATACTTCTGTAAACCCAAGATTTAAAAAAAGCTACAAATACATAATGCGGCTGAAGATTATTTGAACATCTCAGTCCTGTTGAACACTTATATCATATAGATAAAATAAATCTATATTGACTTTGCTTCCATATACATTTTCTTTAAAAGATCATGAGGTAAATTTATCAAGCTGCAGGTTTGAAAAAGTGGAGCTGTTGCCTATAGCAATCAGATTCTAGTTATCATTTATTTAGTACATTCTACAAAATAACAACTAAATTTTTTTTTAAAACCCTCCGCTTGATAAATTTACCCCATGTCTTTATTTGGACAAGTTAAAACAGTATGCTATAGACCAAGCCTGACCAACATGTGGCTCTCCATGTGTTGTGAAACTACACTCCCAGCATGCTTTGCCAGCTGAAAACCAGCCAATTGCAGGCAGGGTATGCTGTACCTTGTGGTTTCACAATACCTGGAGAGCCACAGGTTGGCCAGGCCTGCTGTAGACAAAAGCAGCCTGTCAAAGATGAAAATGCATTCTAGCTTCACACAGAGTTATTGTTCCCAGGCTTGTGATGCAATGTGCCAACCCTTATTTTTTCAAAAGGTTTCCTGCTATATCCCAAGATTTAATGAAAAGTAAACTGTAATGTACTTGTACTTGGAGGTGAGGTAAGAAACAGGTCCGTCCTCATTCGGAAATCAACCATTTGGAACCCCCTTCTAAAAATCCTGTTTGCCCCTGCCAGTGATGTCATAACTGGAGTTTGGGTGTTGAAGTATAACTCCTGCCACTGTAATAGCCCAACACTGTAGAACGTTGTGCAAGGAATGCATGAACAAGTTGTAAAAGGCCCCCAGCCACTCAGTGCTAAGGTCAATGTTACTTATACTGCATATACTGTGGGGCATACTGCTCGAAGCTGCATTGTTTAGGTTTATAGTTTGGTTCACAGGCACGTCACAGTGGCAGACAGGGAAGATACTAGGGTATACCTTCTGTGGACATGTAAGTTACGGGGTCGTAACTTGTGTGCGTATATATGGCACAGCTTACAATCTTGTGTGTATACACAGTACACAGAATTAACCACTATTTGTTTTCCTTTACACAACACACATTTTATTTTGCAAATTTTCGAGATCCTAACATTTGACAATGACTTCTAGCTTTTGAAATCATTTTCATATGGTTGACACACAGACATATAATTAGTGTTTTGAATTCTGTTTCTGGTATTTTAGCATATTGGATTTTACAGTAAAAATTGAAGTCGTTATATTCTATTTTTACCCCTCCCTTTGTATGTACGAAATGGAAATATGTATATGTCAAATAACTAATCGTTTTCAATTGGATTAGTGTAAGACATGGAGGCATTTTGTTGCCATATAATGTGTAATATCAGCCTACTGCCAAATCTTGCTGTGTGTGTGGCCAGCATTATTGATGTGTGGTAATCCTAACACAATACAATTGCTCGGGGCATGGCACAGTGGTAGGAAGTGGCTACGACACAAAACCAGTAATTGGACATTCTTATTTTTGAAATTACTCTGTTCTCTGGAACAAATAACTAAACATAATATATATGTAGTTCGTTGGGTGCAATTGATTTAAAGGGGCATTTTCTATTAGCTTTTCGGTCTGCGGCTGCACATGTAAAGTGACAATAGGGTACCGCAACATCGCGGATTACCCTTCGCAACCTTATGGGGAGCGCACGGAAATCCGCAATGTTGCGATATCGGGACTTGTGCAGCCGCGTGTAAACGTGGACCGAAAAGCTAATTGAATATGCCCCTTTTGTTAACGTGCTACAGAGCCAATTTCAGCTTATATCCATGTGGCTCCATTTGATCATCTGCCTATTTAGGGGCATATTCAATTGTCGGCAAAAATCTCGTGGCACGTGCACTATTACCGCTATTACGATAATAGTGCGCGTAAAAACAGTTATTACGGTAGTTTTCTCGCTGGATTTCAGCTCGCAGCTCCCTGAGCCGCGAGCTGAAATCCAGCTTACTATTACCGTAATAACGGTAGTAGTTTTAACGCCGCAGAAAACGGCAAGAATTGAATATGCCCCAATGAATTCAAATTTCTATGGAACACTGTTCCAGCCCTAAAACAATAGGTATTTCTTTAACAATTTGCTACCCATAAGCAAGTGAAAATAGATCACTATTAAATTCTTTCAGAGCCCACAAGTTCAGCACAGGGGCAAAGTTAAACATTTAAGTGGTTTCAATTGAACACTGGAGATGCCACTGACCTAGCAGGCTTAATGCAAATGGCTGCTTTGTACCAGATCAGATTTTGCTACCAAGATATGATCTACGAATGTACCATACAGTATATCTTCTCTAGAGATTTCCATCACACACAACTCTTCTATCTCTCCTGCAAACTGCACATACTAGGTGTCTGTCAAGGATATACGTACAACACATTTGTTACCATGTAATAAGTGGGAAAATGGGAACTTACTGTTTTGACCAAGTGCCTGAAGCAGACAATCCAAACATCCATCTAACTTGTCAGATGCACAGTCAGATCCAGTTATCTTCAATTTCTCCAAAGTGTCACTTAAGTTATCTGCAATACAAGTGTTAAAAAAATGCTTAAATCCATTAAGTTTGAATAATCATACTTCCTTATTAACTGAATACATGAAGTCTCATCCAATACAAAATACTGAAATAAAAAGAATGGATGTATTTTTACCTCAAATACAGGTGTGTGATCAGGATCCATCAGGGTCTGACAGCAAGTCAAGTTTGCCACAACAAACAAAATTATCAGCTAGCATGGACTATGCTATGACATTCGCCCTATCTCTCACCATGTTGAAGTGCTGGACAGAGGAAATATCAGTTCCTCACATCAGGACTCCATCTCAAGCTAATGAAAGGTGCATCAATTTGTTCATGTAATCAGTGGCAGAGGAGATTTAGGACAAAGTTCTGGTACTCTTTTGTTGCCAGAGTGAATCATTAAAGTAAGCAAAGAAGCTATATTTTGCTCGACTTGCCCTAATTCTTATTCTTTGGGGGGGTATTCAATCGTTCGTCCGGACCTCATAAAAACTCGCTCTCTAAAACTATTACCGTTAATACGGTAATATTGCGTGTAAATACCGTTCATACAGTAATTTACTTGCTGAAATTCAGCGAGTAATTACCGTATTAACGGTAATAGTTTTAGAGCGCAAGTTTTTCCTGAGGTCCGGACGAACAATTGAATACCCCCCTTTGTGTATTGCAAAAATGCATAGTGCTATTCATCTTGGGTATATGTGACATTACTATATATTAACAATTCTGGTTTATAAGCTAATGCTATTTAAACTGAATATGTTCTACATTATTACACGAGACCAGCCTACAAATCAAACCATGCACACTTAGGGCTAGATTTACTAAGCTGCGGGTTTGAAAAAGTGGGGATGTTGCCTATAGCAACCAATCAGATTCTAGCTATCATTTTGTAAAAAGTACTAAATAAATTAAAGCTAGAATCTGATTGGTTGCTATAGGCAACATCCCCACTTATTCAGACCCGCAGCTTAGTAAATCTAGCCCTTAGATTACTTCCCTGCCATGCATTTTCTGTACCGCAGTATGTTCACTTACACAAATGGTTTTACCCTGGCACTAAAAGACCACATACAATCAAAAGGTAGATAATCAAATCAATCAGAAATTAGACAGACCATCCTGGTTGAAAAGTTTTCATCTGTACACAAAAGCATGTCTTTTAGTTGTTCAAATCAGTTCAACCTCTTCCACTCTGCACATTCTACAAACATAACAGTTGTGTTTAAGGTGATCAGTCTCTTCCTGGCAAATCAGATTGCTAAAATAGGATTATAGTGGTCCGGATTGCCCTGCAATGATATTTTTCTTTGTGAAAGTAGATAGCATAAACATGAGTTTTCTGCAGTCATCGCTTGCCCATACCACTAACCATTAGTGCCAATCCAAACCCCAATTAGATATTATTAGACATTAGTATCAATTCATTAGTGTGTAGACAAAATATTCAACAGTACTTGGACAAATCAGTAATAATTCTACCTAGGCTAATAATCACTATTTACACAGTCAGGCAATCCCCTTTACTTTTCCCATCAATCTTTCCATTTAACCACATTATGCAACTGATATACCAGTTTAAGAAAAGCATCTACTACTGTACGGTTGTGTTTACAATGGCAGCCCAACGCACAGGGCCGTAACAAGGGCGGTGCGATCACCCAGGACACAAGTTCGAGGGGGGTGCAATACCAGCACGCAATTTACCCAAGCTGAAGAGGAGCTAGGAAGAATGCTAAGAAGAAAGTAGAAGCAGAGAAGTGAGCAAAAGAAAAAAGAAGATAATAAGGTAATTAATTTACTTCTGACAGAGAGGACGGGAAAAGTAGGGAGGAGGGAGATGGATCTGAAGAGAACAGACATTGAAAATCATATATTAGAAAGTACAACCATCACCCGTCTCTTAGAAGTCCAATATACGACTTAGATATTTACTCTGCTTATAAGTGTTCCATATTGACGTTGATACTGTACTTATGGTACTTTCATTTGCTTGTATTGCGGTGTAATTTATTTCTATTTTTACATATCAAGTTTATTGCTATTTTTAATGCATGTTCAAAACATAACATCCTTTATAGAGACATATATAATTTTAATTTGCATATTAAGGATGCATTTTAGGTGCGTTGTACATCTGTTGTATTAATTCTTCACACACAGGCAAGCAGGATATGCGTAGGGCTAGAACAACATAAAGCTATTTAGGGTTTTCAGTTTTATATATTTCTTGATGAACTTGACTTAGTATTCCAGTTTTTTAGTGTTCATAAATAAATATACTGCACCATGAAAAGACTCCTATAATATAATTTGGTTTTATACACTTTTAATTTTAAACAGGGGAGTTTTAAGCGACAATATCTGGTGAGAGTGGACAGGGTGCCAGGAGAGAGAGAAGGTGCTGAGTACACGATCTCAGGGGAGGGATAAAGTGCCAGGAGGGAAGGTGTCAGGGGACAGTATCTCATGGCAGAGGGGACAAGGTGCCAGGGGAGATCAAAATGAACATGTATTATTCATTATAAAGATGTATTTTATTTGACTTTTTATACACTAATGTAAAGTAATGGACGGGTGAAACCTGATGATCAGGATCCCCCCTCAGCACTGGGGAAACTTTCTCTTTAGTAGCCCCATTCAACTCTAACCAAAGACCAACAGTTGAGCTTTACTTAGATCTCAGACTTCTGTAGCTGTATTCTGAAAAAACTGTGCCACACTGTCTGGACAAGGCTTCTCTGAAAAGAAAGTTTTAATCTACCACCGGTGCGCAATTCTTGCTTTTAAAGGCTGATTTACAATAGAAAGTTCTAAACTATGAAGCATCCCCTCTCTTTCACATAGATGTATTTATATAGTATTAATCAGGTCCGTAACAGGGTGGGAAGTCAGAGGGGGAGCAACGGCCATCTGTTATTTGTCCAATATCTATTATATCTGGGGGAAATTTGTAATCAATATATTTGATTTTGGGGTTGGTGGGGGATATAAGCCTTTTTATTAAATTGGACTACTGTTCATTTAATGTCAGGGCTGGAAAGGGTGAATAAGGCCTAATTATTAAACTGGGTGCTATTAATTTAATGTTGCTGTAGGGGGGGGGGGATAGGCATTGTAATGAACAGGGATTAATTACAGTTATACGGTTTAACAAATAACATAATTGTGGGGAACAAAGCATAATCACAACTGTATTGAAAATAGTGTATATCAAATGAATTAATAATTTGAGCTTCTCTGTAAACTAAGGTGTAAAATGTGAGGCCAGTATCTGTTTATGCTGTGGCTCTCCACACGCCTATTACAAGATAACAGTGTCACGTTTAGGGGAAGCTAAGCAGCTTTAAAGGCCCCCTGGGGTGATCTACATCCTGGCACAGGAGTTTATTTTGACACCTAGAGAGACGCTTGGGAGCCACTCCTTGCAGGAGACCACAGGATGGCTTGCTATATTTTATAGAGGCAAATCTAATTCAGTTTCTAAAATGCCACTTAAATCAAATTAGTGATCAACCACATATTCATAAATGGCATGATGAAGGGCAGCCCATACGTCAAATAAAGCTGTCTGTCATGCAGGGAAGATGTGAAAATGAGTATCAGCTCAATTAATTCCCTGGACCTATCTATATTTGGTATTTATAAATTGGTAAATTTGTATTGGATTTATTGATAATAAAATTGGGTCTGTGTGACCTTATTCAGGAAAGTTATGCTACATTTTAGCATTGGGTATTAAACAGGGAATGTAATTATGGTTGCAAAATGTCACAGGCCCTCCCCTGGAGACCACAACTCCTGGAGGAGAGGAAATGTGACAAAGTTTCTTTAAAAAGATGATACCACATACAAGAAATTGTCAGACTTTTGGGCAATCAAGAAGATGGACTTTTGTCCATCTTCCAAGCCAATTTCCCTTGGCGCAGATTAAAAAACTCTTATGCAAGTTTATACTATGAAACTTTGTCCTTGTTATTTTAACTGTTTTGCCATATATTTTGTCATTTTTATGGTTTTATAACCTGTAAGCATTGTACTCTTTTGTATATTAAATCTAACATTTATTAAGTGCTGTCCTTATTGCTCTAAGCAAATTCATTAGCCTTTTATGAAGAGTTGTGAAGTTACTGGGTTAACTGGCGAAATTCTCCCCACTTCACTCTGGCTGGCCACTCACGGGTGCCTTCCTAGACTAGGGAAGCCTACCCAGTAGCTTCTAAGGTTCTTATTAGTCACTCAGCTAAATGCAGTTAGAAAATAAAGCAATACATCTATTGTAATAAAAACAAATCACTAGATTATTTTGTACACCATAAATAAATGCCAGGCAGGTTTACCACATCATATGTCTTACCCCACTAGCTTAAGGATCTACAGTTCTGACTTAAACTCATGATGTTCTTCTCTTAGCTGCAGCTGTACTCTATTGGAAGAGAACGAAAATTTAAAATCAGCTACACTGCTCCTTCCATGAATGAAATCCCAGAATGAATCTCCCCTCCCCCCCAGAGTGGCTCCTTATATCTAGGGTCACATTTCCACAGTCCTTTCCTCTCTCTGGGTAATCCCTTGGGCCTCTCCTTGTTAAACATTGGTGAGTCCTGGACTAGTGGGGTTGGAGAGGGGCGTGGAGATGAGCTGTACTTCCACAGAACCTCCCCCCCTGCCAGATTGTAGACCAAACATCTGGAGTAGTATTGTGATAACAATGGATACTTAACAGCCTTCCCCTCACCAGTATCTTGCAACCTGGTTCCTACCCATAGCCCCCCTGGCTTCACTTTAAGGACAATGAACAACAACCTCACTGCCACATCAACAATATACAATAAACAATACACATATTTACAATTAGTTACAATGTCCCCTTATCCACATGTAATTAGACACTGCAGTTGTACCCTGTTGAGCTGGGGTAAAAAAAGCAAGGGCTATAAAAAGTACTTGCTATAATCCACATTATGTGAGAAACGAGGGACAGGCTGGTTAAAGTGTTATCAAACTTGTTTCGTCACAATGACCATGCTAACCCTTTGAATGCTGGTTTGTGAATTGTTAATAACTTTGACTAACAAGTTTAAGTGTGTGCCTGCATGTACATATGTGTAACCGAGTCTGGAGGTGTTAACCCTTAGATTGCTGGTGTGTGCAGTGCCAACCTGTGTGATAGGAAAGAGAAAGCTTGAGTGCTGGAATTGTGTGTAACCCCATTCAGTAAACTCTTTCAAGTCACGAGTGCATAAAGTGTGGTTTGTGACAAGTTAAGGTGTTCAGGAGCGGTTTCATGACAAAATAGAGGGTGATATATTGTTTGACTGTTTGAGAAGATATTAAATCAGGAAGCCGGCAAAATGTGGCTATCCCCGACAGGCATATTTATTAAATGTGAATGCTATTAAGTTATTGGGTGGATTGGGTGGTAGGAGGCCTGTTTATTGAATAAATAAAGTTACTTATTTAATGTCTGGCAGATTAAGGGGGAAAGGAGGCCTAGATTGTTCACTCATTACACGGCCTTTCCAGGAGGTGCATAGTAATTACCTTTTTTTTTCCAAACGAGGCCCCAACATCCCAGGATCTGGGCAAGCAGCAGGTGAACTTAAAACACCAGCATCAGCACCATGTAGTTAAAGCTGCAAGAACAAATATAAAGGAGCAGCACAGGGTTGAAGAACGGACTTGCGCTTGTAGAGGGCTAGGCACATGTCCCCATGAGAGGCAACATCTACTTCCACAATGCTGGGGGAGCCAGTGTCCTCTTTTGCCGTGACCACTGAAATGTCTAATTACAGCTCTTGAGTGACATTTTAATACCTTTTGTGCCAGGAAAATACCTGGTGGAAAACATGCATGGTGTGGTAAAGGCAGAAAGGAGAAGGAAAAAAATAACGTCAGCGTGAATACTAATTCACTGCAGAAACACAAAATTAACAAAAATCTCAATGAACATGCAATATTGTAAGATCAGTGATTTTGTCTTTCTCCGGTAATTTTTTTTATTTCGTTAGTTCATATTACTTTCTCGGAGAAACAACACTGTTTCAGAAGCTTCAGGTCTTTCCACAAGCTGATGAAAAAGGAATATGGGAATATTCCCAAAAGCTAGCAAGAAGCAACTTTAATAAGACTTATATGCTCGTTGTATTTAACTATTCAGCCAGTACATAAAATGTGTTCTGGGAGCTGGGACAATCACTTGGAAGGTTTCCTTGATGCAAAGCTGGCATATTTACTTACCAACACATTCTCCATAAACAGGCTATCCATGCATGCTGTTCTTAACGATTTTTTTGATACAGAACAAGCATCTGCAATGCAATACTAGCCCAATAAAGAAAGCTAGCAAGCAAAATATACAGATCAATACCACTGACATATTAATAGATTATAACCAAATCTCACTAAGTATGAACCAAATAGAACTTTTCAAGGATCATGCACCATTTGATCATCATTCAGCATGATAGGAGATTTACAGTTAAAGGGACGGATTGACACAATGTGGTTTGTATTATACTGGTGGACAACCAAAGCAAATATACCTGCACCACACAGCCTGAATTCAGTCTCAAAAGGCTCAAGAGGATGTGCTATAGCTACCAAACAGTATAACCATATAAGGGAATTGATCAAAAGGATGGAGAAAAGGGAGGTGTTTTGTAAGGTTCATCTCAGTGCAAACTAATCTAACCCAGACCCCATATCTCACTGCCCTTACAATCACTACCTTTCCTAATTGTTGTTTTCATTTTGCACTGTAACGGTTTATCCCATTTGACTGTCCTACACATACATAGACTTTCATCCACTTTCTGCTTTTGGGAAACGCCATCATGTAGGTGCTCTGCATGACCATTTGGGGGACTGTGCATAGTAAAAAAAAAAAATGACACTCACCTGTCCTGCCTACTATCATGTTTTTCCATAAAATACAGTCATGGCAGTAAAGGGAGATTGAAACTTCATTTAATGTGTGACAATTTCTATTTTACAATACAAGGGTAAAATTGTGCCTATAAATATGTTGTCGCACACAACATTAGGTGTATAATATCACAAATAGCATATAATCTGTGGGATACATTTTTTAGTATGTAGCTTAATGAATGACCCTTTTCAGGTCATGATTGTAAACATTCCATGCAGAACGGGGCTGTGTGTCACCAATGTTTGTAATATCAATGGAATTAGTTAGCAATTAAAAAGGTATCACATACATGTTATATATATTTGTTATAGTCTTCAAAATTGGATTCTGCCTAACACAGTAACATACTGTACTGGTCAACAGAAATTAATGCATTATAATGAAATCAACGAGACCAATCTGATCATAGTCAGGTACAGCAAAAATGCAATTGGAAAATGGTCGGAATTAGCTTGTGTACATTAACTGACCAAAACAATAGGCTCATATCAAGAAGATCAGCTCTTCAAGTCAGTTATTATAGGTTAGAAGATTAAGGACAGCTAAATCCAACAAGGACCATCTGTTTAAAGAGACAGTAACATAAACTGTGAAAAACTTATATTTAAACACTGGTCTTACTAGTCTTTCACAAATGAAGCTTTGCAAAAAAAAAAAAGAAGGAAGTGTACATTTTAACTTTCTTATTGTTGGAAGCAGCTGCTAATTTTTTTATAACCTTTTTATAGTGCAGAAAGGTTCAGTGTAATTAGCCCAAAACTTGTTGAGCTTCAAATGAGCAATAGATATCACCACGAGACCAAGCTGTTGCACTAAGCTCTTGTAGAGACACTAAAGACACAAATCAATAATACACAGATGGTGCAATGTGCACAAATGAGCTAACCCATATCGACCAAATTTGAGCTATTTCCTAGTGCTGTTTTTAATGTGAAAACAAAACACCTCATTCATTACTATGGGTTACAGCACCATTTTATTCATTAAGCCAGACATTTTATTTTTGCACCACTGATCACAGAGCATTGCTTAATATTTATTTAAAAGTACAGAAAGACTTGATAGTGTTCATTTTACTTATCTGTGTGACATCACAGGCTTCATTTCATTTTACCATGGATCTTAATTTTAGGACCTCAGATTCAAGAAAATGTTAATCTCTCTCCTAAAAACGATATGAAATTGCTATAGAAGGCTCCATAATATAGAGCACTGCATGGTTAACTTGTTTAGAGAGTCTGTAGCCAACAATCCCCAATGCGCCAGTTTTTCTTGCTCTATGTCTTCAGCATCTATCTTTGTTTCATATACCAAGTCATAACCTCAGCGCTCTTTATAATGTTGCAACATGGATTCACAAACAATAAACCTCACCATGCAGACTGCCATAAAGGTGAATTTATGTCCATTGAATTAATTTAAATTAACAATCTGATATTTGAATATAAAAATAGATAAGTTCGGGGCCGTGGCCTGTCAGCCATAACGGACGGTCGCGCTGTCTCTGAGCTCCGTGGAAGTCCACTATCAATAAGGACTCCACACTGCCCCCAAATAGTCAAGACCCTGCCTATAGCGCTTCCGCGACTTACCGGAGGTCTCTGCTGCACTTCAGATCGCCCCCGGGATCTCCGCCGTGCTCCTGGACCTCCCGACGGTAGTGAGGCCTAGCCCGCGCCGGAAAGCCGGGGCCTCGATTTTGACCCCGCGGCCGCCATCTTGCCGCGAAGGCGCTTCTCCTCACAGGACCTCCAGTTGCAGGGCAGCTCCATCTCATCTGGCCTCTCTCCCCCTGGAGTCTGCTGGCTGCGCTGTGTGGCTTGGGAGCCCATGTCCATCCTGGGAGCTGCTGACGCTGCACTGACCTGCTCCTGTCTTCTCCCAAGCGGTGAGTCACAATACCCTCCTTCTGCCTTGAGGCTGGCTGCCACACAAATTTCTAAGATCCCCTACTGGGAATAGGAGTTCGGAGGAACATAAATCTTCATTGTTATTAACCCACCTGGGTCAACCAGATCTATACAATAGAAATTGCTTGTTCCTATCTGCACTTCAACACCAGTGCTGCCATCCAGTGGCCAATACCGGGCACTGCGCTCTATAACTTTCTAAGAAATAATACCTATATATCCATAGGTCTTTTCAGTGCTTATACAATTCCATTTATTGAGAAGGGCCTTGACCGACAAATTCCTTATAATGTGGGGGCTCCCACACTTCCCACCAGACGATCAACAGATGTCTAGATGCTAATCATGTCTCTCTATCCCCCTCGGCCCTGAACCACTTATAGCGAAGCAACCGATCCTCCTCCCTCACCACTTCCTCAACGGGTTTTCTTCCCACTCTACTACGATGCCCAGAGGAGGAAAGAAACCTCCAGGAGGAGATCTCCTTCCTTATCTCTCCAAACAGAAAACTCCGGCCAGATCTAGTGATCACTCTGACTCAGATCCTGAAAGTGAGGACTGTTCTCCTTTGACTCGCCGAGACTTTCTATCTCTCCTCAAAGAACTGAAGGAAGTCAAAACATCGGTCCAAGCCCTCCACTCACTTAAAGCAGATATTGCTGAAATAGGCGGTAGAACCGATCATCTGGAACACAGAGTGGAAGAAGTGGTAACCTATCAACAATCATACGAAACAGACCTTCACCAAATTCGCCAAGACATTACCCAACTGCAAGAAGGACAAGAAGACCAAGACAATCGAGCGCGACGCAACAATCTGAGAATCCGCGGAATACCGGAACAGATCGAGCCAGCTCACTTGGACCTTTACCTCAAGAAACTTTTCTCTCAGCTCTCCCCTTCTACTCCTGAGGAACATCTTCTCCTGGACAGAGCCCACAGGGCGCTGAGACCCCGCTCCCAGGACCCGTCCCAACCCAGGGACGTCATACTCAGAATGCACTACTTCACAGCGAAGGAAGAAATCATGAGAGAAGTCCGCCGCCTTCAATCCATCACCTTCGACAATGTTACCCTTCAAATTTTCCAGGATCTTTCCCCAATCACCCTAGCCAAAAGGAGAGACTTTAAGCCTATCACCACACTTCTTCAACAGCGACAAATTAAATACCGTTGGGGATTCCCCTTTCGCATCCTGATTTGGCATCAGGGCTCAATGCTAATGGCCAGAACTCTATCTGAAGCCCACTCCCTACTCCCGAAACTTGGAATTACTACCGGTCTTCCAACCCCTTCTGAGTCATCCGTTCTCCCTCAGAAAACAGCAAGACCCCCGTCACGTCAAGCTCCCAGTGCTGAATGGACCACTGTGCCGACATCATCGCCACCACCTGATGAAGCTTCCGTGACTTGATTACCATTCTCAGGTTTTGTTTTTCCTGTAATTTGTGTTCTTCTCTTACCAATGGGCCCACACCTCTAGTGAGGTCTCCCCTCACTTTGAGGGGCTCGCAAAGGAACACTACTTTATTCCGTAACGTCTCACATGTTAAAACCCCGTTATGTTTTTGTATGCCACTTGCTATATTATTACATGGTTAGGTTCATCTTGTTTAATATTGTCTGGGGGACCCTAGCTCCTGGTAGATCTTTAACCTTTTTTCCACTGTACTGTGCTGCATTATACTCGCTAGTAGTACTGTTTATTAGCATCTTTGCTGGGTGCTCTTGTGTCGCATACCCTCACTACAGGTGCCTCTTGATGGCCCAGGCTGTCATCTGCCTAATCTTCCCGCTTTATTTATCCACCTAACCTGTTTTGAATGAGGGCTGTTACATGAGATCACCCGATCAGTTATCAATCTTTGTTTTACTGCACTAGCAACTGATACCTCTTTTCCATGAGTAATTGTTAAATATATGGTTATATGGTTCCAGTATTTCACTACAATACCACTTAGTGCTATTCTACTCTGTTTAATTTCAAAATGTTTGGTTACACTGATATGTCTTGCTCCATATTTCTACTCTTCGCTATACCTTCCATACTTCTACTCCTCGCTATACCTTTGCCCTCTTCCTCTTACACTCCCTACCGTCCCCCTCCTATACTTCACCTCAACTCCCACCCCTTACAATATTGCATAAATTCATTATCCCCACCCCCCTCCCAGGTTGCTTCGCCCAACACCCACATTTAATCCACTACCAAAGCCTCTATTTCAGGTAACCCAGAGGGATACACCCCTCTGACCCGTTCTCTTTGGCCAGCGCGATGCGTCTGCTGGATGCCTCGCCACGCTCCTCCGGAGCTGTTAGCTCCTATGCTGACCTATGTACTCCCCCAGTACATAGTATCCCCTCCAGATGTCGGCACCACTGGTCCCGGCCTACTTTGCCGTGTGACTTACTTCCTACCCTTTCCCCTCCTTTTCCCACCACCAACCTTCCCCTTTTTCAAACCGACCACATGAAACATTCAGATATGACTTTCTCATCTACCCCCCCGTGTACTGCACAACCCCCCAAGTGCCCTCCTGTCACTTTTTTGAGACTTCCCACGGCCCCCTACACATTGGGCTCTATCTCTATCTTTTTCCTTCTTACCTCACATGGGTCTTAGAGTTCTCTCCTTTAATGTAAAGGGCCTTAACACCCCCCAGAAGCGCGGTAAACTCTTTGCTACTCTCAAACTTCATACAGGCGATCTAATTTTCCTACAAGAAACGCACTTTCTACACAACTGCCACCCTGAGTTACGCTCAAAAATTTACCCTAACACCCATCATGCATGCGATCACTCAGCCAAGAAACGCGGAGTGGCCATTATGTTTTCGCGCCACCTTACATTTGAACTCATTGACTCACTCGCTGATAAAGAGGGTCGGTTCCTCATCTTGGTAGGTAAACTTAACAATAAACTCTGTACCCTGGTTAACATCTATGCCCCTAACCAAAACCAACATCGTTTTTTCTCAAAACTGGATACTTTGTTGACACGACTCCGTCAGGGGGACCTTATAGTAGCGGGAGACTTCAACACCGTCCTAAATAGCTCTCTCGACCGCTCTTCCCCTGTGGCTGCAGCCCTACCCATTTCAGACCCACTCTCCTCTAAATCTCTCCTCAGTCTCATGAAGTCCCAGCTTCTTTATGATTCCTGGAGAGTAAAAGACCCAACAGCTCGAGACTACACGTTTTACTCCTCACCTCACCAATCTTATTCCCGCATAGATATGATCCTGCTCAGCCATGACCTTGCCTTAAACCTCCAGGAGGCCCGGATCCATCCCCTGATTTGGTCTGACCACTCCCCCATTTCCATTGATCTTTCTGGCCTCACACCTCGTCCACGCCCCATGACATGGCGCCTTAACGAATCTCTCCTCCACAATGTAGACATAGTATCCCAGCTTAGATCACACCTAGAGACCTACTTCGAATTAAATGACTCACAGGAGATCTCTAAGTCTACTCTCTGGCTGGCGCATAAAGCGGTCATGAGGGGACATCTGCTCAGCATGGCCTCCAGGAATAAAAAAGAAACCCTCTCCAATATCAATAAACTCTCACTCCAACTCCATGATTTAGAAATCCAACATAAGATGACCTTTGACCCTGCCACGTTAGTGGCCTTACATAAAACAAAAGCTCAACTGGATCTCCTTCTCTCCAAACAAGTTGCCAAGCGACTCAAATGGCTTCGCCAAACTTTCTATGAGAAAGGAGACAAAGCAGATAAAATTCTGGCATCTCGTCTCCGCACCGCTAGGACGAATAATAATATTGTCTCGATCCGTAACTCCCACAACCAGCTTCTCTACGATCCTGCGGCCATCAGAAAATCCTTCCAACAATATTACACAGAATTGTATAACCTCCCACCCTCCCCCACCTCCCCAACACAACAATCCAATGCCACTCTAATCTCAGAATTTCTAGCCAACTCCAAACTTCCGAAATTACCCCACCAAGCTCTTGAACATCTCAATGAGGAGATCTCGATAGAGGAAATCCAGCAAACCATTAAAGGGCAAAAAAAAGGCAAAGCCCCAGGCCCCGATGGCTTCACGGCCGCTTATTATAAGAAGTTTTCGGGCTTGCTTGCTCCCCACCTGCGCTCCCTTTACAACAATGTTCTTCAGGGAGACTCCTTCCCCCCTGAAATGCTCGAAGCTAGAATTGTAGTAATCCCCAAAGAAGGGAAGGACCCCCTCCACTGTGCAAGTTACAGACCAATCTCCCTTCTTAACCTTGACTTGAAAATATATGCCAAAATTCTGGCGAATCGTTTAAACCAAATCCTCCCTTCCCTTATCCATTATGATCAGGTGGGGTTTATCCCGGGACGCCAGGCGAGAGATAATACCAGAAGAGCCATTGACATTATCCACGTTGTCAACTCAAGGAGCTCCCCAACTATTATGCTCTCTCTCGATGCTGAAAAAGCATTTGATAGGATCTCCTGGGACTTTATGAGGGCCACCCTTGAGGCCTTTGGATTTGCTGGCAGCTTCCTCACTGGCGTCCTGGCATTATATACGACTCCCCGTGCCAAAGTTTTGATTAATGGTATACCCTCAGACCCGATCTTGATCCAAAACGGCACAAGGCAAGGTTGCCCCCTATCACCCCTTATATTCGCTCTGGTGATCGAACCCTTGGCTTCCCAAATTAGATCCAATCCCAACATTCAGGGGGTGCAGGTGGGTAGCATCAACTCCAAAATTTCTCTTTTTGCGGATGACGTCCTCCTCTCTCTATCCCAACCAGCGATCTCCCTCCCCAATCTCTATGAAATTCTCCAAGCCTATGGGATCACCTCTGGTTATAAAATAAACTATGCAAAATCAGAGGCCATGCTGCTGCATGTCTCCCCTCGGGAAACGGATCTCCTCCAGACAACCTTCAATTTTAAGTGGCAAAAAAGAAAGATCAAATATTTGGGAGTTTTCCTCACCTCACGCTATGACCTCCTCTTTCCTGAAAACTTCCCTCCCCTTTTCGCTAAGATGCTCTCTGACCTGACCTCCTGGAAACGCCTCATTATCTCCTGGCTGGGCAGGATCATAGCAATCAAAATGTCTATTATACCAAAATGGTTATACCTCTTCCAAACACTCCCGGTCGCAGTCCCTGCCTCCTTCCTTTCTAACATACAAAAATCCCTCATCCGTTTTGTTTGGAATCACAGACCCCCACGGATCTCAGCCAGCATTCTCAAACGACCAATCTCTTCTGGCGGCAGAGGTCTCCCCGACATTAAACTATATTACCTGGCCTCCCACTTTTCACAAATTGTTACCTCATATGCCCCCCCAGGCTCCACTTCCTGGCTCGATATAGAATCGGCTTATACTACCTTGCCCTATCTTACACCCTTATGGGGTCTCTCCCCTGCACATCGCCCTCCTGCATCTAAAATGCTCCCTACTATCAAGTTTGACATCAAGTTATGGGATTTTTACTCCTTTAAACTGAAGCTTACCACACAATTATCCCCCTTAACCCCCATTTGGCACAACCCTGTATTCCCTCCTGGACTCTCCGCCGCGAGAGCTCGTCTTTGGAATAAAGCTGGCCTTAAATTCCCGATAGACTTCTCTAAAGCAAACCACTGGCTCCCACTGGCAGAACTCCAACGTCACTCCCCATCCCGCATACTTAGTCCGTTTGAGTTTTTCCAAATTAGTCATTTTTTGCGATCCCTCCCACCTACCTATGTTTTGCGAGATTTAACCCCCTTTGAAGATCTTTGTAAAAATCACCCTAGGGACAGAGGCTTGATATCCCAACTTTATGGTATATTTATTGCTGCTGTCCTTCCTACTCCGAGGGCACATGAGGCTGATTGGGAAAAGGATCTAGGCCCCCCTCCGGACGATGAGGCATGGGACGACATGAGACTGGAGATAGCCAAAAGCTCCATATCCACCAAACTTAAAGAAACCTCTTATAAAATCTATTACCGTTGGTATTATACCCCTACTCGACTCCACAGCATGTTTCCCTCTTCTTCACCTTACTGTTGGAGGGGTTGTGGCCACAGGGGAACTATGCTCCATATATGGTGGACCTGCCCAACTATCTCCTCCTTCTGGGATGTGGTTTGTGGCATTCTAAACTCTCTATTTGAGGCTCCCGTCGCAAAGGACCCCTGGGTCTTTCTACTATGCTATCCTCCTCCAGAACTTGACAAATTTTCCAAAAAACTAGCCTCACATATACTGACAGCGGCTAAATCCCTTATCGCGCTAAACTGGAAAAAAACGTCCCCCCCCTCTCTAACAGCCCTCAAAAAACAAATCTGGCATGTCGCAGCCATGGAACAGATTACCTATTACCTCCATGATAGAGGCCATGTTTTTAACCAGGTTTGGGCTCCTTGGCAGTTTGTGGAAAGCTCGCGTCCCCCTAACAATTAGCCCCGTGATAAGGACCCATGTGGGGTAAGTCCAGCTCCCTTATACGCTTTGCCCCCTTATCTTCTTGAGTCGTCTACACACTCTCCACCCCCTGAGCTCTTTCATATACCTGCTTTGTGGTCTTCCCCCCCCCCCTTCCTTTCTGATTCCCTTCCCCCCACTCCCACATTTCACACTTTCACTACAGTTATATACAATTTGATACCGCATATAAAATTGTAAAAATGGTTGTCTCATTATAAGCTTCTACGTACATGTTGATTCAATTGTTCTGACTGTTTTTGTACGTCTGTTCAATAATAACACTCTTATTCCCTGTATTTGCTTATATGACCAACCAAAATAAAGAATTTAAAAAAAAAAAAAAAAATAGATAAGTTCAACTACTCTATCTGGAGTTAACTGGCAAGAATTTCTGTTATTGTTATGTAGCGTTATGAAGCTATAGATTATCTATCTGTGGCCTAACACCACCTCTGCACAGAGAACTACAATTATGAAGAAAAGTGAACTCATATTGGTCCATTGGAGAGCTATTTAATGTCCAATTGTTATGCCAACTTCTTACTTAAGCACCTCTATGAGACATCAACCTGTCTGCAGGAAACGGTAATTGTAGTGTAGTGCTGGAAGAAATATAGCCTTTGCTTTTACTCTTTCTGTACATTGCTTCTGTTTTATATTCATTGTGTTTATGTAAATAATCATATTGCAACCTAGTGGGGAGAAATTGTGAAAACATGATTGTTATATGACCTGTATGACTAAATATAATAGGACTTTACCATTTATATAATTAACATGTGCATAGTTTTTTTTTTTAGGTAAGGTTCAGTTTAAAGGCGGTGCTTTATGTAACTGCAGCTACTGGAGAAGTTTCGCTTTCAATAAATAATCCCATTTTCCAGCACCAATTCTCAAAACAGGCTGGATATGTCATAAGGATTTGGGTGAGATATGTCATAAGGAAAAAAAAAAAAAGACCAGGATTGCAGTCTAGTGCAATAATCTTTTATTTAAAAAGAATATATAAAATCATAGAAATGGAGGCTTACATTATAACAAGGAGCTACTAGCATGAGCGGAGAAGTATCATATAGTGAAGCTCGAAATGCAGACCGCTGACATAGAGACAGGGGACGTAAATGCTGATTTTGTGCGTACAATCCACAAAATTACTCTGCGCATGCCCAGAACTGGCTCATACACCACAGAATGCAGCAATATTCAATGGTGGTTATTCAATTAGAATTTGCGGCTGCGCTTGAAAAGTGCTATTACGGTACCTCAAGATTGTGGATTTCCCCCGTATGAGGTGCACACAGAAATCCACGATGTTGCGGTACCGGGACCCGTGCGCCCAAGAATCCTAATTGAATATGCCCCAATTAATCTTCAGACACAAAGGACACTTACAACAGCAAACGATTTCAGGGATAGAAAGGGCCGGAGAAGGGGCGTTTGCCCGTAGTCAATGTACAGTGCATGCCAATCTCGACCGCACGCAGCAGCGTCAGATTCATCTTATTAACATAGTACATTAATTGATTAATTAATGAATAATTTTTTTCATTTTCGGTTTGTTCTTTTGTGACTTTATATTTCACATATATGTTGGACAGAACCAGCAGTGTCCTGTTTAGTAGAGCAGAGCAGACTGAAACTCGTATTCATCACTATGTTTATCTTCACATCCGCTCCTTGTTGAATTCTGGCGTACGATACCCAATTTACATGCGTTTCAAAACAAACGCACATTGCACTCAGCCTAGAGTGAGAAAACATTGTCTCCGTGGAAGAACTCTGAAGAGGTTTTGGCTCGTGATGGAAAATCCACTTCAGAATTTGCATATCATCATATCTGCAAATATCATTTGCAGTGTGTTGAGAAACTTCTTTAACAAACTGTCAAAAGATCTTAGTTCTCTTTCGGTAATTGGTATTGAGCAGGTCTTTTAAAAGATATGTAATACAGTGTTATATAACTTCTATAGAGACCTATGCATTTCTATTAGGGCTTTGGTAAAGTTATTGCATATTCTGAATTGCATTTTCTGTCACAGTCACCACCTTTTCAGAGTACTTCCACAAGGATGTCAATTCCTCTCTTGGCTCTGAATCAACAGTCTGCATTTGGCACCTGACTTTATGGCAGGTCTCAATTAGTATGATTTTCTATATGGCAAACGTTAATTGCATGAGATTGTAAAGAAAAAAGGAGCCCAAATTATTAAACCACTTGCGCAGATCGGTGCTGCAGGAGCTGCACTGTGTGTTGCAAACAGCCACACTATTCAAGAGAAGCATTCCAGTTAGATTAGATCTCTCCCTCTTATTGAGCTTAATTCTAGACTTTGAGTTTTATCCCTTCATGGACTTCACTTCTGGATTTGGGTGTTGTTTTCCCCTTACAAAGATATCTACTATGATATATATATATATATATTTCTAATAATTTCACTGATCTATTACTATATATAATGAACAATGTATATTATCTATACACTACATATTGTATAATATTTTCTTATATTATGATACTCTAAATAGTATTTATCCCTATTACTACTAGTGTTTGTGAAACCTCTCACATTTTATCTGATATTTGACACTCAATTTTGTTTAATAATGATACACATAAATTTACATTTTAATGTACTTTTTTTTTTTTTACACTATGCATACATGGTCTTTATTAGCAATTCATGTACTCACTTGGTTCTCTCAGTTTTATGTATATTTTATTCATATTTATATTACAATTTATTATCAGGAAGCACCTTACTACACGTTCGCACGTTCTGGGAGATGGGTCTTGATAGAAGTTGAAATATGCCATAGGTATGATAAAAACAATAAAAATAACTTTTAATTGAAGCTTTTAAGAGATTCAGCTAAGATTTGCATTAATGATTATCATTTTATTTATAATAATATAGTATAATATTGGTGTCAAGATACATTGCATCAATAGGAGTGTCCCAATATTCAGAAGGCTTGTGTTCACTTACCAAAAGTACCATTACACACATATTTCTGTATAGAGGTCTGCAGGTTTGATACAAATAAAAGGACTAATTGTTTTACTGAAAACAAAACAAACTGAACTAAAAAGTAAACACTGGCAGTTAAACTAGTAGGAAGACCACCTATGTGAGAGTGCATGCTGAGGTTCTGAGCACTGTATATCAGTCATCAGAATTGTCCAGCATCCCTGTGCATTATTTATGTACAAATCCAGCCTGTCCTGATAGAAAAGAGTGAGAACTTTGCCATGTGGCACATAATAAAATACTGGCCATCACAACGGACCCCTGTGCACTGTATATTGGTCATGTGAATAAAATGATGTGCACTGTATATTAATCACTAGAATGGGGCTTGGAACACTCTATACTGGACACCAGAATATGGTGCTGTACATGGTATACTGGCCACCAAAACAGATACATAGTATGATGGCCATTAGATAGAGCACTGTGCATAGTATATGGGTTACCAGAATAGGTCTGCATGTGCTGTACATAGACCAGTGGTTCCCAAACTTTCTCAGTTCAAGGCACTCCTAAGCCAAAATTATTATGGAGTAGTCCCTCTTTTTTAAGTAGTTGGGTCAATATAATACAGTAAGTATTTAGGTTAGGATAGAAATACTTATTAAGTTGTTTGCAAAAGTAATATACATATATCTGGGGGAAAGGAATATTTTTATTTATAAAATTATTAAAAAAATATATTTATTTCAAAGAACAATTTACAGCACTCATTAACAGGAATAACATCAAACAAAATAAAACCACTAAATGTACAAAACTGTGCTCGATTATTATTTTTTTTTTATAAAAATACCAAGCTTATTAATGGGATGTGTGCCCCTTCACCCTCACACTGGGCCCCTTCACCAGTTTCCCTTTTATTACACTGTGCCTTTATCACAATGCCCCTTTGCTCCTTTAGTTTCCTTTAACTTGGCCTTCTTTCCTCTCTTTTCTTTCTTCAAGCTCTGTTTCCTCTCTGCACTGCTCCTCACTGACAATGTCGGATGCTATGACGTCACGCCCGACAATCAGTGCGAAGGGTGGAGGGAGGAAGGTTCCAGGCGCTGCCACCATATTGGTATTTTTAATTTTTTGGGCCTGGCCAGTGGACAAGCAGGGGATGGCGGCCGCAGCATCCTTGTGAGATCACAGCAACACCGCAGGGAGCAACGGTGCAAAGTTTGGGAACCGCGCCGACATAGACCATTATAATGAGGTTCTTTATACTGACCAAACCAACAAACCCTATCCATTCTTTGGAATTACTATTTATTTTACTGCATATGCTTCCATCAAATGCTTAAGAACAACCGCTCTAAATTAGTGCTGAATGGATTCAATAAAAAAAAAAAAAAAAAAAAGTCAAGATATCCATAGAGAATTATTTATTTGTATTTGTATATGGTTTTGTGCACAACTGCATTCTGTTGACACCAAAAGGTGGCTTGATTAGAATATACACCCAGCTTCTAAAATAATGTAACAGAACGTTAACAGCACCTATGTTGTGCTGCTTTACTTACTGAATAACAGAGAATTGATAAGGTAATCCTGTTTCTTTGTTGGCTCTTTCCATCTAATTAATATGCTGGTCCATAGACTGTCTAAGAAAAGCGAGGCCTCCAGCACAATGTGTTTCTCATGTGATCTTGCCTTGCTTAGAAAAAGTCACTCCTACACGAATTATAAGATGGCCAAACAGAACATCTATATGTGAACAAAACAACTGAACTGCATTCTGATAGTATTTATCAGATGACCAGATTTTCTAGCCTGTCTAAACAAAATGCAGCAAGATGTTAATCTGGGAAAATAATCCTTTCGGCACTCTAAATTTGACTGCATTTCCACTACGGCAGATCACGGCCTGTCCATTGCTGACTGCAACATGATCCTATACTATACTACTTATATACTAGTAATGCTTTAGTCTATTCCAGAATTAGACAGTGAGGGATGATCAATGATCCATCGTGGTGTACTTCAGGGGCTATGACAGCACAGGGCTGACATTAGGCAAAGTGAATGAAAAGCAGACATATCACAAGTATAACAGCACATGTTCACAGCAGCTCAATGCTCCACCGGGCACTGTTCAGCGGTAGCATAAATAGTAGGCAAGCAATATTAGCGATATGCCGGCATGAAAATTGCTATGTATAGTGTGTGCATGGGAGGTGCACTTTGCAGTCAGGCAAGACTTTCTCATTAATTCTGAGAATGATCCATTAATTTTATATGAATGTCATATACATCATCAATATGAAATATGAAAATACTTAGACATCGATAGAATAATTGTAGCTTCTAACCTATAACAAATGTACAATTCCTTCATTTTTTTCTGCTACACAAACTGTATACCATGTTGTCCCCATTTAAACTTATTTTAAAAATATAGTCTTGAATCACACATAATCCTCTTTTACACTATGTCAAAACTTGGCAGGCAGTCAGGTCTACAGTAAGTACAATTTTTTATTGTGTTCAAACAATGTACAATGCAGTGCAATGCAGTGTATATGTCATACACATCAATAAGTCATTTCACCATGGGATGCATTGAATGAAACCTGATGTGCTACAGGTTTAATTGCACATTGCTGGTGAAACTATAGATTTACACATATAATAAACAATTTCACATGTAATTTGTTTTATGAGACACATGGGGGTAAATGTATCAAAGGGCAATTTGGGATTTTCTGCAATTTTCTCATGTGAGTTTAAACTCGCCAATGTATTAAAGTGTGAGCTGACAGTAAAGTGATGTTTTTCCAATTCGCTACAAATCACAGTTCCAACATTTTGCCACTCTAGCAATACAAGACGCCATATGTATGAAGCTGCACCTTTGCAAACTCGCACGAGTGTGCTGTGAAAATCGCCACATTATACACGCTGCTTTGGATAGGCGAGATTAGCAAACACATCACCTTTTCTGCTGGCCAATGTAAACATAACAGGAGACACAATTCAAGTTTTAATTATGATGGCAATCCTGATTTCTTGTTTAGAGGGGCAAAAATTATTACTATGTTATGAGGGCCAAAATTATTTTATGAATAAATTAGGGGCCAAATCTCATTAATGATTATACGTAAGGGATTTTGTACATTTATTATAGTGGCATACTATTTCATTACCAATAGGGAAATCATGTTTGTTTCCGATGTGGCAACACTTAATATTTCTAAATGGGGACACCATTTAAAGTACATACTTGTGGCACTACAAGTGGCAGAATGTCTCCTGTTATGTTAACATTGGCCAGATAGCTCTAACAACATGCTTTTTTCGCCCTGCTAAATCTCGGGCGAGTTCTGTTTCTGTTGAATCTCCAGTGAGTTTGACTAAACCACTGGCGGTATATGTGTTGTAAAATAGACACACATCGCTTGAGATTGGATCTTGTAATGTTAAAATTGCGAGTGATCGAGCTATTTGCAGTGATTTGAAATAGCTGAAAATAAATATCGCAACTTGATACATTTATCCCACGGTTTATTACAAGGGATGAAAACAGCACATTTTAAAGCAGACGCTAAAGTGCAGAGTCTTAATGCAGATAACCGGCTTTTCATTATTCTTTTCTTTATAGAGTGCCAACAACTTCTGCAGTACTGTACAGTAGAAGCAATCAATATGTCCAAAAATCTGAGACAGTCACAGAACAAGTACACAGCATACTTGCCAATTAGCAGCTAGTAGACATTTTGGATTGTATATGGGCCTGTACAGTGGAATAGGTCGAATGTAAGGAACAAGGAAAAAACAAACAACCTTTGGAAATTATTTCATAACCAGGTATACATTTGCTTTATACAGGCTTGACTTAAAACATAAATATGCAAATAAAAACTAGCAATCATTACATAGATATCTTGTATTTAGGGAGGTGCAACACAACTATAGAATAGATCATTGGTGTCAGCCTTTATTCATCTGGGGCCCCAAGTGTCAGTGTGCCATTGTTTTGGAACCCCAAAAGAGGGAGTCTTAAACAAAATATGTTGCACATCAGATAATCAAGGAAACCCCACAGCCAGATGAATGACCTCCTTGCATTCTACAAGCAAGGCATACACACATAGATGTGCAGTTTATAGCTGAAGGGATTAAAGCACCAATTACCAATACACTTGAACAGTAGGACTCTGCATCACCAGCCTAGAATAGTGATAGAGTCAGTAGTAAATCAAAGCTTTAAAGGGGACCTACCACACACAATGGAAACACTTATCCTATGGGCTAAACCAGCATGAAGCATACGTTTGTTAGACTCAGCAAAATTACTGAGACACTGCTCAAATAATATTCATGAGATCCAACATTTTCATGTCGTACTGGTTCCTAGTAAATAGATAAAAGTCTCAGGAATATTTGTACAGCCTAGAAAATGTGTGTAGGAACAGGTCTACTTTGAAACATTGATTGACTATTGACCCCATCACTAATATAGGCTGCTAATGCAGAGTTCACCTTCTATCCCACTGCATTGGTCATTGCTGCAGCTCCTCTCTTAAAAGCGCCTCATCACTTCTGTAACATATAAATTCTGAGGAAGGATAGAGTGTTTTATTTTTCTTACTAGAGAGGCAACAAAACAGGCCTAACATTGAAAGGACTTGAGACCACAAGCTAAGAGGGAAGATATTTTGTGGCACAGATAACTATATGGCAATATACAGCATGACATGAGTTATCACAAGATTTGCTCTAGTATCACACACCATGTTGCTGCTCTGGGTCATTGTCAGACTAAACTCACAATGGGGTGATGACGTCACCAGAGTATCCTACTCACGGCCAACCCGCGACATCAAGCAGCAGCATGGTGTGTGATAGCACAAAACCTGTTGCTTGGAAATGAGAAAATGTGTGTGTGTGTGTGTGGGGGGGGGGGGGGGTGGAGGGGTGTGAGAAAATGAATTACAAGGTGAGGTAAGGGGGGGATTTCATTTTTGTTCTGTGTGTGGACATTCCTGGCAAGCAGTAAAAGGTTCGCCCTGAAAATGAAAGTAATTGACCAGCCACTGGGAGGTGTCAGGCTGTTATTTTGTGCATATAAGCTATATGATGGCAATAAAGGCAGACACAGTTCCTGCAGGTAATGGAATTTGCACAGTGTAAATGTAAAGCCCATTATCTTCATGCTGGGACTCCCTGGACTGGAGAAGAGGCAATTTAAAAGAATAATAATAAGAAACCACAATGAAAACTGAATTAATTTCTCTGATACAGTATGTCGTTGGATAGTGACACTATAACATTTAAATGAGAGTTAAAGTGTTTTTTCTAATATTATTATTGTGCAGAAAACTCAAAAAATACTTTATCAACATGGTAAAGTACACTCTGTCATACACAGACATCTTCTAAAGAGTAGGTGTTAAAATGTATTGGAACAGAGTTCATCTTTTGTGTGCAACCTTCCTAATTTTTCAAATCAACTAGGCTAGAGCTAAACATATCTGAGGACCCAGGCAGCCAATGAACCTTTAAAAATGACTGCTGGTGTCTAACTTTAGGGAACAATTTTTACTAATGTCAATGCATACACATGTTCCCTGGCTTCTTAAAAGACCCTGCTGGCTTCAAATACTATAATATTAATCCCAGCACTGTGCTAGATTATCTGATGGAAATCATCCATTCCTGAAAACCACTCTGTGACAAGATGGACCACCGCCTATGCCACCCTGTCTGTTGTTGCTGGGCTTACTTTTGACACCATTCCCTTTCGCTATCCCAAATGCGCCCTCTCACTGCAGTAGGAGGGGCTTACAAATGCTGCCACCACTGGACTTCTTTACCGGCATCCAGAACGGGTTTCTTCTGGATAACCGATGCTGCATGTGTACCCCG
This sequence comes from Mixophyes fleayi, assembly GCF_038048845.1. Taxonomy (NCBI): domain Eukaryota; kingdom Metazoa; phylum Chordata; class Amphibia; order Anura; family Limnodynastidae; genus Mixophyes; species Mixophyes fleayi. The sequence continues at coordinate 145,873,658 of NC_134402.1, forward strand.
TTACTGGTGTACCTGGGCTGGTACTCCTGACCTCTTCCTATGGATCGTGGATGGATCCCCCCTGGCCTATCACACCAACCAGAGCTGCTGGGTAGCGGGCAGAGCGGTGCTGGTGCCAAACCTCAGAAACAGCCGGGAACAGATTAGATTTCGGGTCTAATCTGTCATCACAGGAATAGAGAAGTTTCCAAGCAGGTCTTTGAAGCAAGTGATGTTATTTACTCACCCTGGTTGAAGGTACCGGGGAGCAGGTTAGATGGAGCGAGAAGAACCATTTTCAATACAAGTCAGTGCTTTTTACACAGATTTGGACACAGTTTCACAGAGTAAGCCAGCCCCTTTGAGGTCTGTGCTATTTTTGGAATCAGGATGCAATTTGTTTGCCCAAACATGGATTTACTTGCAATGCAAAGCTAAAAATATTTACACTTATCTGTGATATTCTAAAACTTGTTGTGATTTCCTGCATCTTGTTTTTAGACACAGGAAACCTAGTGGCAAGTCTTAATTAAACCTAACTGTGCCTTCAGGTGCTGGCCCCTCACACATCAAAAGGTCTAATTAACATGAGATTAACATGGGTCCTTTCTTCAGACAGCTGCAGAATAATAAAGTCACAAAACCCCAAACAAGTGATTTCCCCACATCACAATACACAAAAGACTTCATCCACAAATGCTTACTGTATCAGATATATACCTCAGAAATCATGCATTTCCTCTAGCAAGGTTAAAATAAACGAGTTTCTTCCCTGGTCTCAGAAATAAAGATTTCCCTTACCAAAATATACACAATATCAAAAAAGTGCATTTACAATTATATAATTAAGCACTCTGCATTATTTCCTTTCAATAAATTTATACCATAAATGACCCAGTCACATACTCCATCCCTCTGAAATCACTACAATGGCTTTTCCCAGTTTACCTGTTACAACTAGTGGCCTTACTGGCTTGCAAAACTTAAGGTGGCCACACACATGCCAAGATCACCGATTTATATCTGCATATTGGATCCGATAATGCTGTGTGTCCAGTTCAAAAGACTGCAATGTCAGCAATTATCCATCTGAAGTAAATTGGAATGGGCATGCCTGTAAATGCGTATTGAAGATCTGTTGGCTTGAATGTTCGTTTTCAGAACACATCAAGTCACTGTCACTTGGTGCTCATTTAATAGTTGTTTTTTGTTTAACACTATACATCCCACTCCCCCTAGTAAAAGGTGGCTGTTGTTGGACGATGAGTAGGCCATGCTCAGCCATTCCAGTACCTGTGCTCTTTCTCTATTTTGCATGATAGACAGAATCATCATAAGAATTGGCTGTATGAGATAATGCAATGCCTAGTCTCAAAATTTCCAGGGAGTTTTGATATGGCAAACTACCATGGATATGTGCTTTGGAGATTAAGCCACAATTGCGAGATGATCTAGGATCCCTTTGCTGTTAAGGAAACGGAGTCCGTGTGTTATTTTTTAAAAAATAATAACCATATTTTACTTAGATTTAGGGATTAAAAACAAATACATTTTAATAAAAAAAGCAGTACACTCTTCAATGTATACACAAGCTTGGTTAAACAATTAAAAAAAAAATATAAAAAAAAATCTTATTAAATAAACAAACAGTATTTTGCAGCGGATGTAAATATTAATTGAAAAAAAAATAAAAAATAGATTCCTGTCTCTGGGGAGATAAGATCCCCAATTATTTAAAGTGAGTAACCAAACTGATCTTTATGATAATCTATTACACAGTCATAAAAAAGGCATGCACGAGTATTTCTTATTTATACTGTCAGAAACTGCTGTCCAATCGACTAGTAAATACGACAGCAATATATCAGTACCAGCATGTTGAAATTGCCTTACAAAATGAGCCTTCCCTGTTTACCAGTTAAATGTGAGAGTGGCAACGTCCAATTAAGCAAGAAAAATAATATTTTCAAAATCTAAAGCAGACATTATGCTTATGATTTATAAAGACTTCACATTCTCATTTTAAAAGTGCTGCAATTTATTCCAATGGAAACCACATACCTATGTTGGAACATTTTAAAATACTGATTCATAAAGCCCATACTGATGAATCTTACTCATTTGTGTGCTTCCGCATATTTAAAATGCTGGTGACCTTGATCTCAATTACCATTATAAGAAAATGAATTAGATGTGTTCTCGACTCATCTCTGGCAATGTATTTTTTCTTGATTAGTGCTCCCAATTACTACTAAAGGTTCGCTAGCATTATTTCATAGTCCAATCAGGACTGAACTTTATGAACTTTCACCTATGGTCAAGAAAAGAGTTCTAGCACTTACTTATTTGTGTCTCAATACATATTAAGTTTGTGAGCACTTCAAGGCAGGGACTGCTTTGTTACTGTATTGCAATTTTAGAACTTACTCTTACAGTTTGTTCATCATATACACGGATCAGTCACAACACTAAAACCACTGACATGGTAAAGTGAATAACATTGATCATCTCGTTACAATTGCACCTCACAAGGGGTGGGATATACCAAAGGCTTATTGATATGCGTGGGGAGCAAAGGTTAGCCCATCTGGTCCAATCCCACAGAAGAGCTACTGTAGCACAAATTGTTGAAAAAGTTAATGCTGGCTATGATAGAAAGTGTCAGAACACACAGTGCATCGTAGCTTGCTGCAGACCAGTCAGAGTGACCATGTTGACCCCTGTCCACTGCTAAAAGCGCCTACAATGGGCACATGAACGCCAGAACTGGACCATGGAGCAATGGAAGGAGGCCTGGTCTGATGAATCAAATTTTCTTTTACATTATGTGGACATCTGGGTGCATGTGCATCATTTACCGGAGGAAGAGATGGCACTAAAATTGAATGGAATGAAGACAAGCCTACCGAGTCAGTGTGATGCTCTGGGCAACCTTCTGCTGGGAAACCTTGGGTCCTAGCATTCATGTGGATGTTACTTTGACACGTACCAACTAACTAAACATGGTTACAGACGAAGTACACACCTTAATGGCAACGGTATTACCTGATGGCAGTGGCATCTTTCAGTAGGATAATGCGCCCTGCCCCACTGCAAAAATTGTTCAGGAATGGATTGAAGAATATGGCAAAGAGTACAAGGTGTTGACTTGGCCTCCAAATTTCCTAGATATCAATTCGATCGGGCATCTGTGGGATGTGCTGGAAAAACAAGTTTGAGCCATGGAGGCCCCAACTCACAACTTACAGGAATTAAAGGATCTGCTGCTAACGCTTTGGTGCCAGATACCACAGGACACCTTCAGAGGTCTTGTGGAGTACATGCCTTGACGGGTCAGAGTTATTTTGGAGGCACATGGGAGACCTACACAATATTAGGAATGTAGTTTTAATGTTGTGGTTGATATGTGTATACTTTAAGGCTACACATGTAATCCAGGTTTTGTAATAATCAAATTACTATATTTATCTGTGGGTATGTTGTAAATTGGAACACAATTTTTTAGGCCATTTCCTATAGCACTAAAATTTGACACTTCTATCTTGACAAGCCAGGGCTGCTTAGGTTTAACATGGCTATCCCTTGGGAACTTGTTAAGCAAATTAAATCCACAGGGCATTTAATTAAAAGATTGAGAAAGTACTTGCAAATAAAGCAAGAGAAAACATTCACATAAGAGTTAGCGTATCAAAGTGAAGTAAACAAGACAGAAATAATCCCCTAATTTCCTCTCACAGCCCTCCTGTCATCCTTATTTTTGATAAGCTTCTCATAGTACAGCATTGGCGGCACAGATTACCGGCTATAGGCAGGTCGGACATCAGTTTGGGTGGTGTATGATGACAATCGGGAGCCTGCAAATGTCAGAGAGGGGGAACATTTCTAACCTCTCTGAAATACAATGTCCACAAGAGAGTGAGCTGAGAGCAATTATAGGGAACATTCTACCAGAACGAGATATAGCCAGTGACCATATGAACAATCATGGATCCTATTTGTTTAGGTACCTCGGTAAACCCACACAGCCATCAACAGTACTTGTATCACTCAGAACGACTGCAGTTGCGAGCAGCTGAGTTCTAAAAGTCCATTATGTTTTTAGTAAAGCAAATACAATTTTTATGTAGAAAGAAAAGATACACAGCCCTTAAAAAAAAAAAAAGTTATAGTTATTGTTGAAACGTGCAAGTTTTCTGCTGCCTCTACTGAAATAGACATCCCATTCCTGAAGACAACACTCTTCAACATCTCCTTGGCATATAGAGGTCAAAGACATGGTATTTCTAATGCCCCCCTACCCCAAAAGAAAAGATCACTCTACCCAATTGGATGTAATTTCCATTAGAACAGGTTGCAAATGCAGTTGCCAGGATCAGTGTAATCTGATCATTCAAATGTGAGGCCAACACTTTAAGGGCTGGAAACTCAAGCACTTATTTGGCATATTTCAACAATTAGGAAGCGTATCTGTACAGATTTTGCCTGATTTACTTAACACATATAAATATATATATATATTTCATCATCAACATTTATTTATATAGCGCCAGCAAATTCCGTAGCGCTTTATATTTTGTGATAAGTACGATCAACAGTGCACTGTTTGAACAATCTTGCTGTTTATTTTGGAAGTGTCAGGATAGCGCATACAGCAATTCATCACAATTTCCCCCGAGACCCTACGTCGGGATATACAGTAGTTCGCTCACTACCAGCTGGCCACAAATACAGCCGGTCGGTTTCCCTGTCCACAAATACAGTGTATTTATCATCCACCCCAGCACTACAAATCAACCATAGCAAACAACAAATCAATTACACCCATGTGGAACACCTGTGTGTGTGCTGAAAGAAGAGCCCAGGGAAAATTTAACCCAGACTAGTTTTTTTTTTTTTACTATTTCCCTAAATGAGAGGTATGACTAATAATCCTTTTTGCCACAATATATTATACACACACACACACAAGATATGATTAGGGGTACAGTCTCCTGGGGTTAGACAACTGCACTTCACACACTTCAGCCAGATAAATCACAACAGTCTTTGTTTCAACTAGCCTCAGCTAGATTTATTCTCCAGGCATAACAATAAAACAGAAACAAAAGTCCTAGCTTGTCTAGCTTCTAACTTAACACACAGGAACACCCACTCTCCTGTGAGGGACCTTGTATCCCACACACCTGCAAGATACAGAACTCACTGGACCCCATTTGCAGTGTCTCTCAGGAGGCATCCAACCTCCTCCCCAGGTCTGAGAGACCGATTGAGCTCCCTTGCAGCCTTTCATCAGCACCACACAGGTGCAACTCCTGATTACTCGCAGAGTGAACTACTAAATACTCTGGTAAATTGAAATACCTGGAATGGGCCTTATGAATGGAGCTCACCCTTCTATCTCCATTCATATCCCAAGAACCAGCTTATCCTGTAGTCGAACACACTCTTTAGGAACCTCCATACCACACAAAAACAATCTCTGTGGGGTTTTAAAAGCATACACGACAGCCTGGGACATAAACCACTGCCATTAACCACTTGCCCAGTGTTTCTGCCACAATATATATACATACATATATACATTTTAAATTGGCTTTGAAATTGAGTTTTTCCCCCATTACAATTTTTAATTACCGGTAACTCAAGGCTAGAAGCATGAAAATCGATTCCCCGGGGTTAACTCATCCCACATTCCCTGTTCCTTACATTTTTATACAATTAGACAGTAACCATCAAAAATAAGTATACTCCTGTGGTTGGAAAGCTGGCTTTCAATTGACATCAGAATATGAATACTTTACTTAATGGCATGAGAATGCTGCCGACATAAAAAAAAAAATCTGGAGTATAAAGCTCTAACACTGTTCTATTTTACGAAGCTAGACTGATCTTTAGTTGCTTTTAAGACTTAAAAGAAAAAAAAAACACTATAATCACAGCTGGAAACAGGCTTTACTGCACGGTACATATTGTACAAAAATAATCAGGAATGTACAAAGCTCTAGTAAGTAGTAGTAACACACAAAAAAAAACATACTTTCATAGTGTCTGAAATAACAGTCACAAAAAATAGTGAACACTAAGCTGCTTTTAGTATCTTTGTATTAAATGTTTCATTATTATATATTTTCAATGGAATATATACTCTAATCCCTTCTCTCTAAAAGAAGTGATTTAGAAATGTCAGTTTTAAAAAATTAAACCAAACTGAATTATGCATGCGGGGTGAAGTCCTTATTGAATTACAATTTTAAGGTAAAATCCTTATTAGATTAATATTATAAATCTTCCCATCCTGGACTATACAATTTGCAGGACACCTTTACGCTAATGTGAAAGTATAGGCCTTGGATGCTGCTAGGTTATTTTGTCCATTACATCTTCTAAATAAATAAATAAATATATATATATATATATATGCACACACACACACTAAAATTACATACACTCCCAAATAAAAAAAATTATTTGTATTTACATTACTTTGGGGTTTTTTTGCAGTTTTTATTTCATTTCTTCTTACTGGAGCCTGTCCTGTCACTCCATTTAATAAGGCTTTTCGCTGCATTTTCCCCCCAGCATTTCAAAAAGAAGGTGGAACACTGGTAGAAACCCAGATACCTGAGGAAATCCCTATTGCCACACACTAGAGAAAAAAATAGCATGCACACTGCATTGCAGGGGAGAGGTTTATTTTTTGCATTTGTATTTTTAATCAGTTTAATATTGGCCTGCAGGTCCCAAGTTATACACAATCTAAAGTACACTACAAGAGAAGGATGCCCAACATTTACCCCTATATAATCAGCTTACTAATTTAACCTGTGAAATCCAGGTAATGGTAAATACTGAATAATCCTTTAACATTCATTCATTTAGACATGCAGATTTTACTTTTAAGGAAATTAGCTTTAATCTACTAGCAAAAAAGCATGAGTATGTGAGCAGCACCGTGGCTTAGTGGTTACCACTTCTGCCTGACAGCACTGGGGTTCGATTCCCGACTATGGCCTTATCTGTGTGGCATTTGTATGTTTTCCCATGATGCTCCGGTTTCCTCCCACACTCCAAAAACATACTAGTAGGTTAATTGGCTGCTATTAAATTTTCCTTAGTCTGTCTCGGTCTGTGTGTGTGTTAGGGAATTTACTAGACTGTAAGCTCCAATGGAGCAGAGACTGATGAGAGTTCTCTGGTACAGCGCTGCGGAATTAGTGGTGCTATATAAATAGATTATGATTATGATGAGTGTATATTAGACAAAACCATTGTGTTTGTTAGTTGTTGCTTAACATAAATTATTTATTTGCAACAAGGCAGAAAGTTTTGTCCATTTTTCATTTCAGTTGTGAGTCAAGCTGCTATTAACCATCTACAGTTTGCTGACTGTCATGCGATTTCCATGGCATCTGTTCACACACAATTTCCCCTCTGCAATCACCTGTAGCCAGAGCAACAAGGTCAGCTCAATTTGGCCATACACATAAGTGGCCAAATTAGACAAGTTTGGTGCTGGATCTCTTCTGGAGGAAGATGATCACACACACACACACACACTAGGCATCTGTGGTGACATTCTGACATTTACCAACATATCCAGTAATGATCATACATTTTTACCAAATTATAAGATGTCATTTTGAGACCACTCACTGCAATATTTGGGTCAATTTATCAACATTGCTGATATCACAGCGTATGACCAGGATTACTAACTAATACTGCAAACACAGAGAGTGACTATTTTAAAAACAACAATTACCCTCCCCCAGCCCCCTAACAGAACAACAGATAACATCATTCACAATAATTTGACACAACTATATCTGCTCTGAGATCAAAATATGATCTGGATACCCAGGATTACACCTGTGTGTATAAACAGGTTATGAAGCATGCCATGCTTGCAGTCACTACTAAGACAGTCCTACACTTGGAAGCTTTATGCAAAATTATGAAACCACAACAACATAGATGGTACTAGAGTAGGTTCTCAAAAGACACAGCCTCAGTCCTACAGCCAGGCTCACCGATACGTCTATAATAAACAAACATGGTATAAAGTTAGCAATGAGGGAAATAGAAGAGTATAAAAGCCATGGCAAAAGCAACCCAGAGAACGATGCTCAACACTCAGAGGCCTAGTTAAGGCTTAGCAATTCCCCCGAGCTCCAACCAATGGCGCACAAAAAGCACTAACATCTAGTATGAAATGACTTGTGTTATATATAAAAAAAAAAAAAAAAAAAAAAAAGGGAGGCGTAGTTCCCCATAGCTCCCCACACAGAACCATGTCCTATGGCAAATTTTACTGTCCCACAAAAATGTGAACAGACATTTATACAATAGGTACGATATGAAACAAGAACAAATAAATGCAGGTTACTTTTTGCAAACCAGTATGAAAAACACAACATCTAAAAAGAACTACCTAGCTAATGACTCGGGATAGTGTAGTGCTTCACAGCTGGAGCTTCCTCAGAACATGCTTTAATGAAGACCTGATTTGGCACATGCACTAGTTGTTAAATCTTGTGTCATATTATAATGCTTTGAGTACAAGATGTAATAAAAAAATACATTAAAAATTAGAAACATGCCTTGAGAAAGCGCCAGTTCCTGATGAAACGGCTGTTGGCCAAGAGCCACTTACTGTAATTTAAAAAAAATCTATTCAATTTGTTAAAAATATAGTTGAATGTCTCCAGATAACCCTCTTTGTTAGATGCAGTTGTTTAGGAGAGTACCTTCATTATATTTAAATGGAGCTACTAATAATATTTGTATAACAAAAGGTAATTTCGTCAATATAATCATCTCATCTGTGCAGTGATACTGCTGCATTCTCTGTTTCCTCAGGTAGATAGAGGACACACATAAGGGTTCCTCCTTTCGCATCTATACCGGTCCAGGGTTCAATGATGTGCAAGGGCTGCACTTTCTCTCATATGGATCAAAAAAATCCTTAGTGTATTGGTGCCTCATCTGTCTATAGGAATAAAACCAAGAAGTTGGACAAGTGGCTTAAACTTCCCTTGTGTACTTAGATTTCAATGCCACAGACCCCTGCAGTTTGGGAGAACTCACCCCAGCCAGTGCTCCAAGTTTCCAATATTCCAAGAAAGGCAAACGCACAGATGTATGGAGTATCTATCGAAAGCTCATTCTCATCAGCACAAATTCTACATCAAGTATAATGTCTTCCGTCTCAATACAATTACATATAAAAAAAGGGAAACCTGGGCACCATTTGTGAGGGGGTTGTATGTTCTCCCAGTGTTTGTCTTTCTACCCGTGCTCGGTTTCCTCCCACACTCCAAAACATACTGGTTGGTTAACTAGCTGCTGACAAAACGGACACTAGTGTGTTTATATGTGGTAGGGAATTTAGACTACATTCCAATTGGGCAGGGGGCTAATGTCAATGATTACATAATCTATGTACAGAGCTGTATAGTAAAGTGCTACGGAATATGTTGGCGCTATATAAATTAATGATGATGATGATGAATGATAAGATAGATCTCTCCCCTAAGTAATATAAGTAATGATTGCACATGAAATTACATTGTATATATATTTTTCCCTGTAAGATGGTGTAAAATATAGAGTTTTAGGAACAATTTAACATGGATAGCTATCTCAAAATGTCAAATTGTGTCTCCTATAATGGTTAGTGTGCTGTATACTGTCTGCCAAAGTTGTGGCTCTCCTTGGAACATCTAATAAATATTTCTGCAACGCAGGTCCATCTTTCAGAATGTACCAATTATCTTCAATGACTTTAGTAATGCATTTGGAAGCAGTACAAAAATTAGGGATAAAATGAAATAGATATTAGGTTTGTGGTGTACGTAATGTTTTTCCTTCCAGTGCATACCATACCTCTTCTGGAAAACAAACGTATCCATTTTACAGAAGAAACTTTGAGAATTTCCTCTGTATTCATATATTTGTACCATATCATCTACATGATACTCTGCCTCTGGTGATTCATTGCAAATATGTTTGAAACTAAATAAATAATTGACTTTCAGGAATAGTATTTATAATGTACTGATTGTAATAGAACATATGGTGAGGGAAAATATTACATGTGTATGGTTTGGAAAAAACATAATTCAATGGATATCGTCCTTCCTGCACAATAAAACTTTAAAAAAAAAAAAAATATAGAGCACACCGATCATACGGTATCAAGATTTGTAAACAACAAAACACCATTTATAATTTGGGATTCTAGGCTAGCCTCTGTGCTCCTCTACAGCACTAATGTGTTACAAATGTGCATACGCCAAGATAACAGGTTTGAAAAGGATTTGTAAAAAAATATATGCCAATTTTCAAAGAATTTCATAACTATATGTACAAAGCTTGACAGATTTCTATGACAAGTCTGATTTAATTTAAATAACAAAAAAATACAATATAACACAACCAAATATAGATGGCTACATTGATCCATAGTCCAACCCTTACCTATAGAATATTTTGTATTAATCAGATTCAAACCCATTGAAAAGTTTGTGTTGTTATTTTACAAAATATCCAACATTTGTCCCACGTTGATCATGCACTGTAACTGTATTTTTACTAGATTACATAAGATAAACGTGAAGTAAGAAAACTGGACAAGTACTTTATGTATGCTGTATATTGACTGTATAAACACTTTAGATACTATTTCTTTACCATCTCTAGTAGATGCCCTATATCCTTCACAGATGATTTCAAAGAGGATGAGAGTTAGGAATTAGGTTATGTTTTTAGTCATCAGCTCCAATACAGAGGGATGGCTGACATGATTGGACAATCAGCAGGAAGTACAGAGTCCTTAATAGAGAACATAGAAACACTGATGGTAATATATGCATAATAAAGTAAAACTGGAGAGGATGGTATGCAGATATGATTTACCATCATTATTCAGCAGAGTTTATGATTTTAAAGCATGGCGTGGGTTAATGGGCCTGCCGTAAATGCATAAATGCCAACTTGTACTTGACGAAAGGGCCAATTACCTTGAAACATTGTGGTGCATGTTTCTTGAATTGCTGAATACATTCTGGGAAAGACAGCTAAACCTCCAGGATTTGATTACTTTTATACCTGTACCAACTGGTGGATGTATAAGGAATGTATTTCTAAGTTTCACACACACCAATTTGGAATTACTAGAAAGGAAATTTCATGTATGATGTTTATAACCACCACATAATAACAACAAAAATTCCAACAAATCGACCAGTCCCATGTTTAATCTTAGTAGAGGATTTTATTTATTTCATATTTTTTTTAACGAGAAGAAAAGAGATATTGTAAATTTAAACCAGTGGCTATATGACATGACAGTGAGGGCAATGTATAGGCAGAAGACTGCAAACACTGATTTTAGGGAACACTCTCTAGTAGAGGTTTATTCAAATATAGATTATTTATAGGGTAAGACAGCCTTCTAGACAAATTGCATAGTCTATAATTGATAACAATTCACAGAACAAGTGATATTGTTTAGGAGCAATGCATGAATTGTGATTGGCAAGATCACAGATCATGCCCTGTGGGAAATCTATGTATATGCATATCCCAAATATGCAGCTCTCTCAAGTAGTCTACCCTACCCAGGAGCAGTGATGCGTTCAGTGATTTGGCTGAGGGAGTTTATGCACCGACACTCACAGGAGAGTGGGTAATATAAAATGCTAGCTATTTTGTGTTAGTATGCTTTAGATGTTTTAGAGGTCCCTGGCAAAGAAAAAGTTTACGCAAGGTTTTAAATAGGATTGATAATTTTATTTTTTATAAAAGCATGTTTCTAAATATTTTGAAAATAAATTTGCTATTGAGCATAAGTATATATCAAGGTTTATGGAAGGGTTCATATTTTACTGACAGGTCTTAAAAGATTGGAGTTTCGCAATGTTGCAAGACACTGGAGAGGTGCAGCAGTTATAAGCAATGTACAGGTGTTTGAGGCAGAATCTTTGTTAACGCATGTTAAAATGCATATAAAGTTTACCGTGCGTTTTAGAGATGAATTTATAGTTTTTAACTGCATTGAAAACACATCAAACACACTGAAACAGAACAAATAGCATTCAAAATAACGCACTGCATCCCAAGTTAAATACATGTAAATATATCACAGCAATATATTTTTATTTCATTTTCATTAAAAACCCATTAAAACGCAAACTTCAAAACACCAATGGGTATTTAGTCCATCTTTTATATATCAGAATTTCTTTTTATCCATTAGTGGATTCAAACACATTGAATTTGCCACTTGGGACAGCAAGCACAACTAAAATGCTTGCTCTGCCATTAGACCTATATATTTTACCAAACGGTTCCACCTTTGTTTAAAATGTTTGGGTTAAGATGTTCTTTTACAGCCTAATAGACAACTCAAGTCAATGCATTAATGCTCCCAAGGTACATTATAAAAATTGAAGGTGAAAAAAGCATAGTTGAAAAAGAAGAGAATACAATTCTCCCATCAATGCAAATTTATGAACTTTAAGTTCATTTGGAATGTGAAACAAATACAAACCCTTGCAAATGCACTACCGTCGAGTATAATGGGTTTTTTGATGGTCCCCAGTATGCCCTATGCGCACTGATCCTCTTTACAATTTGCACAGCACTAGCATAGGATTTGAGCCTGTCTGTAATATGCCCCTTCATTTTACTACACAAGGTTAGTGTTCAAAGGGGTGTTTATCCTGCCATAGAACACTATGTGAAATCCCACAGCTAGAAAGATTAAAGAGCTCAGAGTAAAATTGTCTAAATACAAGGCTGGACACTTCACCTTAATATTTGTGTGATTAATATTTAGATTTTGTTCCAAATCTATGTATTTAGTACATAGGCTCAAAGTTTGTGCATGCTTGGCAATGCTATGGGTAACTGGCAGATCAACAAATTAAAATTGCGTGGTGTCTTGGAAAACCGTAGAATATTTGTTGGCTATATAAGTAGTGTACTCGCCCTACCAATCCATGATACAGATTTATGAAGGGAGTGCTTTCCTTTAGAACAATCACTCAAAACAGAACAGACAGCTCGGTGGTGCACAACACTCGACCCACAAGACCATTTTTTGCAGCCCACATTTTATGTACAAATGGAATAGCAGCTGTTTTTTACTGGATCACAGTGGGGTGCTGGGGGATTTCCTATGTGTGTTTATTTTCTCGATAACCTCTCCCATTTCTAGGACCTGCTGTAAACTTAGAAACTGATGGAGCAACTTTCATTTTCTATGTTATCTTCCACAAAACAATAATGTGGCAACCTGTGGGCAAGTTAGGGTCTAAATACACCGGACCCTACAAGATTATTGCCATTCTGCCTTCTAATGCCTTGACCTCTTCCTGGATATTGGACTGGATTTTATTGATTGCTTGCCCTGATCTCTGCCTGGACACTGACCATTCCTAATTGCTACCTGCCATGACCTCGGCTGGACATTAGACCTTGTGGCTGTGTGCATAGCCTTAGCTTCTGCTCAAGTGTCTCCCAAATGCCAGTGCCAATCCCTCCCTAGAATAAGACTACTAGTGCAAGACCTGGGGGAAACCAAGTACCGGCAGGCACGTTCTGCTTTTAGGGAAACGGGCCTGCTATAGGAGTAACCTGGTACTACAGGTTCATTCTAAGGGGTATATTTACTAAACTGCAGGTTTGAAAAAGTGATGTTGCCTATAGCAACCAATCAGATTCTAGTTATTTATCTCATTCTACAAAATGACAGCTAGAATTTGATTGGTTGCTATAGGCAACATCTCCACCTTTTCAAACCCACAGTTTAGTAAATATACCCCTAGGAGACTGGCGTTTCGCATCACAGACAGCTTTATACTAATGGCAATAAATCACAAAAGCTCCGATTGATGCCAAAGGTGTCTTGCAAATTCTATTTTTTTTTTTTTAAAGAACCTGCATTTATCAGAGGATGTTAGTGCTGTTGTGGTTGATCTGAGCAAGACATGTTTATGAATTGAGTCATTTTACTGTAAAGCGACTTATTCTGTAAACCATATGCTTTGAATAACTTCCATTGTGTGAGCAATGCTTTTCTTATGACAATTTAGCCATTAAATAAGTTTATTCACTGTCTGTGTATGAGATTTAATTTTACCAAGCCAGAGTGATTTATAGGTTAATTGCATATTAATAAACGCAGATATAAAGTGACATACAGACTCAGTTTAGTATCATGTAAGGTCTGCACAAGGTGCATTCAGGACGGCAGTGAGACACCTCGCACGGATTTTTAATTTTTTTTTTAAACAGAAATCTCCCTCCTTTTTGCTTGCGCCACATAGAGGTGTGAGCAAAAATTAGCTTTCATTTATATTGTAGTAATGGTCAAAAACGTGCGGCGGCGTTGTTCTGAGGAACATCACGGACAATTGAATCTGCCCCATAAACTGAATGGTTTCAAAGCAGTTGACATTACTGTAGTTGTCACTGTCATATGTTTACTTGTACAAATACTTTACATAACATCAACAACAATGTGCGCTGTTAATGCCACAATCGTAATTATTTCTACCATGAATTCTTCAAAAACCTGCTTATCTAAGTAGTGTAACAAATGTATAAAATAAGATACATCAAAAGAGGTTGTACACTTCAGGTCCTCTTTCGTTACTATTCCCCACATTTTGCAACTGGGGGGAGTCAAATCATACCCACTGATTTATGAAAGTTATAACTTGTTCCCAGGAAGACAACTATAGTAAGCTCACTGGTCAATTAAATGAATTAGCAAGCAGGGAATGTTATACAGCATCATCATCCGAGGCCATGAGGAAGATGGTGCTTTATGGCAACAGAGTTATGTCAGAATACCTTGTCTGCTTCAAAATAAGCACAACTTTAATTCATTTTGCTTTAATGGGAAACAGTGCTGTGAAACCTGAGAGTCAGAACGGAAGTATGGCATAAAAATAATCTCCTACAATTCCACATTGCCACTGCTAATGAAGTTACCTGAGACGAGCTAAAATAAATGAAGTGCCACTTGTAAGCTGGGCACCTTACACACATTCACTTCCAATACATGTACATTTAGATATGTAAGAAGAAACATAAAAATGGCATGCCCAACTGAACGAACATAACATTGTTTAACACATCTCTAATATGAAGATGCCTAAGACGTTGGTCATCCCAATACCATTCATTCTCCAAAAAATGTAACTTCATGTATATTTCTAATCATTGAAAAGCTACAATAGCTATTTATGCAGAGATTGATACATTTGTTGGTACCCTTACCATCATAGAAACATTGCTTCATTCCTCCTGAAAAGTCATGAAATTAAAAGCTATTGTCTCATGTATACCTACATGTCTTTTGGTAGGTTATAGAATAAAGCAAAAAACCAGTGAAAGGAGATAAATTATTGCTTATTCTCCAAAGATAGTCTAAAATGGGCTGGACATATTTGTTGGTACCCCTTAAAAAAAAAAAGATTACAAATAATTGGATTATAGTGATATTTCAAACTAATTGCTTTCTTGGGTTAGCATCACGTCTTCAATCTTCCAATCAGTCATTCAGTCTATATAAATTGGTGAAAGTAGCCACTCTGCTGTTTGGTATCATTGTATGCACCACACTGAACATGGACTAGAGACAGCAAAGGATAGAGTTGTCTGAGGAGATCAGAGAGAACATTATAGACAATCTTTATTAAAGGTAAAGGCTACAAGACCATCTCCAAGCAGCTTGATGTTCCTGTGACTATCTGGAAAATTGATCGATTAAACAGGATAGTGAGAATGGTACAAAAAAGGGCAAAGAGAAATTTCCAAAGAGATACACACTGAACTTCAAGATCCATCAATGTCTGTTTGCACCATTCATTCGCTTTTTGAGCGACAATGGGCTTCATGGGAGAAGACCCAAGAGAACTCCACTTTTGAAGGAACCACATAAAAAAGCCAAATTGAAATTTGCTAAAATGCATATGGACAAGTCATAATGCTTCTGGGAGAATGTCCTTTTAACAGATGAGTCAAAACTGGAGCTTTTGGCAAGTCACAACAAATCTATGTCCACAGATAAAAAAATGAAGCTTTCAAAGAAAAGAACACCATGCCTACTGTGAAACATGGAGTCAGCTTGATTCTGTTTTGGGGCTGCATCTGGCACGAGGTGCCTTTAATCTGTGCAGGACGCAATGAAATCTCAAGACCATCAAGGAATTCTGGAGTGACATTCTCTCCAGTGTCAGAAAGCTCTGTCTCAGTGGCAGGTCATGGGTCCTCCAACAGAATATTGACCCAAATACACATACAGCTAGAAGCACCCAAGAATGGAAAAAGAACAAAACATTGGACTATTCTGAAGTGGCCTTCTATGAGCCTTGACCCAAATCCTATCGAACATCTATGGAAAGAGCTGAGACAAGCAGTCTGGAGAAAGCGCCAATCAAACCTGAGATAGCTGCAGCAATTTGCTCAGGTGCGCCAAACTATGTGTTGACAGGCGTAGAAGTCTCATTGAGAGCTACAGAAATTGCTTGATTGCTGCTAAAAGGTTGTGCAATTATTATTTTAAGTATTTTGTTGAATCAAAATTCAAATGCAAAGTCTGATTTCTATTAACTATGGGATAAACAATAATGGATGTAAATTACTTTTGTTAGTTTCAAGTTATTTCAGAGAAAAATATGGGTTCTTCTTTAAAGCGCTACGGAATTTGCTGGCACTATATAAATAAATGTTGATGATGAATCGTGGAAGGGTACCAACAAATTTGTCCACATCTGTATACACAATTTATCAGCTAACCAAACAAAATGAAGATTACTGCAAAATAGGGCAAACCTATATCAGTGCATAGCATTTTAAACACAAGCTCTAAGCAGGGGATTTTTGCCCTGTCCAACTTCCTCAACAGACTGCTTATGCAAAGGAGATAGCAACGTGAAATGTAGCTGATTGCTGTCAGTGTGAAAACGGAATGTCGGACATTTATACGGACCTGCACACATTTTTACAATAGACTAATCCTACACAACGATCAAGCCCCATATTAATGTATTGACATCCTGAAAACAGATAATTAGAGAATAGGTCAGGCGGCTGGCATCCTGTCACATCCCTCTGTTCATGTGTTATGTGTATGAATGAGAATTATGAAAGGGCAGCTATAGTATACACTTAAATAGGGATGTCGCAGGCACATCCTGCACCCTAGCTCCCTCTGTCATGAGCAATGCACACGATATAATATATATATATATATATATATATATATATATATATATATATATATATGTATGTATGCACACTGCCTGAACCTGCCTACACACTCAGCGCTGTGTGAGTGTCACTCAGTACAAGGTCCCTCCACTTACCCATGCTGATGCTTTCCCCGGTCGCTCTGCGGCTCCCTGTCTGTATACGATCTCTCGCAGTTGAGCCGCTGCCGGTCACGTGACTGCCGGGTCTCTATGCAGCTGCTGCTGGTGATGAGGGTAGTGGTGGGGACCCTGGAGCCTCCCGACTGTCCGACACCCAGCTGTAATCCTCGAGACACCGCGAGAGCAGTCGCGCTCCCAGGCTCCGGGCTCAGAGGAGGAGAAGGGAGGGAGGGGAGTGTCAGAGCGCGCCTGCGCACGAGGCAGGCAAGGTGCCCGGCTCGCGCCCCACCCTGCTGAGCTGCTGCTTCCGCGCTGCACACTGCACACAGCTACCGGCACTGCTGCTTATCCCGACTCAGGACTGACAGGGTGTGCACACTGCACAGCTACCCCTCATTTCAACGTGTTTACGACACAGACCTATGTTTCACAATTACACTTGTTATATATACAATAGAAGTGTTAAAACCAGTAATACGATGTTTTCACATTTCTCTGACCTATGCCTTATACGACGTAAAGCTTGCACAGCTTATACAAGTCACGCAATGGCTTCATTTATCAAAAGGAAAGCACAGGTCAGTATGTGCTGTGACCACAACATTTGTATTTATAGTATATATAAATGCCCATCCCCTATCACTTTACAGACAGTATTATAAGAAAGGTGTACCACTGTGTCCTATATGTTTTAAACAATGTGGAAACCTAATGCCATGATGTCACTTGATATGGGCCAATCTATTCTGCCAATTTGTATATGTTGCTGGATTTCAGAGATTGCCCAGATGGAAAATTAGAAAAACGTTCCAGACTCACCAAAACATGGCAAAGAAATAACACACTGGAGAATTGGAAAGCAGTGATGGGCAACAATAGTCTATCCTGGAACACCATCATTGCTCTACCATTGTTCCTTGTGGAAGTTAGTCTTGCAGCAGTAAGGAACCAGCCCTATACAGGGCCATCTTTTCCATTGGGCACGATGGGCAGCTGCCCGGGGGCCCCACAGGCAAGGAGGCCCCATAGGCACTGCTCTTAATGAGAATAAATAATCCTGCAAAAGAAAAAAACCTGCAAAAAAAACCTACAAGGGTCACTGAGCAAGTACATCTATCTATCTCTCTATATATCTATATCTGTATATATCTATGGGCCCCGGTGCACTGCTTTGCCCGGGGGCCCATAATGTTGTTAAGATAGCCCTGGCCCAATATATCAGTGCCAGTTCACAGACCAACACTAATTAAAATACAGTAAATGAATAATTGAAAAACATGACCACACATAACACTTCACCAAACCATCTACCTTCACCAGTGATAGACTGCCTTGGCTGTTGTCATCTACAAGAAAGAAGGCTGTGAGGATACCGGGGTAATGTTTATCCCTGTTTGCCCTGCCAGCCAACTGGTCTGCCTGTAGGACAGCCTTCTGCATCGCTCCTTAGCTTCTCGAAACCTCTGTGTGGGTTAAATAAATCACAAAAAGGGGTGTATGGCAGGGTCGTCACAATGGCCTCGAGAATGGGGCTAGTGCAGGCCAGGTTCCTTTATGGGTGGGTCTACAGCTCAGAGGCCTCTTCTCAATACACCTGCCTGTGGGTTGTGAATAATTCTAGGTAATTAGCAAGATTGGGTTACCTAAAGTGTCAAAATTCTCATAGTATATTTTTACCAAAATTAAAAACACAATTTTAAAGGAAGCTTATTTTATAAATCTTATTCACCACTTCATTAAATACAAATTAACTATTTTCTTCTTTATTGATTTGTAGTATTTAATGATAAAAACCAAGAGATAATACAATATAAAAATGAGACACTAGTACTGTTTGCTTGTAAATGACCAATGCAGGTATTCCCCATTACTTCCCATTGCTGGCAAACAATCACAAGTATTTAATTGCTTTTATGATTTTGCAGTGGTCAGTAATGTACACATGGGTCATTTTTTATAAGGAAATTTCCCCCCATTTTGACACAGGATATGTTATATATTTAATAAAGTGGTGAATGAGTGTTTGGTAGTCTTTTAATCAAATAATGTGTATTGTTAAATTGTGATTGTAAAACAGTGGTTAGAATTGTTTTCTAGCCCCTGGGGAAGGTAGTACTGCAGCGAAACGTGTTTGAAATAAAAATATCACTACAGAGAGATAGCTTCTCACAATGGATTACTGTCTGCTTGAAGCAGAGCACCCTAAACCATACCATCAAAGTACCACTGGAAGGATTGGACCTGTGAGTCACCCTTGGTAAACCTACAACTATCTCCAAAGAGGTTTGAACTGCACCTTGGATCATAGTACTTTTTATGGATCAAGTGAATATTATGTCTCCCTGTTTGAACAATTGAAGATAACATTGGGGGAGAGTTATCAAGCTGTCCTTTGTTGGAAATGCTGACACCCTCCTTCCTATTATTCGACGTGTGGGGCGCCCAGGTTCGACGGTGTGCAGTGAATCCTGGGCTGCTTACAGCACTATTCAGCTGACATTGAATTTCAGCCATGAACATGTCAATCACAGTGATCCAGAGTTTCGATTTGTTTCTCCAACTGGTGCCCACACACAACATATAGGAGACATCGGTTCAACAGAGATGCATTTAACACTGCTTCTGCATATTGCAGAGTAGTTTTCTGTTTAGGATTATGCAGTATGATTATGTTTGTTTGTTTATAAATAAATTGGCATCTTTAAACATTGGCAGAGACATATACTTCATTTGCGTTAACAAGATTTGTGTCGAGAAGATTATTTCCTAGGGGGACATAATTGATCCTTTTTTATTGGCTGGACTAGAAGATAAGGAGGAGACCAAAAAAGTACAAGAACCAGCACCCTATGTCATCTATATATACCTATAAATGTACATCCCAGGATGGATCACTGTTCCCAAGCACTAACAACAAGTAGCTGTTAAGAGGTCTTCAAATCTAGGTGTATTTTCCTCCATTGATTGTTACTTATTCCCCCATTAAACACTTTCACAATAATTCCATATATCTGGGCAAGTTCACAGTCAGTCATAGAGTGATGTGAATGCATTAATATTCTTTGTAGAGAGCTGCTTAATATGGTGGTACTATATAAATAAACAATGATGATAACTATCTTATTTTTCTGTCTTTAAACTTAGCTCAGCTGCTCAGCCTCCTGTCACCCAGTTGAGATGTTCTGGGATATCATAGAATGTGAGGGGTCTGTTTTTTGGATATTATTGATATAAGCTTAAAGATATTCCAAGAAGTATTAGCATTTACGACCCCTGCCATAAATTGTTATCAGATACTCTCATCTGCAGCTAAGAACATGAAGCATAAGCATAAATACATCATAGGTAGAGCACAGAAATTTAGAGACAATCAAAAGCTAACAGAATAATTTAGTCTCCCCTCAAGGTTTGACACAGGGTTCCTGTGAGTCACACTAAGCTAATATTGTGAATTTAATCTCATTTGCTGTTTTATTTGACTTGTAAGTAGTTTGCATATGACAGAGTTTATGAAAATTAGCAACATTTGAATGTTGGACTTGACCGGCAAACTCTGATAGCAATGAGTTGCCAGCAACCAGAGCCTTGTTACCATAGTTTCAGATCTACATAAGTAGCTTCCTGTGAATAGCACATTGCCAGCATTCTGTATCCTGTATCTTCCTGTATTTGACCCCTGGCTTTCAGTTGACTACCTCTCTGGCTCTTAACCCGTTGCTTTTAGTCAACATTCTCAGGCTCTTGACCCCTGTCTCTTTAATGGACCGTTGTACTTAAAGATAATGTACACCTTTTATCACTAAGACTGTTCCTACCATTGAAATTCACCGATCAGTATATGTCATATAAAGACCATAATTCCTGTCACCTAATTTTTAATGGTTACCATTTAAACTGCTTGCTAATGCTGATTATGGGCTTTCAAATGGCTAGGAAATGAAAATTATTGAAACTGGACATAAGGTACCCAATCAAAATGAAATGGCTGTGGAGTGTTACGCTTTCCCAGTAACCATCACAGCGCAAACCCCCACACCAGCATTGGTGAAAGCAATCACGTGATTGCAGTCGTGCATGCCTCGGCTGCCTGTCAACAGCCAGGACGGAACATGAAAGGCATCCCAGTTACCCTGGTAATGACTGGGATGTGAAGCACCAGAAGTGACATCCCAGCTGCCTGTGTGTGTAGCAGAATCTTTTGCTGTCTTTCTTATTTAGCATGATTCATAATGCTAATAAGGTGTCCTCTAAGGACTGCTTTATGAACCCTCACAGGTCTGATATCATTGGATTTATTATTATTAAAGAAATCAGAGAGAGCGTGGGTGATGGATGATTTAAAATGTGTAATGGAGCATGGATTAATTAAATTGCCAGAAGAAGCAGGAGCAAGCTAGATTATCATCAAGATTAATGCAACTGATTGTAGCAGCCACCAAAGTATTCCATGACTATATAAAAACATGAGACAGAGTAATTTTTTTATAGTTCATAATAATTAGCTGTAGGTGTACATTTTTCCCCTTAATACACATTTTAGATAAAAACAATAAACAAGGAATCGGCCCAGGCAACACACAATGATTTTCACACCCGACCCCCAGCCACAATAAAACTGTAATCTTGGCTACTAATCATATAATGTTTGATGCGCTGGGGCGCCACATCCTTTCTTTGACCTCACTAGCTCCAGCAGCATGTGAGCTTCTCACATTTCCCAAAAGCCTTAGAAAAGTACTCGGAGCCCTAAAGGATATATGAAACACTTGGAGGCCATTGAATAGCTCGCAAAAAAATGCAGCACCCCAGCGCATCATCTCACAGAGAGGGGTGTCACAAGATCGGTAGCAACAACTATAGGTGACAGCAGCTGGGGAGGTAAGGACACTGGAAGCCACAGTGGGGCTGCATTACATTGGACTGTTCTCTCATTAAGCCAGTAGCAGTCACAGGCCCTTAGACCTGTGAAGGGGCAAAAAGGACTGGCGTTCCAAGAATTATACTAACATCCTTTAGAATATGCCATGTTCCGTTATCACACAGGATGTAATGAAACTAGTTCCATCTATTAACATATAGACACTGGCAACAAGTGGTGAGTTATTCAATTACTAACTTTAAGCAACCATATCCTATACAATATTGAACATTCGTATTGGATCAGTAGACAAAAACACTGAGAGGTGAACTTAGGTGTTGCAAGAATCTTGCACTTGGATTCTGAAGAGAACCTGTTTTGGAACTTAATTGAGATGATTAAAACAAGAGGTGATATTGCAACTGTATTAATTGGTACATATTGTATGACAGTGACTTTTGCTGCAAACAATACTCAGTTGAATTATAATGTAATCGGTTTTATTATTAGTATCATAGATTTCTAAGGCGCCACAGTGCTTCGCAGCGCCGTATAGTAGGAAGACAGGACATATGTAAATCAAGAACCGACAAAGCAGACAAAATTAATGGAGACATGAATACAAAGGGTATGGAGGACCCTGCTCATTAGAGAGCTTACATTCCAAAGGGAAAGGGCAAAGCTGAAACAAGAGGAGCGAGTGTGGCTCAGAGTGGAGATTGGGATAGTTGTGAGGGTACATCAGTCTGAATAGGATTAGGTCACAACAAAAATAGATGAGTTTTCAAAGAGCAAATAAAGATATGAAGGCTGTGGGAAAGTCTGATTGAGCGTGGTTGGGAATTCCATAAATGGGGAGCAGCACGGGAGACGTCTTGTAGGCGGGAGTGAGATGTGGTTATTGGAGACGAGACAAGGCGCAGGTCAGAGGTAGATCTAAGAGGGCAGGAGGGAGAGTATTTTGATATGAGATTAGAGATGTATGCAGGGGTGTTGTTGAGGGCTTTGTAGGTAAGGGCGAGTAATTAGAATTTGATTATGGAGGACACAGGGAGCCAGTGTAGGGATTTGCAAAGTGATGCAGCAGATGTGGAGCAGCGGGAGAGGAAGATCAGTTTTGCAGCAGCATTTAGGATGGATTGAAGTGTGGATATATGGGTGTCAGGATTGCCAGATAGCAGGAGGTTGCATTAGTCAAGTCTGTTTTGTTCCAGACCGGCATATGTATGTATGCTAATTGTTTTTATGCATGCTAACATATATATATAAAACATACAATATATGTCAATCCTATAGGTTGATACCAACGTTCGTGCCAGGAGGTGTCAGTCTATCAGTGAAAACCAACCAGATTGCAATTTGGTAGCAGACTGAAAATATGATGTGACATTTTTTTTATGTGGACTTTTGCAAAGTGAGCCTCTTCAGGTTTTTGGGCATGCACACGGATACAATAACTAAAGGCCGACAGGTACAAAATAAAAGCGTTTATTTCTGCACATTGAGAATTCTTCTTCAATTACCTCCTATATATTTGTCCTTCCATCAAGGCAACACTGCCAGTAAACAGAACACATATTAAGAATTTCTTATACCATCATCATCATCATCATCATCATTTATTTATATAGCGCCAACATATTTCGTAGCGCTTTACAATTGGGGACAAACATAATAAACTAATAAACAAACTGGGTAAAACAGACAAAGAGGTGAGAAGGCCCTGCTCGCAAGCTTACAATCTATGGGACAATGGGAGATTGACACATGAGGTTAAGTCTACATTTTGCATTTTGGCCCAGCCAGACTGCAAAGGTAAAAGTGACTCATAAGCTAAATGAACCCGTCACACAACAATGTTGGTCAGGGGGCAGCCGTCCCGCGTGAAACTGTGTAACAGGCTAATGGTAGCGAGGTTAAGAGGGTGGCAGAGCAATATTATAAGCTTGTCTGAAGAGGTAGGTTTTCAGAGAACGCTTGAAAGTTTGTAGACCAGAGGAGAGTCTTACTGTGCGAGGCAGAGAATTCCATAGAGTGGGTGCAGCCCGAAAAAAGTCCTGTAACCGGGAATGGGAGGATGTAATGAGGGTTGATGAGAGACGCAGATCTTGTGCAGAATGGAGTTGCCGAGTTGGGAGATATTTTGAGACAAGAGAGGAGATGTATGTTGGTGCAGCTTTGTTGATGGCCTTGTAGGTTAGTAAAAGTATTTTATATTGGATTTGGTACAAAACAGACAGCCAGTGTAGAGACATACAGAGTGATTCAATAGAGGAAGAACGATTTGCAAGGAAAATCAGTCTTGCCGCAGCGTGCAAAATAGATTGTAGAGGTTTAAGTCTGTTTTTGGGAAGACCAGTAAGGAGGAAATTGCAATAGTCAATGCGGGAGATGATGAGTGCATGAATTAAGGTTTTTGCAGTGTCTTGCGTGAGATATGTGCGAATTCTGGAAATGTTCTTTAGATGCATGTAGCAGGATTTAGATATAGAGTCAATGTGGGGAACAAAGGATAGGTGTGAGTCAAGGATTACACCTAGGCAGCGAGCTTGTGGGGTGGGATTTATGGTCATGTTATCAACAGAGATAGAAATGTCAGGTATGCTCTTGTTGGCGGGTGGGAATATTATTAACTCTGTTTTAGAAAGATTAAGTTTGAGTTGGCGAGAGGACATCCAAGATGATATGGCAGAAAGACAGTCAGTTACACGGGACAACACAGATGTCGAGAGATCAGGAGAGGATAGATAGATTTGGGTATCATCCGCATAGAGATGATACTGAAAGCCAAAGGAACTTATTAGATTTCCAAGAGAATCGGTATAGATAGAGAACAGCAGAGGATCTAGCACTGAGCCTTGTGGTACTCCAACTTATAGGGGAAGCGGAGCAGAGGTGGATCCAGAGAAATTAACAGTGAAAGAGCGATTAGAAAGGTAGGATGAAAACCAGGATAGAACAGTGTCTTGAAGACCTAGGGATTGCAGCATTTGCAGGAGAAGAGAGTGGTCAATGGTGTCAAATGCAGCCGAGAGATCCAGGAGAATTAGGAGAGAGTAATGGCGTTCAGTTTTAGCAGTGATCAGATCATTGACAACCTTGGTCAACGCAGTCTCTGTGGAGTGTTGAGAACGAAAGCCAGACTGAAGAGCATCCAACAGGTTGTTTGCGGAAAGAAAGCGTGTGAGGCGAGTGTAGGCAAGTCTCTCTCGAAGCTTGGAGGGGCACGGCAGCTGAGAGATGGGACGGTAATTTGATAGAGAGTTTGGGTCGGAATCTTGTTTTTTTAGAATAGGAGTAATCACTGCATGCTTGTATAGTGATGGAAAGATGCCAGTAGAGAGCGAGAGATTACAGATTTGAGTTAGAGGTGAAATGAGCACAGAAGACAGGGATCTACCAATTTTTGAGGGAATAGGATCAAGAGGACAGGAGGTAGAGTAGGAAGATAAGAAGAGCGTAGAAATTTCCTCTTCATTTGTGGGGTCAAATGAAGAGAGGGTGTCAGAGGGTAGTGGGAAGGAATTGAGCTGATTGCTTGTCAAGGAAGAGGATACAATTTCTAGTCTGATCTTGTCAATCTTGTCCTTGAAGTAGGAAGCAAGATCCTGAGCACTGATAGTAGATGGAGGGTTCGGGGTGGGAGGATTGAGAAGATATTTAAATGTATTGAAAAGGCGTTTGGGGTTAGAAGCCTGAGCATAGATAAGAGATTGGAAGTATGTTTGTTTTGCCGTGTCCAGAGCATTTAGATAGGAGTGGTAGACAGAAGTATATGTGAAGAAGTCATTAGAGGTGCGAGATTTACGCCTGTGACGTTCTGCTTTACGGGACAGTTTTTGAAGATTTTGTGTTGCTTTAGTGTGCCACGGTTGACATCGAAGTCGACGTGTAGTATGTAGTGTCGCTGGAGCCACTTGATCAAGGGCCGTTTCTAAGGTTTGGTGAAAATGGGGTACTGTCATCTCAGGGGATGAGAATGTAGTGTTATGTGCGTATTGTCGCTAACCAATAACGATTGTCGAACCTCGAGTTGTGTTTCCAAAGCACAAAGATTTATTCGCAAATAGTAGAATAAATATGCTCAAGCGAAGTAATAGTAAATACAGCCGTTACTTATCGCAGGCGCTCTGGATCCAGTGCAGTCATTCAATCCTGAAGTCTGGGGACAAGATGTCTGCACACTGGATCACAAGCTGCTGCTTATATACACAATCAAATACAGTAATACAATGAAGATGGTATAGCTTGCATCTATTGGTCCAGGTCTCAGGAAGGTCCAAGGGGTTGTCAATCATTGGCTAGTTCATCCCAAGGAATCCAAAGGAGGTGGTCACCTCTCCAGGGGGTATGCTCGGCTCTTCCCGCCAAGATTCCTTAGTCTTAAGTAGTTCATAATTCCCTATCATTCATAACTTGTGTATGCACCCTGCGATTCCCTCGCAGGGTGAACCAAACAGTAGGATATGTAAAAAGGTTTATTATGATACCACTCATGATATGATTCCTTCAACCTGTTCCGTGTATTTCACTAATATGCATGTAACTCTAATAATAACATATAAATACTACTATATTTCGACATAACTGACTAAGTGTTGCAACTACCATTAATGTGTACTATTTTATAAGTATGCGTGTTTGTGCCAATGTATGGTAACAAACCTATTACTGTTGCTGCCACGTGTAGTGGATGCGTACACCCTGTCACACCGTAGCGTGTCATTGTACGTCGATGCGTACCGTACGCATCTTTTCAGACAAAGACAACCAAGTTTGCTCGACTTTAATTGAAATGACTTTATCCAATTTGCTGACTTCGACAGCTCCACCCTTTGATAGTGTAATAAACTATCACCCAATCACTGTTTCAAGTTCAGGATTATACAATACTTCTTCACAGACCATGATCTCGGTATCTGGTACCACCCTTTCAGTCTCTTTCTCAGTGTTACTCCTATGAGACCATTTTCCACACTTCAACACAGTAGGAACACATTTGACAACTAAACCAATTGCTAAGATGACACCCAGTATAAGGAGAAGGAGCTTACCTACACTAGCAACCATTTCCTGTACCCACTCCCCCAGACCGGAGAACCATTTCACAGGGTTCAACCACGAGAACCAACCCTCCACCTTTTCCCCGACCTCATATAACGAAGAATTATGGCTCTTTCGAAATTCCCATTTCAGCTGCAAAATTTCATCCACCTTCCGGTCTATAACCTCTTTAGGGTCATCCGTATTATTAGTAATGTACGTGCAACATTTGACACCGAACTGGGTGGCCAGTGTCACACAGTACCCACCAGTAATAGAGGTGAGATAATTTAGTACCAGTCTATGTTGCACCAACTCCTTCTTGTATGCTTGTAGTTCCCTTCCAGTTTACCTGAAAGTGTCATCATACATCTCGGTGATATTATCTATTAATTTAGCTAGGTCTTGTATATATTTCAAGTTTTATGTTCCCCGAGTGGTTCTGGTGAGTTCTAGAGCAACCATAACTTGGAAACCAGCAGTTTCACTAATCAATTTTGTAGCTATGGGTTCCTCACCAGGAATCATATTTCTCTTGCCACGGTGTTCATACTGTGTGTGTATGTATGGTGGTGATGTAGTCTTGTGAATACCAACCATTTCTTCATGAGTAATAGTCATGATTTCAGGAACCAGTTTAGCTAAGAAACACAAGCCCTTGGAACTCGGGGTCACCCAGGAATAAGCTTTCCTCCCACAAACAAAATACACATCATCAGGGAGAACATAAGAAACAGTATGCCCATGAATTATATCACCATTTGTTCTAGACACGTGTCGGCATTAATGACATTTTTACAGTTATCTGTAGAGACTTTTCCAATGGATACCTTCTTATGTTTGGTTATACACCCTAATCTGTGACTTCCATCAACATTCCTGCCTAGTAGTGACCTTGTGAGTCTCCCTCTAAAATGAGTGTGGCGAGCCATTGTCTGATCTGATAGGTCAGCCTCCCAATTCTCCAGGCGCTTTGCATGAGATATGTTTAGGCACAGCAAAGATCTGCCTATGGAGTATTGTCGAAGCGTCAGACTAGGGGACCTAGTGTTATTGTACCTCCCGTCTATGGGCCTCCCACCCCTCAATTCGAGTACTTCAGATATGTTTAGAGGGAATAGCACTAGTCCTATATTATGCTGCCCTTGCGGCACGTGAGAGCACACCCAACACTCGGTTTGGTTTAGCACCTTACCCACCAGGGAGTGATAATCCTCCAAAGGATGCCCGCCTATATTCAGAGTACTGGGGGACTGGCATCGTTGGATGCATCTCTCTTCAACTAGAGAGTCGCAGAACTTGCAGATACAATACTCATCAGACAATAGCCCCTTACACTGCCTCTGAGTTCCTGAGCTAGCAGACCTTTTCATAACCCCTGGACCAAGTTTGATAATGGGCTGCTCTGAGTATCCTATTAACTTTTCTTCGGCCTCCATTTCATCCGTATCACTCCCAGAACTCTCCTCCGTCCTCCATCCTCCTTCACAAAAATAGAATGTCCTAGAAAGAGTAAAAACAAGGAAAATCCTGGAACAAAAGAAAAGCAAAAACCGCCACTCCATCGCTGGAAAGATAGTTCTGAGGCAACGTCTCTGGTTCAGGTGTCTCGACTGCAGGCTTTAGGTCTCCCGGAACAGGCTCACAAGTGACAGCTCTATGTCGTCGGTCTTAGTTTTATCTTGCACTTTCTCCGGATTATGGACTCTCCTGCAGTGGGTGGAATGGACCCAAGTGTCTCTCTCTGCAACCTTCAGTGATGTAGTACTGGTCAGCAGCACTTGGTACGGGCCTTTCTAACGGTCTGTTAAACAACCTGAACGTAAGAAATTGCGAATCATAACATAGTCTCCAGGTTCAATATCATGACCGTTCGTTTCTGGCATACCAGGTGACAGCATTTTTAGTTTTTGTTGTTGTTGTTTTAGCTGTCTACTCATTCTTATAAGATATTGTACAGTCACTTCATTATTACACTTCAAGTTGTCTTGTGGACTCACGATCAAATGAGGTTGTCGTCCGAACAGTATCTCAAAGGGGGACAGATTAAGAGGAGGTCTAGGAGTGTTTCGAATGCTATGGAGGACCAATGGCAAAGCCTCAGGCCATGCCAACCCAGTTTCAGCCATTATCTTACTAAGCTTGTTCTTTATAGTACCGTTTGCTCTCTCCACCTTACCACTGGCTTGTGGTCGGTAAGGGGTGTGAAGTCTGCTACCGATTTCCATGAGTTTACACATATTTTGGAAGATATCACCAGTAAAATGGGTACCCCTATCACTTTCAATGATTCTAGGGATACCGAACCTACACACAAAGTCTTGTACAATTTTCTTTGCAGTGAACACAGCAGTATTAGTGGCTGCCGGATATGCTTCTACCCAACCGGAAAACACATCAATACACACTAACACATACTTTAAATTCCTGCACGGTGGTAATTGGATATAGTCAATTTGTATTAACTGAAAAGGTCCGTCTGTAGGAGGGATGTGGGATGGCTCAGTTGGAATAGTTTTCCCAACATTTTTCCTCAAACAAGTAAGACATGATATTGCTTTCTTACCAGCCTGAGAGGAAAATCCGGGAGCACACCAGTATCCTCTCACCAGTTTGCACATGCCTTCTTTACCCAGGTGAGTCAGACCGTGTGCTGCTTCAGCCAGGCTTGGATAGTATGTTCGGGGAGCTACAGGCTTACCTTGTCCATCCCTCCAGAGTCCTGAGGACTCTTGACCACATCCCTTCGCCTTCCAGACCGCCTTTTCCTGCAGGGAACACAAATCTTGCATTTCAATTAATTTCTGCATGTCTAATGTCTGAAAAACCATCATTGTCTCGGACGATACAGTCATAGGTTGCCCTGCTGCCCATTTAGCAGCTTCGTCTGCCCTGTTGTTGCCCAATGACACTGGGTCTTCTTCAAAGGTATGGGCTTTGCACTTTATGATGGCTACTGTTCTGGGTAACTGTATCGCTGTCAGAAGTCCTTTTATGTGTTGTGAGTGTGCCACTGGTGTACCTGCTGCTGTCGTAAAGTTTCTAAGATGCCAAAGGGCCCCAAAATCGTGCACTACCCCGAAGACGTACCTAGAGTCAGTATATATATTGGCTGATTTACCCTCTGCCAATTCACACGCTCTCCTTAGTGCTACTAGTTCCGCCACCTGGGCTGAGTGAGGTGGACCAAGGGGTTCAGCTTCTATCACATCCTGATCGTCTACAACAGCGTAACCAGTACATAGCTCTCCTGTCTCTGTCTGTCTATGGCAACTTTCGTCTGTATAAAACGTAAAATCTACATTTTCTAAGGGGGTGTCCCGTATGTCGGGCCTTGCAGTAAAGGTCTGATTCAGGTGTTCCATACAGTCATGCGTGTCAATATTCTTGCCTAACTCATCATCAACCAGGGTCTCCTCACCTCCCACCCTTTGTGTCTCTAGAGACACATACGGAAGGTATGTAGCTGGATTTAAGGTGCTACATCGCTTGATGGTGATGTTTGAGGGTGCCATCAGGGCTAGTTCCCACTTTGTGAATCTAGCTGAAGAAACATGTCTGGTTTGGGCTGAATTTAACAGAGCTGATACAGCATGTGGTGTATAGATAGTTGAATTATGTCCTAATACTACGTCCTCGCTCTTACTTACCAGAAGAGCCGTTGCTGCTACACTTCTGAGACATGTTGGGAGTGATCTTGCCATATTGTCTAATTGTGCACTGTAGTAAGCTACCGGTCTGCTAGCGTCACCATGTTTCTGTGCGAGGACGCCTGCTGCACAACCATCAGCTTCTGTACAGAATAGCTCAAAAGGCTTTTCATAATCAGGTATTCCCAATGCAGGTGCTCTAGTCAGACTATCTTTAAGATTAAAGGACGCTTGCTCTGACTCTTCTGTGTGTACAACACGTTCTGGTTTTGAGGAAGAGACTAGCTCCTGCAATGGTAATGCCAGAATAGAAAAACCTGGGATCCAGGATCTACAGTATCCACACATCCCCAAAAAAGTACGAATCTGCTTCTGGCTCTGCAGCAGAGTCATGTGTTGTATGGCCTCAATTCTGTCGGTTGTCAGGTGTCTTAACCCCTTAGTGAGGCAGTGTCCTAAGTATTTGACCTTAGTCTGACATGGTTGTAATTTATCCTTTGCCACCTTGTGCCCTCTTTGTGAAAGATGAAGCAACAATAATTTAGTATCATGTAAACATGACATAAAAGAATCAGAGCACAACAACAAATAGTCCACATATTGAATTAGAACAGACCCATTGTGGGGTTGAAAGGATTGCAAACAGTCATGTATGGCTTGGGAGAAAATACTGGGGCTGTCAATGAACCCCTGGGGTAGTCTGGTCCATGTGTATTGCACTCCCCTGTAGGAGAATGCAAAAAGGTATTGGCAGTCAGGGTAAAGAGGGACTGAGAAGAAAGCAGAACATAGATCAATGACAGTAAAATGACTGGCAGACGGTGGAATCTGCATGAGGATGACAGCTGGATTCGGCACTACGGGAAATTGTCTCTCAACAACTTTATTAATTCCCTTAAGTCCTGGACTAATCTATAGCCCCTCCCCCCATTCTTCTTCACAGGGAAAATGGGACTATTTGCTGTACTGGCTGTACGAATTAAAATCCCTTGTTGTAACAGCCTCTCAATAACAGGATATACCCCTAGTTCCACCTCCGGTTTTAATGGATACTGTGGGATTTTTGGAGCTATCCTACCACGTTTTAGATTGACCATGACAGGGGCTACATTTGCCATCAGTCCAGTGTCCTGTCCATCTCTGGTCCATAGGGAACCTGGTATTTCCAGCAACATCCCCTTTACTTGAGATGGACTGTGTTCTATAACAGGAGAGTGTAACATTAACCTTTGAGGGGTGTCCAATATATCCTGTACCTCATGTGCGACCTTCTCCGGTATATCTAAGAACACACCATCAGAAGTACAGTATATGACACATCCCATTTTACATAACAAGTCTCTCCCTAGCAAGTTAGTAGGAGCCGCTGCAGCTAAGAGAAACGAATGCTTAGTATGCAGAGGCCCGATAGTAACTTCAGCGGGTTTAGTTAGAGGATAATGTAACACTTTTCCCGTTACCCCCATAGCTGGAATAGTTTTACCGGTCACCTGTAGATTGAAAGGAGAGGTTATCACAGATCGGGCCGCCCCTGTATCTACAAGAAAAGTTTGTTTTCTACCAGCTATGTCAACTATCATTTTTGGTTCTTCACTCTGACTCTCAGTTAACCTCACTGTCTGTAGACTACAGGTATGACCTGACCCCTAGCGCTGACTATTGATTTCCCGCGCAGCGTTTGCTGCTGTAATAAGCGCGGGTAAATGTGAGTCTTCTAGTCTATGTGAATCCCTCCTTGGAGGATATCTATGTGACCCTTCATTAGGATTATACCTTCCCTTTTGTACAATCTTTTCTCATATGTCCTTCTTCTTTGCAATTGTAACATCTGAACAATCTGTGTTTCCCGTTAGGTGGGTTATATGCTGGTGGTCGTGTATGCATTTCCCCTAATGCCTGTATACTCACCGTCATCAACTTGTCACTCTTTTCTTCCCTTTTCCTAAAGATATTTTTGTCATGTTCCACAGCAACTTCTCTAAGAGAATCTACTGTGCTGCCTCTCCAACCAGGGGTTGAGGTTTGTACTCTTATTTTTAGATTTTCCTTTAAACCATCCATCAGTACTGTTACCGCTACTTCCCTATGATGTGGGTTCTCCCTTATATCTGATACCCCCGTAAACTGTATCATTGATGCAAGAGCTCTACCAAAATAATCTGCTGCAGTTTCACTGTCTTTTTGTTTTATGGTGAAAATCTTACTCCAATTTACCACTACTGGAAAATGTATGGCTAAGTGTTTGACAATTCTTTCTATATTCTTTTGGTTAATCTCATCAGTCAAGGTGTCATCTTCCTCCAACAAACAATCTTCAATACATTTTTGTATGTTAGTATGGTGATGGGTGATGAGACCATTAATAATGCGTGATCCATCGATAGCAGTCACAGTAATAGGTATTTTCAAGGTAATCACTGAGAAATGGCACTCACAGTCCGGTGAGTGACAACTTCTTTCTAGGATCTGGGAATTCAGTCATAATGGAACGTAATTCTGATCTAGTCCAGGGACAATGCATTGTAACATTTCTTAAAGTAACTACACCATCCTTATCCGGTTTCCCATTGGGAACTGATATTGTGCGGACTGGGTACGCACCCTCTGGTACACTGACTTCAGGGGACACTACAGGATTTGCTGGTTCTAGATTTAGAACGCTTTCACTCCTAGTGATCACGCTACTCTCACCTATCTCAGCCATTTTCTCATACTTGCGCTGAGCCTCTAGTACACTAACAGCATGGGCAATGGCCGAGATCACAGGTTCATCTTCAGATACACTTGATTTAAACTGGCTTAAAACAGGATACAACTTAGCAATTTTTCTTTTTTCAGTTTAAATACCGGCTGTACTTACCGCTCCCTCCACATAAGGTGGTGGGGGCACGCTTGCGCTGAGTTCGCCAACGTTCTCGACGGTTACTTCCGTTGTGCGTGCGCTTTTAGCCGCGCCTACTTCCGCTTTGCATTCGCTGCTCTGCCACGTGTTACCTTCCATTTGCCACAATTTTAAACAATCATTATGTTTATTCCTCACTTTCGTTGAGGTAATCAACCATACTTTATCTTTTACAGTATTTAGTACCTCTGCATTAAAACTCCCTATTGTTGGGAAAGGCCTATCACAACCTTTGGTCATCTTGACCCACGTGTCGCAATACGCAGTTGCGTATGCACCATATTTCTTACACATGAGAAATCTCGCTGAACCAATAGGACTTTCCTTGGGCAGTACCTTGGCCTTCTCTAGCATTTGCTTAGCACCCATATTGAACAATAGGGTCCCAGAAATATCACAATATCCTGCCACAAAATAGGGTTCCAGAAATAACACAATATTCAGCCACTAATTTTCAACACTACCGCTAGAGATATTTTACCGGCCTGTGGACTGTGTATTTGCTACAAGCCGCGTCCACTCGCTTCCTCTTGCATTAAACAAGGACCCCTAATACAGAAATATCAATGTGGACTAAAGGGTTATCAGCTTCCTGATCACCCCTGACTCTCCAACAAAATCTGTTGAGTTTATTACAACTGGTAGCATCCGGTAAAGTCAATTACCAGCCTTACCAACGTAATTCCTCCCCGTTACTCCCAAGTCACAATCACGGCTTTCCTTGCCGTGCGGTGCAATCGCAACGCTTAAAGCTAATCCGTAAGCGATGCGATTACCCTTGGGTGCACGTCGCGAAAACTTATTCAGTTTCCGCCCCCCGGTATACCTGCCTTGTATACCGTACGCCAGTTGGGCACCTGCCTCGTCAAACAGCAACTGACACTCTATTTTGCAGTAGATAAAACCTTAGTGTATTTAAAGTCAACAAATCACACGACATACACCTTTTCTGCGCAGAAAATAAAAGAATTCCCAACAATAGTAATAATGTCCCAGAGGTTTTCACAAGTAATTATATTATGCACATATAATAACTATCAAGATGATTGTTTAACCACGTGGCAAATCTACCGGAAGTTCGCGTACGCACAGCAGGAAATACACATACGCTAAGCAATGCAATACAGTTAAAACGCACAATGACAGTAAAAAGAAACAAGAAACAGTTTTCTCTTTTGTCCCTAGGTTCTAGCTAGCGTGCCCTAGATAATGCAAAACGGACTTTCGGTTTCACAACACAGAGTAAAATTCAGGTTTTGAACACAATGCGTTCTTACCCGTATATGACGCATTTCCACCCTTTGTTGCGGAACCGAAATCCGTTGGTCTTGCGTATCATCGGCAACGAAACCTCCAAAGCTCATGAGTCCCCAAATTGTTATGTGCGTATTGTCGCTAACCAATAACGATTGTCGAACCTCGAGTTGTGTTTCCAAAGCACAAAGATTTATTCGCAAATAGTAGAATAAATATGCTCAAGCGAAGTAATAGTAAATACAGCCGTTACTTATCGCAGGCGCTCTGGATCCAGTGCAGTCATTCAATCCTGAAGTCTGCGGACAAGATGTCTGCACACTGGATCACAAGCTGCTGCTTATATACACAATCAAATACAGTAATACAATGAAGATGGTATAGATTGCATCTATTAGTCCAGGTCTCAGGAAGGTCCAAGGGGTTGTCAATCATTGGCTAGTTCATCCCAAGGAATCCAAAGGAGGTGGTTACCTCTCCAGGGGGTATGCTCGGCTCTTCCCGCCAAGATTCCTTAGTCTTAAGTAGTTCATAATTCCCTATCATTCATAACTTGTGTATGCACTCTGCGATTCCCTCGCAGGGTGAACCAAACAGTAGGATATGTAAAAAGGTTTATTATGAAACCACTCATGATATGATTCCTTCAACCTGTTCCGTGTATTTCACTAATATGCATGTAACTCTAATAATAACATATAAATACTACTATATTTTGACATAACTGACTAAGTGTTGCAACTACCGTTAATGTGTACTATTTTATAAGTATGCGTGTTTGTGCGAATGTATGGTAAAAGACCAATTACTGTTGCTGCCACGTGCAGTGGATGCGTACGTTCTTTGACGCCGTAGCGTGCCCTTGTACGTAGATGCGTACCGTACGCATCTTTTCAGACAAAGAAAACCAAGTTTCCTCGACTTTAATTGAAATGACTTTATCCAATTTGCTGACTTCGACAGTAGAGATAGGGGAGAGGAGGTGTTGGAGAGAGGTACCATAGAAAAGGTACTTTTGCAGTTGGTCAGTATTAGTAGTATTATGTTTAAGACTTTGTTATCCTTACTTATCTCTCTTAATTTCAAATACATTTTTTTTATTTATTTTTATAATTTATTTGTATAGCGCTACCATATTTCCAGAGAATATTGAATATTTCACATCGCACCCTGGCACATTTTGTCACAGTAAATACATGTTGAAGAAATTTCATTACTTATTAGGGTCAGTTTGTTTAATCTCTTTTAGCTTCTGGTCCTCCCACAGTTCAATTTTCCAGCATGTTGCAACAGTTGCTACTCATTTGCAGATCAACACTGGATATTTTCATTATAAGATGAAACCATGTATCAAACAATATATAGTGTACATAAAATGAGACATTTGTTGTGTTAAGAAGCATGAAGCCTTGATAATTGAATTTTTACATTTAGATATGATATAAATGGTTTCATTCATATAAGTTTTTGATATGACAAACTAAACTTTCTCATATTTGAAACTAATAACCTACAAACTAAGCAAGAAACGTTGCATTTTCACATACTCATATGATTTATTTCACCCATATCCCCTTGCATTTTGCAAGTTACTGTTAATGAATGGCATGATAAATATATTTATTTTATAGATGTCAATGTGTTTTAATGTGTTTTGATAATTCCTAACACTCTGTGTTTGGGTATTGGGACACAGACACGTCCCCTCTAAAAGGAGTGGGCACGCTATATTGGGGGCATGTCTACAATTTCTGAAGCCCAACCTCTTTTCCCTCAAAACACCATGCATTGCCATGTTCACTAGTGGCAGGTATGTCATACTTGCCAACTTTTCCTTGTTGGCTTCAGGGAGATCCCAGGTGAGGTGGGCGTGTGGGCGCTGGGCTTGACGAATCGCATCATTTTGGCCCCGCCCCGTAAATGATTGTCACAATTTTGGCCAATTACAGGAGGGGGCAGAGCTAAGATGATGCAATATTTGCGTCATTAAGCCTCCTGACACTTATCTATTGCGGGGGTGAGAACTGGGAGGTTGCCCTGCTTTCCCGGGAGGTCTCCCAGAAATGTGGGAGTCTCCTGGACATTCCGGGAGAGTAGGCAACTATGTGTTAAAGAAAGGCAGCTAATTAATCTCTAGAGACTGAAGTGTCTTTTACATTTCTGTCTCCATTACTGAAGTCATGTTGTCTAACCTGTCAGTCTTTGATTAAATCTTGGCCTCCATGAAAATGGCAACTTCCATGGGCATCAATACATGGACATAGAACACAATTTCTGAACTGTGTCATCATGCCACAGATGGCGAAGCCAACCACGTCTTGTACTGGCTCAGCATCAGGGAGAATGCCAGACACTTCAGGAAGTGAGGGAGATCATCCCTATTTCACCCCCTATGTCTCCCTGACATTCTGGGAGAGTTGGCAAGTATGAGGTATGTGTGGTGCCCACTCACTGCTGCTGTGCTATGCACAGCATTATTAAGCTGGATATACCTCCCAACATTTAGGCAGGCGGGACAAAATTCCTGACGGGCCCAGCAGTGCATTAAAAATGTCATGCCGAAATCAGCACAGTTGCGATTTATGGTGTTACTAAACATTCAATAGGTATGTTTTTCACTTGTTTTCATCTTTATCTAAAATGGTTTATGCCACATTCATTTTAACTTAAATGTTATATTTATTGTTAATATTTATTTTTATAAATATTAAGTTATAACGTGCAGCTATTTTCCATCCTCAAACAACTACTGATGTCATTCTAACTGGGTCATTTCTTTGCCTTAGGCTAGGTACAAACTACAGAAATTTGCGACCAATGTGTTATCTACAACGATTTTGCCAACGACTGAAGTTCCGTTCAGTCGGCCGATTCATGCATATACGCTATACACGTTTTAAAAGATTTTTGCTGGACTTAGAGCCGGACAGTGATTTTTGTCTGTCATAACATCGTCTCAAAAGATTGTGACTCCGTACACACTGAACCAATATATGGCCTCCCAGCAGCAATATACTTGATAAATTTAAATAAAGGGCTGAACCTAAGCGCGAAAAAACTCCCACAAACAAAGATTCCGAAAAAGGAAATACGTAATCGCCATTCATTCTATAGCATGTTTGTGTGCGTTTGTTCGATTACGGTGTAATTTTAAAATAACGGCCACAGTTGATCAACAGCAAGCTGGTGGTCTTTTGCTTGTCACTACGGTAAAAACACTGCAAACACAGTCCCAGAGGGGAAAGAAGGAGGAAGAATCATGCTTGTTGTACTAAGGAGTTGTTCTAGATTAGAAACTCATTTTCTCATATGCCCCTGCTACAGGATATACAAGACAACAATCCTGATGACTTCAGGAATTTCCTGTGGATGAATGACCCCACATTCTAGGTGCTGCTCCAGCTTGTCACCCCCCTCATCCAGAAGGAGAACGCCCACTTAAGGAGACCCATATCTAAAGAGCAGAGACTGGTTGCTACCCTGAGATTTTTGGCCACCGGAAGTACACTGGCTGATCTCAAATACAGCATGGCAATTTCACCTCAAGCTCTGGGTTTGATCATACCTGAGACCTGTGAGGCTATTGTATAAGTTCTGTGTGGATAATATATTAAGGATTGTTAAAAGAAATAGGTGAGGATCATAATTCCCGCAATGTAAATGGTGGCATTTAACCTGCCGATTCATGTTGGCAGGCTAAATGCTGACACTTTCATTGTGCTGACATGTCGACAGTGTGATTGACGACATTGACAATGTTGCTAATCACAATGCCAACATTAAAAGAGCAATGCCGGCAGGTCCGGGGTTAAGTGCCAACATTTGCACTGTCGGCATTAGGTACCCCATCCAAAGAAATAGTCTGTTTTAAAAAAAATGTAGTTTTTTTTTTAAAATTGAAATTAAACATATTAATTAAGATACTAAAAACCACAGAAACAAAATATACAGTTCAAAACCCTGTAGATACGTATAAGCAATGCTTTTGGTCTATATGCTCTCGGGATATGGGACACATCTCTGCACATAAGAGATTTGCAGAGAGGGGTTGAAGATGGGAAAGCAGAACGAATATTTCTGAGAATTGAGGGCAAACATTGATTTGGGTTTAGAGGGGTATCAGACCCATCTCTGGTGTGCAGACCAGAAATGGGCTGAAGAAGGGGAAGCAGAACAAATATTTTAACTTAAACAGGGTACGCAAAAAGCATATCAACTTTTTTTCAAACCATTATTAGAAAAAAACACAGGTGTCACAGTTGTTCATAAAGTAATTGTTCACTCTTTTCTAATGTGACAGACGCCCTGTGTACTGCAGCATACTTGTGCTTCCCATTGATGTTGAAGTCCTGTAGGCAGGAAGGATGTTGCTTGTGGAGTGGTAGTGGGCGAAAGATATACGATTGGGCTGGCCTGAAAGCCCAACCTCTTTTCACTCAAAACACCATGATTTTGCCACGTTCAGCAGTGGTCCTGTGTGTGGGGAGATTGGGTCAATATAGTGTCTTGTGAGAGATCTCTCCCTGTGACCCATAGATAAACTAAGCTATCCATCGCTCCATTTGCATTTCTAATTTTTTTTCGCTAGTGTTGCTCAAAGCAGGTCAAATTCATTTGGTTCCTTTGACATTAAGTGGTTCACAGACTCTATCATTTTCACGTAAGAGTGTGGTTTTGTTCATGCTCACTTGCCCCCTTTCTTTCCCCTTCTGCCACTTTGATTCCCTTGTGGCTGGGTGGCTTTATCAATATCCTGTGTGGGTCAGTTTGTGGTTAATTGTGTGGGTAGAAATGTACTTTTCTGGGTGTCTTCTGTCAGCTGGGTGACACGTGGCATTGTCCCACATTGCTCTTCCACAGCAACAAATCCTTCTTCGGATAAAACAGCTGGCTGAGAAATGAAAACAGAAGGTAGACTGGTTTGTATGACAGTACATGCATGTATTGATTTAACATTACATCAATCTTTCTCTTACTTTCTCTTGCGACGGTAGAGGAATGGAAAGTTATTGCGCAAGATTTTAAAGCATTTTGGAATTTCCCCAATTGTGGCGGTACCATAGATCGCAAACATGTCAGACTATGCCATCCTCAAAAAGTGGATCCTATTACTACAACTATACAGGATTCTTCAGCCTTATTCTGATGGTGATAGTGGATGGCAACTATGAATTCCTATTCGTGGACATTGAGGAAAATGGAAAAGTGTCAGATGGCAGGGCATTGGAGCAGACTCCATTTATTATAGATTGTCAAGAGCGAGGTGAGTTGTGGAAAATTCTTTTGGTATATTGAGCAACAGATTTAGAATTTACCATTCCACCATAAATCTAGACAAAGTAGACAAGGTGGTGATGGCTTGTTGTGTCCTACACAACTTTCTTAGGCGTAAAAGAGCGGTGGACTTAGCAATATGGAGAGCACTGTAGACGTTGAGGAAGAGGTAAGGCTGACACCTCTGGAATCTTCCCAGGTGAGAAATTTCAGTAACATGGCAAAGATAAACAGAGAGCCTTATTTGCAATATTTTAATGATAAGGGTGCTGTGTCCTGGCAGAATAATATTTTGTACGGTATGTGCGTTTGCATTGAATGTTTGATTGTAAATTTAATTATCAGGAAAATGTAATAAATATTTTACGGATTAGCAAAATTGTTGGTTTTGCTTACTGTGCCATTTTGCCGGTATGTCTGTTTCTAGAATTTCAGGTGAGGTATTACTGTCCATCTCCATGTTGCAGGTAGACTGTCTTGCTATTCCTTAATCATGTGTGAAACGTAGAAAGGTCAAAGTACAAGAATTTGGGCGCATAAACATCCTCAGCCCCCCCACCTCCCTGATTTTTTGGAGGCCTAAATCTTATTAAGTTCTTTTTTAAGACAGTCCTTAGGCTTTGAATCTTCCCCTTGACCCCCCTCTACAGTTACCCTTGGATAATGGGGAAGGCATACTTGTACCATCCAAAGCCAATTTCCACTTCTGCCTGATGGAGTACTCTTTGAATTTAGTTTTCCAGAAGCAGGAATGGGATCTGTAGTCCTCAATGAAATATATATATATATATTTACAAAAATATAATTTCAGACCTGGGACTCACCTGAAACAAGTTGGAATTAATTAATGTAAAGAATGGGGTGCAAGAGAGATGAGACTTTCATTGTATAAACAAAAAAAACATAGATCCTCTGCACTCTCCATGTACAGACTGGGGTGCAAGAGGGGGTTGTCCACATTGTATAGACAAAAAACAAGGATACTCTGCACTCTCCAAACACATTAATGCTATACTAACTACCTTTCTATATTAAAAACAGGGAAACTTAGTTTTACATATTGCAATATATGCTAAACTGACCAACTCACGCCAAAGTCTTCCCATTCTGGTCAGTCCTACCATGATCAAATCCTATGGTTTTTTTTTATCTGGGCTAAAGGCTTACCTGCACACAGCTTTTGAAGTCAAGTCTTTTCCAAGCACTAGTAGCCATAGGAGACCTGGGACTCACCTGACTATATATACAGTGTTCGAAGTGAAAATATAGTTTCGGTATCAAAATTTAGAAGTGCCATTGTAAATATATATACTAGAGGGGATAGAGCCTCAGATATCTTTACACAATTAGATGAAACAGCCAACATTAATAAGAATGGGGAAGAATTATGTCACAGCTTGCTCAGATTAGAAAAACTGCGACCTAATGAAACTGAAATATGGTGTGATAATTACACTTAAGAATTATACATAAAAGAGCAAAGCATCCCAAAAGGCCTCAAGAAAAAGAAGATACCCTCACATTACAATGATAATGAGTTATTCATGCTCAAATTGCAGCAAATTCTAGATAACTGTTCATATAGCTTGATGAAACTTTTCACTTTTCACCTTAGTAAGACGGAAGGAACTAAAACAACTAGACAAAGAAATCAAAGAGCTTGATGGCAAATTGGAACTGTACAAAGCACACAAGGAATACTAGACATTAGAGTCAATTATCTGTAAAATCTAAACTTCTTAGAGATAACTTTGGCATCAAAACAACCAAAGAAGCACACAAAAAAAACCAGTACCAAAAACAAACATCCAAGGACCAAACCCACTAGAGGTTCCAGAAGCAGCAAAACAAACACCTCACTATCTCAAATACAGTTTAACATTTCAGGAATACATGACAAAAATTCCTAAATGAACAATACATAAACTACAGAAAAGATCACAGACACCGCCCAATCATCCATTAGATATATCATTTAGTGACAGGATCAGAGATCTCGTTCTCAATTTATGTGTTAGAGGAAGACAGCCCATACAGCAATAAAGCAAGGGAATCATTTGGCCAAGGGTGGATAGGCCTAGACCTTACAACCCTAAATACTCTCACTGAAGCCATCCAAACCATGAATAGATCAACCACAGAGATACATGAGAATAGAGACTCTCATTTGTTTGGTGAGGTACAACAGGACAAGATAAAACACCAACATATCAAAACAACCAGACTATATTTAGCCCTGGACACAAGATGCGATTTTTCTTGCATACTTACATTAGGATCACAGCCAACACAACCTCCACACACACCCTTAACAAAGACAAAAAGAAAATTAGAAGACATAGAAGAGGTTGTAGGGTAGGCCAACAAAAACTAAACAGAAGCAACACCAAAAGAGCCACCTAAGCCCATAGGCATATTCAACCTTATCTCATTGTCCTTATTGGAGGCACACTCCTACTTAATAAGAGACTTAAGTTCGCACCTGATAACAAATTAAAAAATATCGAATAAAGTAGAGTGATCCAATAGGGAACACCTGCTCGCCTACAAGACAAGGAAAAAAACCCTAGCCATGTAACTAAGACATACTTCATCACTGATTATAACAATTCATCCCATAACGTTAAAAAGATAATCAACAAACATTGGAACATTCTTCTACAAGATGAAGAGATAAAAAAGGTTCTCCCACAGAAACCAGGTATCAGATTTGAGGAACAAATTGATTAGGGATCACTACAAATCAAGGGAAAGCAACAAATCACTACTCCAACCAATCTCAAAGAGAACTTGTTTATATTGTTGTGTACGCTGCATCAACTGTAACACTAATCATACCGACACAAAACCCATAATTGAAT
Organism: Mixophyes fleayi; assembly: GCF_038048845.1. NCBI lineage: Eukaryota > Metazoa > Chordata > Amphibia > Anura > Limnodynastidae > Mixophyes > Mixophyes fleayi. Next base: position 145,916,866 of record NC_134402.1, read on the forward strand.
TTACCTCACAGACAACAGGAGCCATATACAAAATTAAAGATTTATTAACCAGCAACACCCACAAAGTTATTTATTTGACTTAATTTCCCTGTCATCTACAATATGTTGATCGTACCATAAGACCCCTGAGGATAAGAGTAGGATAAAAGTGATCAACAAAATAGAAGGTAGATGAATCTATGAGCTAAAAACCCTAGCTTATAAAGGTCTAAATGATTGATTTTGACATATGACTATACCATTAACAGATACTACCTATCACACTTTTAACGCAGATCCAAGGTCCTTCATGCCTACTACCACATCACTCTTAATGTGCCCAAAATACATCCGTACTTGGAAGCGATAAAGAGTTGGGCCAGGCAAATACACTAGGATTTGTGTAGTTGATAGAACCATGTAATCTGTGTCACCATAATTAGTTTGTATAACTGGTTAATGTTCTACTTCCATTTTAGAGGAGGTATGAACCGCATAAACACCTCAAATATTAATCCAACTGTAACCACTTAGAAGTTCCAACCCTTTAGTTCTCAATATGACCCACGCAGTTGAGTCACAAATACCACACACATAAACAATTTAGTAGATATGGTTGAGGTAATCTGGAGATACAGTTCCACAACACCTGACAATTAGCAGATATAGAGTATTTTTATCACCATGTATTTTCTTCATAATTTCTTCATGTTTTAATTATTCATATGTATGTGTACCTGCAGCAATTCATGCTAATTGTTCACTATCTATGTATATGTAGTCTGCTTAATTTGTAAAGTGTAGGATTCTATTCAACTATCTGTACACATATCTTCTGTGCATACTGTTGTGCCACAAGATGTTTCTAACATTTCCTATCACCACATATTGCATCTAGAGACTTCTTTAGTAGTATTTCCCTTTCATTTATACTATCCTTCACTGTATATAGCATTCAAGGAATCTGGTATTGTGCTTGTACTAATCACCTTCCAGTGTTAATTCATATACACACCATGATTGACATTAGTAAATGCAATGGAATAATGACAATGTTAGTAATAGTGGAACATTCTCATGTCAGAAACAATCAAGGATGCTATTGCTGTACAGAATGGTCATGGTCACAAGAAGAAATGCCAGAGTACCCCCCAAAAAACCCTCCCACAGTGGCTATTTAAATTCTTACAGCAGAAGTAATAAAGTACAACCACACTCCGCTGAAGAAGTTACATACTCATATGACGAAACGCGTCAGGTTCATGCCCACTTACACCATCACGGAAGTTAAGCGTGGACACAGGTAGTCAAGTACTGCGCATCTGAAGCTGGAATGCAAACTAAGGATAGCGTGCACACACTGCCTCTCTGAACTGAGATGTGGAGGACTTTTGTTACACACTGTAGACTGATTAGTATAATTGAATACTAGGAAAGCTGTTAGTGTGTTTTTTTTACGTGATAAAGTGTTATTTTTATTGTACCTCAGATTTACTTTCATACCTGTACACACCATTCTGGAGAAGTGAATAGAAATCTGGACCTCAACAGAACAAGAACAAAGTTTTCAGGTACTACATCTATTTAGGAACTAAAAGAACAAGAAAGTCTTTTTTATCCCCCTTTTTCTACATAAGACGACAAAAGAACATAATTGATTCATCATATTGATATACTTGGATATATGGACACTTTATGCACTGTTTAGTTTGGTCAGCCACCATATGTTATTGTCAGGTGCCATCCGCACTTTCACTCAGCCGTTCGGGGACGGACGCCTGCTTCCTGCCCGGCATGCCTGTTGCCTAGCAATGGAACGTGAAATTCCGGCTTCCTTCTTGCCGTTCTGCAGTGGTCCTCTGTGGATGCTCACCAGTTGCTAGGCTACGGGACACGATTTCTCTTGTCTGTTTGCCAATTAGCTCCCCTATTTATAGCTGACTCTGCCAGTCCTTGGCTGCCAGAATATTGGGTCTTTTCTCCTGCTCCAGTGTTGTTCCTGTGATATATATATTTGACTTCTGGTTTGACACCTGCTGCCGTTCCTGACTACTCTTTTGGATTCTGATTTTGGCTATTCTGATTACACTGGTTTGACCCTCGCTACTCCTGACTATTCTGCTTGTATACGATTTGGCTCCATTTGATTCCCTGGCTCTGACTGTGCAATTCCTGACTAGCCTTCTGGATTCTGATTCTGCTCCTGTTCACCCTCCAGTTACTGACCCAGCTTGTCTGACCATTATCTTCACCTGCTGCTTCACTGGTGACTGGCATTGAGTGTCGGGGCATGTACATCCCACACAGCAAAGCCTACACATCCTTAAGGGGTTCCCTGGTAAATACCAGTGGGGGTTCACTCCTCTTTGCTAAATAGCGCCAACTACTGGTAAGCAGCTGCTATCAACATCATTGAATTCCTGGAAATTTAGAAGCTGCAGTATGGAAAATGTAATGGGAATATAAGCGAATGGAGATATAAATATATATATATATATATATATATATATATATATATATATATATATTTAATGGTGGCAGAGTATAGGAGATTGTACTGTACATTTTGATTACTTGGACTATTAAAGCATTTAGCATTCTGTAGGAAAATAGCGAGAATGAAAAACAATAGTTTACATCTTGTATCAGCTCAACATAACCCGATGTTTGGATGTTTAGTTTTCTCTTAGGTCATGTCATGTTGACAGTGTGTTTCCAAAAGTGACCATTTAAAATTGTGATTCATTTGCAATTACTGAAGTGACTGCATATCTTTAGTATGAATAAATTCCTCCACTGAATCCAAGAAGTGTCTGTCTGTTTCCTGCATTATAATAATTATAATAGCATCTACCATTTAAATTAGAATGTGATTGAGTGCTTTGTAGTGATTTGTGCTTATGCACAGTACAATGTGTTCCAGAGGAGTTCCAAGTGCCTGGCATCAGAGAATGGAGCTTCTAGTTTCAAGAAAAGTGCACTATGTCGTTAAATAGATGGATTTTTAAAAAATGAAGAATAATCTCCCTCATGCCCCTCTCTATGCTTAATAATGTGATACCAACCTCAACACTTTTCTTTGCTTAATGTTCCTATACTACATTATCTTTTTATGCAGGCTATGAGCAAACTTAGGTGATTTTGTCTATTACATCTTTGCCTGCTCCCTGATGGAAGTTAATGCAATTAGAAAGAGAAAGCAAATAATGAACTGTTCTAAATGGCAAGCTCTGCAAACAGCCTTACTTGTGTTACAACATGTTGGCAAACTAGCATCTTTACATTTCAGGGCAGTAGTCGAAATAGACATTTAGAAGTGGCAATATGAAAAATGTAATCGGAATGTAAGTGAACGGAATTTGATAGCTTTACAATGAAGGCGAAGTGATAGGAGAAGTGGCGGTATAGCATGCCACTGTATTCCTACCCACTTCAACTGCTGCTTCAGGGTATATAAATAGTATCATTTAGCCTGTGAGGAGGTGATCTTAGACATAAATTTATTGATTGTGATGCATTACAAAGGCATACAAGATGTTGGGATGTTAGTTTCCATGCTTAATTGTTATGACCATGCTCAAATGTGTTGTTAAAATATTTATAAATAGTATTTGGTCCCTGGTTTTTAAATGCTTCATTTTTTTTTGTAGCCCCTCCTGTTGGTTTGTTTAATTCTCACATGTGTCTTATTCGCAGCACCAATGAATTGCAAGGAGTGTGTGTTCTATTACAATTAGTGTTCTTCTGTATTAGCTATGACTAAGTTTATTGTGTTGTTTGAAAAGCATTTTTCAGTAATATACATTTTTTTTAAATATGGTATAATAAATATGTTTTTAAAGCTAATTTACTGGTGGTTCCGGAACCTCATTAGCACTGGGTGAAGTCCTATAAGAATATTTTTATACTGTCTATGCAGGACTTATAGACTGTTTTGGTATATACATGCTCGTTTTTCTGTAATTTATGCAGCTCATCTGGTACTGTGTCTGCATGGCTGTCCATGATTTGATAGATGGTGATGTCTACCACTATTTATTTACAAACTAGATAGGTTTACATCAGTTACAACTGGGCTGGGGGGCAGGTGGGCATCTGCACTCCTGGGCTGGTCCCATAGTGGGCTACCTTGGGCTGGGTCACTGGGCCACCTGCATTTTTTTTCATTTAAAATGTTCCTAATAGGCTGCTGAGTTGAGTTTTGCCCCCTGGGCTAAAATCTGCCAGCCCTCCCCGGTTTACAATAATATAAGTAATTACTCACAAGTGCATTTCTTGTCGCACCTTTGGCCTGAATTAAACTATGCCTCCCTGCTCTTGCTGTTCCTCATCTGGGGCCTGATTCTTTAAGGAACTTAAATTAAGAAGTTTCTTATTTAAGTCTCCTGGACAAAGCCATGTTACAATGCAAGGGGTGAAAATCAGTTTTCTGTTTTGCACATACGTTAAATACTGACTGTTTTTTCATGTAACACACAAATACTTGATAGCTTATTTGTACACTGATAGTTAAAGTTGATATTTGTGTGCAACATGATAAAACAGTCAGTATTTAACTTATGTGCAAAACAGAAAACTAATTTTCACCCCTTGCATTGTAACATGGTTTTGTCCAGGAGACTTAAATAAGAAACTTCTTAATTTAAGTTCCTTAATGAATCAGGCCTCTTTTCTTTGCCTGCTGATTTTCTACAGTCACTGCTGATCTGGTTTCTGATCCCGGTTAATTTGCCTCCTCCTGTGTTGTCTAACCTTTTTACACCGAAATTATTAGCACCAATAACTTCAGAAATCTGTTAAGGTGTCTGTCTAAAAAAAAATGCGCAAGCAGTCTGGGTGAATGGTGTTTATGAAAGATTTGAGGGTCCCACATCACATCGTCACAGAAAGTAATCCAAAAAACAGGCTCTATTTTTAACAACCTTACGATTGGTAAATATATTACAGATTTTACTAATCACAGATCCTTAAGCAAAGATGAGCAAAACCAACAACAACAATATACTGAGTGATAATTCAGAGCACTTCAGTGGATTAACTGAATTCCCAACTCTATACCGAGACTGGTAATTAAGCTGTGTAGTCTCACTCCTTTTTAGTGTTAGTTGTTAGATGACACATTTCTTTATAATAGTCAATATAATTTCCCCCTTGGTAATTAAACAGCGTTCCCAACACTGTCAGTGTAGGTTTTCTCAGCCCTGCATGGTGCAGTCAGACAAAGGTTAATCTTTGGTTTACACAGCAGTCCCTGACAAGTCAGTTTCATAACAAATGGGAAAGGTGCTGCAGCTTGCTGATTTGCTAACACCAGACACACACAATGTCATCCAAGACAGCGACGCAGCTTGTCACCCACTACCTACATTAATAACTGCTACTCACCACATCGACCTTCTAAGTGCAGTTGCTATGGCAATGTAGTTGTGTGTGGCCAAGCCATAACTATATAACAATATAGGATTAGACGTTCTTTAATGATTATAAGTACTTGCACTGATGTTGTGCACTGTGCACCCAACAAAGTACTTGGAATGGCGCAAAACCTGTTTGGTGTTAAGATCTGCTGGACAGTCAACTGGTGAAAACATCTTTTTGTATTGTAACTGGTAATGTACCGTGTAATGTACACACCAATGTGATGTTAATAGTTTTAAAGAATGTAATACTGATCTGGGATTTTACGATTGCTTATGTGGGTTCCTACTTTCAGCCCTTGGATTTGCAGTTTTGTCCTCAAAATTGGGGATAAGAAGAGGCCAGGGGCTGGCTGGCAAATTTTAGGCTGAGGGATGATACTCAGCATTATTATTAGGAACTTTTTAAATAAAAAAAAATGCAAGTACTCCGGTGACCCAGCCCAAGGTGCACTCTATGGGACCGGCGCCTGTGTGAGGGAAAGGGGGGTTCAGATGCCTCCTGTCCCCCAGTCGAGTCTGTCCCTGCTAGAGGCTATGTGGATAATGCAGAGTTTAAACTAGAAGGGAACCCCCACTGCTTACTGGAATAGGATTTGTTTGTGGGGTAACCACCTATTTCCTTAGTGTCTTTAGCAACATGATGAACATAAAGGAAGAGCCTGGCTCATGGGCTGCACAAAATAATTGGTATATAAAGATATGTGAAAAAACTGAAATGCTAAAACAATTCAGTGAACATAAATATATTACATAACAGAGAAGATGTGAGAACAAATTTGGGTATGGGATCAAAATCAATTAAATGACTCATGAATAGCAACAGCACCCCGCATTTGTACAATTTGTACGATTATGAAATAAATACAGAGATTACAACAAACAGGCATGTTCCTCCTGGATTATAATGGCTGTAACTATTTCCCTTTCCTAAAACCTTGCTGGTAAATCTGCTGTTACTGCTTGTATGAGCTCATTAGACCAGTAAATAACCGCGTATCCGCACAAGTGCTCTATGCAGTGAATGTGCACTGCAGAATGTACTGATTAAATCATAAAAAGAAAACCCTTTAAATCCTCTAAGTGCCAGCTCTTATCTGCAAAAACAAGAGCAGATGTTGAGGACGAAGAGGTGGGCTCAGATAGGACAATACCAGCCCTTTTCTGCATTGAAGAAACAAATGAACTGGTGCACCGATTAATAGATATGATATAAAACTGAAATAGTACATTTTTGGATATCCTGAATGTTCCACAAATCTTTCTAAGACATGTTTATTTTTCAGTCCCACTCATAAGAAAATGCACAGATTATCTAAAATATTTTGTTGGTTTTATTGCCTGTGCTGCTCTTTTAATATGTGATCTTTTCTCCTTGTATGGTTGAAATGCATTTGTGTTGTCCTTGATTCACTTTTCCAGCCGTCCAAGTTTTCCCGGAACATATTACGAGTCATCCTCAGCCTTAAGCAAATTATCTGTTTTATGAAAGAACTTCATGACACTTAGCAAAAACACAAAAGCATTGATTTCAAGTTGAAAAATAAATCCCTTTTAGACAAATACACTAAACATAAATATTTCCGTATATAAATATTTATTGCTGCTGGTGGATTGTGTACATGATATTAACTGTGTGGATATTGCAAGATACAAGTAGGAGGTAGCAATATTAATTATTTAGAAATCCCAGAGTGATTAACACATTTCCATTAAGCTATTCCAGGGTTATTGACGGAAGGCTCGTTAAATATTAAGCATTGTCTCCATGGCATATATGGCGTATGTATCCCATCTTTTTGTGCTTAACTCTGCAGATTATAGACATTTTAGAAAGTTGCCCAGGTACAGTAAATAGAATGTATACAAAAGCTAGATTCCACAGTACTACAAATGGAGAGCTTGTGTTCTAATGCTTTGCTTGATTACATATCCCATAATTCCTAGCTAGTCAGCCAGCCAGATTTCCCCCTAATGTTCTAATTGATCAATATTCTTAAGAAAGCTCCTACCCAGCACTGCAATGATACACTGTGTTTAATAATGTATCTCTAGTTAGATGCATGACTGGGTACGTTGACTTGACACTTTCATTTTCCTGACTGTGCTGTTAAAACTGTGCAGAGCAGCAGAAAAAAGTGGGCCGGGAATACTCAGAAGTGACACAACCAAATTGTGTCTCTGTGCTCTGCACTTTGAATGTCTATATTTAACGTGTCAAAATGAAAAACACATGTGCAAAGTCGTTTGGCTTTCTTTTCTTCTTCTTTTTTTATATTTTAGCTGAAGAATTTTAAGTGTTTGTGTTTTATCTGGTACCTTCTAAATGTTTTTGTGATACATATTTTTATTTTTATGCAATGAGAAGTAGTTGTCAACTGGCGAGAAAAAAAAGAGAACTTTCAGGGCCCTTCACGAATATTTGTAAGGACAGGTTATGATTTTAGAGCTCATTTGTTGGTGGGGCTGTAATTGGCGTGAGACAACAGCACAGCATTCTTTATTGTAGCACAGCCAGTCGTGTTACATTGTCTTGGTTCTGTACAGCAAAGATTAGATTTGAAAACTGATGCAAATGCTAGATTGTTTTTCTGGAATATCATTCATATACATAGGGGACAGTAAAATGTATAGCATTATATCAAATCATCATATTATGTCACAGTGTGACAGCTCAGCCATGAAATAGTGTCAGTATACTGTAGGTATAGTATATCCTGGAAAATCACAGTAGTGAAATAAAATGTAATGGGATTTGTCTTAATAAACTGTGGCCAGATCATAGCTGGCCAATACCACGGTGCTATGAATAAGATATTTTTTTCTCTGGATGCCTCTGCTGACCCTATGTCGGTGCATTTGTTCAACAACCTGTCTACATTATGTGCGGTTTGTTGCAAACTGAAGCAGCTGCACTGGATCGCACATCACAACTGTAGTGGTTGGATATAATCATTCAGCCACAAATCTGACAGCTGCCACAAATTGATAGCTTTACTATTCCTTTCTTACGTATTTATTATATCAGACTTTAATTTAGTTGGTGTTAGCGATGGATTCATAGGGGTAAATGTATGATCCTCTGAATTCTGCATGTCGCTGGAAATCCGTGACTTTGCAGTGAAAATGTAAAAGCTGTGATGGCTTATAAAAGCAAATGGAGTATCATACATTTACCCCAGAGTGTTAAATATACTTTCTACCTCATTACTTAAAGTCTAAATTGGGTTGTGATCTGGTAACAGAGAGGGTCAGTGGACTCACACACTCTGATGTTCAGCATCATTCCAGGACTACTGCCTTATGACTAAGTTTTAGAAACAAACTAGTGCCCTTAGTTGGCAATTACGTGGCTATATTGGTTATAAGGACTCACCATATTCCATAAGCATTTCCCACATGATTATTTCACCATCATCAGTAGCCTGCATATTTGATGCCTTATAAAATTGACTTACATTACCTGACTGGCATACTCCACACCACAGGGGGAAATTTACTAAACTAATGTTTATCTGGCAGTTCTGAAGGCGCTATGACAAAAAAAATATATACACTAAAAACAAAAATGTCATGCACACACCAAAAGTGCAGACAGTACCAGCGCTCACTCCAGAAGAAAATAGCTCTGTCCTGTAAACACTAGGGGCTAGATTTACTAAAGTGCGGGTTTGAAAACATGGAGATGTTGCCTATAGCAACCAATCACAGTCTAACTGTCATTTATTGAGTACATTCTACATAATGACAGCTAGAATCTGATTGGTTGCTATAGGCAACATCTCCACTTTTTCAAACCCACAGTTTAGTAAATACACCCCTAGGGCTCTACTGAAACAACATTGTGATGGTGGGTGTGGGGTAATAAAGTATAAATAGTTAAATTTGTATTTTTTGCTGATGCACTACTGGTCCCAGTGGTCCCTGTATGCCAGTAGGGACATATTTTTTGCAGACCCAAATCCCCTAAGAAATTCAGCCCTGTGGTTACAGGCTAGGGCTGGATAACATTATAAGAGGGGGACCCATGCTGCAAGTTTCCCTGTTATAGTGTTACCAGGCCAGTCTATAATAGCCTAGTGCTCCTAGTGGCTTTCTGGGGGGAACTGTATGAAGTTTATTCCCCCAATTTTGCAGTTACCATCCAATTATGAGCAGTGGTGCTGGCACCTGTTTTAAACACTACAAAGGTCGGTGCTGCTGCTGAGGAATATCATTCTCTTTTTGGGGATACGCAGTGCAAATGTGCGCAATTTACTCTACACAAACTAGCATAAGCTCAACTCACCCCCAGGCACTCTGTTTTTATATAAAGTAAAATGTGCTGTGCTTCTCCAGTTGGACTTTTTAATTATGTGCTAACCAGTTTCCAAGAAATCTGTTTTGCGATCTAGTGAAAAAGGAAACACTTTCCAAACAGTTTACTTTCAATAAATACTTCCTATTGTGTTAAGACTTACTACAAGATTTCCTGTGTTCTAACTTCCTGAAATAGGAAAATATAGTATGACTTCAATATTCTGTGTCTACAGTACACAATGTATGTTTGTGACTTCAAAAGGAACACACAAAATTATTACTTAATAGGTTTTGTAAAATTCTAGAAAGCAGAATCCATGATACAATTTCCAACTTTGACAAACTATTGCGACTCATTAACTTTTGCATATGGTATGTGTTATTATAATTGTATCTTTATTTTGCGTATACTATTGTTTTAAAATAGTATAAAGGAGTAGTTGTCTCAGTAGCAGTAGCTGATTAGTTCTTGCGAAGAAATAAAAAGAATTAGGCAAAGCAAAATATTACACAAAACTAAGGGTAATGATTTCTGTAAAAAAAATTATACCATAAAATTCAATATATAGTCAGTGCTGGTTGGAGGGAAATAGATCTATCTATCAAATGTGATTTTAATGTTGGGGCTGGAGGGAGTCCTAATTGGCTTGCTTAAAAAAATAACAGAAAATGTATGCTGATGTACAATTAAAATACCTGAGTAGACTCATATATTTTGAAAACAGTATAGCATGCATACATACAATCAATATAAATACCATAAAAATTATCTAAAACTATTTAAAAATGCATGTATATAATATATATTTCCCACTAAATGAAGTTCACCAGTCCAATGAAACACATTAATCAGGAAGATATTCCATCTACAATATCATCATCATCATCATCATTTATTTATATAGCGTCAACATTTTCCGTAGTGCTTTACAATTGGGGACAAACACAGTAAACTAATAAACAAACTGGGTAAAACAGACAAAGAGGTGAGAAGGCCCTACTCACAAGCTTACAATCTATGGGACAATGGGAGTTTGATACATGAGGTTAAGTCTACATTTTGCATTTCGGTCCAGCCAGACTGCAAAGGTAAAAGTGACTCATAAGCTAAATGATCCTGTCACACAACAATGTTGGTCAAGCGGTAGTTGTCTTGTGTGAAATTGTGTTACGGATGGTAATAGGGTAATGTAGTGAGGTTGAGGAATATTATAAGCTTGTCTGAAGAGGTGAGTTTTCAGAGAACGCTTGAAAGTTTGTAGACCAGGATAGAGTCTTATTATATGAGGGAGAGAATTCCATAGAGTGGGTGCAGCCCGAAAAAGTCCTGTAACCGGGAATGGGAGGATGTAATGTTGGTGGATGAGAGACGCAGATTTTGTGCAGAACGGAGTTGCCGAGTTGGAGATATTTTGAGACAAGAGAGGAGATGTATGTTGGTGCAGCTTTGTTGATGGTCTTGTATATCTCCTTCAGAATTTACAAGACCCAACAACAAGTAAATTCCAATAATAACTGCATATCCTGCTAGACATGGCAGTGTCTGATAGAGTGATGTCAAAGGAAGAAAGACAATTTCTATTTATTTTGCATCCTTTTATTTCAATCTGTTATCATTTACTCAAACTCCACAAGTCACTTATTTCACCTGTTAGGTAAATCACAGGAGTAACGAGATTGTGTTGCAGTGACAAACAATATGGCAGTGGTTCCCAGTCTTTTTTACACTGTGAACCCACTACAGATTTTTTTTCCCCTTCGGAACCCCCAAATATTTTGCAGCTCTTCACTGGATTTACAAGACAGTAAATACTTAACCTCAAGGGTATTAACAAGACAGTTTTCAATGAAAATAATTAATTCCTTTGATTACTTTATTAGAAGCTAATGTTAACTTTATATTTTTAACTGCATGGCCACAAAAAGAGAGGAGCCAGCATAGAGGAGGCACTAACCTGCATTGTAAACTGGGTCTCGACATGGAGCTGGGCACTTCAATATTCTGCAGTTTCAGCTGGCGTTCCATGCTGTCTACAACCAGACCCTTCAGGATTCAAACTACCATTGGTTGCTCCTATAAACATATATGTCAGAATGCCTCCAAGAGACAGAGAGTGGTGTACAGCATAGAGCAAGGGTTGAAAATCCCACAAAAAGGATTGCAGGGTGGTTCAAAAGCTGGGAGAAAAAACACTGAGGGTAAAATTCCAAAACAGGAGGGCTGGCATTTATTCTTCTAAACTTGAAATTGTACTTCAGACATTATATTGAATTAGTGAAATAACAAAGAACCACCAGCACACAATATATTACAGTAAAACTGTAAAAACAAAGGTCCATGCTGGAGACGAAACAGTTTGACAGTAAAAAAGTTCATTTTATGACCCTGACGCTAGTGGCATTTTGGGGCTTCTTAGATGTGCAGAGGGATTTGAAGTCTCGAATAACATTAATAGTATGAGTGGTACGGTATTTAGTTTTCAAATAAGCGTATGCTGAAAAAACTTTCGCACATAAATAGGTTGTTGGTAATGGTAGCATATGCATAATAGCTTTTCTAGAAAGCAGAGGATATTCATTTTTAGTTTGTACCCAAAAGTTGAGCAATGGCTGACTCTTGAGAGATGTTTTAAGATTAAAATCAGCTGCAATTTCAAATGGTGTTTCTTGCTCCCTTGCAGTCAATTTGTCATGGAGGAGCTATTCAAATCCAATTATTATCTTCTGATATGGCTGGAAAATATCCCCTGAATGATATACAAGCTTTTGGAAATGATCAGTAGTGTTACATTTTACATCTTGTTTGTGTTGTAGATCGTTTTCTGTTACAGAATTGTGAAGGTTACTGAAGTATTCAATCTAATTTTTTTTTTAAACGTTACTCCCAAAATCGCAATGTTTTTATTTAACACAAGCGTATGCACCAACAGAGTAACATGCTGGCTGCCCAATTCTATCACTAATTCAAGTAAATAATCTTGAACTGGAGGGTCGTGATTTTATAAAATTAACAATTTTGACTGCTTTGTCCAGCACTCCTTTTAACTCCTCAGGTATGCATTTTGCTACAAGAGCTTGTCTGTGAAAACTGAAGTGAGTCCAAGATATGTTCACTGCCAATTTCTGGATATGAGCAACGAGCCCAGCATATGCTTCTGTCATTGATTTGGCAGCATCCGTGCAAATACCAACACAGTAAATCCAATCCAGGTGTTTTTCATCGAAATACATTGTAATCAGGCTAAAATGTCTTCACCTGTTGTACGTCCAATCAAAGGTCGACAGAATATTATATCTTCTTCTATAAACCTTCATATATACATCGTACAAATATCACCACTCATCTACCAGGAATGCGTAATATGTACTCTTTTAATTCTTTGTAAGACTGTGCCTTAAACATTATCAGACATGTCATGAATTTGTCGTGATACTGTATTATTAGAAAAAAAAACCATATTAACTTTTACGTCTTCTTTTGCCCAAAACATGCAACAGACAATATCTTTTGCACATGGAGTATTTCGCATTGTCTACAATTGTGTGGGCTACAGAAGATTTTGACACATGGTAACTCACTCGATATGAAGCCTTAAGTGCATTTACATTGTCAAGGCTGGCAACCAGGGCCGGATTAACCCTAGGGCTAACTGGGCTACAGCCCAGGGGCCTTGGGCATCCAGGGGGCCCTTGAAAGTGCTCAGCAGCAGTATTGATCAGTCGGGGGCGGGGGCGCCCCCGGAGCGATCAGTGCTGCTGCTGAGCACTTTCACTGCAGTCCTTCCCCGGCGCGCTGTAGTCTTCTTACTGAGGAGATCTTGTGAGTCTCACTCTCGCGAGATCTCTTCAGTAAAGAGCGTACAGCACGCCGGGTAAGGAGGAGAAGGAGGTAAGTGCTGGGGGGGGGGGGGGGCGCCTCGGATCACGGGGGGGCCCTCACAGGGGAATGGAGGCCACCTTAGCCCAGGGGCCTCCATTCCCTTAATCTGGCCCTGCTGGCAACTGCCACAATTAATGCAAACATTACTTTTTAGGTCATCCAATTTATGTTCAAAAAATTAAACAGGCTTGTCTTTGTGTGGCGGTGAAGTAGTAATGGATTTAGACTACTGTTCGCAAGCACTTCAGCACAAACAACATGCTATGGTTTTGGTTACTCTTGATGAACATTATATGTAAAACCAATTTTAATGTAATCATTGTCATATTTTATTTTCTTGCATTTTCAGAGATTATCTGTTTGTTGGTTATAGAGATGTTTTGGGGGAGGGTGGTGGTGGTAATTTAATACTAATCCTATATTTTTACTTCCCTTGTTTAACCAATGATCCATTGTCTATTCTACCCAGAAAGAGGTGATTATCTCTCTTTGTTTTTATATTAATATATATATCATCAGATAGTGTAGAACTACAAGTACCTTGCTAGCTACAGAAAATCTGTGGCAACCTGCAGCTCTACAGATGATGAAAGGCCATTTTAATCATTCTAACTCCTCCGAACTTGATAGATCACCTGACAGGAGACACATCTCAAGTAGATCCATCCGCTTGACAATAAGGACAGTAGTGCCGCCATTACTGATATTTTAAGAATCCCCAGGGAACACTAAGTACCCCTAGGGGTACCCAAACCCCTGGCTGAGAATGACTGCAATATGTAGTTTTTTTAAGTCAATAGCAGACAGGAAAAGCACAAGTACTGAAGGAATGCTGAGATGTGTAGTTACCACAATGAAATACAAGAATCATTTAAAATCATAACAAGTCATTGTGTAACACTGAAATAAACAATATAACAAAACAAAGAGTTATCCTGGAACAATGTATATATTCTTTAGGCAAGGAAAGATAATGTAGATTGACTCTTGAAGCAATGCTAGGACAAGTTAACACAGTCTTAGACAAAGCATGATAATACAGTATCAGTTGTTTTTTTTTTATATTTATTATAATGGTTAAGAGATGCTCTATGCGTAGACTGTATCATTGTACGTGGGATAATTTTACTATATTAGATATATCAGAGTTATTGGTTTTTAGCTATTTATTCTATTATAAACCTTAGATTAACAAATGTAGCCTCCTAGTGGTAATAACAATTAACAAGTTTCTAGGCTTTTAATACTTATTATGAGAAACATACAATATTTAGATATAGTGGGGCTTGTTTAGAGGTAGACCAACATCTTTTTCATGCAAGATACGCATTTTTGTACTACGTATGTGTACCAAAACATATACGTATACATCTGTATCCAGATTTTGTGTATCTTACACTATTCCTTACTCTTTGAGAAGAGAAACAGGTAATAGAATGGGCGGGCAACTGTAGGCCAAGTACAGTAAGATGTGTTCCTGTAATTGCGCCTCCAGTATATCTCGATGCATCCCAAAACAAGCCTTTTAAAATGCGTGTCTCTTGCTGATACTAGAGGACTGATGCAATGATGATGATGATGATGATGATAACCATCAGGATCACTAGCTATCTGCTTCTGATTGAATGTTTGAAGATCCACCTCTCCAACTGATACTACTTTATGCATTAGTCATGGCTTTATCAAGTTGTGCCCATATATTTGCATTTTTAATTTTACATTTCTATTTTTATCAATTTGCATTAGTACATTCCTATTGCATTTTTAACCATTAAATGGCAGGTGTGGGGGTGTTTGTTTTTAATAACATGTTATATTGATAATACAACATTGGCAATTGTGCCATTCGGAACAAACTCTGAAAAAGACGTATTTCTGTCTTGTTTATATCACCTCTGAAGAACTGCCCACTGAAGGGGTGGAGAAACGTGTCTGCTGATGCCGGCATGCAGGGTCACACTTTTCTTCAATACTGTTATGACTGCCTTTGTTTTGTATCTGGCAGCAGTACCTATAATCCATCAGAGGTGCTGCTTTCCTGCTCCTGAACTCTGCAACATGCCTGAAGGAGTCAATCTCCTTGTCTGATGCTAATTAGAACTGCACCTGTCGCACTGTTTCAAATACCTGCCTCAAGCTGTGCTTTGTGCAGTTCATCCCGTTTGTTCCTGGCTGCTGCTAACCTGCTTCTGTGCTGTATGGTATATACCATCTGGATTGAACTTCTGTGTATGACACCTGCCTGTACCTTGGACCATGCTGTTTTGCCTGTTGCCCTGACCTTTTGGCCTGACTTCTGGACCTCGCCTATTCGCTTGATCTCTGCCTGGCTATTTGGATTTGTGTGTCTGATCTCTGCTTGATCCCTGGACTCTGCTTTCCTGGACAGCCTTGTACCTTCTGGACTGGGATAATACTTATAATACCTGTTCCTGCCATTTTTACTATACAGTCTCCTTAGGAACCTGTTCTAATCAGTGGGGCAGCACGGTGGCTAAGTGGTTAGCACTTCTGCCTCACAGCGCTGAGGTCATGAGTTCAATTCCCAACCATGACCTTATCTGTGTGGAGTTTGTATGTTCTCCCTGTGTTTGCGTGGGTTTCCTCCGGGTGCTCCGGTTTCCTCCCACACTCCAAAAAAACATACTAGTAGGTTAATTGGCTTCTATCAAAATTGACCCTAGTCTCTCTCTCTCTCTCTGTCTGTCTGAGTGTGTATGTTAGGGAATTTAGATTGTAAGCTCCAATGGGGCAGGGACTGATGTGAATGAGTTCTCTGTACAGCGCTGCGGAATCAGTGGCGCTATATAAATAAATGGTGATGATGATGATGAGTGGATTTGAGTTATCTTTGTGTATTTACCTGAATAAAGACACATTGCTTTACACTTCCGTTGCTCTTCGTGAATGCACAGGGATTCATAACATGATGAACTGCTATACAATCTGGGCCTGCTGATTGCACGCCCTCTGCCTTAGTCCTGGAATTCCTAGTGCTTTTGCATTGAACTCTGTGTTTGGCTATTAGACATGTCAGTAAATCCACAATTACAAATGCTGCAAATGGACATTGTTCAGCTCCGTTACCAAATCATACAGGTTTCCACTTTACTCCAAGAACTGCTTACAACCCTTCTTGCTGCTGTGTTAAGTAGTTTCAACACTAATTCTGATTTTAAAGCAACAAACTCCTCTAATGGAAGCATGCAGACTGCAGAGAATCCTCCCAGAACTTTTTCTGACATTGGTGCTGCATCTATGGTAATGCCAGTGTTCCCTACCATTAGGGATTCTAAACGACCAAGCTACCTGTGTCCCCCTCTCACTGAGGAGGAACGATGGCGCAGATGGATTGGTAAACTATGCCTCTACTGCGCCAGTGGCGAACATTTCATACAAGGCTGTCCGCTCCTCAGACCACAACATCCTATGGAGCAGCCTTCAGTGTGCATCTCTCCAGACCCTGGATTGTTCTGCACGTCACCTACTGTTGCTTTACTTCAACCTAACCCGTTCCCTGGGATGGGGCCTAATCTGCCAGTTCCAGTTGTTGCCTGTCCTGCGGTGCCAGTTCCAGTTGCCGCCTGTCCTGCGTTGCCAGTTCCAGTTGCCACCTGTCCTGCGGTTCCAGTTCCAGTTGCCGCCTGTCCTGTGCTGCCAGTTCCAGTTGCCGCCTGTCCTGCAGTGCCAGTTCCAGTTGCCGCCTGTCCTGCAGTGCCAGTTCCAGCTACCGCCAGCACTGAGTCTCCTGCCGCTGTGTCCGGTCCTGAGTCTCCTGCCGCTGTGTCCGGTCCTGAGTCTCCTGCCGCTGTGTCCGGTCCTGAGTCCGCTGCCTCTACTCCTGAGTCTTCAGCCGCTGCCTCTACTCCCGAGTCTTCAGCCGATGCCTCTACTTCCGAGTCTTCAGCCGCTGCCTCTACTCCCGAGTCTTCAGCTCCAGAGAGGGCGATGCCCTTACAGTCTGCTCCAGAGGGAGCGCTGCCCTTACATTCTGCTCCAGAGGGGGTGCTGCCCTTACAGTCTGCTCCAGAGAGGGCGCTGCCCTTACAGTCTGCTCCAGAGAGGGCCCTATCCCTCCAGTCCCCTCCCGAGTTGCCTGTCCATGCGGTTCAGCCCGAATTGCCTGTCCAAGCAATTCAGCCCGAGATGCCACTTGGTGCTGTCTGCTCTGAGGCATCTCACAGTGCTGTCTGCTCTGAGGCATCTCACAGTGCTGTCTGCTCTGAGGCATCTCACAGTGCTGTCTGCTCTGAGGCATCTCACAGTGCTGTCTGCTCTGAGGCATCTCACAGTGCTGTCTGCTCTGAGGCATCTCACAGTGCTGTCTGCTCTGAGGCATCTCACAGTGCTGTCTGCTCTGAGGCATCTCACAGTGCTGTCTGCTCTGAGGCAACTCACAGTGCTATCCAGTCGGAGTGCTGTGCCCAGTCCGGGCTTCCCGTCAGGTGTGCCCAACTTGCAGTCCCAGCCAGGGACTCCTGCTCTGCCATCCCAGACGGGGACTCCTGCTCTGCC
Organism: Mixophyes fleayi; assembly: GCF_038048845.1. Lineage (NCBI taxonomy): Eukaryota > Metazoa > Chordata > Amphibia > Anura > Limnodynastidae > Mixophyes > Mixophyes fleayi. The sequence goes on from NC_134402.1 coordinate 145,934,956, forward strand.
GTCCCAGACAGGGACTCCTGCTCTGCTGTCCCAGCCGAGGACTCTCCAGAGACTGCTGCACAAGCTGGGTACTCTCCAGAGTCTGCTATTGAGCCTGAACGCACAAAAACCTCTTCCGAGTCATCAGATCCTCCTCCAGTCTTCTTTGATGGAGACATCAAACAGTTTGTTAAGGTGCTCGAACTTTCCATTAAACAGTTTCAAGAATGTCCGGATTATTTTGTGGACCAATTTAACCAAATGGGTTCAATTATTATGTGTTTTAGAGGGGAGCCACAAACCTGGGCCTTCTCATTAATAAATTCTGATGACCTCATTATTCATAATACCATGGACTTTGTTAATGCTGTTTGTCAGAAATACACTCCATCCACAGTCAAGTCATCTGATCACGATTTTTCTGTGCCCGTTCCAGCCTGTGCGTCAGTTCCTGTACTTGTCCATAAGACCTCTATGAATGTGTCTTCCATCAGACAGTCTAGGTCACCTAGAGAGAAGGTTAACAAAAATAGAAAAACCCTTGCTTTGCCACTTCAGTCACAACAAACACCAACCTTGGTGACTGGCTTTTTGGGCATATCATCATCTGGTGATAAAATAAAAGGTCCTTTCCCGACTCTAAGCTGGGACTCAGACTCTGAAAGTGAATTTGTGGAGGCTACGAGAGAGTTAGTGGACGAACTTGCCAATTTTTCTGCTTCTGAAGAATTGGGTCTTCTCTGTACTCCATTAGAGAAGAGCCCAATTGTGTCTTCAGGGAGATCTTATAAAAAGAAAAAGAAGAGGAGAAAAACCTGAAGGGAGCATGTATGGAGCGTCTGGAATCCGTTCCTTAAAGGGGGGGATATGTTATGACTGCATTTGTTTTGTATCTGGCAGCAGTACCTATAGTCCATCAGAGGTGTTGCTGTCCTGCTCCTGAACTCTGCAACATGCCTGAAAGAGTTAATCTCCTTGTCTGATGCTAATTAGAACTGCACCTGTCACACTGCTTCAAATACCTGCCTCAAGCTGTGCTCTGTGCAGTTCATCCCGTTTGTTCCTGGCTGCTGCTAACCTGCTCCTGTTTGGTATATACCTTCTAGATTGAACTTCTGTGTATGACCCCTGCCTGTACCTTGGACCACGCTGTTTTGCCTGTTGCCCTGACCTTTTGGCCTGACTTCTGGACCTCGCCTATTTGCTTGATCTCTGCCTGGCTTTTTGGATTTGTGTGTCTGATCTCTGCTTGATCCCTGGACTCTGCTTTCCTGGACAGCCTTGTACCTGTTCCTGGCATTTTTACTATACAGTCTCCTTAGGAACCTGTTTTAATCAGTGGATCTGAGTTGTCTTTGTGTATTTACCTGAATAAAGACACATTGCTTTACACTACCGTTGCTCTTCGTGAATGCACTGGGATTCATAACAAATACACAGTTTTTTTTGCCTGCAGATCATTTGGAGTTCCTGATTTCCTTTTTCCACCATTTTCCAAATAGCTCATTTAAAATTTGTACACTAATACCACAATCTGTATGTGTACCCTAGAAACTACAACTGTAAGGTACAGCAAGGACTCTTTTGTTGAGGAGCAGATGTATGGTACGTTAAAACTGTGCTTAATATCTGTGTCTACAGTTTAATAGCGCTGGAACCATTCCCTATAGAGTGTATAACATTGCATGCTAACTTGTACTAAACTGTACCTTGGGGCTAATTATTGGATAAAATACTCATTACATTTTCTTGAGAACTGTGGATATTGTGTCATAACAGCTGAGTATAAGTAAACATTTCATTTGAACTTCTGTTTGCTTCATGTTAAGGCGCATATCTTTCACACTGCGTGGATTAATGTTTTTATACTTTCTCTTTTACTATTATTATTTAATAAATGTGTTACTAATATAATTATCAGCGCTCTTATACCTTTTTTTTCCTTGTTTATATCACACTTGTTTAATTTGCCAGGATTTTTTTTACAGTGATTCATTTTGGAGAAAAAGTTCAATACGTCATGCAAGATGTTTATTTGTTGTTCATTACAGAAGAGCTGATACATTTACAGCATTAGAGAGCAAAGTGATATTAATCATTTTAATCTTCTGTATAAGTTGACTAGACTGACTTCACTAGAAACAGAAGTTAATTAATCATATCCACATATATAATTTTATGCTGCAGGGTTGTCGTATATGTATATACTATTTACATACACTTGCTTACAAATACTATCGACTAGCTGAACAATGAGAAGCATGGAATGTGTCTTTAAATTTCTTGCATTAAACTTTATGTTGTCTTTTTTTTTTTTTTTTAATTGTCTCACACAATTCTCACACATAACATCCTTCCTCTGTTGATTGTGTCCTTGTTAGGTAAATACTTATTTATTAGGAATCTGTCTACATTTGGGAGTTGCATCAGCAGTAGCAGCAAATACTTAGACCCAGGAAGCCCATTTACAAGTCACATGTAAACCGTTGTCAGGATTCCCAGTATGAAAACCACTGAGAAATTGTAAGTGGAACAAAGTGGTTTATTATTACACAGGTTACACGGGTTAGAGATGAAATAAATGGTAAGGCATTAAATACAAGTCAGCAGGTATGGAAGTTATAGCAATGATTACTCAGGAAGCCACAGATGACGAGGATGGTCAATGGTAACATAATTCAAAGAGGCAGTGCTGAGAAGCAGGAGAAACCATGGGTGTCAAGATACCTGGTTTACTCTGGAGGCACGAGGTACTAGATGAGTCACAGATGTCAGGACAGCAGGTTACTCAGGAAGCACGAGGCAGTGGGTGAGTCATGGTTGTCAGGACTGCAGGTTACTTGGACTCTGGAGGCATGAGGCACCAGATGAGTCACAGGTAGCAGAGCTCCAAGTAACTCGGGAGGCACGAGGCGCCATATGATCAGCAAACCGAGAAAGTGTAGTGGTCTGCAGGGCAGAGTACTTGGGGGTCCAGGTAGGCAGACAGCCAGGAGACTGGATCAGACACAGAGGTGTAACAACTGCAGACACAAGATCTGGATATGCCACAGACTGTAGGTGCTGTATTGCTAGTGGTGCAATGCAATACACACACAGGAGCTGGATATGCCACTGAGTGTAGGTGCAGGATTGCTAGTGGTGCAATGGAATACAAACACAGTAAAGCAGGAGGGTCAAACAAGCCAGAGGTCAAAGCCACATGGTCCACCACGAAACCAGGAGAGGGCAGAAGAGAAGTCACAACAAAGCTGGGTCTGGGTCATAAGATGGGTTGCAAAACGAGGAGCCAAGCAGAGGTCAAAACCAGGAAATCAATCAGGAGTCATACACAGGAAAACCAGCAGCACAAAAGCAACAAATGAACTGGCAAAGGCTGCTGGGACAGGCAGGCTTTTATAGGCCAGGGACAAGTGATAAGCATCCTGGAGTAACAAGCATAGCTCTGGGAGATAGGAGAGCATTCCAAGTGCCACAGTGGCCACTTTGGTGGAACTGCAAGCTGGATACCTATAAAGACAAAAGTCCAAAATAGTTCTTGGTAGACAGGAGCTGCAGGAGGCAGATCGTGACAGCCACTTTGGAATGCCTGAATAAGAGAATAGAAGTCGGTCCCAGGCTCCCACCTCTGGTCATCATGGAAACTCAGTGACGATTAGCCTATAACAGACATTCGCACAGCAACTCCACTGCTGACTACATTTTTGGCTGTGTTACATTTCCATGTGTCTGGGTCATTCCAGACCACGGTAACTGTGGCAGCAGGAATGTCACAGTATGCAGTTAGTTATGTCCTGAAACAGGTCATATAGCCATTGCTGATGCGCATCAACCAATTTATTAATTTTCCATAGAATGAAAACTCCTTTCAGCCTATAAAAGTGCAATTTTATAACATTCCTCATTTTCTCCTTGTCATAGAGGCAGTGGATGGAACAGATGTAGCTCTTGTTTAAAAAAAAAAATGAAAATAACTCCCTCCCTGTCTGCACAGTGTTCTGCAACCTCTTGGAGTTGCTGGATCAGCCACATTGAGGTTGCAGGGTCAGCATCCTTCAGCTGTTTGAGAGCAGTGTAAAGGTAACTGTCCAGGGTAAACTTCCCACTTGATTGAACAGAAGTATTTGTGGTAATGAGCAGTGCTGACTGCTCTCCTGAAGCAGAGAGAGTCACCACTGTCTCTTCCAGCTCTTAGTTTTTGATCAGCCTCCACAAGCACTTGAATCAGTTGCTCTTGCGTACTGCCGGGGACAACAGCAATACCTCTTTCAACACACAAAGCCAAAAGCTCATATTTATAGTCAGGGGCCATCCTGGGCCTCACACTTCCACCAAATAAAAAATAGAAAGAAAACAAGAATGGGGGAGAAAGAATCTATTTACGCAGTATGTCTTTTAAAATTTTGTAAGCCTTGAGCGTAATCTCTGGTCAATTAGGAAGCTGACTCTTTCTAAAATCACATACCACTAATTCTCTTAAGTTCTTATGATAAAAAGAAAAATATTATCAATCCCACCAAGCTGCCAACCAGTTTTTCACGAATGGCCAGGCTGTCCCCATCTGAACAGCTGGCCGTGACTGGGGTCACCTTAGTCACTTAACAATGAATACACCTTTTCTGCCACCACAAAGGATTTATTATAGTGTCCTTACATTCACCAGAACCACTTATTAATGTTTCACACTTAAATCACATACACATGTAGCATGCGCCTCCCTGGGCTTTGTAAGTTCACAAAGAATGATGGACAATACACTAGATTAAATTTATTTAATCTGAAAAATGTTTCTAATGCTTAATTAAAAAAACAAAAAAAACAAGACATACAATATGTTACACAAATGATTTTCAGAAAATAAAATTGGAATTAAAATCAGAGTTACTACTTACTAGTTAAGGCCTGATGTGTGAGGGAACACAATTGAGAAAAATGGGACATTTCAGTCTTGTTAGACCCCTCATGAAAATGCACACGTAATTGTCTAAGTCAGAAGATTTTAAACCTTTTCCCAGATAGCTTTCACCCCCCATCTTTGGACTATAGCTGTCAATAAGGACAGAGTGATCTCCCAAATGTCACAGGGCTTTCGAAGTGAGCTAGAGATGTCCTGAGATCGGAATGTTCACAGGACCTGATTTCCCACCTTTGCTCGTTATGCTTGGCTAGATGGTTTACAACTTCTGGGCTTCATACTCCTCCAAGATCCTATCTCTCCCTGGTCTGGCTATTTTCAACAGATTAATGACACTTGCATAAGTTCAAACTCATGTCATCTAGCAAAGCACATGTTGAGATTACATTACTAGATTACATAGAATATACATTGTCATACATGAATTCAACAGAAAATAACAATCAGTCATTAGACATACTACATAATCATCACAACTATGTTTACCTATTTTAAAAATGGAAATAGACCTTTTTAGGCTTAACAAACATTTTATTAAATCAAAATTGCTAAAAACATATGTGTATATTAGTGTGTAATTTTGTATGTTTTACCAAAACTTCTGAATAGCAAGCTGAGAAATATGTCAGTCTGAAGTTCATCAAAGAGTTGTTGAAGTGTTGAGGTAAGTTGTGGCAGAGATGATGGACTTAGAAGTAGTGGTGGCTCCACCACATCCTGGCTAGGTGTTCTTGGCCAAGCATCATTGGGTTCTTGTTCAGCATCTATGAAAATGAAAGAATGAAAGAAAATGTCAAACCCTATGTTTTAAGCACTGTTGCACTTAATACGTGGTGAATAATGAGAGCTTTACATTATTATTTAATTACTTTTTTTCAAACTAAGATTCCACAATATTAGGCAACACCTTACATTGTTGTAACAGAGCATAGTACAAAAAACATAGAGGCAAAACTAGCCCAAAAAGACAAAATGATGAACATTCCTGATGTCTAAATGCAAGAATACTAAGAAATTAAGCATAGTAAAGAAGATTTCAGTACTACCCCACACTTCTGCTACAAAAGCCATCACTGCTAGTGTCACTTGTAGGCAGGTTTATCCTTAATAGCAAGAGTCAGGTGTTTTAAATAATAGAAAAGTTGAATACCAGAAAAGCTTTAGGTAGGCAGTCATAATGAAAATTGGTAGATGTAGGGTATGATGTATATATATTACATGAAAAAATAAGTATTTTAAACACATTTTGCTACAGGTGATAAAATGGTCTATGTATTTTATACTTTTAACCAGACCTGGATTAACCTAATGGTCTTTCTGGGCTATAGCTCACGGGCCTCCGGCAGCTGGGGGGACGTAATAAATATTTTTATTTTAATACATTTGCGATCGGGTCAGGGACGGACTCCCACTCATTCTAGGCAGGCGCAGCTAACAGCAAATCTGATGCTATTAGCTGCTCTACTGTTAGTGCAACCATGGTGCACATCATACTGCTAGAGAGAAGGTCTCATGAGACTATGACTCATAGTCAAGCGAGATCTCCTCACTAAGCAGCGCGCTGCCCACCGCGCCCGCATGGACAGCAGGACAAGAGGAAAGAAGAGGAGCCTGCAGGCTGCAGTGAGAGATGAGGACCAGGTAAGTGCTGTATATATATCAGGGGGGGGGGGAGGGGCTCACAGTACCCTTAGCCTCCATTGTCTTAATCCAACCCTGCTTTTAACTAATGTAGGTGTAAAAGTATTTTCCTTTTCTCCTTTTTGGGTTACAATCTCCTTAATATACTGGCAAATATATGTATGACCATTTAATACCGTTAACAACTCCTCGCAAAAGGTATTTCTGAATTAACCCATGAAATATCATTTTTATATTTCTTTATATCAACAAGTTTCAAGAATAATCACGACAAGATATAGGATTTGTTTAAAGTGTGTTGTATTATATTATAGAACAATAAACAGCGTAACAATATTATACACACAATATAGATTTAGTGCAATATATATCATACTTATTGCCTGTAATATAGATATAAGATATAGATATAGATTGTAAGCTTGCGAGCAGGGCCTTCTCACCTCTTTGTCTGTTTTACCCAGTTTGTTTATTAGTTTATTACGTTTGTCCCCAATTGTAAAGCGCTACGGAATATGTTGGCGCTATATAAATAAATGATGATGATGATGATATATATGTAATTGTGTGTATTTTGACTAACTATTGTTTAAAGGTGTGTGTGTGTGTATGTATGTATTGTGTAGTGACAGGGGAGGGGAAGAATCCATACAGACCACAAACATACCTCACTTAAAGTCTAGCGGCCATTTTCAAGCACATGGTTTCAACCAGTTCAAACGACTACACTTTCTATGCATAAACCAACATAACCTGCACTTTCTATGCATATCTAACAATCTGATCACTTAACCACAATCTGATCACTTCCTAATCCATCACTTTCTATGCAATGTAGTCACCATCCAAAATGGCTGACTTGCCATGCTTGTAGGCCCACAAGGCCTACTAAACAATTACAGTTACTAAACAATGTGAACTCAGTACAGACCCATTACTCATTACAAGCAGTATTTAGCCAATCCACCACAAATAGCTCTATATTCAGCAGTAAATGCACAATGTCCATTGGCCAATTTTAACACCTGATATTTCACACATAGCACAAACGTCTCCATTACCAAAGCCTAACAAATCGATCCAAATTCAAACACAAATGCTTTCATTTATCCCAACCAGGATCCAGACTATGTATAGTACAGCACTCCACAAGTCACAGCACAGCATTAACTATGTATAAACACAAATGCTTTCATTTATCCCAACCAGGCATGCATTTATGTAACTCTGTCCATATAACTCTGTCCATATCAATCCAATCAATTCAAACTTTCATTCTCACTTAAACTTTCATATCACTTACAACAACTAATCATTCATTCTTATGTCCTCCATTCAACAAAACATTATAACATGCTCACACTCACCTTTCATGCCATGCACACTCCATACTAGTCAGGGCCTAAGTAGGCCTGTTCACCTAGGAGCTACATTACCTATCAGTCCGAAATCCAGCATGGAGTAACAAAGCTAATTTCTTTGTCTAGTGTAAACACCTCTTGTGGGCGGAGTCTAGAACCTGGCAAGTCTTTCATTTGCTAATTACAAACAAAATGCTGAAAACCTGTTTAAGTATTTAGTTACCACCCACAATCACAGGTGGGGGGCAGAATGGCTGATTTTGTGCAAAGCAAGTGTGCTAATTCAACTGTGACTGAATCTCTGTTATATATTATAAAATTAAGCATAAATAATATATTATTTATGCACTCTTTATCATTCCCCCTGATGTCAGTTTTCTGTCATTACAGTTAGACTGACAGATATCTGTTGTCATCTCTTAACAGTGTCCCTAGTGTTCCTAGTGATTGTATGTAACATGTATGAGTGTGTGTGAACAGGTGGTCACTAAGGATACATATATATATATATATATATATATATATATTTTTCAGTTTGGAATTAATTATGGTAAGGCAATTTTTAGCACAAATATCAAGAAAGAATGGGGGAAGACGCTAATGGATCTCCTACGTTGCCATGTCTGATGAAAAAACCTTGTCTTAGGAGAAAAAATCAACACATGTCAAGGTACTCCCCAATAAATTATCCCTCAACAATTAAATCTAAGATCCGAAGGTTGTTCCATCTTTGGTGTCTCTTCATGATGTCATCATCTTCGCCAAGTACGATGGGGGGAAGTCTTGTGGGGTACAGTCATCTTTGACATCTGGTTTGGATCTCTTCTGTGTCCAAGTCCTGCCATTCTGTGTCCTTAACGACCATCTCAGGATCTCGTGTCATCTGTCAGGGATATCATCTGCTACAGCTGGGCACCGTCTTAATTCTCATCCATCTTGTAGGAAAGAAAAGAAAAATATCAGTTGTTTTGAAATTTTTACTTTTTCCTACCCATCTGTCGTTCCTGCGTCCGGTCCACTTGTAGCATTCTGATATCCTCTGCAGCTGTCCACTTCTTGGTTCCTAATATGGGAAGAAAAACAAAATACTCTTCTGGGAATTCTCCCTTCCGAGCATGGTTAGAATCCTATCCCGTCCCCTCTGATGACTTACGAATTTCATTCCAGGTGTTACCATCATTATGGAATTGAAAAAAAAAACAAACAAACATTTTTCTGTCCTATGCGAGTATTATGGACCAAACTTCACATATTTTTGACCACTAGGTGGCGCCAGGGATCTGTAGACTGACTTATCTTATTACAATACCATAAAAATTCCTTCAAAGTTTCCATGTACCTGGGAAACTCAAATTTTTATACCTTTCTTAGCATTACCATTATCCCCCTTTTTCTCATTTCCAATGATCTATGTATCAGTTGGGAAGGAGAAACAAAGGAATCCTGTTCTTAGTTACCTGCGGAGACAGAAATAAATGTGAGTATACATAATACATTTATGTCACATAACGTCATCTTACCTAATCATATCTCCAAGGACACACGATGTTTAGAGATTTACCCATTTAGTATATTGGTAATGGCAATTTCCCTCTAAAGAACCTCTTTAAACACTTAAAAGCATTAGACATTTTGTACATAACCATCTTTGCTGGGTAGCGGATCTGTATATCCACTACTGATGTTCTCTCTCTAAGAAAGAAAACTGATTTAGGTGCGCTATTGCCCCTACTGGCCAGCAAAGATTAATGCAACAAAATCACTAAACTACTATTTTGTTTTAAAACTTTTACTGCAGTTGGTAAACAATCACTGCTTAAATCTACTATATGATCCATATCAGTCCCCCTGATCCTGGTGAATAAAACTACTATCCACTGGGGTTTATTTTATTTAACTCGGTTTTACGGGTATTTAGGAACACAAACTTTTAAAAATTTGTGTCTGCCATCAACAAGCACTAATACTCATGCCCTGGGTTTCTCCTTGACTCTAGTTTACCATGTCTACATACAATTGTGTGTTTCCCTACCTAGTCCTTATGTAATGATACAACAGTTCTGATGGCATTTATCAGTTGCTGTGTAACCTTACATAAGTGGAAATTTCATGTCACACTTTTGAGTGGCATATACCACTGTGCATTAGGATCCACCTTTTTATCCCTAGGCAATAAAACACATTACCATTATCCAGGGGTTTCATTAATTCTAATGCTACATGTTGCCAAACACCTCCAAAATAATGACATGTAAAATGATCAGATCTATATTTTATCCCGCCCATTTCCAGAGTACAAACTCTGATGAAGGGGCTGCAATATATATTTGTAACCACTAGGTAGTGTGTCTGTTACCAATATTATTTGTTCTTTACAATATACCATTATAAATTACCTGTATATACCTGGGTTTTTAAAATGAGTAGGATTTTAAATACCACCTCTCTATTATCCCATATGTCCTCATATACAGTTTTAAAACAAATGCATATATATATATCTCAGACATTGCAAGGGCTAAATCAATTTTCATTTGTTGACATAACAGCAAGGACGTCTCCTTGTATACATTCAACTATCTCCAATGACAAAACCCAAATTTTACTTATTATTCCCTATTACTTATGTTACAAGGGCAATTAAGTGTTCAATGCTCTGAGTACATACAATACCTTATTTCTTAGAATTTATAATGTAATATTTTTTTTCCATCTAAAATCAAGTCTTTTGCAGCCATGTACATACCTACCTGTGGCCTGCTTTACTAAAAGACCTTGATTTAGACATACTACATCTGTGGCATCTTGAATAATATAAATATTCATATTTTACCTGCCGCGACCTGTGATACGGTCCACGTAATAACACCTAGCTTATCAATACATAACCTGATTATAAGCTTACTACTGGTGATCACTATACGTTTTAGCAGGGTTAAACACACAGGTTAAACATACCACACTTTGCGAGTTTCCAAAGTAATTAAAAAAATAAAATCCATATGTTCCATGTTATAGACTTGTGTGTTAATAATGTGTGTGAGTATCCCCCTGTCTACTGAGAGGAAATGCTGTTCTCAATCGTATAATGATTGGTAAATTCGTCTTGCAGATCTGGTTGCACCCAGCCAAAATCGCTAATAATGGCTTTACTGTGGAACCATTGGCCATGATCCGCTCATAATTTAAGTGTCGCCAAAGCCGTACCCACTAAACAACTGTCAAAGGCGTGTTTCTACAGAAGTTACATATCGGAATGCCTCTATGGATTACGTAGTATACTTAATCTACAAGATACAAGCAACTTGAACTATCCATATAACATAAAAAATATTGTATCAACCCAAAGTAAGTATCGGCGTATAATACAATTTGCGCCTTTTTCGCTATTTTCGTCACGTCGAATAATACGCACCCGTGACATCTCAGATGTACTTTAGAGGCATCTTTCTACACAATCTTCCAAACAATCACCTCCTACCACTACAATACAGGACAGGGTGTCCCAGCTTTCACGCTTATGCGTTCCTGCTAAGAATCCGTGAGCGCTACTCCCGCGATTCTTTTGTTTGACAGGGTTCTATATTACCCAGATTTCACACACCCCTTGACAAAAACCGCCAAGTATCCTAAACTACCTCTCCAAACCTATTCTGTAGACAAGGTGTAATTATTATGTGATTAAAATGATCCCTAATTATCACATAACTTGCAAATTTGGTTATGCAAAAAGTCCTAATTAAAATATAAATTTCCACAGGAGAAGTTATAACTAAATTTGATTCTGGGGATTAAAAAGGAAAGATTTTCTCCCGAGTATCTGTCCCCCCAGTCCACAGAATCAGATTTAAACTATAAATATAACCGCTAAGTAAACACAAGTCCTTCCAACTACACTGTATTATAAGTGAAGACAACGCAATAGCCATCTTAGTACACCTAAAAATACAGAATTGTAACTGTCAAACATAAAGCACAGTACATATCATACTAGAGCAGAGGTATAAGTAGATATTTATGGGCCCCATAACAAACCTTTGTATGGGCCCCCCATTTACCACCCAATGACACCACCTGGCATATCGTTGGAGGTCTCACTTTTTTTTAAACTCTTCCACAGACTGGGTGATTGGAGCCACTGCATTCACTTTATTAGATATCTGTTGCAAGATGGACATAAAAAAATGGATAGCTCAGGTTTTTTTCTTGACACAGAAAAATTAATATAAAACAAATGAACAATGTACCTGTCAGGATCTGCCTGCAGCCCTCTGCATCGCTTGCTGCTTATTGGCAGCTCCTACCTACAGGAACTTGGACTTGTTTTACTATGTTTATCTGGCAGTACCTCTGTTCACCAGAGGTGCTGCTAATGTGCTATTACTAGGAGTCACCCTGCCTCACTAATTATCTCCTGCACCTGGGTGTTCCCTACTTACACCTACCTCTCTCCCTCTCCTGTGCTGGTCATTGCTGTTTTGTTGCCTTTCCTATGGGCTTGTTCTCCTGCTGCTCATGTGCCCTCGGACCATCACATTTTGCTGCTAACACCACTTCTCTGGATCTCTCTCCACTTATCTTCTACCTGTGTCTGCAGTATTCCTTGCAGCCAAAATTCAGCACACAAATATCAACTTTAAATTTCAGTGTACAAATAAGCTATCAAGTATTTGTGTGCTACATGAAAAAACAGTCAGTATTTAACTTATGTGCAAAACAGAAAACTAATTTGCACCCCTTGCATTGTAACATGGTTTTGTCCAGGAGACTGAAATAAGAAACTTCTTATTTTAAGATCCTTAATGAATCAGGCCCCTAATTTAATGTGGGCAACTCTTATCTTTTTGGTAAAGCACTCGTCAAAGCTTTAGGTGCAAACTACCCGCTTGTAGCAAAGTGTTTTTATTCGTCAGCTTCCTGTAAACAGATGTCTCAAAACCCAGTGTGAGTAATGGTTACATCACGAAAATCGATTATCACAGAGTTAAAGTTCAATGTGAACCTAATAGTACTATCAAGATTGTTAAGCTTATCTATGAACATCTCGTCCCCAGTCCACAGCATGTACTGGTCATCAGTGTATCTTAAATAAAAAAGGATATATTTCGGAAAAACAGAATCACCCCAAATATGTGTATTCTTATATTGATCATAAATAAATTAGCATGGAATGGGGGCATATTTTATCCCATCATAGTGCCTTGCAGCTGCAAATAACAGAAATGTTAAAACAAATAATAGTTTTTATGCAATATAACATCAATAAGTAACATAAAAAAATGTATGGAGGGACCCTCATACTGTGGACTGGAGGACACAATGTCTCTCTCAGCACTCATACCAGCTGTGTATGGAATATGTGTATATAAATTAGAGACATCCATCATAACCAGAATACAACATTTAGGAACATTATTTAAACTCAATAAATGTTTAAAAAAAATCAGAAGCATCACGTATGAAAGATGATGTCTTTTGAACAACCTTTTGCAAAAATAAGGCAAAAAAAATAAGAGGTTGACACAAGGGGCTGCTAGAGGAGATAATAGTTCTCCATGTGTTTTAAGCACCTTTGTAAAAAAAAAAAACATAACAGGGAATATAGAAAAATCCTATTTTAAGAAATTAGCTCAAGCTTCATTAATCCATGCATGGTGTAAACCCATAGACATAATATTATCAATCTCAACTTTATAGATATTAGCAGGATCGAATTTCAAGATTTTGTAACATTGATCATCAGTTAACTGCCTCTTAACTTCATTGATGTAATCTTTGCAATTCAATAAAACCACTACCCCGTATTTTTCTGGATGAATACTTAGATTAACATTATCAAGTAGTGATTTCACAGCCAATTGTTCATCTTTATTAAGATTACAGTTGGAAAACATTTTCTTATGTAAAGAATGCAGTACATTACGTTTGACTAACCTAATAAAGGTTCTCTATGGATGCATTACTACAGGGTGGATCAAATTTACTTTTAACATGAAAGAGACCTATATCCTCTTGCGACACCTTGTGTCCAGAAAAACAATTCTTTAACCTTATTTGCCTGTGAAAGTTGTGTAATTTTACCTCAAGGTCTAAAGAATTTTGGCAACGAGTCTGAACAAAGGTGAATCCTTTTGAAAGAACTTACATTTCAGCAGGAGTAGGAGTATAATCAGTAAGATTAAACACTACTGTCTCCTTCTGCCCCGAAGAGATGTGCTTGGCTGAGAACCTGTGCCGCCTGCTGTTTCTGGCTGCCTTTTTCATTTTTACTTCCACCTGATTCGATTGCCAATATCATTTTTTTAGGAGAAAAGAAAGAAAATATTTGTCACACGACGCTCATTCGGCTTCCATAGCCAAAGACTAAGACACTCGCCTGTGCCTCATTAAACAGACTTCAAACCCTTAGTGTTGATCTGCACATGTGCAGCTTGAGTACCTGTCTGTTTCTGGCAAGATTCCTATTGGTTTGTAAAAATAGGGACAAAGGGAATGGGGAATGGTCGCACCAATTGTTAAGGAGTGGTTATTCCCTTCTCATACAGATATTTTAAATAATTTTATCTTTATGATCTAATTTGAAGGGGTGCATCGAACCTCTAATAATGTACATGGAAAAGGAAAAGAGAGAGAAAAGTAGGTTGATAAGATGCACTAAGCACTCTGCTGATAGAATAATTAAAGTAAATAAGGGATTGATCAAAGGCTGGCTCTAAAACTTACCTTTTATTATATGTTATTTAAATAAATTCTTATTAAAACAGCGAAATATTTAACAGAATAAAATAGATTAATGAAATTGTAATTAAAAGCTGGTCACATCTGAAAAGTCTCTGATAACATTAATCATATGGGGCAATGAATTTAATATAGTCTTAATATGTAATGACTATTTGAAGTATTCCCTCTAAATAATGTAAAAAGCAGTCTACGGGGTAAATGTATGAACATGCGGGTTCTTCAACACCCGCGTGTTCAGCGTGTTCGGCGATTAAATTTCAAGCGGTGCTGCATTGTAAAGGGAAGTTTCCCTTTACAATGCAGCGCTGTTTGAAATTTAATGGCCGAACACGCTGAACACGCGGGTGTTGAAGAACCCGCATGTTCATACATTTACCCCTAGATGTTAAATGTGCCCAGTTCGTAATAGACCTGTTGAAATCCTATGATAGTGGATTTATTTGTTCACTTAAAACAACTTGTATAGCGCTGCTATGATAGTTTCGATATTAGCAGGATAATGGTTTATGAGTTGCTAGGAGCACAATATAATGAGTTACATATTTGTCAAATAGAACTCTTTAGCACTGTTGCTATAATAACAAATGTATCAGAATTGTGTCTTGTAAGTTATAAAAATCGCACGGAGAGGTTATAATGAAACAAGCAGATTGAAATAATCATCTAGGATTAATATATGAGAGATTATGTTAGCTATATATCTTCTATATGGGATATGAATAGTTATTCCCCATATGATCACTCGAATGGCTGGATAGTTAAAAAGTAAGGACTATACAGTGTACACGATAGGTTAGTATATCGTTATATTGTACATGTTCCCTAGAAAGTTGCTCTAAAACTGCTATTGCAAAACACCGTAGGGAATTCAACTGCAATACTTTTAAATAATCTCTGCTATTTTCATAAATTCCTTCTAAGTATATACCGCTTATTAACCCCAAGGAGACACAATGTAACCGAGCGCTTATGAGCCTATAGCGCGTACGGCAAATATGCAACTTGCCAGTTTGTATTTGATTCAAAGGATGAATAATACAGGTCTATCTAGTGTTAGGTTGGTATTTAGGACTGCATAAATAAATTCGGACAGTTAACAGGTAGGATGTGACCAGCGAAACCGATGCGCGTTTCGCTGGTAGTGTGCTTGTTCACGGCAAACCCGTTATCCTAGTGAGCAGGGTTTTTAAACTATCTATGACATATCAGCACAAGAATTTCTGAATTCACCTGATAGGTTGTCAATCCAGAGTTTCCGTTCATTGTTTTATGTAGTAATCTTGGGTACATTACATGCAAGTTGTCACCATGAGAATAATAGATTTTTGTTATATATTGTATCTGGATTTTGCATCTAAAAAAGTTAATTTATGAAAAATAATAATAATAATAATAATAATAACAACAAGGCAAATATTAAAGATTAATAAAAAAGGGGAACAAGTGAATATCATTTAGAATAAGAGAATTTATGATTTTCATTGTAGGATACATTGTCGTGTAATATTATATGGGTTTAATAATCTAACCTCAAGTGAAATTGTGTTCGTGAAAGTAATTAGCCTGTGAAATAATCTTAATACACATAACCCTATATTGTGTAATAATGAAATAAATAATCAATTAAGTGATGCTGAGTGATAAAAATAATCAAATAAGAAGTGATAAAAGATTCCTATTGGTTCCTGGTTCTGGCTCTAAACTTGAAAAGGCACTTCCTCCCTTTCCTCTGGGCCTGTTGATCAAGTTACCTGTCTGATTAGGTTCCTACCTATTCTGTGAGCTTCCATCTGGATCGTCAGTGCCTCTGCTGTATCTCGCTGCTCCACGGGCTATACTGCTCAAGCTGCACCTGTCTCCGCTGTGTTGCTGTTCCGTGGGATACTCTACTCAAGCTGCACCTGCCTTTGCTGTATTGCTGTTCCATGGGCTGGATCGCTTAAGCTACACTTGTCTTCATTGTGCTGCTACTACACGGGCCATGCTGCTCAAGTTATATCTGACCCTATTGTGTTACTCCTCCACGGACGGCACCACTCAAGCTTCATCTATCTCCGCTGAATTACAGCTCCCAGGCGTCTCTGTTTAAACCGCAACTCCTATTTGTCGTGCTGCCTAGTACATTATCAGACACTGTCCCTGCGCCTCCTCGTTATGCAGGGACGGGCGTCTGCTTCCGGCTGAGCGCCCCGTTGCCAAGCAATGGGGACGCTTCTTCCAGCGGCGTGGTGCGCATGCGCGCCCGTCGCCATAGCAACGGGATGCGCTGCTGGACTTCTTGTGACCGCTGAACCACTGCCCACCAATGAGGGCTGGCCACTTCCTTTAAATACCCTGCTCTGACACCACTAGGGTGCCAGAGCAACTAGTTATCTAGCCTCCAGCGTTCAAGCTTCATACATATCTATTCATATTGCCTGTCTACTCCTGTTACCGACCCGGCTTCCTCTGACCTCGCTTTTGGATCTCCCTTTTGTCCTGCATTGTATTCTCCGGTTTGACCTCGGCCTGCTGACTCCTCTTCGCCTCCTGATTCGGTACCTTATCTGCCCGCTTGGTTCCTGACTCTGCCTGTACGACCACGAATATCTCTGCCATCTCGCAAAAAGCTACCTGGGAGGACCGCGACCTGCACATCGTTCGCCGCGAAGTCCAAACCTCCTTGCGGGGGTCCCTGGTGAATACCGGCGGCGTGTTAGACTCCGCGCCTCCTTGTGTAGTTGTGCCAATACTTGCAGGTGCTGATACCTCCTTCGTGACATTCATCTACTCCGCATTTGGCTCAGTGGCATTACAGGTTGTATCATCTAAGCTGCTTGTTCTTATCTACTTCTGCTGGCTGAACTGTTCCTATTTGATCTATTCATATAATGGCATAACAGGGTATCTCACTCTTGCTGCATCTACTGTGACTACATTGCTGCCTGGACTATTACTCGTACCTCCTATATTGTGCTGCCTTATTGTGGTCTCATATACCTGCTGCATGACCATCTCTACTCTGTTGCTGGACTGTTCATGCTATTGCTATATTGGAATACACTGATTATACCACTAATTGTATTCATTCATATTATATTGCTGGTGGCACTGCTCACACTGTTCCTACGTTCCTTGTATCAATATACTGAGACTGTCCTGTTGATCATCCAGTCATCATTAAATCGCTGATTGTACTTTTATCCCGCATCTGTTTTCTATCCGCTGTCTGGGTGTAGAACTTACAACATCACCAGTGTGCCTACGTTACACCAGTCACTATCACTCCCCTGGGACCCTGCCCAACACCCCTGGTAGGGACCGCGACCTGCGGGCGAACGCCGCTGAATCCAAGTCACCTTGCGGTGACCGCTGGTGAAGACCATTCGCCCGTTAGACTCTGCGCCCTGTTAGGGGTAACATCTGTTGGGCAGATCCAAGAGTCCAGAATACCAAACTGTGACAATATTACTGGATTGTAACCGTTCTGAGTCACTGCAAGAGGTATGCGACTCTAGGTCAGTAAAAGATCTTACATGCCTAGGACGTCTAAAACTCCTAGTAGATGGCCATTGGCATCTGTTCACACTGCCAAACAGCCATGAATATACTCTCCTATTCTTATAGTCTTCTTAGAATTATCTTTCTTGAAAGAAAAGTTGTATGTTCTAATTTAGATAGCCAATCCATGGATGGATCAGATTTTAAAAATACTGATATCATCATGTTGAAGAGCTAATATCTCATTATTAACAACCTCAGTGTCTGTGTTAACTTGCTGTATAACTAGTACCATTAAATCAAAAGGGCACTGATTGAGAATCTGACACCACTGCTTACCGAAATTGACATAATTCCGTCCAATGATTGGTTGATTACCCCCTAGGGATTAATTTTCTTTAAGGTATTGGGATAATGGCAATCCATGTAGGTCAAGTTCTACCAGGTTTTCTTAGCTTCAATAAATCATGGTAAACACCAAAAGCCAATGATTCAAATAATGTTTTAGAAATGTCTTTATCAATAAATCTCTTAGTTTATATTAATTCATCATTATTTATATTCTGTCTGCATATTAGATATAAGGTATCATTAGCAATACATAAAAATGCTTGCACTTATTCAAATCAATATAACATTAGTATATATAGTGGTGCAGTTCAGCATAGAAAAATATGCATATATTGTTCAAGAAGAAATGAACAATACCTTCATACTAATACTGGCAGGTGAAATTGCATATGAACTTCAACAAAGTTAAAACTGGAGACCAGCACTCAATATAGAAACATTTTTAATGCATTTAAGATCCACAGAATCCACAGACTTTTTATAGCACAGACTCTTAATAGTTAGACTTTAGCACAGACTCTTATTTTGTCAGAGCCGCACTTACAGCGGCTCTGTCTTCTGCTCGTATAAGCGATTAAGCTGGTTACTTGCTCCGATTGGTTGCTGGTTACTAGGCAACCACAGAATTCAAGGAAGTGTGTTTTATACGAATTTGTTTTGTGAAATTATGAAACATTCTGTTTCATTAATTATTTAAAATGAAAGGAATGTGACATAATCTAGTGCACAAAATTACCACTGGTCCGCAATGGTTTTGTTATATTGATAATTTTGACTGATTTTTATGTATTTTCTGGTGCTGGTTAAAAAAAATGAGGTCAGAATGTGCCCTAAGGGCTCCATTTTTTTTTTAAAAAAAACGTCATATTTGTTTTATTAAATAATACATGGTGCTCAAGACAACCTGGTGTATAATTATTTTTTTCAATTTTTTTAAAATTATTTATTTTTGTTTCATGACTTTCATACTGAGCAAACAATCATGTTAAATGCATTAGCCATTCTCTATGAATCTTTTATTTATGGTTTGACAAACCATATGCATTAGTCACTCCTCTGAAACTGTATGAGTCACTTCCTCCATTTTCAGTTTCAATTTATACGTATACAGTGTGCATACTTCCACAAACTGCCTAGTAGTTGTATAAATCATCTTAACAATTTTTTGTAACTTTTGTGATGAATTAACTTTCAAGTCACAAAGAAGAAACATTACTCCTTTGGTAATCAAATCGTATGAACTCTACTTTGGGTGTAAAATTGGAGAACATAACAAATATTGGGCCTCTCATATCTGTTGAGCTTCGTGTGCAACTTTGCTTAAAAGTTAGCTGAATGGTAAATCTCGTCACATGCCATTTGCAAATCCCATGGTATGGAGAGAACGGAAGGACCATTCCACAGACAGTTATTTTTGTATCACAAAAACCAGCGAAATCAGAAGCAAGTTTAAGAACTCAGCTAAATATCCTGATGTTCCTTCAGCCATCAGGCCTGTTCCTCACAGTGCAGATCTACCAACTCCAGTATCACCAGAAGCATGGCGCTTAGATTCAGAAGATGTTGGTGATGCAGAGTTTTCTAGAATAAGTGAAGCAAAGATCAAAGAGGGGGTATTGGTTGGACCACAAATGCGAGAGCTCATGAAGGATGAAGACTTTGAGAGAAGCTTGAACGAGTATGAGGCAGCTGCATGGGGATCATTCTAAAAAGTTGTAAAAAAAACTTCCTGGGAAACAAGAAGGCTGAGAACTCCAAACAACTGGTTAGTGAACTTCATAAAAACTATAGAACCTTGGGATGCACTATGTCTGTTTGGATTCACATTTGGACTTTTTCACAGAAAAAAGATGGAAACTTGCTACCAAGGAAAATGGAATCCAAAAATGCTTGCAGATTACTGCTGGACACTAAATAGGGATGTCAAGCTAAATAAAACAGAAAAAGCACTAAAGGTACATTTTACTTGAGTTAACTGCATATGTATTATTGTATTATATTGTGAATATTAAAGAAAAAATTACTTTTAAGAGCATGTTACTCAAAAATTCAGCTCTTCTCGTAAATTTGCCAAACAGATTTGAAATCAGTGCAAACAATACTATAAGAAACACCCTATCAGATCAATTTAACAAGTAAAATTTTGTAGACCAGTGTAATTGTAATCCTGGAACAAACCCCTTTTGGTCATAATGAACGGTCTGCAGGAGTACTATGTCTAATCTGAATGCTAATATTTTAGAAAAGAGTTTCATATCATTCATTATTAAGCAAAGACATAGGCTTGCAGTAAACACAGGATCCAGGGCCTATACCAGCTTTATGGATTAATGTTATTCTAGCCTCTAACATTTATGGGGAAATGGACTCATTGAAAATATTACACAGATTTAGTAGTTTTTAAATGTTTTATAAGAGGGCCCTAAAACACCATCCTGGCCATGGGTTATTCCTGATTTTTGGTTTTTAATTACTTTATTTATCTCTTCAATATCCCTGACCCCATTTGATTGACCCTAGAGCAATCTAATCGTGTTGGCACCGTGATAGGAAAGAGTTTATATCTTTATATAATGTACTGTTGGGTTTCAAGTTGTCAGGGGAGTTATATAGTTTTTTATAGAAATTCTTATTATCTTGGCTGTTTCATAGAAGATTGTTTCTCCTTTATCCTTCATAGAAAGAATATTTCTGTGGTGTGACATATTAGTTTGCAATTTCTGGGTTAGTGTTTTAAAAGCTTTGTCTCATTTTTCATAATATTCTTGAGTTAACCATTTCAGATTTATTTCGGTCTGTTCAGATAGTAAGATATTTAGCTCCCCCTTACCTTTATAAGCTTATAAGTATCTCAAGAACTGTGTACTTAGTTTCTAATTGTTAGAGTTGAGTAGTCAATTATGTTAAGACAAGAGGCTTTCTGGATAATATGACCTCAAAGTTTTGTCTTATGAGAGTACCAGAGGGTCAAAACACTGATATCTTGTGATTGATTTAAGGAGAAGTACTCCTGTACCAGATGGGATAGCTGTAACCTTACCACCGTAGTTTGTAAAAGAGATTCAATTAGATGCCACAAGGGTGGTGGAGGTGGTCGTGGTGGTGGGGGAGTTGGAAGATCCCAGAAAGAGCCAAAGGTAGTATAGATATCATGGACTAAAGGGTAGTAGGTACAATCTTTTTCTAAGACATCCAGTTTCTCTAAGAATCGTATAGTAAATCATTTCTGAGAAGAAAATGTAGGGCTTTAGAACTACGTTCACTGTAAAGCGCAGAGGAATCAGGTAAGGATGGAAACAATAATACCTATTATCCACAATAGTGTTAAATCACCAGCCAAAATTATTTCACATTTTCTGTATTGTTTTTTTTTTTTTTTAAGGTAGGGTCAAGAAAAAAAGGGCCTGGTTCTGATTTGGAGCATAGTCATTTTTCAAGGTGATTTGGTGATTATTCAGAGTGCCTTCTAGGAAAAGAAATCTACCAAACCTGTCATTTATATCATTCTCTGGTTCAATTGGAGATGACTTGCAAAGTGAATAGTGAGCCCTCTTTTCTTCTGTGTGGTGTTACAGCAAGGTAGAGTGTAGAACGCAATTCAGGATGAGTTTTGCCAGTGAAGTTGGTTTCCTGTAAAAAAAAATTCTGCCATCTGCTTGAGGGAAAGAAAGAGCACATTGCTTTGGTCTATTAAGATCTTTTTCATTATAGGACAACATTCTCATATACATTCATGATACCTTAGAGATATACACAAAGATAAGAAATTATACATTTAAGTGTTATCCAAATTATTTGAATTTGACTGACTATGGTCACTTCCAAGGTGGAAGGGATAAGGGAGTTATGGGAGCAGAAATAAAAACACACAGCACTTAAGGTGTGAGTTAGAATCATAGAGGTGGGGGAAGTAGCCCCAAAACGAGGGGTTTGGGGATAGCTTCATAATGACTCAACTGTGGGGGTTGTGAATATCGGCACATATGTGACATCAGAGATCCACAGTGTGCTCTCTGGGCCACAGACTTTAAATTGACATTTGAAAAGTATATATGCTATAATAAAAAGAACATAAATAATGAATAATAAACAAAAACACACCATTATTAAAATGTAAACAAATGCATGACCTGATGTGAAAAAATAAAATGCAAAACAAAGCTATAAGAAGGCTTTCTCACAAGTCCATACTGATTCTATGTACCCAAATGAATAATATAAGGCACATTAGTGGAACCAAGACTTAAGAAAAAACTACATAAGTGCAAATATAAAACAGGCTATTGGAAAAGGTCTCCAGTCAGAAGTGTAGAGGAGACAGAATTTCTCCTATAGACACCAACTTTCAAATAAATACTAATATATAAAATATTGTACTTGGAGGAGTGCATGGAGATCTAGTCCTGGATGGCACCATATTCTTTGGGTGCTCTCTGATACAATGGTGAGCTGGGTGCCGGATGCCGGAAGAACCTGTTGCAGATGGGCCTGGAGAATATGCTCTAGTTGAAAGGTTCAATCTGGCCAGGAAGGTAAAAACTTTCTCCAGAGTCTTTGCTGTGGACTGCATGCCTTCATGAAAGACAGTGAGACTAAAGAAGAAGAACCATTTGTTTTTGATGTTATTATTCCGTAGAATCTGGGTGCATTCCCTGAGCTATTATCTTTTCCAGACGGTGATAAGGGCTAGATCTTGGAAAACTGCCAATTGGTGTTTGTAAAACAGACATTTGTCTGTATTGTGGGCTTCCTGTAAGATTTTATCTTTGGTCTTGAAATAATGTAGCTTAAAGACCACATTGTTAAGAGGTCTGCATTTTGGTTTCAAGGTTTGATGATATTCTAGGGAAGCATCTGGTAGTAGGTGATGAAACCAGGAAGGGATCTGACTGAGTGGAGTTATGGAATATTCTTCTGACGGGATCTGTTCTCCCTGTATTCCTGCTTAACATTTGCTTGTTGAAGATCCTGATGGAACATTGTGAGGGATTTTGTTTATTTCCTGCTGCTATTATATAACTTCTTCCAACTTTGTTTTTACCCCATCCATGCATACTCCAATTTCTGCTACCTCAGTCTGTAGACTTGAAACCGTCTTTTGTTCAGAGTACTAGACATTTTTAGGCAATTTAATTTCTGATATAGGTATATCTGTAAATTCTTCATGCATCCATTTTTGACTGTGAAAAGTTTAGTGATTTAGAGTCTGACAGCTGCATTTTAATGAATAGAGCCCTGTAAACAATGCTCGTGATGTTTACCCTTTTATTTATTCATGACACTGTTGCACAGACAGAATGTCAGATTCCGTTATTGCAGCATAAACATAGTTATTACAAACCGCAAAGAATTAGAGTGGGTGGTGCGTAAAGTTTCCAAAAGTTCAGAGCAATTTGCATATAATAGGACCAAGAATAGAAAAAAAAATATTGTCAGAACAAGGCTTGAAATGAGGTCAATGGGGCCCTCTTGTGGTGGTAGAGAAAATGACAGATGATCCAGTGTATTATTTTCACTCTCTACGTTTATAAGGCTCACATCTTGAAATGATAGCCTTTTTTTTTAGCTAAAATAAAATGACAACTGACAATAGTGTATAGTATATTAAAAATGTTGTATTATTTCCAGAAAGAAGTATGCACAGTGATATATGCTGTGTAGGTACCGGAAATTTTAAAGCTGAACACATACTTATTAAAGCTGAAAAAATTGATACTGAATTTGAAGGAAAAAAAAGATGTATTAAAAGAAGGTATTTGAAGTTACATGTGGAAACTGTAAAATGCTTTGGCGAGAAACGTATACCGTTATAATAACCAAAATGGCGCATGTTTTACAGAACTTAAGGAGGTAAAGTGCATTTTGCAGAGATGCACCAAGAGGGACCACAGCATAAAGTTATTCCGAGCAGTGTAAAAGGTGAGCACATTGGGACTTTACTTGGTGTTGGAAAAGAACTAAACTTTAGTACAGATATAGAAGTTAGATGCTAATTTTTTTTTTCCTTTTCTCATAGATACCGTCGTCATATTGGATGAAAGTTCTGAGGGAGACAAGAATGTTGGTAGTCCTTTGCAGGGTGTTGTAGAGAAGATGGGAAAGCTTGACGAATATTTCAAAGAATTGAGGACAAACATCAATGATGTAAAAAAATAAATAAAAAAAACTGAAAAAAAACTTCATGGAGATGTTTCAGTTTTTTTGAGAGGCTTATGCCACAAAGCACTAGGCACTTTCAGCATTAAAAAGTTACATTTTATAGTAATAATAAAAATATGTTGAAACGTTTTATTTTTTTATTTTTTATTCTTCACGTTATTCTTGGAAGCAAATAAGTAGTAGAAGTAAATAAAGGTTTGAATATAAAACATCTTAAATGGTTAAGGCGTTAAAGAACATAGATACAAGATGCAGAACAATTCACACAGGTGTACTAATATACAACCAGACATATATAAAATACACATCTATAGGAAACACAAAAACGTGTGTAATATACAAAAATTTATTTTATTATGCAGGCAAATGTAATAGACATATTTAACCTTTTTATTAATGTGTATTGAGTGTGCAATTAAGTGACACATAGCTATAATTAAGGAGGCAGACATAAGCAATACACATATAAATAAAACTTTGAAGACTACACTGACAAAGGTTTATAATTAAGCTGGCAGACATATGCTATACACATTATTGCAATAGACACTTGCTATTGCTTTACTGCTAGAAGCACCTAATTACAAAATGAGTGACGTGCGGACACCACACCAAGTGGGACTGGTACAGGCATCAGAAATTAACATATGCACGTCCCCAAAGGAGTCACAGCTTGAGGAACTATCGGCACTTGGTGGTGGATCGATCGGAAAATTATACACATTACATGATCGTTAGGAGGATTCGCCGGAAAATATTAAACAGTACGACCAACCAAATGAGCTGACAGTCGACACTTTTGAACGACTTTCGGCCATCGTGTCACTATACACACTAACTCTACTTCCAACCGAACGGTTGTATGTCGGCTGATTTGCCCGACTATTGGGCCAAAACGCTCCAGTGTGTACCTAGCCTTACACTTTGAAGAGTTAATTTATTATGTATGCCCCTGACCTAAAAGAGACCTTCACATAGTCTGCAACTGAAAATACAGTTCTCTAAGAGGACACCTGCAGGTACAAGAAAACATAACTTGTCAGAGGTAGGCTACAGTCACATATTTTCTTGCTATCCATTCACTCATAGATGTACCATTCATTTTTTTTAAATAATACCACTCCTACCAGGATGGATCTGCAATATTTTCAACTAGTCTACAATATGTATAGCAAAGGGTAGATACTATAGTTCAAGTCTCTTATCATTCTGTTTTATTTTTGATACTCCATGCTAAACAAATAAAGCTCATCCAAACAATGCAAGAACACTGAAAGGCAGACTTACCAACTTTTTACTCTTTCCCTTCTGGAGATCCCAAAGGGGAGGTGATGTGTGAGGGGGGTGGGGGGCAGGGAATGATGAAAAGTGTCAATTTGACCCCGCTTCCATGGCACAATTGCGCAAAAACGCAACTTTGCGCTGGGGGACGGGACCAAAATGGCTGCAAACCACGTCATGTAGGCTCCCATCATGCATACTAGGAAGTGGGTAGGATGCGGGAGAATGACCTGCTCTCCTAGGAGCCCATGAGACCTACCCGGAATGCAGGAATCTCCCGGACATTCCGAGAGAGTGGGCAAGTATACTGAAGGGTTAGTTCTGTTCTGTGGTAATTTATTAACTGTCCTGCACAGTAATAAATATGTATATAGGGAAAGAGAGAGAGAGTGCTAAGAAAATATATTTTCTTATATTGTCATGCCATATTGCCAAGTGGCAAGTTGATTATAATGTTTTAATTTTTGCTGTTATATGTCATTATAGTTTCACTGGTAGGTATACAATTATGATTAGAATGTATTTGCTACCTACCAACCATCTACTTAACCCCCATCTCCTCCCTTTAGCTCGTCCTCCCTTCTCTCCTCTTGCCTCAATTGGCTCCTTTTGTGCCTGGTCTGTTTACCCTCCCTTAGGATGTAAGCTCGTATGAGCAGGGCCCCCTCCCCTCCTGTCTCCATACCTGTTCTTTCGCTCCGTCTTTACTGCATATGACTGGCTGGAGTTTCTGAAGTATTGGTACTTTTTGTTCATTGTTCTGTATGGTTTCACCCTGTATAGTCTACTGTTAGTACTTTGTGCGGCGCTGCGGATACCTTGTGGCGCCTAACAAATAAATGATAATAATGATAATAATAATTTGCTGTTGCACTCATATTTAAGTCAGCATGCAATGGCAGAGCAGTGGTGGTCGGGTGCCGTGCGCACAGCAATGAAGGTGTTTGGAGAGGACAGTAAAATGCATGCTAAAAGGGATGGTTTTTATACAATTCCAACCCTTTACTTTTTACATTTAGTATACATGCCCCCTGACCTACCAGAGACCTTCACATAGTCTGTCACTGAAAATACAACCTAATCTGTGTTACAATGTGGTCAGTACACCTCTTTTATCTTATTTAACTTCTTATTACAAGGAATAACTAGCTATTCAGTACTGTTTTCATTATTTTTATTATTATTCCATGTGTCAGCCTTCATTGTTTACTAATTGACTAGCAGCATAGCTGTAGGATTTTTGCCATAATCAGACAAACTAAGAAACCTGTCGTTGGCAGAAAGTTTTAGAAGCAGCAAAATATAATGAATTCAGGTAAAAAGTTGTAAATGTATAATTTCTACCTTGATGGAATATTGTTTAAAATCATATTTGTCTTTTAGGGTAAACACAAATGTAATGTTACTTTACTTGGAATACAAATTCAGTTGTTGCCTCAGGCAGCAGAATGGTGGCTACATAGCTGAAAACTAAGTACAGAGTTAAACTACTGCAATATACTGCTGCATTAGATGTATCTATTAATATTTAGTTAGGGCTAACTGAAGCTGTAGTTGCACAGCCTTTGCTAATAAGATATCTCTTTTCTTGCTAACTCACATTTTCAGTCCAACTGTTTTATAGTTGCCTGTAACACAAAGTTGCAAATTACTAAGATTATTTAACCAATTTAAAGATGAACTCCATCAATGAGTTGTCTATGAAGGAGAAGCGCTGGCACCCACACAGCAGATTTCAAAACAGACTAAGCAGTTAGGTAGAGACATGTGGGACCTGATTCATTAAAGCACGTAAATGTCAACTTTTTGCGTAGAATGTGCGCATTTACTCTGCGCATGCCCAGAACCGGACAATAGGCCATAGAACACAGCCACATTCAATTAATTTTTCGAGTGCAAAGGTCTCTTATTATAGCCTGCAATTTCAGGGATGAAAGAGGGCGGGGAAGTGGCTTTTGTCCATAGACAATGTACAGTAAGTGCGTGCCAATCTCGAACGCACCCAGCAGCATCTGATTCAAGATTTGGACATCTCTCATGTACTTATTTTTTAGTCGCATCTCTTGCTCCAGCTACAGGTCTAGTCTAAGCACCGATTACTAGTGATGACAGCTGTGTATGCATGCTATTACATGTGTTTGCAATCAGAAGCAACTGTAATAATGAATTTTATGTACTGTAGACATTCATAACATCCTAATGAATGTATTTCATGGGAAAAAAGTAGTCGTTTTTTCTGTGCGTTCTTTTGTGACTTTATATTCCACATATGTATTGAACATATCATGCACTGTGTTGTTAAATAGAGCGGAGCAAAACTACACCCAAATTCATCACCACACGTATCCTCACATCTGCTCCTAGGCTTACGTATACCGATTTACATGTGTTTTAAAACAAACGCACATCGCGCACATTATGCGTGCCTTAATAAATCAGGCCCATGGTGTGGGACTGTTAGTGCTGACATGCTGATGTGAAATGGTGTGTGCATTATAAGTATGCTTTCTTTTCGTTATGTAACATATTCAACTCCACTCAAACCTAAACTCTTACATTTAGGTTGAGTTATCCTTAAAGAAACATGATGAGAAATGAAAGCATTATGCTTACCTGCCACCTGATGTTTTGTTTTTCTTGTGTGGGATTGCTCCACAGTTAGTAATGTTGTAGTGCTAACTTTGTTCTATAATGATCAATAATCTGTTCTGATTTAAAGCATTGTGGGTGGGTTTGTATGTATTAAGATGCAAGATTTTAATGTTTTAACTAGAGATGAGCGGGCTCGGATTTCGCTAATCCGAGCCCACCCGAACAGTGCGGATCCGACGGGATCCGAGCACTGTTCGGGAACTTCCGGCCGCCAAATGCATCCAAACCGAGGCTATGACATCCAAGTCTCGCGTCGGATCTCGCGAGACTCGGATCTCATAAATGCCCCACTCGCGGCCGCCATCTTCATTCTCCCTGTGGTTACTGAAGAGGGAGGTTGATGTGCTCTGTCCTGCTGATAACTTTACAAAAGTGGTGCTTTGTCCTGCTGAGTGAATTAGTAGTTTGTCCAGTGCTCTGTCCTGCTGATTCCAGTGGTGCTTTGGCCAGTGTCTGTGCTGCTGAGTCCAGTGGTGCTTTTGTCCTGTATTTGTTTCTGATAAGGCCATATCAATTTGTTAATTAGCCAAAAATCTTTTAAAAAATGTAAAAAAATCTCCAAAAAAAAGAAATAATTTTTTAAAAAAAAAAATATAAAAAAATAATTGAAAAAGTATAAAAAATATTATAGAGCAATATATTCTTGCAGTCCCAAAATAGAGGACCTGCCATTTCTTTTACTACGTTCATTATTTCTGTAGTTCCAAAAAATAGGAACTGCCAGTTGTATTACTACGGTCATTGTTTGTGTAGTTCCAAAAAATAGGAACTGCCAGTTCTATTACTACGGTCATTGTTTGTGTAGTTCCAAAAAATAGGAACTGCCAGTTCTATTACTACGGTCATTGTTTGTGTAGTTCCAAAAAATAGGAACTGCCAGTTGTATTACTACGGTCATTGTTTGTGTAGTTCCAAAAAATAGGAACTGCCAGTTGTATTACTACGGTCATTGTGTAGTTCCAAAAAATAGGAACTGCCATTTCTATTACAACGTTCTTTATTTCTGTAGTTCCAAAAAAGGGGAACTGCCATTTTTAATACTATGTTCTTTGTTTTTATCTGTGCAGTGGAATTCAGACCAGTTGAGGGTGATATATTGTGGCCCCGGTACCAAATTGGGTACCGGGGGCACTCCACTACGCAGACCAGATAGATGCATATCAACTACATTCAGTGTTGGGTCCAAATCCAAAATTAATGAAAATGACCTGTCATCGTCAAAAACAAGAGGCATTGACGCGCTCGAACTACACCCTGTATATGCTGCAGAGGATGTAGGAGCAGGCAGCTATGCAGTGGAATTCAGAACAGTTGAGGGTGATATATTGTGGCCCCGGTACCAAATTGGCTACCGGGGCAACTCCACTACGCAGTCCAGATAGATGCGTATCAGATATTAAACTACATTCAGTGTTGGGGAAAAATCCAAAATTAATGAAAATGACCTGTCATCGTCAAAAACAAGAGGTATTGACGTGCTCGAACTACACCCTGTATATGCTGCAGAGGATGTAGGAGCAGGCAGCTGTCCAGTGGAATTCAGAACAGTTGAGGGTGATATATTGTGGCCCCGGTACCAAATTGGGTACCGGGACCACTCCACTACGCAGTCCAGATAGATGCGTATCAACTACATTCAGTGTTGGCTCCAAATCCAAAATTAATGAAAATGACCTGTCATCGTCAAAAACAAGAGGCATTGACGCGCTCGAACTACACCCTGTATATACTGCAGAGAATGTAGGAGCAGGCAGCTGTGCAGTGGAATTGAGTCCATTTGAAGGCGGAGGTATTGTGGCCCCGGTACCAAATTGGGTACCGGGCCCACTCCACTACGCAGTCCAGAAAGCTAACTCGGTGCAACGTTTTAGACTAAAAAGAATATTGTGAGGTGTGAGGTGTTCAGAATAGACTGGAAAATAGTGGAAATGATTGTTATTGAATGTTATTGAGGTTAATAATAGCGTAGGAGTGGAAAACAACCAAAAAACAGCATTTTAGTGCTTTTTATGCTTTTTAAAAAATAAATCAGAACCCAAAACCTGAAATCAGAACCATAACCTTTTGTCAGGTGTTTTGGCAAAACAAATCAGAACCAACCCAAAACCTCAAGCTAATCAAAACCTAAAACCCAAAACACAAAACACTAAAAGTGCCCGGTGCACACCCCTAGTTTTAACTGGTACCAGTGCCATAAGGTACAGGCAGGCAGGTTTAAAGCATTATTGTAGGGTAGTTTCTTAACTCTGGTTCCCCAGTACACCTAACAGGTGATTTTTTGACAATTAAATGAGGATGAGGTGAACAACAGTAAATAAGAAGAAGAAATTAGTTTGATATTGCCATCGGTACCTATAGCACATTAATGTCTTAAGCATCTGGAGGAGGGGTGTTGGATTCTGAGATTTGTCATAATTAGATGCTTGTGACATCTGTCTACAAAGGGACATCTCATCATCAACATTTATTTATATAGCGCCAGCAGATTCTGTAGCGCTTTACAATTGGGAACAAACAGTAATAATACAATACTGGGTAATACATACGTACAGAGAGGTAAGAAGGCCCTGCTCGCAAGCTCACAATCTATGGGACAATGGTTTGATACATAAGAGTAAGTGCTACATCATATTGAATATTTGTCCAGCTAGAATTTAGTGGGCTGTATGTTCAGTCACACAACAATGTTGGTCAGAGGGTTGTTGTCTTGTGTTAGCTGTGTAGAGGGTGGTAATAGGGTAACCTAGGGAGATTAAGAGGGTGGTAGGAATATCTCCTTTAATCCATTTGACTTGGTTATTATTATCTCATATTTTTTGCCAGAGAAATATATTTAAGAGGTTAAGCTAAAAATGGGGACGTGTCAGTTGCATGATCTCTCAAGAGATTAATATCAAAACATAGATTTTTCAGTTTGTCTTTTATTTTCTAGTTGATTTTCTACATAAATTTTTAATCGCCTTAAAGTGTTATGTTCTCCTTCCACAATTTTATTGGATTTAAGTGGATTATTTTCTCCATAGATTTTCATAGGCTGCATGATTATTTACTACACAGGAAATATTAGGAGATTCTAGGCTGGTAATTTTCTTGTAAGACAACACAAGCAGCTTTTTCACATAAAATGGTCTAAAATTGCATTGATTTCTTATTTAATTAATGTCATAATATTTAATTGTAGAGACTGAAAATGACTCATATAGCCCAGCCCTAAGCATAACTATTTGGGTAATAAAGGAAGTTGAGAAGTAACAGCTCTGGAAAAGAAGGTATCTATTGTACTGTTGGAGGGTAGTTGGGGGTCTATGTATTAAGATCATGCAGTGCCAATCAATATGTATGCTGTAAATCTCACAGATGCATATTTAAGCATTGCTAAAATGTGCCATGCTGGGGCTACATTGTGAGTTACACACAAAGAGGAGAGCTCCATTGCTCCATTGCTAATTGTCATTGCTGAAATACAAATACTAGGGCTGGCAGGCTTGGTGGAAATCTGCAGTCAAATTGTACTGTGTTATATAAGTTACACACAAAGAGCAGAGCTCCATTGCTCCATTGCTAATTGTCATTTCTGAAATACAAATACTGGGGCTGGCAGGATTGGTGTAAATCTGCAGTCAAATTGTACTGTGTTATATACGTTACACACAAAGAGGAGAGCTCCATTGCTCCATTGCTAATTGCCATTGTTGAAATACAAATACTGGGCCTGGCAGGCTTGCTGTAAATCTGCAGTCACATTGCACTGTGTTATATAAGTAACACACAAAGAGGAGAGCACCATTGCTAATTGTCATTGCTGAAATACAAATACTAGTGCTGGCAGGCTTGGTGTAAATCTGCAGTCACATTGTACTGCGTTATATAGGTAACACACAAAGAGGAGAGCGCCATTGCTCCATTGCTAGTTGTCATTGCTGAAATACAAATACTAGGCTGGAAGGCTTGGTGTAAATCTGCAGTCAAACTGTACAGTGTGATATAGGTAACACACAAAGAGGAGAACTCCATTCCTCCTTTGCTAATTGTCATTGCTGAAATACAAATACTATTGCTGTCAGGCTTGGTGTAAATCTGCAGTCACATTGTACTGTGTTATATAGGTAACACACAAAGAGGAGAGCTCCATTGCTCCATTGCTAATTGTCATTGCTGAAATACAAATACTAGTGCTGGCAGGCTTGGTGTAAATCTGCAGTCACATTGTACTGTGTTATATAGGTAACTCACAAAGAGGAGAGCTTCATTGCTAACTGTCATTGCTGAAATACAAATACTAGTGCTGGCAGGCTTGGTGTAAATCTGCAGTCAAACTGTACGGTGTTATATAGGTAACACACAAAGAGGAGAGCTCCATTGCTCCATTGCTAATTGTCATTGCTGAAATACAAATACTAGAGCTGGCAGGTTTGGTGTAAATCTGCAGTCAAATTGTAAAGTGTTATATACGTTACACACAAAGAGGAGAGCCCCATTGCTAATTGTCATTGTAATAAAGGAAGTTGAGAAGCAACAGCTCTGGAAAAGAATGTATCTATTGTACTGTTGGAGGGTAGTTGGGGGTCTATGTATTAAGATCATGCAGTGCCAATCAATATGTATGCTGTAAATCTCACTGATGCATATTCAAGCATTGCTAAAATGTACCATGCTGGGGCTACTCTGTGAGTTACACACAAAGAGGAGAGCTCCATTGCTCCATTGCTAATTGTCATTGCTGAAATACAAATACTAGGGCTGGCAGGCTTGGTGGAAATCTGCAGTCAATTTGTACTGTGTTATATTCGTTACACACAAAGAGGAGAGCTTCATTGCTCCATTGCTAATTGCCATTGCTGAAATACAAATACTGGGGCTGGCAGGCTTGGTGTAAATCTGCAGTCACATTGCACTGTGTTATATAGGTAACTCACAAAGAGGAGAGCTTCATTGCTAACTGTCATTGCTGAAATACAAATACTAGTGCTGGCAGGCTTGGTGTAAATCTGCAGTCAAACTGTACGGTGTTATACAGGTAACACACAAAGAGGAGAGCTCCATTGCTCCATTGCTAATTGTCATTGCTGAAATACAAATACTAGAGCTGGCAGGTTTGGTGTAAATCTGCAGTCAAATTGTAAAGTGTTATATACGTTACACACAAAGAGGAGAGCCCCATTGCTAATTGTCATTGTAATAAAGGAAGTTGAGAAGCAACAGCTCTGGAAAAGAATGTATCTATTGTACTGTTGGAGGGTAGTTGGGGGTCTATGTATTAAGTCAAATTGTCAAATTGTAAGGTGTTATATACGTTACACACAAACTCACAAAGAGGAGAGCTTCATTGCTCCATTGCTAATTGCCATTGCTGAAATACAAATACTAGGGCTGGCAGGCTTGGTGTAAATCTGCAGTCACATTGCACTGTGTAATATAGGTAACACACAAAGAGGAGAGCTCCATTGCTAATTGTTATTGCTGAAATACAAATACTAGTGCTAGCAGGCTCGGTGCAAATCTGCAGTCACATTGTACTGTGTAATATAGGTAACACACAAAGAGGAGAGCTCCATTGCTAACTGTCATTGCTGAAATACAAATACTAGTGCTGGCAGGCTTGGTGTAAATCTGCAGTCAAACTGAACGGTGTTATATAGGTAGCACACAAAGAGGAGAACTCCATTGCTCCATAGCTAGCTGTCATTACTGAAATACAAATACTAGGCTGGAATGCTTGGTATAAATCTGCAGTCAAACTGTACAGTGTTATATACGTTACACACAATGAGGAGAGCTCCATTGCGCCATTGCTCCATTGCTAATTGTCATTGTTGAAATACAAATACTAGGGCTAGCAGGTTTGGTGTAAAACTGCAGTCAAATTGTAAGGTGTTATATATGTTACACACAAAGAGGAGAGCTCCATTGCTAATTGTCATTGCTGAAATACAAATACTAGTGCTGGCAGGCTTGGTGTAAATCTGCAGTCAAACTGAACGGTGTTATATAGGTAGCACACAAAGAGGAGAACTCCATTGCTCCATAGCTAGCTGTCATTACTGAAATACAAATACTAGGCTGGAATGCTTGGTATAAATCTGCAGTCAAACTGTACAGTGTTATATACGTTACACACAATGAGGAGAGCTCCATTGCGCCATTGCTCCATTGCTAATTGTCATTGTTGAAATACAAATACTAGGACTGGCAGGTTTGGTGTAAAACTGCAGTCAAATTGTAAGGTGTTATATACGTTACACACAAAGAGGAGAGCTCCATTGCTAATTGTCATTGCTGAAATACAAATACTAGTGCTGGCAGGCTTGGTGTAAATCTGCAGTCAAATTGCAAGGTGTTATATACGTTACACACAAACTCACAAAGAGGAGAGCTCCATTGCTCCATTGCTAATTGTCATTGCTGAAATACAAATACTTGGGCTGGCAGGCTTGGTGTAAATCTGCAGTAAAATTGTACGGTGTAATAAACGTTACACACAAAGAGGAGAGCTCCATTTCTCCATTGCTATTTGTCATTGCTGAAATACAAATACTAGGGCTGGCAGGCCTTGTCTTCTGAATTTGCTGTCAAAGTGTACGGTGTTTTCAATATGGAGTCACAGCAGTACAAGGAGAGCAGGAGCACCAAGCAGCTGCTGGCAACAGTCATGATGATAGTTAACCCTCTACGTCATCTGGTAAAGCCTATGTTAAAGTGCATAGTGTTTGTAAGTCAGGGAAACCAAAATGTAAAAAAACACCTTTCACTTTGGTCAAGCAAAAAAGACCTGTAATCCAGGCAAAGTTATTTGCAGAAAAAAAAAACATGCCATTCTACACACTCAGTGGCAAGGAAAGAATGAGGCCTTAGACTTTCTCTATGAGTGCTAGTTCTGCAACTGTCTTCTTGTAAGGTCAGTTGTGACCAAGGAAGACCTTGTGATTCGGACTCCAAAAGTGGTGTGCAAATACATGTGAAAGCCCAGCTGGAAGAAAACAGTAAGTCATTAGAGGAATTTGCATGTTCACATTCAGAAATGAGAGTCTATCCATGAGTGCGATGTGGAAATCTGACCATCCTGATAGTGTACCCATAATAAAAAACCCTTTCAGCATTTCTGCAGAAGTGTAGCTGGTGATACACAAATTGAGGATGTCACTTTAGAATTGCAACAGGATGAGGAGGATATTTGTGTAGCTGATGAGGGCGCTAATGAGAATGTTGATGAGGATGATGGCATGAAGTCCTGCACTGGTGGAAGCAGTTCTTGCACGTGATAAGAAGAAGAAGGTCATTGTCATGCCTGGACATAAGACCAAAAATTCCACTTCTAATGTGTGGAATTATTTTTACCCAAATCCTTGTCTAGCTATTTGTAGTGTTTGTAAAGCAACAGTCAGTAGAGGTAGGGACCTTAACCATCTAGGAACCTCATCCATGTTACGCCATTTTAAGCGAGTTCATGGCAAGATGTTGGAAAAATCAGAAACCTATACTAAAAAAATAACAACAAGCAGTCCATTATCAGTTAGGACCCTTCTCTCACCTATATCCCGACGTCTGCAATCTGCCCCCACAACACCGTTCTCATCAATATCCTCAGTAGCAATCGGAGTTAGTCCTGCATCCATGTTGGTAAGGCTAGATGACTCCTCCACTATCCTGGATTCCTCAGAAGAATTCTTGAGTGTTAGTCCCACTTCTGCTGCTGCTGCTTCTGCTGGGTGTGAATCAGTGAAAACTAACAGCCTTCTGGTTTTTGCCAAGAACAACTGCATGGTGGGATGCATTTAGTTACGAGGGAAGTGCAGGTCGTGGCCCTTGGTTTGGCCCCTAGATGCAAGCGAGATAGGTGAAACTGACAATACAAGGAGTGGGAGTAGATACCTTTGAGAGGACTGTGGTATTCACAGGTGAGCAGGTAGGACAAGCAGAATAAAGCAGGCGGAGTGCTGGATGCGGACTGGTGGTACACAAGGTGAATCACAGGTGAGCGCTCTTACAGTCAAGCTGGTTGGTACTTAGTTCTGAAGGCCGCGGGGTAATGGAGTAAACAGGAGGATGGTCTAGTATTCTAGCCGAGTCGGTACACTGATCATATGACTGCGGTGCAATGGCGTAAGCAGGAGAGTAATCGGTTAAACAAGCCAAGTCGGTACACGGTTCAGATGTCTGCGGTGCACTGGAGTGAGCAGTAGAGTAGTTAGTAAAACAAGCCAAGTCGGTACACGGTTCAGATGTCTGTGGTTCACTGGAGTGAGCAGTAGAGTAGTTGGTTAAACAAGCCGAGTCGGTACACAGTTCAGATGCGGAGATCTCACGGAGGAGTATTGCAGGATCGAAGCAGAAACGCCAAAGCAAGCAGTCACAGAGAGCTCCGGGAACACAAGGGTAGTCAGGAGGAGAGCCTGTTGATCTGACACAGGTATAATGTCAGATCCTCTCTTTATTTCGGATTCCCCGCCACAGGGTCACATGATGTTCCATCAGTGAATCACATGAGTTCCTAATTGCAGGCCAGGCAAGCGACTGACAGGTGCTGGAGAGAATACAGGTGAGCGCTCTTACAAAAGGAAATTTGGAGACCCATGTACCAACTCGCTTTGCACTGCCTAAGCTGCCGACCCTCCAGTGTGTACTCGGAAAGAGTTTTCAGCATGGCCAGGAACCTTGTCAGTGATCGGCGTAGGAGGCTACTTCCTCAAAATGTGGAAAAGATGGTGTCATAAAAATGAACTTCAAGTTCCACGAGGAAGGCCTTACCCGCCAATTATATCAAAATACTGAGACTTCTGTAGTGGTGGATTCCAGCGGTGATGAATTAATAATGTGTTAGGATGATGTACAAACTGATGAGGGTGAGAATGAGGCTGAGGATGATGACAACAACATCTTGCCACAGTAGAGTTCATTAACAGCAGTAACTTTAGATGCCTTAAGCCCATAGTTGCCTTGTTTTGTGGGGGCCCAAACAAACCAAATACTTCAGCCACAAGGAGTGGCACTTTTGTGGCTGAAGGGCTTGGTTTGTTAACGTGTGCATGTCCTTTTTAAAATCCA
Organism: Mixophyes fleayi; assembly: GCF_038048845.1. NCBI lineage: Eukaryota > Metazoa > Chordata > Amphibia > Anura > Limnodynastidae > Mixophyes > Mixophyes fleayi. The sequence continues at coordinate 145,972,558 of NC_134402.1, forward strand.
ACATAAGGGTAGGTGGGAGGTCCCAAGGACAATTCCATCTTGCACCACTTTAAATTTCATCTACCGCTGTGTGCCAATGTTGCCTACATGTGCTATATACTGTTGTGTGCTTAGCAAAAATCTTAGACACCCATTGATGATGCAGATGACTCAGCACAACATTTTGACATCTGGTCTTGTCTACTATAAAATAATTTAGCAGAATTAGTGACACCTCTGCTGTAACTCCACCTGATCCTTCTATCAACTATCAACATCCAAAGAATGGTGGAGGTTTACTTTTAATTTTTTTATTCGGTATAAAGACAACAGTTTTATTATCTTTTTAGTGCATTGACTGGCACCCTAGATTGGTCTGGGTCTGATAAAAGCACGCATCCCTGGGGGGTCAGCACTCGTTGCCATGTATTAGCTGTAGCATTACCTCAGTTATCCAAGAAATGGGTGGAGCGATCATATGAATCATAACTGGTTTCATGATCCAAGGAAAATTCCATCTTGCTCTACTTTTCTATTCTGCCACTGCTGTGTGCCAATGTGTCCTAGATTTGCTAGGAACTGCCATGTGTTTGAGTCATTACTCTGTCGCTTACCATCTAGCCAGGTCGCTGCAGTATTTGTCAGAAAGTGTATGAAAATAATATTGTGACCTGTGAGCTGGTCAAAATTGACTGCAAATGACTTAAAATTAGTGTTATTGAGGTTCATAATAATGTAGGAACAAAAAAAGAGCAATATTATGTGATTTTAGCATATTTTAGCAATTTTTCTAAAAAATACAGGTCCAAAACCAAAACACACGAGGGAGGTTTTGCCAAACCAAAACCAAAACACAAAGTTAATCCAGATCCAAAACCAAAACCAGAACACGGGGGTCAGTGCACATCTCTACTCCAGATACAGTAAAGTGAGGGCATAGCAGCAGAGGTTTGAAGACTTGTCTCTGGACATTTTCCATGAACATGTCTATATTTTATTTGCTTACCAGCGATGTAACGTTATTTCATATTGAGTAATCATGTCACATATTTAGTTTGCCTGTATTATACTTGTCACATACTAAATGCCCCTGGTGTATTGAATACTGGCTAGTGGGTAAGTACAATCTCTATTAGTGTAGCAATTAAGCACACATTCATTCTGACAGTATATGTTTTGCAGTTTAGTAAATGGCTGCTTCCACAGATAATCATGAAGTCCCACGATGAGGTATATCTGTGCACTATGGTCAGTGCACGAAGAGTGTGTAGTACAGCCAGTCACTGGGTGTGGTCAGTCAGTTTGATTTCTCTAAGTTGTGAATACTCTCCCAGTCCCCATAGTAACAGTTACAGACAATGTGACACACGCAGTGTTCTTATACCTGCACAGCTCTGTGACCCAGGCTCCCACACTGACAGCAGCAACACAGATCCCTCGTTCTGTGTATGTATATTCACATTTTACAAAACGTTTCTATTGCAACTATTCATTTTGCATGTTTTGTTTGCTTTATGTACATTGGTGTGTACTGTCTGCTAGTTGCAATCTGAACTTTATATATAGTTTTTTCTTGTTTTAACTCATTGGTGAGACATTCAAATGTACAACTTTTTTTTCAGGGGTATGCTGACATCCACATTTAATAAGAACAATTAGCTGCTAATTTAAACATGTAACTTCTTGGTTATGATTCCTATCCAATTTTATTTTTATCAACTGTATTACCCTAAGGGCTCTATTTATTAAAGAGTGAAAAGATGGAGGAAACACATATACAAGTACAGTGGCGCACGCAGGGGGGGTTTCTGAGTCTCTAGAAACCCCCCCCCTGTGCTAACTAAGTGGCCACTGTCCTATACAGCGCCGCGGCTGCTGTATAGGACAGAGCTGGCGAAACGGAGCGCATGCGCAGCAGCTCTCTCTCTGTTTTTTTTTTGGGATTTTTTTGGGTCAGCGGGGAGAACCCCCCCCCCCCCGACAATCCTCCGTGCGCCCCTGAAGTACTGCTTCAATCCTTCTTCTGTAATCATCATCTCAGGATGATGGTAGCACAAACAAATAAATAAAAAAAATGCTCTGTTATTTCAATAAAGCATTTTTTCAATCATCAATAGCGTTAATATATATATTTTTTTATTTTTTTAATATTTGTTTTAGTTATGTATTTTTTTTATTATTGGACCTTAAAGTCCAAGTCTAGAATCTCAATTCCACTGCGAATGAGTGAACTAACTAGATGGGTCACACAACGACATATCCCCAGAGTATTGCTCAGCTGTCCCTGTGATTTTATTGATAAATTGCAGCTACAAGTAATTTTCTATTGCGCAATGAGTGGTGATAGAAAATCAGCCTTATCACCACAGAATGATAATAAAGTTGTAGGAAAGTATATTAAACAATTTTTAAAGAGATTAAAGCTATATTGGATAATATCCCAACAATAAAGGTGTCATTCCTCGTTACTTTCACACGTTACTCTTATTTAATGAAAGTTATTATTTCTATGTATGGCCATGTGATTTATTAGATAATAACATAAGGCATAATATATTTGTTTTCTTTCCTCTTAGGTATTATATTTGTTATATCGAGGCTGAGATGTATGATCGTGCACCTCGATCGCTTGCTGTCACTTTGGGCAGCACTCAGGAAAATGTGGGACCGGGGTCTTATGACTTGATCTCTGACAAGCTACTTAAACCAGGTTAGTTCCAATATGTCAGTGTTAAAACTGCAGGAAGCAATGTTAGAATCCATTTCATCTGAAACTATACACTGCAGTATGACTTGGTCCGTTGGTCATCTCTATAGTATTTAAGTATTGCCACAACAAATGACTCTACTGGTGCATTAAATGTGCCTTCAAATGTTTGTAGCAGCATCAGCCATAGTTCAGACATGCAATACATAATGAGTGACTGTTTAGTTACTAGGAGTCTGTGATTAATATGATTTCTCTTGGACAATGGAATGGGACAAGAAGACCTAACATAAAGCTTACTACAACTCATACTCCATTAGCTGTCAAGAGATTAATTCGGCAAAGGGGAGACTACTATAATAAAACGGTTCAAATTCTAAGAAGATACAGTGTGGCAAATTAAAGAGAATACGCAACTCAAATGATGGATTTGGTTTCCACCAGGCTGTAGAATTGGGTCTTCCAGGAGAAAGGGAATTTCTTTAGGCTTATTTGTAATTGAACCAGAATAGCTATTCTGAAGACGACAAGACAGTCTACTATTTCCCAAATAGTGGTCATCTGACTAGAATGGCCCAGGTGAACTTAAGATCTTCTTGGTTGCATAAAGAAAAGTCAAAGGAAGAGCTTTATGGCCAAAAGGGTCTTGAGCCAGTAACAAATTATTTACATAATTATGTTTTATTTTTCTGTATTGTTTAACAAATCTAGGAAATAATGTTCTTTTTTGTGCATTTTGTCTGCACTTTCATTGCTTATGGCATCAATAAAATGCATCTGAAATGCAAAATGTAGACTTAACCTCATGTGTCAATCTCCCATTGTCCCATAGATTGTAAGCTTGCGAGCAGGGCCTTCTCACCTCTTTGTCTGTTTTACCCAGTTTGTTTATTAGTTTATTATGTTTGTCCCCAATTGTAAAGCGCTATGGAATATGTTGGCGCTATATAAATAAATGATGATGATGATGATGATAATGTGACGCTGTCGCATTCTACATTTCATGTTTGTGTTTTCATGTTTTAGGTGGATATGCCCCCTTTCTATCAGTGGCAAAGCGTGATTTTGCCTTCAATGACCCACAGACAAAGTCCATTGCGCCTGGACCAGGACAGTATGATATTTTCAATTTAAAGGTGAAATTAAAATTGATTCAGAGATTACTTAAATGAGAACAGAGATAAATGGAATCCTTGCAGAAACTGAGAGCACAAGACTGTGTAATGGGTCTCCTGCGTGTTATAAGCCCTCTGAGATCTTGTGAGCTGCTTTTAAACCATCTGCTCCAGCTCATTTCATTCTAATTACTCTATAAGTTGTCATTCTTTAAACAATAATACTTTTTATTTAATGGCTTGAGAATGACATTCACAAAATTGTTATTTCCTGAAACCATAACCTGTTTTAACTACTGCTCTGGAAAATATGGCTTCCAGACATTGGGAAACATTTAGGAAAGTAGAGTGATGAAAACTAGAGTAAAAAGTGTATGTATGTATATATATATATATATATATATATATATATATATATATATATATATTAAAATGTATTTGAATCAGACCAGTCCAGTTCAATAAAAGGTGGTATTTAAATAAACAGAAGCCTTTTTAAGCATTTTTAATTCCTCCTCTGTTATTGCCATCCTGAGAAGGCGCTAGCGATTGGAGGACACTGGTGGTATTTGTACCACCCCTGTAGATGATAAATAGGCTACCCCATGATTTACATGGATACGCTTTGTTATAGACCCCAACAAAGGCTATCGTCAGTAAAAACCTTCACTGGCCTGGGGGCTTTGGTACATAAATGCTGTAATTTTTACAATTCTCACGTTGCTGAGGGTAGTTTCTGAACTGAAAAACTGCAGAAGCAGTTTCTTCCTTTTTTATGGCATCATCTATTTGTGGTATTTTACACCTGTTTTCTGAATTTGCTTGTTTGTTCTTTGGGTAAAATGGTTGTGAAGTGAGGAAATGTTCCATTGTTAGATAGGAGGAGCTGCCTAAACATGGACAGAGCCTGAGGGGCTCCATGTGGATTAGTCCCTGCCACAGACCACAAATGCAAAAATTATATTTGACTTTGCTGCTTGAGATATTCTGAAGAACCTTAAAAGATGTAAATTTATGGAAGCATTTGTGTTTTAGTAGCAGAATTTTCAGGTGATGTTTTTACTTTTTCTAAAATGTCTTTTTGTGCTTTTCTGTCACGTGCCACAAACCCACAGAATGTAGTGCAAAACATTTGTTAGTCGGAACACCAGAAAGCGTTGTAAACCAAACAGGGTATAACAGTAGGCATAGCAACCCTTGATTCTGTGGGCCCTGGAAGCCCAATATGCCCGGTTAGAGTGAGGCCCCTAAGGCTAACGGCATATGGATGCTTTGTGCTACCCATTTATATTAGCCTAAGGAGCACTTTTATGCTATTTCCTGCACATAACAGGTAGTATAAGTGCTAACTTCCTGACACAAGTTCTGCCTTGCTCTGAACTCTGTTGCCAATATATTCACAGTATGAACCAGTGTACATGTGTCAGGAACTTAGAGTCTATGCTGTCTGCTTTGTGCAGGAAAACAGCTTATAAGCGCATAGTTGCCTAGGCTAATAAACAAGGCTACATTAAGCATACTCACTGGTGTACCCTTCTGCTCCAAGCTTACCTCATCTCACTGACAGGTGCTGTGTGGGGAGATGAAGAGGGAATGGGACCTCTTTATTATTATTATTATTATTAGGGTTTTCGCTGTGTACCATAGTTGCCAACATTGGCAACTTGTGTTCCGGGAGGTCCGGGAGGCAGTTGGGTGTGTGGGGGCGGGGCTCAAAGATTTGCGTTGTTAGCCCCGCCCCCAAAGTCGGCAGCATCACTTTTTTAGTCCAATAAAAATAGGGGCGGGCCACAATGACGCGTACATGGCCCCACTAAACCCCGCCCCTTACATTTAATTTGCAGAGCTGGCCGGGAATCGGGTGAATTGCTTGCTTTCCTGGGAGTCCTGGAGATCGACCCGGATTTCAGGAGTCTCCCGGACATTCGGGGAGAGTTGGAAAGTATGCTGTGTACTATATAGGGCATTAAAACATACAACAAAATGACAAAACAACATAATTACAAAGTGCCAAAATTATATGATTACAAAATACAAATTTACATAATTACAAGCCACAAAATTGTAAGGAAAACACTAGGAAAGAGGGGATGAGATGTATAAACAAGGCAGACTATACTTTCATAACCAATAATATCCTGTGTTTTTTAGTATCCCTCATTGTCTTGGGTTTCAATAAAAACATGCTGATACTTAATTATTGTTCTACAGATCATGGCAAAATCAACAATGCTTTTAAAAAAACAATTGTTGAAAACCAAACAACTTTCTCCAACAAAGTCTGCTTACTTAACATGTAACTAGTGTCCAAGATTAAAATGGTAGATTTTTTTGGTTGTTCTCTTGCGCTGGTAGAAATGTGCGACAATTAAGTATTCCATACTAGTATATGGAGCTTAGGTATGCTATTTTATTACATGCACTTTTTATGTAGAGACAAATGTTTACACTTATTGTGCCGTTGAACCGTGTCACATTTACAAATGAGACAATTAGTTTGGAAGGAAGTTCTTTACAAGTGCTCTGTAATATTATATTGAATATATTATAGTGAATAACATATTTATTTTAACAATTACAAGCTTGGTTGCAGCCTGCCATTAACTATCTTGTTACATTCGGATGCCTCAGTGCAGCCGTTACAGCTAGTTTGCAGTGTTTTTTTTATTCCTCTATTACATTATCACAGCTATGGGTGATATTTTTTTTAGGAAAAGGTGAAAGGAGGACAAACCATCCAAAACAGAGAGAAGCGTTTTCCAGAGTCTAACTCCTCTCTGCCTGGACCTGGTGCATACAACCTGCAGATTGGAATACATATGGATGAAACAAAGAAGACCTCTTCTAAGTCTCAAAAAGTAAATTATGTTATGATATGAGATGGGTCCAATATACTCATCAGAAAATAAGCTATTTATCTAAAGGTCACAATAAACTTTTATGTGTGTATTTTTTATTTTAGTGTTGAGTGCTGTGTCTTTGGATAAAACAGACCCACTAGTGTTTAGAAAATGTAATTACTCCAGATTTAAAAGTTATTAGGAATAGATTCATAATTAATACATAGGTAAACTAGTTTATCAATTGGACCAGAGAAAAATTAATTTATCAACTTGGCTAATGGGTAAATAGAAAAAAACTCTTAATTTTTTATTTACCATTTCCTTGAGCAGATTTTTATTCTATTAGTTATCATTCATTCTATCAGACTATTAGCAGTCCATCATAAATTTCAGGCCAATAATCCAGCAACAAAGAGGCTGGTTCTGTTGCCTTCAGGGTACGTAACCTTTAAAAAGTTGTTAGTGGCTCCCATGAAGTGACCTTGTTGTTCAGCATGGTTAATGCAGAGTAAATTAATATGATAACAGAACTCATTGATCACTCTATAGGAAATGAGCTACCAGTGCAAATTGGAATTTGCTTGTAGTATAGTGTATATAATAGTAGTATAGTATATATCTGTGAAGCAATATAAAATATAGTTTTTTCATGAGGTTATTGGATTTTGGTTGACTAATTACATTATCCTGTACTGAGATATTTTTTATTTTCATTATATTGTTTTTGCGCTTACATTAATAATTTTGATTCATTAACCAATACCAGTCCATAGCTATAAGCCATATTAACACTGCTCACACATACATAACATAACCCATTTAACAAATAACTTTCATACTGGTGTAAATTCATCAGCTTGAAAACAGTCAAGTTTCTGCATCTACATTTCATCAGTTTCTGCAAGTCACTGGAAGACTGACTTTGGCTGGTGACATCATAGAGCATGGGATGATGTCATGGCTTGTCACAATAAAGTAAACCAGGTAGATTAGGCACTGCTGTTTTATGTCTTGCTGACTAAAGGACTCAGGTCTATTTGGGGAAATATCATAGGCTGTTCTGTTCCTAAATATATTGAAAGCTAAGCCAGTGTTATTACCCATACAGAGAGTACAAAGCCAGGTTAAAAAGCAGCAGAAGACTGGTGCACCGTCCATCCCTGTACCAGGACAAGCATTCGGTTATGAAGAAAGTGAGGATGGTTCCCTTGTAAGACAACTTCCACCTCCCATGGACAATACTTTGGGTCCTGCCTATTACCAGCCATTAAATGTAAGTGCAAATTGTGCTTATTTGACTTTTGAATAGTATAGCACTTTTTATTTTACTTTTACTATAGGCCCTCACTCCTAACTGCTTTACTTTTCAAGTTACTGGTACTCAGGTAATGGTAGCTACTTTAACAGTCTACTTTCACATGCACAAGCCCTTCAAATAAATCGTGTATCATCCTCTAATAATACACTTCCATACAATGTAACTAGTATAGGTAGGATATGTTTCTCTCTTAGCAAAATAGGAAGACACTGCTAGTCGTTCATTATGTCTACTAATAAGGCAGTATGGATTTCTAATATAGTCCACTATACTATAAGGAGTCTATATTAAATGTATACATTTCTGCCCTTAGGACTAATATAAGGATTATCCCCCTGATTTTTTGACAACTAGTTGCTCTAAATATCGATATCTGCTGTCCAATATTGCGAGTAGAGACTTGATTAGATATATGGATGTATGCCCTTAGAGCTAGTATTAGAATATTATTATATTTAGAGCAACTAGTTGTCAAAAAATCAGAGAGAAGGAGGTACTCAGTTTTTTAACTAATTCCTCAGGAATAGCATGTTTGATCATTACTATAGATTTCAATGAGGCTTTTCCTCAGACTGTACTTTTAATGTTAGCTTTTTTAAAACTGAGTGCTAGGTACACTTAAACTGATTTAATTAAATTAAAGTACTTAAGTACTTGTGTCTTAGGTCTTTTCCTTAATAAGCCAAGAGTACTATATCTTATGATTATAGCAAAGCGACTACTGATGGTTCTTATACAGTATGGTGGTCACAAAACAGTGTGTTATATAAAATAAAATAATCTCTTGCACCTGACATCCACCTCTGTATTAGATTCTATTTTTGTCTTCATAGAGATGCTGTATGGAGATCTCCATTTCAGTTTAGTTTCTTGTTGATTATTTGCATATCAAATAATCAAGAAGATCAACACTTGATCAAAAACCTGGGGGTATATGTATCAAACAGAGAGTTTTCCGTTGGGTTTGAAAAACCAATCAGATTCTAGCTATCATTTATTTAGTACATTCTACAAAATGATAGCTAGAATCTGATTGGTTGCTATAGGCAACATCTCCACTCTTCAAACTCGCCCAAAAACTCTCAGCTTGATACATTTACCCCCTGGTATAGTTGTTAAAAGCAAAGAATTGCTGTGTAATAACAATAGCAAATTCATGGATATATCTTATTCCATGAGTAAATCCAAGCATGCGTTAAATCAAGTTCCATCTACTTAAGACAGAAAACGAAACTTCTTGGCAGTATTAAGGACTGTTCTCAAAGACTCAAACATAATATGATTATTATCATCATCATCATCACCATTTATTTATATAGCGCCACTGATTCCGCAGCGCTGTACAGAGAACTCATTCACATCAGTCCCTGCCCCATTGGAGCATACAGTTTAAATTCCCTAATATTCACACACACAGACAGAGAGAGACTAGGGTCAATTTTGATAGCAGCCAACCTACCAGTATGTTTTTGGAGTGTGGGAGGAAACCAGAGCACCCGGAGGAAACCCAACACAGGGAGAACATACAAACTCCACACAGATAAGGCCATGGACGGGAATTAAACTTATGACCCCAGTGCTGTAAGGCAGAAGTGCTAACAACTATGCCACTGTTCTGCTCATTATGAAAAATGTTGATAATAGATTCCTTTAATAATTTCATTATAATACAGTTGAATGGACTGTGTTCATACACATTTCATTTGCAATGTTTTTAATAAATTGTGAATGAACAGGTGATTGAGAACATGCTTCCTCAGATTTCATGTATAAGAGTTTTAATATAACAATAAGCAATAAAATAATGATTGAGACCATGCTCACATTTATTAATCTAAAGATAGTAGCATTTTAATGCTATTGTAAGGCTTGAAATACAATGTTTGTACTGGACATTTACAATGTTAAGTATAATAAGTGTATTTGTTGACCGAAGTTTTTTTAATTATACCCAACTGTTACACATAGTGGAGGCATCCATTCTGAGTATGCAGCCTGTGAAATCATTCAAGATTGTGCTTCAGAGATGTCACTGGCTACTAGTCTGCATTTTTAATTATGTCAACATAATGGATGCTACACATAATGGCTTCCTACATTACTACACTGTGGGTACATAACAGATGCACTTTAATACAATTACAAGCATATAGAGCAGTGGTGGTCAACATGTGGCATGTGGGCCGCTGAGCCTTCACCTACCTCCAGCTGTATGCTCCAAATCTGACATATTCTCGGCTTTGTTGCAAAGCATAGAATATGATTGATTGGGAGCAGCTGGCTTCTGCATTGTGTGACCCCCTTTGCATACAGCAGGGGGAATCATGCAGCACAACCAATCAGAGGACATGCCCCTAACATACTACTCAGTCAGAGTGGTTTGTGAGGGGCATGTGGGTAAGTCTGATCGGCATGGGGTTATGTGGGGATGCCTCAGTGGTATGTGGGAAGGTCTGAGTGGGTAGTTTCAGCGTACTTATGGGATCTATGAGCATGTGGGTGGATGTACAAAGTGGGGTCTGAGGGCATGTGGGGCTATTTGGGAGCCAGTGGCAGTTCTGAGTGGAATGTGGAGGAATTATGGAGCAGTTGGGCATGTGGATGCATTATGAGATGAGAGGTGAGGGAATACTGAAGTTGTTTGGGGCAGTTTGATCTTATTCTTGAAATTAAGGGTAATATGTGGACCTTTTGGAGTATATTGACCTTGAAGTATATTGTGTTGTCTATCACTTATATAGAGTGTAATAAAAATGTATATGTAAGATAGTTTGTTGACTGTAAATGAAGCATGCTTATCAGCAGCAGGAAGATTCTGGTGACACATTACTTTCCTTGGATATTTGATAATTACTCTATAAGTGCAGCCTGTGTAAAATATATGGACATGCAATAAATGCAATATAGTAGCCTGTGCTGAGAATACTGCTTATATTGTATTAGTGTTTGTTAAGAAAAACCTTAGCCCACTAGCTAATAATGTTGCATGAGAAACATGCTTAAGAGTAAGGCTGGGTATACACTACAGAATTTTCCGACCAATGTGTTATCTACAACGATTGTACCAATGGCTGAAAAAAAAGAAAAAGTTTTAATTAGCATGCTGATTCATGCGTACACACTATACAAGTTTTAAAAGATTTACCTTCAGATGTGTGCTCTTCATCTGTAATAACCGTCAGCTGAAAAGATCATGACTCTATGGAGATACTGATCGGGAGTTTGTACACACTGTAGGTCATTCCATAGCTGAATGATATTTATAGTTCTGCTGAACAATCACATCAAACGCTGATCCATGCTTTGGAACTATCCTTGTTCATCGCTGGAGCGTACACACTACTGTGATATCTGGCCAATCAGTAGTTTATCGTCTGATTGGCCCGATAATCGTCTGAAAACCTGTAGAGTGCCAACCTAAGACCCCGGTTTCAATATCATTGTCAGTTTTTCATGACTTGCACAAATAACTTTGTTTTAGGCAACATTAAACTATAAGTTCTAATAACAAAGGAATCTGTGCACAATTGGTGGTGTATAAAAGTGTATGAGCAAAATAGATAAAATACTTTTTGAAAAATATTGTAGATAATGTACATAGAATCATTGTAGTCAACTCCAAGTTCTGTGACAAGGTGAGAATACATCCAGAAGGATTGTTTCACTCTCGTTACACCACTGGCATCTTTTTTTCTTTGTGATTCATGTTGCATCTAGGTGCATAGGAAATGAGGCTGTGGGGGGTGAGTTAATGTTTTATGGGTTTTGTTTTTGAATCCAGTTCAAGTGTATGGAGAATTATTTCAGAATTGTATTTGGAGTGACTAAAGGTTCTATACTCGTTATAGAATGCCATGATAATTTGCAATATATATATATATATATATATATATATATATATATTGTCAACAATAGTATGTTCTTTCTTATAATACATGACTTGGTTCAGAGTTTCAAATACTTGATTGATGATTGTGGCTGCATCAGTTATAAATAACTTATTGTATGAATTTATTTAAAGAAAAAAGCGCAAGGCGCTTATTTATATAATTGCAGATGTACTGGCTTTGTTGTATCGTGTGGCACTTTGTATAGAAAAAGCATTCATTTCTGAGGTATTGATTTGTAAATTCTGAGAGAGGATGTCATGATTGGATTTGTATATCTTGTCTAAAGAAAGTCCCTCATGTTAATTAGACCTTTTTTTTTAGCTTCGTGGCCAACACACTTGTTCAGCCTGTATACACACCAGGGGAGGCGCTGCTTCCCTGTCTGTGTGGCTTATATCCTGCCTCTCACATCCTTTCCGAATAATGCACACAGAAGGTTTTAGGATATCACAGATTTCTGGTGGCAAGCGATGGGATAACTCCAGGTGACTTTTCCTGCACCAGTTAGGAAAGCTGAGTTATTCAGGAGAGGAATAACTGCAGCCAGGAGAACGCACAGGATATATGATTACACCAACATGTCCAGGGCGGACCTTGAGATTCTGTACAGCGGCAAGTGAATTGACATAAGCCATTCGCCAAACAGGGAGAAGATTAGAGAGAGGCTGAGGGAATGGCACCAACACCATGGTACCCAGGCGGAGGAAACTGATGGCGGCAGTGGCCAAAGCAGCGGCCCATTTGACGACCGAGAGCTAGGTGAACCAGACCCCCAGACAGAAGCAACATCTTCTGAACAGACTGTACCCGCAGAACCAGAGGTGACAGAATGGGTGCTGGACAGAAAGCCAGACACCCTGGAGGCTGCCGCCCAGTTGGCAGATCAGTATGTGGCAGTGAGGCCACACTGGCAGAAGCGCCAGATTAACAGCCAACACCATAGGACTGTACAATCAGGAGGACACCCCTCTTCTACTCATTCCCAAAAGCAAGTACCTAACCCTTCGGATACCCCTTGCCAGCCACCACCCTACCCTGCCCTCGGGAGTTATCAGAGACCTACGGAGCCCAGGCTGGATAGGAAGTGCCTGCGGGAATATCAGTCACCTCAGGATGGACTGTCCCACAGCCTCAGCACCCCAGACCCGTGCCCCTAATCCGAGTTCTGGGGCCTGGCTGACTTGCTTAACTGGCGAAGGTGAGCCATTAGAGACTGTTTCCACCCCTGCCAGCCCAACAGAGTGTGGTGTGTCTGAAGGTGACTTGGAGGGAAAAGTCACCTGTTTGTCCAAAAGACGCCCCAAAAACATGTGGAGGTACCTGCAGTCTGTTGAAGTGGGACCCCTGCAGGCAAAAGGACTTAGAGACTCAGGGGCTTCAATCACTACAGTAAGCCCCCATCTTATTGATCCTGCTACAGTATTGCAGGGTCGCACTGCCAAAGTTACTGTGGCAGATGGACTGGAGATGGAAGTGCCTGTAGCAAGGGTGTATCTGGACTGGGGAGAGGGCCAAGAGTTGCGAGATGTTGCCGTTATGGATGGCCTCCCAACTGATGTGATCTTGGGCAACGATGTTGGTGATGGAATTGTGACCGCATTTCTCAACTCTATTACTCGGAGCCAAGCTGCCAGACTACAGTCTTCAGGATCTACCCCCGGATGATGTCTGGGCATACTGTAAAGTACCCCCTGCATCCAAAACAGTATAAAACAGCACTGGTTTGTACTGAAATGTATCATTGTTCCATCTGACTTTCTGATCACTGGTACCTTCAACCGGTGTGAACTATCATTGTCAGGACACTTGAACTAAATAAACATAGTTTGCCTCAAGACTTGCTTGACAACTTCTTCCATGCTGTAATTTCCTGTGACCTATAGATTAGACCCATCTCTAATCTGTTTCTGGCTGTTCTGAGGTTTGAACCCAGCTTTCCAGTACCTCCGCTCTGCCCGCTATCCAGCAGCTCTGGTCAGTGTGATAGGCCAGGGCGGATCCATCCACAGCAACCCTGATCTATAGGAAGAGGTCAGGGGTACCAGCCCAGGTGCACCAGCAAGGGGGTACACTATCAGCGACAGTTACCCAGAAGGAACGTGGTTCTGGATGACTATAAGAAGTCCAGTGGTGGCAGCAGATTAAGCCCCTCCTACTGCAGTTAGAGGGCGCATTTACGATAAGGAAAGGGATCGGTGGCAAGGCAAGGCCAGCCAGGTCCAACAACAACAGACAGGGTGGCACAGGCGATCCAGTGATATTAAGTAATAACTATTAAATGATAATTATGTCCTTGGATTGGGCAGGTCCTCAGTTGCCTTTAAATTTCAGTGCATTTTTTCACTGCAAGGTTTTTTCTTTTTCTCTTTATCCCGCATAATCACAGCCGTTCTAAAAATGGGTTGCTTTGGGTAAAATTATTCTTAAAGTTATAGTTATAAATGATTGCATCACTACTACTGTGTTGCAGTAGTATAAGGTTCAGTAAATTAAACTTATTACCTATGTTGCTGGGCGATGTTTTCTTGGGAGACATGCCTGTTGTGACTATTTGTCATGATTATCTTGCTACTGCGATGTAACATTCTGTTACTATCTGCAGAAATTGAGCTTTTATTGCTAAGTCACAATTGTAATTCTGCAGAAATAATACTTTTTCATCAGGAGGAAAAAGCAATACAGCTATTTAATCTCATAATAAGAACTGCAAATCCACATATAAATATATATTTTATGCAGAATAACTTATTCTTGTAAATGTTACTGAACGTTCATTTAAAAAAAAAAAATAAGTCTAAATACATTCATGAAAGTTAAAATGCAGGCTTAGTGCTGGCAACTTTTATTTCTTAATCTGTCTCTGTGGGGTTGCACACATCTGCTTTGCTAAGGCAATGTTTGTATTTCTTTATTTTATTTCTGCTTGTGTCTTTTATGCTAGCTCTTGATTTGTTCCCATTATTCTGGCCTAGGTTTTATTTTAATGATCTTGTTTTCAAGATAACAGAAACCTGCACTGTTATCTTAAAACCAGATTGGTCATCCTAAAATCCTCATTGTTTGGTGGAAAACAAGACCCTTTGTATACAGTTCTGTCCCACTTGTTAACTTCATCTATTTATGTATTAGGTGGTCTCAGTGACAACAGCCACTGCTGTCGTATGTGATTTATGTTTACAATTAGTTGGGATAGCAATTTGCAGTACAGGTTACTAATCTATAGCCCAAATCACTGATTTGTTAATTTACTTGTAGTTATTTTTATTTTTCACTGTATTCATTTTTGGTCTAAGAGTTGTGGACCCACATACAATAAGTGTTATCTTAAATGTTGTTATTCTTGGATACGCTTATATGCATTTGTATATATCCAGCCAATAATGGTTATACTGTGACAAGGTATGAACCTTATGGCAAATTATACATTTTAGATTCTTTATGCATGAATTATTTCTCCATATTATAATCTTAGTGTTTTATTTCTCAGGGATTTCATTTGCTTTAAGAACATTTCACTCCGTACAACTGATGTACTTAAATCTAGAAAAGTTATAGGATTTTTATAAACTAGGCTTTATGATTTCATCATCATCATCATCATCAACATTTATTTATATAGCGCCAGCAAATTCCGTAGCGCTTTACAATTGGGAACAAACACTTATAAGACAATACTGGGTTATACATACAGACAGAGAGGTAAGAGAACCCTGCTCGCAAGCTTACAATCTATAGGACAATGGGAGTTAGAAACACAAGGGCATGTGCTACATCATATTGCACAATGGACCAGCTAGAACGCAAAAGAAAAAGTATTGAGTGGGCTGTGTGTGTGTTAGGATTTAAATGCCTTAGTCAGTATTTGCACAGGCTTACCTAGGGCGCGGAGTCTAACGGCCTTTCGGTCTTCACCAAGAACCACCGCAAGGTAGTGTGGTCTTTGCTGCCGAAGAACCGCAGGTCGCGGCCCCCAGGTTAGCCTACTGAAGTAAGGGAGAAGGTTCTAAGTGCTGGATAGTCAGACAGGCAATATGACAAGTGATGTAAGTACAGGCACTAATTGTGAATTTCCAGGGTTTGAAGGTCTGGAGCAGTAAGCGGTAGATGCACGGAGTTAATGAGTGCGTAACAGGAGATGGGTCCAGGAACACAGCCGGGTCGGTACACAGGAGATATCAGGTATACGGTGCCAGAGGGAAATCCAAAGAGTAGTTGATAATACAGCCGGGTCGGTACACAGGAGATATCAGGTATACGGTGCCAGAGGGAAATCCAGAGAGTAGTTGATAACACAGCCGGGTCGGTACACAGGGAAGACAGTCCAATACGTGGTGCCAGGAATGAGCCAAAGAATAGTCAGGTCACAGCCAGGTTGGTACACAGGAGTAGGAGGAATAAAGTAGTACACAGGGAGCAGGTTCACAGGAGTCAGGAACACAGGTACTGTTAGCCAGGAACAGGAAACACATTGCTCTGACACAGATAGCGTCTCAGAGCAGGAATAAGTAGTTTTTGAATTCCCCGCTCATAGTCACATGACCCCTGCTGCGAGAATCCGGAAGTGCAGCGGCGCCATCAGGGAGAGCGCTTACCGCTGAAGATGACAAGCTACCAGACCCGACAGTGCAGCGGATCGGGGAACAGGTAAGATCCTAACAGTACCCCTCCCCTCAAGGGTGGCCTCCGAACAACCTATAAGGCTTTTGAGGGAACTTGGCATGGAATTTTTTTAACAAGTTTGGAGCATGAAGATCTCTTGCAGGAATCCAAGAACGTTCCTCCGGGCCGTATCCTTTCCAATCAACCAGGAAGTGTAAGGAACCCCTGGAGATACGAGAGTTTAGAATCTCTTTAACCTCGAATTTCTGATCTGGCGTAGAGATGGCAGCAGGAGGTCTTGGTAAAGAGAAAAATTTGTTAATAACAAGTGGCTTGAGAAGGGAAATGTGAAACACATTGGGAATCCTCAAGGTAGGAGGTAACTTTAATCTAAAGGACACCGGATTAAGGACCTCTATGATCTTGAAGGGACCAATAAATCGGGGAGCGAATTTCCTAGAGGGGACCAACAAGCGAAGATTCTTCGTAGACAACCATACTTTGTCACCAGGAGTAAGTAGTGGAGTTGGTCTTCTTCTTTTGTCAAATGCTCTTTTACTGATAGCAGAGGTGTGAAGCAATTTGCGTTTAATAAGATCCCACCTAGCCGAGAAGTCCGATAGAAGGGAATCAACTGCAGGAACTCCAGAGGCGGTTAAATCTTTGAAGGGTGGAACTTTAGGATGAAACCCCTGAAGAGCAAAAAAGGGAGAAGTGGAGGTAGAATCATGTGAATTATTATTGTGAGCGAATTCTGCCCAAGGTAATAAATCGACCCAATCATCATGTTTAGCTGAAATGAAACATCTGAGGAATTTCTCCAATTCTTGATTCGTCCTTTCAGTGAGACCATTACTTTGAGGATGATATGCAGAAGAGAAATTTAACTTGATTCCACAAAGACGAGAAAAAGCCCTCCAAAATCTTACCACTAACTGAATTCCCCGATCAGAAACAATAACATCTGGACAGCCATGTAGGCGGAAAATCTCTTTAATGAAGAGTTGAGCCAGAACAGGAGCAGAAGAGAGACCTTTTAATGCCACAAAATGAGCGGCCCGGGAAAGCCGATCAGTGACCATCCACACTACTGAGAACCCTCTGGAGGAGGGTAAATCTGTGATAAAATCCATGGAAAGATGACTCCAAGGTCGATCCGGAATTGGTAGAGGTTGCAGCAGACCGTATGGAGCTTGACGAAGGACTTTGTTCTGAGCACAAGTGGAACACGCCGTCACAAACTGTCGAACGTCTGAGTGGATAGAAGGCCACCAATAACCACGGGAGATAAATTCCAAGGTTTTTTTTATACCGGCATGACCAGAAAAACGGGAGGCATGAGCCCATTTAAGGAGTTTTGATTGGAGATGTGGAGGAACCAAAGTTTTACCGTGAGGAATAATAAAGTGAGTGGGAGTAGTAGCCAAAATACATTCTGGATCTAGGATGGGTCTAGAACCCTCTTCTTCTGTATCCATGGAGTCAAAGGAACGAGAGAGAGCGTCAGCCTTCTTGTTCTTGGACCCTGGTCTGAAGGGAATGATCATATCGAAGCGGGAGAAAAACAGGGACCATCTGGCCTGACGAGGATTGAGGCAAGATGCAGTTTGTAAATACAGTAAGTTATTGTGATCTGTAAAAATGGTAACAGGAAACCTGGCTCCTTCCAAATGGTGTCTCCAAGCTTCCAGGGCCAGTTTGATAGCGAGAAGCTCTCTATCTCCAATACCATAGTTTTTTTCGGTAGGCGAAAATTTGCGAGAAAAGAAACCACAGGGAGAAATTTTTCCAGTAGAATTTTTCTGAGACAAGATAGCTCCCACTCCAGTAAAGGATGCATCCACCTCAAGGAAAAAAGGGAAGGAAGGATCTGGTTGCTGAAGAATGGGAGCCGAGATGAAAGCTTCTTTAAGGTACTTGAAGGCTTCCATGGCCTCCTGAGGCCAAGTTTTAGCGTTGGCTGACTTCTTGGTCAAGGAGGTGATAGGTGCAATCACGGAAGAAAACCCCTTGATAAAGTGGCGGTAGTAGTTAGAGAACCCCACAAAACGCTGGATGGCTTTGAGACCTACTGGTTGGGGCCAATCAGAAATTGCCTTTAACTTCTCGGGGTCCATCCGTAATCCGGAGCCAGAAACCACATGACCAAGAAAAGGAAGACACGTTTTTTCAAAGACACATTTGTCCAATTTACAATATAGCTGATGTGAGCGAAGGCGTTGAAGAACTAAGGAGACATGATGGCGATGAGTAACCATATCAGGAGAAAAAATCAGGATATCATCCAGATAAATCACCACAAATCGATACATGAAGTCTTGAAAAATCTCATTGATAAAGCTTTGAAAAACGGCAGGGGCGTTGCAAAGTCTAAATGGCATGACTAAGTATTCGAAGTGCCCATCATGCGTATTAAATACTGTTTTCCATTCATCACCTTGTTTGATACGGATTAGGTTGTAAGCCCCTTTCAAGTCAAGTTTAGAAAATATAGAAGCTCCCTTGACCCTATCAAAGAGTTCAGAGATTAATGGCAAGGGATACCGGTTCTTCTTAGTCATGGCGTTGAGACCACGATAATCTATACAAGGACGCAGTCCACCGTCTTTTTTATTTACAAAAAAGAAACCGGCTCCTGCTGGTGACGAGGAATTCCGGATAAAACCCCTGTTCAAATTCTCTTTGATATATAGGGACATAGCATCAGATTCGGGCAAAGATAAAGGAAATACATGTCCTCTGGGTGGTATCTTGTCCGGCATCAAATCAATGGCGCAATCCCAAGGTCTGTGTGGGGGTAACTTGGAAGCCTCCTTTTCGCAAAAGACGTCAGAAAATGAACAATATTGAGGAGGTATACCGGAGGTTGTGGAAGAACCGGCCATAGCGGGTTTATGAATCCTGGGAAGACATCTGGAATGACATCCTGGACCCCATGCAAGAATCTCAGGCTTCTGCCAATCCAGAGTGGGAGAGTGAAGTCTGAGCCAAGGAAGGCCTAGAATCACAGGATTGATGGCCTTTGGGATGACTAGAAAGGAGATTTCTTCAGTGTGTAAGGCTCCGATGCGTAAAGAAAGGTTGACAGTTCTGTTCTTAATGGATCCTCCAATAATACGGCTGCCGTCTATAGCCGTAATTGCGACAGGTGGATCCAATGGTTGCGTGGGTAACGACAACCTCTCTACGATGTCAGCTCGTAGAAAATTCCCCGCTGCTCCGGAGTCAATGAGAGCTGGAAAAGACAGTTGTTTATCAATATATCAGAAAAGGACTTGAATAGAAAAACTAGAATCCACAGGAGAGGGAATAGACCTACCTAACTTAACCTCTCCAACGTCATTTAGGTCCGGTCGTTTCCCGGACGCCTTCCACACTGGCTTAAAACATGACCGGGTTCTCCGCAATAGAGGCACAAACGGTTCTTGAATCGCCTCTCTCTTTCCTCCTGGGATAAACGTGCCCTTCCCAACTGCATAGGCTCTTCCTCAGGAATAATTGGGCTTTGAAATCGGGGTGCCAAGCGGAATGTAGATCGGCGGGAACTTTCTCTCTCTTGAGTGCGTTCTCGGAACCGGATATCAATCTAATTACAGAGGGAAATCAATTCGTCCAGAGTAGTGGGTAACTCCCGGGCTGCTAACTCGTCCTTAATACGATCTGACAAGCCTTGCCAAAACGTGGCCACCAAAGCTTCATTGTTTCATCGTAGCTCAGCCACCATAGTGCGAAATTGGAGAGCGTACTGGCCCAGTGTAAGAGTACCTTGACGTAGACGGAGAAGTCCAGAAGCAGCACTGGAGACCCGTCCAGGTTCATCAAAGATGCGTCTGAAGGTTTCCAAAAAGATGGCACTATTATGAAGACTAGGGTCATCATGTTCCCAAAGGGGAGAAGCCCAGGCAAGCGCTTGACCAGACAATAAGGAGATTATATAAGCAACTTTAGTTTTCTCTGTAGGAAAGTTTCCGGGCTGAAGTTCAAATTGAATAGCACATTGGTTCAAGAAGCCTCGGCATTCCTTGGGGTCCCCATTGAACTTAGGTGGGTTAGGTATGCGGAGTTGAGAGGGTGCTGGAGCAGATACAGCAGGGCTGCTCTGGGCGGGGGCAGGTTGTGGAGCTGGAACAGGCGGAGGAGTTGGAGCTGCCACCTGAGCTGCTTGAAGCGTATCCAACCTGTTAGAGAGAGTCTACAGAATCTGTAATAATTGTTCTTGATTCTTCCCCTGGTCTTCAACCTGGGCCGCTAGGTGATCCAGTAATACCCTAGCGGTGGGATTCCCTGACGCATCCATCAGTTAGATAGCGGGGTCAGAGCAAACTGTTACGATTTAAATGCCTTAGTCAGTATTTGCACAGGCTTACCTAGGGCGCGGAGTCTAACGGCCTTCCGGTATTCACCAAGAACCACCGCAAGGTAGTGTGGTCTTTGCTGCCGAAGAACCGCAGGTCGCGGCCCCCAGGTTAGCCTACTGACGTAAGGGAGAAGGTTCTAAGTGATGGATAGTCAGACAGGCAATATGACAAGTGATGTAAGTACAGGCACTAACCGTGAATTTCCAGGGTTTGAAGGTCTGGAGCAGTAAGCGGTAGATGCACGGAGTTAATGAGTGCGTAGCAGGAGATGGGTCCAGGAACACAGCCAGGTCGGTACACAGGAGATATCAGGTGTACGGTGCCAGAGGGAAATCCAGAAAGTAGTTGATAACACAGCCGGGTCGGTACACAGGGAAGACAGTCCAATACGTGGTGCCAGGAATGAGCCAAAGAATAGTCAGGTCACAGCCAGGTTGGTACACAGGAGTAGGAGGAATAAAGTAGTACACAGGGAGCAGGTTCACAGGAGTCAGGAACACAGGTACTGTTAGCCAGGAACAGGAAACACATTGCTCTGACACAGATAGCGTCTCAGAGCAGGAATAAGTAGTTTTTGAATTCCCCGCCCAGAGTCACATGACCCCTGCTGCGAGAATCTGGAAGTGCAGCGGCGCCATCAGGGAGAGCGCTCACCGCTGAAGATGACAAGCTGCCAGACCCGACAGCGCAGCGGAGCGGGGAACAGGTAAGATCCTAACAGTGTGTTGCAATGTTGGTCAGAGGGTTGTTGTAGAGTGTAGAGGATGGCAATAGGGTAATCTAGGGAAATTAAGATGGTGGTCGAGGAATATCATTACCTTGTCTGAAGAGGTGGGTTTTCAGTGAACGCTTGAAGGTTTGAAGACTGGAGGGAAGTCTTATTGTGCGTGGGAGGGAATTCCACAAATTGCATACTATTGATGTATTTTTATAGTTATGTTCTGTCATTATTTACTATGTTCCCAAAATCAAGAATTATGAATGAAGCAACCTTCATTGTAGCATTGGGTTCACATTACTCACAATAACTAACCCATTAGATCAATAACACACCTTCTCCATTAAACAGTCGTAGTCGTAGCTGCATTATGTTTTCCCATTCTTTGAAATGCAAGTAATTTGACATACTGACTCAGAGAATGTGCAATGGGGTCTGCTTCATCTGTAACATCTCGTGTAATGGGGTCTAATCCATGTACCGGCTGAACTATGAAATTTCATAAAATACTTTAAGAAAAGTGATTTACAACTTTGGTCCATGTAATACAATACAATACAATTTGATACCTGTGTGGTATAAAAATATAATACAAAAATCTAAATATAAGCACATTGTAACACTGTAAAAATAATATAAAATCATTCTCACATGGGTTGCAGTTCAGCAGTCAGTCCTTTGAAAAAGATGATTGCTTTTACTTAACTTTATGTTTTATACATTTGTGGTTTTGAGTCCTTTTGTTTAGTCAGAAGGGGGCAGCAGAGATCTATTGATATGTATTTAGTATATTGAAATCAAATTGATTTTAAAGTAATACATATTATTTTCATCATTGATTGATTAAAAACTGTTAGAAATTGTCTGGTTTGCAATACCGTTTATCCATATATAATTGTTTATTGACATATAATTTAATGCAGTGGTATGTTATTAAATAAATTGTACAATTGGACATTGCTAAAAATGTTTTTCAAATTAAAAGCATAAAAAGTTACAATTCAACTATAGACATCATTTACAATTTGGTGTACTTTTTGGTGATTTGAACGTATGTGTAAAGATTCTGCTGCAAAAAAAATGTCCTTGCATGTGTATCTCTAGATATAGGCGTACAAATATGTATCCTCACACCTACCGATCGCTTGACAGTGTTGGTAGTAAATGCAAAAGTAGCTTTACACTATATTCATACAATACAAAAATGTAATGAAGTGTCATATATAGAAGACTTGTTAATAATAAATATGAAAGTCACATTTTCCATCTACAATGTAATGAAACATGCATATGTTGTTCACCCAATGGGAATATTCTTTCCTGTAGTATTAGATAGTGCTGCAGGTGTCGTCATCATTATCATCATTATGTATCTTTAATCCTGGCCCACAAAGATATGCTTCTTAAAAAATGTATTTGGGGATGTGTCCACATGTGAGTAGGTTTCATTTCCAGGGGACATACTACACTTACATGTACACACCCATAATATACTCAAATAAAGCTTGTCCATCCCATTCAGCAACTCCAGAAGGAAGGTGCCACAAGTCTAAGATATGTTCATATCTCGATTCGGACATATTATGATGGGCATGCACAGTACGGAAATGCGTAAAACATTTTTGGGTGCACCCAACTCTAAATCAGAATTTGTAAGACTATAGATAAGTTAGTCATTAATATTTACTCCCGAAAGCAGCAAAAATAAATACAAAACACTCCTCACTCAACTTATTGTTCCTGGGGTGGCATTTCATTTCCTCCCAGACTTGTCCTTTTTCTGCACACATTGGCTGCTGTGCCATGACAGTGCAAATGGCTCACATTGTGTCTCCATGGCTGTTGGAGTTAGATGTTTGACTCCTTTACCCACTGAGTCCAACTTTCCCATGGTTGGAAACTGGATTTCTATTAGATACCTGTAGTGTGGTTTGAGAGGATACTGGACACACATTCTTGCTGATAATAAAGAGTAATTGACCCAATGTGGCTGGGTATTGGTTTTCCACCATTATCAGATATCTTTTGGCCAGATATCGCATTAGTGTGTATACTTACAAAATGAAAGATAGTCATTCCAAAGTACCGATCATCATTTCATTTGATTTAAAATCTCATTCCAACCGCTTTCCGATCCTGCAGTGTGTAGGAAATCACAACCAATTGTTTGACCAACTGCCGATAGTTTCTCAAACAGACAACTCCTTTCTGGGTGTGTGTATGTAAATTATTGATGTCTCTATCTCTCCCTTGTGGTGCAGTTTCGGGAAGTCAGTCATATGGGAATAATGTGCTTTTAATGGAGAAGCAATAGGAAACCTGTTTTACACGCTCCATTTCACATTTATGTGTTGCTGTATGCAAGTGTATACAACATGTATTCTTTCGTGTGAAAATACATATTCTCATTACAGTATCATGTATTTCCTGAAGTGACATGTGACCTTTTATTTGATTTCTTATTATTATATGTAATTATTTTTAAAATACAACAACATAATATTTTTATATTTATGTGTACTGATTTTACATATTATAGACAGTAAAACCTCTATGTGTATACAACTATACTAAAGTATATATATAACGGATGTAGATGTGTCTAGCATATGTCTCCTTGCATAATTAGGCACCTGTGTCCATTCTGTGTAGAACAAAAGCACAGAGCTGTGTATTGTTTATATGTGTTTTGTATATGTCACCTTGGATAATTTTACACCTGCATTTTACACCTGTCTCCCAAATACCATAGATGTGTATTGTACATGTTAATTTGAAGTCTATTTTTCTTTCAAATGCACCATATAAACCACAAAGTTATTATGGGGCCGATTCAAATCTGCAGCGAATAGCGCAGCGTTAACAGTATTACCGTTAATACAGTAATTTTAGCCTGCATTTCATCTCGCAGCTCAGGGAGCCGCGAGTAAAAATTCACCCTTGAAATAACCGTATTAAGGGTAATTATGCGCAGTTTTACCGTATTAACGGTAAAACTGTTAACGCCACGTTATTCTTTGCACAATTGAATTGGCCCCTATGAATAGCACTTATTTTAACCAATATCCATTCAAATGGATGTCGAAAACAAAGAAATAGCATAACTTCTTAATCCACTTAATCCAT
This sequence comes from Mixophyes fleayi, assembly GCF_038048845.1. Taxonomy (NCBI): domain Eukaryota; kingdom Metazoa; phylum Chordata; class Amphibia; order Anura; family Limnodynastidae; genus Mixophyes; species Mixophyes fleayi. The sequence continues at coordinate 145,997,211 of NC_134402.1, forward strand.
AGCAACCAGTCTAAGCTCTGCAGATATGGGTCTCTTTAAACGGTTGTCCTCCAACACGACCGATTCTTGCTTACTGTAGTCCAACAGTATCCATTATATTAAAATAGATTGTTAATGTGCAGTTGCGAATGAGCGTACACTATACACAAAGATGTGTTATAGAATGAATGGCGATGACATATTTCCTTTTGCTGAATCTGAGTTTGTGGGAGGTTTTTTACCAGTGATGTTCAGCCCTTTATTTAAATGTCTTTGGCATATCGCTGCAGGGAGGTCATATATTGTTTCAGTGTGTACAGAATCACAATCTTTTTTTGACATTATTATGTCTGACAAAAATCACTGTCCAGTCGGTTGGTCAAGCAAATATCGTTTAAAGCATGTATATTTTGTACGCAGGAATCGAGCAACCAATCGGTCCTTCAGTTGTAGGTATAATTAATATAGATAACACATTGGTTGGAAGATTCTGCAGTGTGTACCCAACCTAATTCTGTCAAAACGGCATTCCCTGCCCCTGCGTCTTCACAGCCATTAGCCACAGCCGTTTCAAGCAGCCCAGTGTCGTCTGAAACTGCTCTTGCATTGGAAGGGCAAAGGTCTGGCCATCTTGTCTCAGCATTCACTTACACAGTTACCTCTTCCTGACACTACAGGTTTACATGCTGCCAGCATCACAGCCAACTATAGCAGAAGGCAGCTACAGCAGCCATCTACAACTCTCCTGCACCTCCATGTTACCTGCAACTCGCTCTTAAACTATTGTGACAGAGTAAGAGAAAGAATGCCAAAGTACTGTAACTGAGGGACTGAATGTCAGAGGTATCTGATCCAAGTGGATATATCAGAACATATACGGGAGGAAAAGAACTAGTGAAGCACTAGTTTGAAATCATTTTTTTTGTTCATGTTGAGTTCCATGAAGGTACAGGCTGTTTTGTATAGCTTTTGCTTTACCATTCCATATGTAAAATGCTGTAAATTAATAATAAAAAAGGAAAGGTGGTCTAGGATGCATCAGTGATTCTCGAGTCTCCTTGTCACCTTCTGTAACTGACAAAAACTGCTACAATCCATCCTAAATACAGTGGCAAGACTGGTGTTCACTGGTGTTCAGTGGTGCACTGGTGCACTGGTGTTCTTGAGACTGGTGTTCACTGGTGTTCAGTGTAATATGGTGCACTGGTGTTCAGTGGTGCACTGGTGCACTGGTGTTCTTGAGACTGGTGTTCACTGGTGTTCAGTGTTATATGGTGCACTGGTGTTCTTGAGACTGGTGTTCACTGGTGTTCAGTGTTATATGGTGCACTGGTGTTCTTGATGCACCATATCGGCCGCACCACCACATTTATAGAACTCCCTAACTCCTTTGCCCTCTTCATTTAGATTGTAAGCTTTCATGAGCAAGGCACTCTCTACACTCCCGTACCTTCTCCCTCATGTATTGTATAGACTGTAAGACACTTATAACTAAATTATGATGATGTTGATGTACAGCTGCTCTGATTGGCTAGAACAACGGCAATGGTCACATTTTGGGGAATATTGGGATAGAGTACTGTAGTGCTCCCATGGCATTTGTGTGAATGGTGAGTATTCAGCAACTGGGGTTTGCACTGTAGCATCACCTAAGATCTAGGGTTTTGGGTCTTTACCACCAGAGGTTTGATTTCTGTATTTTAAAGGCACTGAACATTGCGGTATGCATTGTTTAGTAACCAAAGTTTTTGAGTCTGCTTTGTATAGTCACTATTTATTTGGGGTCGGCCATGTACAGTGGTGTCCTGAATAGTGTCCACATTGTATAGTGGTCAATAATATACAGACAGCAATAGACTCTCTTTAGTGCATATTGGTTATTAGAATGCTTTCTGTGATAGAGATAACTATGGATTGCATATCAGCCACTAGATTGCTATTTGTATTGTATACTGGTCACTAGAAGAGGCATGAGGGTATATAATGTACAACAGTAGCTTTGCCTTTTTAAAGACCTTATTAATGGAGAGATAGTGAACAAGAATGGAGGTATATGGAGGCTCTTTAATACTTCCTTAAAAGGATAGTAGTGATCAATGAAGATGACTTGAGGCTGGCTAGCAGGCACTATAAGCCTTATTTTTCATAAAGAGGAGCTAGAGAAATTGCACACCAATAATCTCCTCACTGCTCACAGCAGTTTCAGAGGAGATCCCCACTTGGACAGCAGGACAGGAGACCCCCACTGGGATGGCAATACAGGAAAGATTAAGATTGGATGGAGCAGATAGCTGTTTCAAACTATCCACATCTCTCTGGGAGCTTTGATGGAGCACACTTGACAGAAGTTTCAGGTTTAAAAAAATTTGGCAGAAAGCCCAGACTGAGCACACAACTCAGAAGCTAGGGTTGAGCACACTTAGGAGAAGGCCTGGACTGGGCACATTTGGGAGAATACAATAAAATATTCGGATAATCCGCACAATCTATCCAATTGCAGCCCTTCAAATCACAGTGCACAGTCCCCTCAACGTGCCTATACAACATATAATCTAAACAAAATTGTGAACAGAAATGGCGCTATTGATAAACAATCCAGATACTGATATAAATGGAATTAAATGTCCATATATTTCCAGTCTTTGGTAAATTCCATATCCTTGGTGTGTTCGCTCCTCTTTATCCAGTGTGCTCCTCTGTATTCACTCATCAAATGGATATGTAAAACAAATATAAAACAAACATAGTGCAACCTGTTTTTGCCATGTAATTTTTAAAGGAATAGCACTATCCTTTTAAACCCGTGTGTAGATATAATGATAAGAACACCTCGTGAAAAAGAAGTATTCCTAAAACCCCTTAAGGGTATGCACTTACTAGAACAAATAATATTTACAGCAGAAAAAGCAAAACAGACATCGTTTTTCCTTATATGCCCTTGTGATCAGACAATATAATGCAAACACCTCGTGTAGAGAACAAAACAACTCTTCCTTTACCCCTTCAGGGTCTGCACTCACTAGAGCCAAATGATAATCAGGCGTGTCACGAAGTATCTAGATCTTCTTTTATAATCCTGATACGAACCATCAGATTCCACTCGTACGGTATAAAAATAAGGAGAAAGAACAATGCTCCATAGTGTAAAATCCTCAGACAATTTATTATAAACACATATAAAAACGAGGCCGTCATAAACAAACAACTCCTCACGTATAATCTTCATTAAAACAAGCTCCTACACCGAGGATGGGTGGCCTCTTACCCCTTTCCGGAAATCAGTGAGCGTGATGTTATATCACTCAGCATGGAGTGTCCCGGGCAAAACCCCTGCGATAGCTGACTTCCGAGTGAGCAGAGTCCTCACACCATACAGATCCCCGTTGGAGCATCTGACGTCACTCACTGCCTGTGAGACTGAAAATATATGGACATTTAATTCCATTTATATCAGTTTCTGGATTGTTTATCAATAGCGCCATTTCTGTTCACAATTTTGTTTAGATTATACATTTGGGAGAATGCCCGGATTGAGCAAATTTAGCAAAAAGCTTGGATTGAGCAAATTTGGTTGAAGGCCTGGAGTGGGCACACAACTTGGAAGGCTCGGGTGGAACACACTTGGCAGATGGCCTGGACTGGGCACACAACGCGGAATGCTCAGCACTATGAAGCACCTCTGACAGAACAGCACTATGGGGCATTTCTGGCTGAACAGTTCTACAGAGCCTCTCTGGAGTGACAGGGCCCTGATCTGGAGAAAGCAGGGTGGACAGGGCCCTGACTGGAGCAGGCTGGAGTGTAGCTGTCTTTAAAGGGGGTTTAGAAACTAATCCCAAGTTAAATTTATTTTCTGAGTCCAGAGAACCCTTGGGATAACCAGGACTTGATTTGGGTCTACGTATTGGGCATTGCATGAGGAAGTTCTCAGAGCTGGCACAATTAAGACACAGGTGATTAATCCTTCTGTGTAAGCGTTCCTCCTCAGATAAAGAGGGACGTGGGTGGCCTGCAGGTTGGAATCCTCAGTAGCAGGGGCCATATGTGCTTGAACAGGTTCCGGACAACAAGTATTTTTATAGTAACATGAAGCCTCAGGATAATGTACTGTGGTCTGAACGTTCTCTCTGCTAAAAGAATTAATTGCTCCAGAAGAAATATTCATGCAGGAACAGCATGGAACATAAACAGGAAGCTGTTTGAGCAACTGGAGTAATAGTGTAGAGACTTGTATAATTTCAGAACAAAGTTGTAGTATATAAATTTAAAGCATCTGAGGAATTGCAGACTTGGGGGTAAATGTATCAAGCTGAGAGTTTTCCGGCGAGTTTGAAAAACCAATCAGATTCTATCTAACATTTATTTAGTACATTCTACAAGATGATAGCTAGAATCTGATTGGTTGGTATAGGCAACATCTCCACTTTTCAAACCCGCCGGAAAACTCTCAGCTTGATACATTTACCCCTTGGTCTCCAGGACACCAAACGTTGAGTTCATTTTCCACACAGGAACCCCTGTACAAGAGCAGGGAGCATGCAATTTGCAGGCTTTAATTTGTTTTGGGCTAGTTCATATGTTAGGGTTCCCAGTGTGAATACTGCAGAGAATTGTGATAATGAAAACAGAATATCTTTATTATAAACAGAGCTTACACAGGAAGCAAATAGGTGCAGACAATGGTTAATGACAAATATAGTTCATAGAAGCAGCAGGTTCAAGATAGCAGGAATAGCAGGTATAATGGATACATGCAGAATCCTAGACACAAAAGGTGAATAGCAGCACAGGGTAGCAGGATGACCAGGTTTAGCAACTGAAGCAGGATACCAGGATAACCAGGTTTAGCAGATGAAGCAGGAGACACTGGCTTACCAGGTACAAATGGTTCAGATTCAGGTTACCAGATTTAGCCAAGGAGTAGTCAGGCACTGGATGATCAGGCAAAAGGAGAATCAGGCAAAAGGAGGGTCAGGCAAAACAAGGATTATAAGCTGAGAGATCCACAATATAGGTAAGAAAAAAGAAGGGCTTGGTAGGTGCACTGATGTTCAATATTTGCATGGAGTTAGGAACTCTTAAAACATAACTTTTATTAAGTTTCCAATAAAATTTATCAATAAAAGTTATGTTTTAAGAGTTCCTAACTCCATGCAAATATTGAGCATCAGTGCACCTACCTAGCCCTTCTTTTTTCTTATCAATAGTATACCTCAAAGGCTAGGTAGCACCCTGGCTATTAATATTTTGCAAACTCTATTTGTATTATATTACATCACGGGATATGCTCTCTATCACTTGTGCGACAGATCTAGGCCCCTACCCCATTTCTTATACCTATAGATATTCAGATACACAATATACCAGGGAGTAAGCAAGAGCAAGGTCAAACATAGCCGGGGTCTGGGACAGAGCTATAACTTATAGTTTTAGCTCCTAGGGCGAGAAGCAAAACTGCCGCTGCCCTAGACCTCAATTTTAACTAGGGATGTGCACCGGCGACTTTTGAGGTCTCGTGTTTTGTGTTTTGGATCCAGATTTTCATTATTTTTGGGGTTCGGATTTGTCTCGCAAAACACTTGACGAAAGGTCTCGGTTCGGATTTAAGGTTTTGGATTCAGATTTTTTTTGGAAAAAACATAAAAAGTTTAAAAATCAAGTTTTTGGGCTTATTTTCACTCCTACGCTATTATTAACCTCAATAACATTCAATAACAAGCATTTTCACTAATTTACAGTGTATTCTGAACACCTCACAATATAGTTATTAGTCCAAAACGTTGCAACGAGGTATCTTTCTGGACTGCGTAGAGGAGTGGGTCACCACAATATATATATAATAAGAAAACCATCAACTTGCATGATTCGCACCAATAAATGTACCTGGACTGCGTAGAGGAGTGGGTCACCACAATATATATTAAAAACCCTGAACTTGTATGATTCGCACCAATAAATGTACCTGGACTGCGTAGAGGAGTGGGTCACCACAATATATATTAAAAACCCTGAACTTGTATGATTCGCACCAATAAATGTACCTGGACTGCGTAGAGGAGTGGGTCACCACAATATATATAATAAGAAAACCATCAACTTGTATGATTCGCACCAATAAATGTACCTGGACTGCCTAGAGGAGTGGGTCATCACAATATATATAATAAGAAAACCATCAACTTGTATGATTCGCAGCAATAAATGTACCTGGACTGCGTAGAGGAGTGGGTCACCACAATATATATAATAAGAAAACCATCAACTTGTATGATTCGCACCAATAAATGTACCTGGACTGCCTAGAGGAGTGGGTCACCACAATATATATAATAAGAAAACCATCAACTTGTATGATTCGCACCAATAAATGTACCTGGACTGCGTAGAGGAGTGGGTCACCACAATATATATTAAAAACCCTGAACTTGTATGATTCGCACCAATAAATGTACCTGGACTGCGTAGAGGAGTGGGTCACCACAATATATATTAAAAACCCTGAACTTGTATGATTCGCACCAATAAATGTACCTGGACTGCGTAGAGGAGTGGGTCACCACTAGGGATGAGCGCGCTCGGATTTCTGAAATCCGAGCCCACCCGAACGTTGCGGATCCGAGTCGGATCCGAGACAGATCCGGGTATTGGCGCCAAATTCAAAAGTGAAACTGAGGCTCTGACTCATAATCCCGTTGTCGGATCTCGCGATACTCGGATCCTATAAATTCCCCGCTAGTCGCCGCCATCTTCACTCGGGCATTGATCAGGGTAGAGGGAGGGTGTGTTAGGTGGTCCTCTGTGCTGTTTAGTTCTGTGCTGTTTAGTTCTGTGCTGTTTAGTTCTGTGCTGTTTAGTGCTGTGCTGTGCTGTTTAGTGCTGTGCTGTGCTGTGCTGTGCTGTGCTGTGTTCTGCAGTATCAGTCCAGTGGTGCTGTGTGCTGTGCTCTGTCCTTCTGAGGTCAGTGGTGCTGCTGGGTCCTGTGCTGTGTCCTGTTCAGTCCAGTGGTGCTGTGTCCTGTGCTCTGTGCTTCTAAGGGCATAGTTATTTCCCCATTATTCCCAAGTTTTTAAAAAATAAAAAAAAAGTAAAAAATAATAAAAAATTTAAAAAAAAAAAATATATAATAATTATAACCAAATTTGCAAAACCAATCCAGCATTATAAGTCCATTGGTACTGCAATATTACCAAGTTCACACATTCTGCAGTATCAGTCCAGTGGTGCTGTGTCCTGTGCTCTGTCCTGCTGAGTTCCGTAGTGCTGCTGGGTCCTGTGCCGTGTCCTGTTCAGTCCAGTGGTGCTGTGTCCTGTGCTCTGTGCTTCTAAGGGCATAGTTATTTCCCCACTATTCCCAAGTTTTTTAAAAATAAAAAAAAAGTAAAAAAAAATAAAAAATTTAAAAAAATAAATAAATATAATAATTATAACCAAATTTGCAAAACCAATCCAGCATTATAAGTCCATTGGTACTGCAATATTACCAAGTTCACACATTCTGCAGTATCAGTCCAGTGGTGCTGTGTCCTGTGCTCTGTCCTGCTGAGTTCCGTAGTGCTGCTGGGTCCTGTGCCGTGTCCTGTTCAGTCCAGTGGTGCTGTGTCCTGTGCTCTGTGCTTCTAAGGGCATAGTTATTTCCCCACTATTCCCAAGTTTTTTAAAAATAAAAAAAAAGTAAAAAAAAATAAAAAATTAAAAAAAAAAAAAATATATAATAATTATAACCAAATTTGCAAAACCAATCCAGCAGTATAAGTCCATTGGTACTGCAATATTACCAAGTTCACACATTCTGCAGTATCTTGTGCTACATATAATGGAGACCAAAAATTTGGAGGATAAAGTAGGGAAAGATCAAGACCCACTTCCTCCTAATGCTGAAGCTGCTGCCACTAGTCATGACATAGACGATGAAATGCCATCAACGTCGTCTTCCAAGCCCGATGCCCAATCTCGTAGTACCGGGCATGTAAAATCCAAAAAGCCCAAGTTAAGAAAAAGTAGCAAAAAGAGAAACTTAAAATCATCTGAGGAGAAACGTAAAGTTGCCAATATGCCATTTACGACACGGAGTGGCAAGGAACGGCTTAGGCCCTGGCCCGTGTTCATGACTAGTGGTTCAGCTTCACCCACGGATCTTAGCCCTCCTCCTCCTCCCCCCCTCTACAAAAAATTGAAGAGAGTTATGCTGTCAGCAACAAAACAGCAAACAACTCTGCCTTCTAAAGAGAAATTATCACAAATCCCCAAGGCGAGTCCAAGGGTGTTGGTGGTTGTCAAGCCTGACCTTCCCATCACTGTACGGGAAGAGGTGGCTCGGGAGGAGGCTATTGATGATGTAGCTGGCGCTGTGGAGGAACTTGATGATGAGGATGGTGATGTGGTTATTGTAAATGAGGCACCAGGGGGGGAAACAGCTGATGTCCATGGGATGAAAAAGCCCATCGTCATGCCTGGTCAGAAGACCAAAAAATGCACCTCTTCGGTCTGGAGTTATTTTTATCCAAATCCAGACAACCAATGTATGGCAATATGTAGCTTATGTAAAGCTCAAATAAGCAGGGGTAAGGATCTTGCCCACCTAGGAACATCCTCCCTTATACGTCACCTGAATAACCTTCATAGTTCAGTGGTTAGTTCAGGAACTGGGGCTAGGACCCTCATCGGTACAGGGACACCTAAATCCCGTGGTCCAGTTGGATACACACCAGCAACACCCTCCTCGTCAACTTCCTCCACAATCTCCATCAGATTCAGTCCTGCAGCCCAAGTCAGCAGCCAGACTGAGTCCTCCTCAATACGGGATTCATCCGAGGAATCCTGCAGCGGTACGCCTACTACTGCCACTGCTGCTGTTGCTGCTGTTAGTCGGTCATCTTCCCAGAGGGGAAGTCGTAAGACCGCTAAGTCTTTCACCAAACAATTGACCGTCCAACAGTCGTTTGCCATGACCACCAAATACGATAGTAGTCACCCTATTGCAAAGCGTATAACTGCGGCTGTAACTGCAATGTTGGTGTTAGACGTGCGCCCGGTGTCCGCCATCAGTGGAGTGGGATTTAGAGGGTTGATGGAGGTATTGTGTCCCCGGTACCAAATCCCCTCGAGATTCCACTTCACTAGGCAGGCGATACCAAAAATGTACAGAGAAGTACGATCAAGTGTCCTCAGTGCTCTTAAAAATGCGGTTGTACCCACTGTCCACTTAACCACGGACATGTGGACAAGTGGTTCTGGGCAAACGAAGGACTATATGACTGTGACAGCCCACTGGGTAGATGCATCCCCTTCCGCAGCAACAGCAACAGCTGCATCAGTAGCAGCATCTACAAAATGGCTGCTCATGCAAAGGCAGGCAACATTGTGCATTACAGGCTTTAATAAGAGGCACAACGCTGACAACATATTAGAGAAAATGAGGGAAATTATCTCCCAGTGGCTTACCCCACTTAGACTCTCATGGGGATTTGTGGTGTCAGACAATGCCAGTAACATTGTGCGGGCATTAAATATGGGCAATTTCCAGCACGTCCCATGTTTTGCCCACACCATAAATTTGGTGGTGCAGCATTACCTCAAGAGTGACAGGGGTGTGCAGGAGATGCTTGCGGTGGCCCGCAAAATTGCTGGACACTTTCGGCATTCAGCCAGTGCCTACCGCAGACTAGAGGCACATCAAAAAAGCTTGAACCTGCCCTGCCATCACCTCAAACAAGAGGTTGTGACGCGCTGGAACTCCACCCTCTATATGCTGCAGAGGATGGAGGAGCAGCAAAAGGCCATTCAGGCCTACACAGCCACCTACGACATAGGCAAAGGAGTGGGGATGCGCCTGAGTCAAGCGCAGTGGAGACTGATTTCCGTGTTGTGCAAGGTTCTGCAGCCATTTGAACTTGCCACACGAGAAGTCAGTTCCGACACTGCCAGCTTGAGTCAGGTCATTCCCCTGATCAGGCTGTTGCAGAAGCAGCTGGAGAAAGTGAGGGAGGAGCTGGTAAGCCATTGCGATTACAGCAAGCATGTAGCTCTTGTGGATGTAGCCCTTCGTACGCTTTGCCAGGATCCGAGGGTGGTCACTCTTTTAAAGTCAGAGGAATACATTCTGGCCACCGTGCTCGATCCTCGGTTTAAAGCGTATGTTGTGTCTCTGTTTCCGGCGGACACAAATCTACAGCGGTGCAAAGACCTGCTGGTCAGGAGATTGTCCTCTGAAGAGGACCGTGACATGCCAACAGCTCCACCCTCATTTTCTTCCACATCTATGGCTGCGAGGAAAAAGCTCAGTTTTCCCAAAAGAGGCACTGGCGGGGATGCTGATAACATCTGGTCCGGACTGAAGGACCTGCCAACCATTGCAGACATGTCTACTCTCGCTGCATTGGATGCTGTGACAATAGAAAAAATTGTGGATGATTACTTTGCTGACACCATCCAAGTAGACATGTCAGACAGTCCATATTGTTACTGGCAGGAAAAAAAGGCAGTTTGGAAGCCCCTGTACAAACTGGCTCTATTTTACCTGAGTTGTCCCCCCTCCAGTGTGTACTCGGAAAGAGTTTTTAGTGCAGCGGGGAACCTGGTCAGTGAGCGGCGAAGGAGGTTGCTTCCTCACAACGTTGAAAAAATGATGTTTATAAAAATGAATAATCAATTCCTCAATGAAGTACAGCACTGCCCTCCAGATACTACAGAGGGACCTGTGGTTGTGGAGTCCAGCGGGGACGAATTGATAATGTGTGATGAGGAGGAAGTACACACTGTAGGGGGAGAGGAATCAGAGGTTGAGGATGAGGACGACATCTTGCCTCAGTAGAGCCTGTTTAGTCTGTACAGGGAGAGATGAATAGCTTTTTTGGTGTGGGGGCCCAAACAAACCAATCATTTCAGTCAAAGTTGTTTGGTAGGCCCTGTCGCTGAAATGATTGGTTTGTTAAAGTGTGCATGTCCTATTTCAACAACAGACCTCTCAACTGCAGCTCATCCCTCCTCTGCGGGGATAATGTCTCCTGTGCTCTGACACGTCACTCTGTGTACTCTCAGCCTCAGGATCTGACACTACAGCTACCATGCCTCTTGTAGCAGCCCTCACTCCAGGGCCTCTTCCATGTGCAGTGTCCCCCTCTCTCTTGGGTTCACTATAGTGGCATGGAGTTCTCCCCCTCATCCAGGGCACACATTCCTTGCCCTGGCTCAGTCACCACGCTCAGACTTCCAGGCAATGCTGGGGGAGCCTGGGAGCTTCCACCCCAGGTCCCCAGCTACAACTCTCCTCTCCTGTGTCTTCTCTCTCTTTCTGACACTTTAAAGATCGTGCCTTTAAATGAAAAAGTCAGTCTTCATTGCACGACTATGTGCAAGTGCAACAGGGACATTTTTTTGGGTTTACAAAGTCAAACAATAACACTACGACCCTGTCTGTCTGGGGTCTGTCAATGACGAATTGTCTGTAGCATGTTTGGAGGAGGTATTGTGGCCCCGGTATCAAATTGGGTACCGGGGCCACCCCACTATGCAGTCCAGATACTTGTTTGGTGGAATTCCGACACGTGGAGGGTTTTTAAATTATATTGTGGCCTCGGTACCAAATTGTGTACCGGGGCCACCACACTACGCAGTCAAGATACTTGTTTGGTGGAATTCAGACCAGTTGAGGGTTTTATTATTATATTGTGTGGACCACTCTATCTATACCACACTACAACTCTATACCACTCTATTTCCTACTTTAATTCTATTTAATTCTATTTCCTACTTTAATTCTATTACTAATTAATTACCATAAAGAGGAACAAAAAAAACCAATTTTACCAAAAGTATAATATGACTTAGACTTACAAACACTACACTTGAAAGATCGTGCCTTTAAATGAAAAAGTCAGTCTTCATTGCACGACTATGTGCAACAGGGACAGTTTTTTTGTTTACAAAGTCAACTAATAACACTTGGACCCTGTCTGTCTTTAACATACTTGATGGGATCTCAATGACGAATTGTCTGTAGCATGTTTGGAGGAGGTATTGTGGCCCCGGTATCAAATTGGGTACCGGGGCCACCCCACTACGCAGTCCAGATACTTGTTTGGTGGAATTCTGACACGTGGAGGGTGTATTTATTTTATTGTGGCCCCGGTATCAAATTGGGTACCGGGGCCACCCCACTACGCAGTCCAGATACTTGTTTGGTGGAATTCTGACACGTGGAGGGTGTATTTATTTTATTGTGGCCCCGGTATCAAATTGGGTACCGGGGCCACCCCACTACGCAGTCCAGATACTTGTTTGGTGGAATTCTGACACGTGGAGGGTTTTTTAATTATATTGTGGCCTCGGTACCAAATTGTGTACCGGGGCCACCACACTACGCAGTCAAGATAGATAGATGCGTATCATAGATAAAGTACATTCAGTGGTGTGGGGCAAATTGAAAAATATTCAAAATGCACTGACATTATCAAAAACAAGAGGTTGTCACACGCTAAAACTCCAACATGTATATGATGGAGAGGATGGAGGAGCAGCCGTATGTGTAGTGTAATGCAGACCTGTTGAAGGTTTTTTATATATTTTATTGTGGTGCCCAGTGCCCACTCCTCTAGGCAGTCCAGGTACATTTATTGGTGCGATTCATAAAAGTTCAGGGTTTTTAATATATTGTGGTGACCCACTCCTCTACGCAGTCCAGGTACAATTATTGGTGCGAATCATAAAAGTTCAGGGTTTTTAATATATTGTGGTGACCCACTCCTCTACGCAGTCCAGGTACATTTATTGGTGCGAATCATAAAAGTTCAGGGTTTTTAATATATCTTGTGGTGACCCACTCCTCTACGCAGTCCAGGTACATTTATTGGTGCGATTCATAAAAGTTCAGGGTTTTTAATATATTGTGGTGACCCACTCCTCTACGCAGTCCAGGTACATTTATTGGTGCGAATCAAACAAGTTGATGGTTTTCTTATTATATATATTGTGGTGACCCACTCCTCTACGCAGTCCAGGTACATTTATTGGTGCGATTCATAAAAGTTCAGGGTTTTTAATATATTGTGGTGACCCACTCCTCTACGCAGTCCAGGTACATTTATTGGTGCGAATCATAAAAGTTCAGGGTTTTTAATATATCTTGTGGTGACCCACTCCTCTACGCAGTCCAGGTACATTTATTGGTGCGATTCATAAAAGTTCAGGGTTTTTAATATATTGTGGTGACCCACTCCTCTACGCAGTCCAGGTACATTTATTGGTGCGAATCAAACAAGTTGATGGTTTTCTTATTATATATATTGTGGTGACCCACTCCTCTACGCAGTCCAGGTACATTTATTGGTGCGATTCAAAAAAGTTCAGGGTTTTTAATATATTGTGGTGACCCACTCCTCTACGCAGTCCAGGTACAATTATTGGTGCGAATCATAAAAGTTCAGGGTTTTTAAGATATTGTGGTGACCCACTCCTCTACGCAGTCCAGGTACAATTATTGGTGCGAATCATAAAAGTTCAGGGTTTTTAAGATATTGTGGTGACCCACTCCTCTACGCAGTCCAGGTACAATTATTGGTGCGAATCATAAAAGTTCAGGGTTTTTAAGATATTGTGGTGACCCACTCCTCTACGCAGTCCAGGTACAATTATTGGTGCGAATCATAAAAGTTCAGGGTTTTTAAGATATTGTGGTGACCCACTCCTCTACGCAGTCCAGGTACAATTATTGGTGCGAATCATAAAAGTTCAGGGTTTTTAATATATATTGTGGTGACCCACTCCTCTACGCAGTCCAGAAAGATACCTTTTTGCAACGTTTTGGACTAATAACTATATTGTGAGGTGTTCAGAATACACTGTAAATTAGTGGAAATGCTTGTTATTGAATGTTATTGAGGTTAATAATAGCCTAGGAGTGAAAATAAGCCCAAAAACTTGATTTTTAAACTTTTTATGTTTTTTTCAAAAAAAATCCGAATCCAATACCTTAAATCCGAACCGAGACCTTTCGTCAAGTGTTTTGCGAGACAAATCCGAACCTCAAAAATAACGAAAATCCGGATCCAAAACACAAAACACGAGACCTCAAAAGTCGCCGGTGCACATCCCTAGTCACCACAATATATATTAAAAACCCTGAACTTGTATGATTCGCACCAATAAATGTACCTGGACTGCGTAGAGGAGTGGGTCACCACAATATATATTAAAAACCCTGAACTTGTATGATTCGCACCAATAAATGTACCTGGACTGCGTAGAGGAGTGGGTCACCACAATATATATAATAGGAAAACCATCAACTTGTATGATTCGCACCAATAAATGTACCTGGACTGCCTAGAGGAGTGGGTCACCACAATATATATAATAAGAAAACCATCAACTTGTATGATTCGCACCAATAAATGTACCTGGACTGCGTAGAGGAGTGGGTCACCACAATATATATTAAAAACCCTGAACTTGTATGATTCGCACCAATAAATGTACCTGGACTGCGTAGAGGAGTGGGTCACCACAATATATATTAAAAACCCTGAACTTGTATGATTCGCACCAATAAATGTACCTGGACTGCGTAGAGGAGTGGGTCACCACAATATATATTAAAAATTCTGAACTTGTATGATTCGCAGCAATAAATGTACCTGGACTGTGTAGAGGAGTGGGTCACCACAATATATATAATAAGAAAACCATCAACTTGTATGATTCGCACCAATAAATGTACCTGGACTGCGTAGAGGAGTGGGTCACCACAATATATATTAAAAACCCTGAACTTGTATGATTCGCACCAATAAATGTACCTGGACTGCGTAGAGGAGTGGGTCACCACAATATATATTAAAAACCCTGAACTTGTATGATTCGCACCAATAAATGTACCTGGACTGCGTAGAGTAGTGGGCACTGGGCACCACAATAAAAAATATATAGAAAACCTTCAACAGGTCTGAATTACACCCAAAAATAGTATCTGGACTGCGTAGAGTAGTGGGCACTGGGCACCACAATAAAAAATATATAGAAAACCTTCAACAGGTCAGAATTACACCCAAAAATAGTATCTGGACTGCATGGAGGACTGGCCACTGGCCACCACAATATAATATATAGAAAACCTTCAACAGGTCTGAATTACACCCAAAAATAGTATCTGGACTGCGTAGAGTAGTGGGCACTGGGCACCACAATAAAATATATAAAAAACCTTCAACAGGTCTGCATTACACTGCACATACGGCTGCTCCTCCATCCTCTCCATCATATACATGTTGGAGTTTCAGCGTGTGACAACCTCTTGTTTTTGATAATGTCAGTGCATTTTGAATATTTTTCAATTTGCCCCACACCACTGAATGTACTTTATCTATGATACGCATCTATCTATCTTGACTGCGTAGTGTGGTGGCCCCGGTACACAATTTGGTACCGAGGCCACAATATAATTAAAAAACCCTCCACGGGTCAGAATTCCACCAAAAAAGGGTATGGACTGCGTAGTGTGGTGGCCCTGGTACACAATTTGGTACCGAGGCCACAATATAATTAAAAAACCCTCCACGGGTCAGAATTCCACCAAAAAAGGGTATGGACTGCGTAGTGTGGTGGCCCCGGTACACAATTTGGTACCGAGGCCACAATATAATTAAAAAACCCTCCACGGGTCAGAATTCCACCAAAAAAGGGTATGGACTGCGTAGTGTGGTGGCCCCGGTACACAATTTGGTACCAAGGCCAGAATATAATTAAAAAATTGGGCATCAACTGTCACCGTTGTTTAATATCTTATACACCTAAATATGGACTGCACAGTGGAGTGGCCCCGGTAGTAAATTTGGAGCCGGGGCCACAATACCTCCTCCAACTTCCAAGTGTAGTGTTTATAAAGACAGACAGCGTCGAATTGTTATTAGTTGACTTTCTTAACCCTAAAATTGTCCCTGTTGCAAATATTCGTGCAATGGACAGTTACTTTTTTATTGAAAGACTCAAGCTTTCAAGTGTAGTGTTTATAAAATATAAACAACAATACAGTAGTTTTAGAGCACGTCAATACCTCTTGTTTTAAATTATGACAGGGCATTTTACTTTTGGTTTAATTTCTTGAATTTGTTTAAATTTGGTTTTACTTTTTGAACATGGCAAACGACTGTTGATTGGTCATATAATGCAAAAAAAAAAGTTCCAAGATGGAATTGTCCTTGGGCCCTCACACCCACCCTGATGTTGTTGAAATAGGACATGCACACTTTAACAAACCAATCATTTCAGCGACAGGGCCTACCAAACAACTTTGGCTGAAATGATTGGTTTGTTTGGGCCCCCACACCAAAAAAGCTATTCATCTCTCCCTGTACAGACTAAACAGGCTCTACTGAGGCAAGATGTCGTCCTCATCCTCAACCTCTGATTCCTCTCCCCCTACAGTGTGTACTTCCTCCTCATCACACATTATCAATTCGTCCCCGCTGGACTCCACAACCACAGGTCCCTCTGTAGTATCTGGAGGGCAGTGCTGTACTTCATTGAGGAATTGATTATTCATTTTTATAAACATCATTTTTTCAACGTTGTGAGGAAGCAACCTCCTTCGCCGCTCACTGACCAGGTTCCCCACTGCACTAAAAACTCTTTCCAAGTACACACTGGAGGGGGAACAACTCAGGTAAAATAGAGCCAGTTTGTACAGGGGCTTCCAAACTGCCTTTTTTTCCTGCCAGTAACAATATGGACTGTCTGACATGTCTACTTGGATGGTGTCAGCAAAGTAATCATCCACAATTTTTTCTATTGTGACAGCATCCAATGCAGCGAGAGTAGACATGTCTGCAATGGTTGGCAGGTCCTTCAGTCCGGACCAGATGTTATCAGCATCCCCGCCAGCGCCTCTTTTGGGAAAACTGAGCTTTTTCCTCGCAGCCATAGATGTGGAAGAAAATGAGGATGGAGCTGTTGGCATGTCACGGTCCTCTTCAGAGGACAATCTCCTGACCAGCAGGTCTTTGCACCGCTGTAGACTTGTGTCCGCCGGAAACAGAGACACAACATACGCTTTAAACTGAGGATCGAGCACGGTGGCCAGAATGTATTCCTCTGACTTTAAAAGAGTGACCACCCTCGGATCCTGGCAAAGCGTACGAAGGGCTACATCCACAAGAGCTACATGCTTGGTGTAATCGCAATGGCTTACCAGCTCCTCCCTCACTTTCTCCAGCTGCTTCTGCAACAGCCTGATCAGGGGAATGACCTGACTCAAGCTGGCAGTGTCGGAACTGACTTCTCGTGTGGCAAGTTCAAATGGCTGCAGAACCTTGCACAACACGGAAATCAGTCTCCACTGCGCTTGACTGAGGCGCATCCCCACTCCTTTGCCTATGTCGTAGGTGGCTGTGTAGGCCTGAATGGCCTTTTGCTGCTCCTCCATCCTCTGCAGCATATAGAGGGTGGAGTTCCAGCGCGTCACAACCTCTTGTTTGAGGTGATGGCAGGGCAGGTTCATGCTTTTTTGATGTGCCTCTAGTCTGCTGTAGGCACTGGCTGAATGCCGAAAGTGTCCAGCAATTTTGCGCGCCACCGCAAGCATCTCCTGCACACCCCTGTCACTCTTGAGGTAATGCTGCACCACCAAATTAATGGTGTGGGCAAAACATGGGACGTGCTGGAAATTGCCCATATTTAATGCCCGCACAATGTTACTGGCATTGTCTGACACCACAAATCCCCATGAGAGTCTAAGTGGGGTAAGCCACTGGGAGATAATTTCCCTCAGTTTCTCTAATATGTTGTCAGCGTTGTGCCTCTTATTAAAGCCTGTAATACACAATGTTGCCTGCCTTTGCACGAGCAGCCATTTTGTAGTTGCTGCTACTGATGCAGCTGTTGCTGTTGCTGCGGAAGGGGATGCATCTACCCAGTGGGCTGTCACAGTCATATAGTCCTTCGTTTGCCCAGAACCACTTGTCCACATGTTCGTGGTTAAGTGGACAGTGGGTACAACTGCATTTTTTAGAGCACTGAGGACACTTGATCGTACTTCTCTGTACATTTTTGGTATTGCCTGCCTAGTGAAGTGGAATCTCGAGGGGATTTGGTACCGGGGACACAATACCTCCATCAACCCTCTAAATCCCACTCCACTGATGGCGGACACCGGGCGCACGTCTAACACCAACATTGCAGTTACAGCCGCAGTTATACGCTTTACAACAGGGTGACTACTATCGTATTTTGTGGTCATGGCAAACGACTGTTGGACGGTCAATTGTTTTGTGAAAGACTTAGCGGTCTTACGACTTCCCCTCTGGGAAGATGACTGACTAACAGCAGCAACAGCAGCAGTGGCAGTAGTAGGCGTACCGCTGCAGGATTCCTCGGATGAATCCCGTATTGAGGAGGACTCAGTCTGGCTGCTGACTTGGGCTGCATGACTGAATCTGATGGAGATTGTGGAGATAGTTGACGAGGAGGGTGTTGCTGGTGTGTATCCAACTGGACCACGGGATTTAGGTGTCCCTGTACCGATGAGGGTCCTAGCCCCAGTTCCTGAACTAACCACTGAACTATGAAGGTTATTCAGGTGACGTATAAGGGAGGATGTTCCTAGGTGGGCAAGATCCTTACCCCTGCTTATTTGAGCTTTACATAAGCTACATATGGCCATACATTGGTTGTCTGGATTTGGATAAAAATAACTCCAGACCGAAGAGGTGCATTTTTTGGTCTTCTGACCAGGCATGACGATGGGCTTTTTCATCCCATGGACATCAGCTGTTTCCCCCCCTGGTGCCTCATTTACAATAACCACATCACCATCCTCATCATCAAGTTCCTCCACAGCGCCAGCTACATCATCAATAGGCTCCTCCCGAGCCACCTCTTCCCGTACAGTGATGGGAAGGTCAGGCTTGACAACCACCAACATCCTTGGACTGGCCTTGGGGATTTGTGATAATTTCTCTTTAGAAGGCAGAGTTGTTTGCTGTTTTGTTGCTGACAGCATAACTCTCTTCAATTTTTTGTAGGGGGGGGGAGGAGGAGGAGGGCTAAGATCCGTGGGTGAAGCTGAACCACTAGTCATGAACACGGGCCAGGGCCTAAGCCGTTCCTTGCCACTCCGTGTCGTAAATGGCATATTGGCAACTTTACGTTTCTCCTCAGATGATTTTAAGTTTCTCTTTTTGCTACTTTTTCTTAACTTGGGCTTTTTGGATTTTACATGCCCGGTACTACGAGATTGGGCATCGGGCTTGGAAGACGACGTTGATGGCATTTCATCGTCTATGTCATGACTAGTGGCAGCAGCTTCAGCATTAGGAGGAAGTGGGTCTTGATCTTTCCCTACTTTATCCTCCAAATTTTTGGTCTCCATTATATGTAGCACAAGATACTGCAGAATGTGTGAACTTGGTAATATTGCAGTACCAATGGACTTATACTGCTGGATTGGTTTTGCAAATTTGGTTATAATTACTTTTTTTTAAAAAAAAATTATTTTAATATTTTTTATAACTTTTTTTTGATTTTTTAAAAACTTGGGAATAATGGGGAAATAACTATGCCCTTAGAAGCACAGAGCACAGGACACAGCACCACTGGACTGAACAGGACACAGCACAGGACCCAGCAGCACTACGGAACTCAGCAGGACAGAGCACAGGACACAGCACCACTGGACTGATACTGCAGAATGTGTGAACTTTGTAATATTGCAGTACCACTGGACTTTTACTGCTGAATGTGTGAACTTGGTAATATTGCAGTACCAATGGGCTTATACTGCAGGATTGGTTGTGCAAATTTTGTGGTAATTAAAAAAAAATTTAATTAGTTTTTGGTATTTTTTTAAATAACTTTTTTTTATTTTTTTAAACACAGGGGAATATTGGGGAAATAACTATGTCCTTAGAAGCACAGAGCACAGGACACAGCACCACTGGACTGAACAGGACACAGCACAGGACCCAGCAGCACTACTGAACTCAGCAGGACAGAGCACAGGACACAGCACCACTGGACTGATACTGCAGAATGTGTGAACTTTGTAATATTGCAGTACCACTGGACGTTTACTGCTGAATGTGTGAACTTGGTAATATTGCAGTACCAATGGGCTTATACTGCTGGATTGGCTTTGCAAATTTGGTTATAATTATTTTTTTTTTTAATTTTTAATTTTTATTTTTTTTATAACTTTTTTTTTATTTTTTAAAAACTTGGGAATAATGGGGAAATAACTATGCCCTTAGAAGCACAGAGCACAGGACACAGCACCACTGGACTGAACAGGACACAGCGCAGGACCCAGCAGCACTACTGAACTCAGCAGGACAGAGCACAGGACACAGCACCACTGGACTGATACTGCAGAATGTGTGAACTTTGTAATATTGCAGAACCACTGGACTTTTACTGCTGAATGTGTGAACTTGGTAATATTGCAGTACCAATGGGCTTATACTGCAGGATTGGTTGTGCAAATTTTGTTGTAATTAAAAAAAAATGTAATTATTTTTTTGTATTTTTTTTAAATAACTTTTTTTATTTTTTTTAAACACTTTGGAATATTGGGGAAATAACTATGCCCTTAGAAGCACAGAGCACAGGACACAGCACCACTGGACTGAACAGGACACAGCACAGGACCCAGCAGCACCACTGATCTCAGAAGGACAGAGCACAGGACACAGCACCACTGGACTGAGCACAGCACAGCACAGCACAGCACGAGATATAGCAGGACAGAGGACCACCTAACACACCCTCCCTCTACCCTGATCAATGCCCGGGTGAAGATGGCGGCGACTAGCGGGGAATTTATAGGATCCGAGTATCGCGAGATCCGACAACGGGATTATGAGTCAGAGCCTCAGTTTCAGATTTGAATTTGGCGCCAATACCCGGATCTGTCTCGGATCCGACTCGGATCGGCAACGTTCGGGTGGGCTCGGATTTCAAAAATCCGAGTGCGCTCATCTCTAATTTTAACCAAATTAACCTGAAATATTCATAAACTATTCAGCGCTGCGCCCTGGGCGATTGCCCCTCTCGCACTGCCCTAGTTAAGGCCCTTGTTTGGGTGATAAGAGAGAGTGCAAAATGTAGAAATAAAGCAGGAGTCAAATGCAGGGAGAACTCAGGATCCAAAGAGGAGTTTCACAGAGAGACCAGCAGCAGCAAAGACAAACCAACTGTCACTAGTCCTGGAGGGAAGGTGTACAAAGTTGGTAAGTATAACATATCTTCATTCAGTAGACACATATATTAAGATTGTCACGAGCCGCGGCGGTACGCTGCCTTCTGGCGTGAACTAGCAGCCGGCCACGTGCTTTAGTTTCTGTGCTCTGATTTTATCCTTGTGGCATAGATGTAGGAGGGTGTAGGGACATCCTCCAACTCCAGGGGGAGCTCTCATATTATTTAAACTGGTTCATTTATATTTTTATACATGCTTCCTGGTTTGTGTTATTACCTGTGCTAGTTCTAGCTAGTAATTAATTAGCAGCCTCCTGGCTCTTGGTTCTATTTAAGGCAGTGAGGTCTGCAACCTCACTGCCAGTTATAGCTTCTGTTACCAGTCTGCTGACCTGCTCTGCTCCTTGCTCCTGTCCTTTGGATATTCTGTTGGATTGCCCGTGTATGACCCCTTGCCTGGATTTGGATCCTGCCTGTGTTTCTTGTGACCCCGACCTCTGGCGTGTTTACCGACCTTCCTGTTTGCTCGTGACCCTTGACCTCGACTTGTTTATTGGATTCCCTGTCTGCTGCCGGCCCTGGACCCTTGCCTGGACTTCACTCCACTTTCCCAGGTTCACCCCAGCCGGTACGCACTATACGACCCTCTGTCAGTCTGCGGCCCAGTCTGTCCCCACCACTAGGGGCTCCAGTGAACACCTGACTGGCAGAGTAGATTCCGGGTTGTGCAGTATCGGCTAGGGGGGTTCCTAACAAAGATACATTCAGTTCTGCATGTTACAGAAAATGAAAAAATTTTTCATCCACAATGCTGTCAATTGCTTCCAGCTCAGCATTAGGCCCAATGTGCTTTATTTATTTAATAACAATATATTATAGGGCTAGGTTTTGCTGTAATGTGCAATACGATATAGTGCAATAGACAAACGAGAGCTGCATGGTAACCAGGGCCGGATTAAGGGAATGGAGGCCCCTGGGCTAAGGGGCCCTCCATTCCCCCGTAAGGCCCCCAATGTGAGTCGACTGCCGCGATGCCCTTCCCCCCCCCAAGCACTTACCTGTCAGTGCAGTCCCTGGCGCGCTGTAAGCTCCTTACTGAGGAGATCTCGTGAGAGTTCACGAACTCTCGCGAGATCTCCTCAGTAAGCAGATTACTGAGCGGCGCCGGGGACGGAGGACTGCACTGACAGGACCCCCGGACCGATTAATAATGCTGCTGAGGATTTTGAAGGGCCCCCTGGATGCCCGAGGCCCCTGGGCTATAGCCCAGTTAGACGTTGGGTTAATCCGGCCCTGATGGTAACTTGGGTTTACAGACCAGTCAAACCCAATACCATACAGGATGGATGCTGAGATATTAGCAGTGTGCTGTCTGAGTGCACATTGATTCGTTGTTGGAAATATTTGGAATAGTCTCTTATAAGATTAGTGCATATAAGGAAGTATTTTAAACAATCCACTTACAGTTTTACTACTGTTACATAAAAGTTGATTTGTGACATAATGCTTAATAGATAATGATCAGTTAATGTTCATGATGAATCTTAGTCCATCTTGCTACACTGCACTTTTTTAGCTTCTGGATTAGAACCAAAATTTACTTTTTGTTCAGTAGCAGCCTTTTAGACCTTGTGCAAAAGAAACTGTAAGGTATGTTTTTCTCATACCAATATGAATGAAAAACATAACTTATTAGAGTTACTTTGTAAGTAGATTCATAGAAACTATTTTTGGTTTGAGAAAGCAATTATTATCCTCATGTAATCCTCGTAGTGTGGTATGGATCTCTGTGTATAATTTACAGTGGTGTTTTCACTTTTGCAGTCATTAATTCCACAAGCCAATTTTAAGGCTTTTTTCACTAGAGTGCCTATGCCTGTTGTTATCATTGCCAGATCTGTGACTTTTATAAGTGCTATGCACAAAGATGCATGTATTTCATTCACTAAGCAGAGTTTCAGTGCATATTACAGGGACTCATTCAGGTTAGTGAAGCAAAAACTAAGTGTGCAATGAGTTGGGAAATGCCTTCCCCCACTACTTCAAATGGGTGGGGTACTAAGTGTGACTAGAAAAATTCTGACAAGAAAAAGAGCGACATTAAAATGCTGAAAGTAGTAATTCCGACAGAAATGCAGACTTAGTGAAATACTTACACACAACATTTCCGGCATGGTTAATATAATGGCAGACAGCTGAACAATTTGGCAGTGGGATGGACGTCACTTCAAAGGGCGACACTTACATTGCTAGTATTAAGGGGGCAAAGCAAGGACCTGGTGCCTGTACCATGTGTAAGAATTAGTGAAAAACATTATACAGGGGCCGGGTCCTTGGATAAAGGGATGTGGTTATAAAGACAAATTTTTGTTTTGTTTCAGGTTTTTTTTAATTAATGTGGTAATAATAAAGGTGTTGTGGTTTATTTACATTTTATTTTGTGGCACTACATGGCTCAGTAAGCCCTGGGTTCAGGGTGACATTTATGGTTCTCCAAGTGCCAGCATGCCCTGGGTGCCATGGGTATGCTTGCGTTTGTACAAGCACCAGCACACCCACATTGCTAATGGCAGCCCGGGCTCTCCGGGACTTGTAGGTCCACTAACTAAAATGGTGTTTTTAACTTTTTCACACATTCCGCACAATTTTATTACCCTACACCCATCACCCCAGGGATGTTCCTCCTAGAGATAGGGCCCGCACAATTATTTTGCGGATCCCACTCCTTAGGGAATCCCACCCACTGCTGAACAGCCTGGGGTTGGTTTGTCATTATGGCAGGAGGACCCCCGCTGCTTGTCCCCCTGCTATAGTGCCATCCACCCCAGGTGGTTGGCCTAGTGCTGGTTTGTGTGAAATCGGGGGGACCCCAAACATTTTTTTCCCCGATTTTGCCGCAACCAGCACTAGCCTGGCAGCAGTAGGGTTAATAGCAATAGAGAGGAGAGGGCCACACGCATTTATTTTTTACACAGTAAAAGGCCAGTATGTGAATCGGCTGTAATGCAGCACGATCTGCCTGGTCAGCAGGCGCTGACAGATACATACGTACCTACAGCGTCTATGTAGTAGGGAAGGGACAGAGCAGCCCTGCGCCCAAATTCAGATCTTGTGATCCGTGACTTGATGAATTCGGGTGCATGCAAAGCCGAAATACAGGTGTCATATTCTGAGCGCAGGTTGCGCTCAGAATATGTGCTCTAATAAATCAGGCCCAATATATTTAATTATTCACAATAATATGCCACCAATAGTACTTCTTAGTAATATGCCAGCAGTAGTACCATCCAGTAATGTTTAAATATTCATGTCCACTAATATGCCAGCATTAATGCTTAATAATTAACCAACAGCATCACCCACTTAAAACCTAGTCTTATTACAGTTAATTAGACAGTGAGTGTATACTCAGATCTGAGAGTCATATACTGGGTCTGGCAACCGTGCTGTGCACCTACCTTCTTAACCTCTGACTGGTATAGACAGTCCCTGACTGCTGTGCGTTGCATAGACTTTGTGGCCAGAGAGTGCCTGCTGTCATGCAAGCAGTTCATGTTATTAGAGTGTTGAGACTTCATGACTGGCAGCATTTTGTAGTTCCACACAGATGTAGATGCAGGGGATCCACTGACTATGGCAGTACAAGTATTACTGTCTGCCCTGTCACCAATCCATTCAGTAAATATATTACCTACCTACTGCTTCCTGTCCAAACCCCAACCAGGTGCCGCTTGACAAGAGGCACTTGTTGCCTATGCCCACTGTGAAGGAATACCTTGAGATGGCTGTGTTTATTTTATTAAACCTTTACAATATAGATAGATAATTTAGCTTGTTAGTATAATATAGTTTAGTATTGTTATAACGTTGCTTAAATTAGTTGGTAGTTATCATAGGACATTAGTGTTTAATTAGGTCAGGTATAGGTTAGTTAAATTAGATTAGAGCAGGGGTTGGCAACCTTTTTCTATCAGTGTACCAGCTAAAATCTAGTCAAGCCCAGGTGTGCCAGTTGTGTATATACAATAATATTAATAGTTATGGGACCAACAAATAAATGTTCATGTAATGCCACACAATAGTGCTCCCAGTTCAAATTATGTCACATAGTAGCACTATCAATTTATATTTTGCCACCCAGTAGTGCCCCCAATTTGTATTATACCACATAGTAGAACCCCCAGTTCATAGTATGTCACATATTTGTACCCCCAGTTCATAGTGTGCCACATAGTTGTGCCCCCAGTTCATAGTATGCCACATAATTGTGCCCCCAATCAGGGCCGGATTAAGGGAATGGAGGCCCCTTGGCTAAGGGGACCTCCATTCCCCTGTCAGGCCCCCCCCTGTGAGCCGCCCAAGCGCTTACCTCCTTCTCCTGTCCCTGTAGTCCTCCTTCCGTGGCGCGATGTAAGCTCCTTACTGAGGAGATCTCCTCAGTAAGCAGATTACTGAGCGCTGGGGTAGGAGGACTACAGTGACAGGCTCAGCAGCATTGATCGGGCCGGGGGCGCCCCTGCCCCTGAACCAATCAATAATGCTGCACTTTCAAGGGCCCCCTGGATGCCCGAGGCCCCTGGGCTGTAGCCCAGTTAGACCTCGGGTTAATCCGGCCGTGCCTCCAAATCATAGTATGCCACATAGTTGTACGCCCAGTTCATA
Source organism: Mixophyes fleayi (assembly GCF_038048845.1). NCBI lineage: Eukaryota > Metazoa > Chordata > Amphibia > Anura > Limnodynastidae > Mixophyes > Mixophyes fleayi. Next base: position 146,023,032 of record NC_134402.1, read on the forward strand.
GTATGCCACACTTCACTGGGAATCGCTGCGTTTGGCCCCGAAATATGGTACATGACGGTATTTATGTGCCTTAATGAATCATGCATTTAGAGTATAAGGCTTGCTGTATTTATTAAAAATACTTTGCATGAAGGGTTTACTGTGTGTACTAATCAAATTGTATTTGCAAAAGTTGTGCAGAGCGGATAATAGAGAATTATGAGTATTTTAGTATGTGGTCAGGGTCAATGGTACTTTAATTCCATCACTGAATAAGGGAAAACATTATACATTGAATGCTGGTGAATATCAACATATTTAAATATGCATATATAATCACTTTATTACAGTAAAAAAAACATTAACAGTTCTAAACATCATTTATGGCATAATAAATGTCAACAGAATGTATAATTTCCAATGAGAGTCTATAACAACTAAACTAGTGGAAAACTTTAAATTTATCAGAATTTTATTAGGTTACAATTTTATTAGGTTACAAAATGTGTCTTTCATTTACCATGTCTTATATGTTGCACATTTTTAACTGAATGTACCGTGGCTTTTGTAATAATAAAAATATAATTCAGCCTTGAAGACTAGCATTGACAATGGCTCAATAATATCTCCAGGTCTTGTAATCCTTACACATTGCACAGAATGAAAGTACTTTCTCTTTGATTTATGAGTTTAAGTTGAAATCATCCATCACAAATCAATATGGTTTGCCTCTTTGCGTTTTAAGTTTTGTAACTGCGTAGAGCATTTTTTATGTAAACCTGCCAGAGCATAAACTACAGTAGCTACAATACTCACTTAATGAATGTCTTCTCTTAAGAGCTTGCAATTACATTTTATTATAGGAATACAGATCAACTGAACACAAAGATTCATGCACATACTTCAAGAAAGAGAGGGCTCATTTACTTCACAGACAAATACCTTCTGTGTTGAGCAGTTCTTATGTGTGTTACTAGATGCTATGCATTAAATACTAACTCAGCTAAGGAAAAAAGGGAATATATAACAGAGTTGCATATGTCTGTACAAGACCAAAACAATTAGAGGTTTAAAGGAAAACATAATCATTTATACAATTTAATCATGATGGTATATTTAAAAAGCATGTGAGTCTGAGAGCTTTAGGTCATAAAATCTATATTTATGCAGAATAACTAGTTAGAGGGGATAGTCACTCTAGAACATTTTTAAATGAAGTACTTTTCTACCCTTAGACAGAATGAAAAAGAGGGATAAGAGATGGTGCACATGTGGGGGGAAAGTCTGTATAGATTCTGCCAAGCAAACACGGCAGGGGTAAGAGAAGAAACAGGGAAACAATAAACCACCCATATGAAGAGTGGACAAAACAATAGAAAGCTCCAGTACAAAAATTCTATATCCACTTTAAACATTTCAAACACATGCCTTTGTTTTCTCTGCTAACTTGTCAAATACAGTACCAGCATATTATGTCAGTAGTGTTCCACACATTATAACCAGCAGTGCTGCCATCACTATCAAGCAGAGATGTTCACTGACCCCACGTGTTTTGGTTTTGAATCTGTATTTTTGGGGAAAATTGCTAAAATATGCTAAAATCACATAATTTGGTACTTGTTTGTACCTACACTATTATTAACCTCAATAACACTAATTTCCAGTCATTTCCAGTCAATTTTGAACACCTCACTGGTCACAATATTATTTTCATCCACTTTCGGTCAAAGCAAGCTGGCTGGATGATAAGCGACAGAGCTATGGCACAAACACACAGCAGTTCACAGCACATTTAGGAAACATTGCCACACAGCAGTGGCAGAAAAGAAAAGTGGTGCAAGATGGAATTGTCCTTCGGAACTCCCACCCACCCTTATGTTGGATTGACATAATATGATTGGTGGGCAGCAGAGTAGACAAGGTTATAAAGTCAACAATATAATGACATTGACAATATTATTAGGACATCAATTGATTTGTAGACAGTATTTATTAGGTTGACACTTCAAATGTAGACAGTATTATCCCTAACTCTAACCCCGTCCCTATCCCTAGACCTGTCCCTATCCTTGGACCTGTCCCTATCCCTATCCCTAGACCTGTCCATATCCCTAGACCTGTCCCTATCCCTATCCTTAGACCTGTTCCTATCCCTATCCCTAGACCTGTCCTTATCCCTAGACCTGTCTCTATCCCTGTCCCTAAACTTGTCCTTAAACATATCCCTAGCCTTATATAAATACTGTCCACATTTGAATAGTCTACCTAATCATACTATCCACCATGTGAATTGGCGACCTAATAATACTGTTGAAACCTCAATTGTCGACTGTTACACAAGCTGATAGACCAAGCCCAAAATGTCAAACAGTGCAAAATGGATTGTCCTTGGGAAATATGTTAAAAAGGTTTAACAAATTCACACAGAAACAGGAGGGGTAGCAGGTTTAACAAACCAATGAACTGTAAGACTGGAATCACTTGACTCAAGCTAGCAGTGTCTGAACTCACTTCACAGATGACTACTTTGAATGGTTTCAGCACCTTGCACAACACGGAAAGTATTCTCCACTGCGCTTGATTAAAATACATCCCCCTCCTTTCCCAATGTCATGGCTTGTGGAGTAAGTGTGGATGGCTTTTCACTGTTCCTCCATCCTCAGCAGCATATACAGGGTGGAATTCCACCTTGTTACCACATCTTACTTCATTTGGTGGCAGGGCAAATTAAATTGTTCTTGTAGCTGCTGCAAACTCCTACATGCTGTTGCCGAATGCCGGAAATGTCATGAAATTTTACGGCCAGAGACAGCATCTCCTGCACGTACCTGTCATTTTTCAAAAAAGCTCTGCACCACCAGGTTGATTATGTGAGCAAAACAGGGAATGTGATGGAATTCACCTAACTGTAATGCTCTCACAATATTGGTGGCATTATCAGAAATTACATAACCTGAGGAGAGTCCAAGCGGGATAAGCCATGTAGCAATGACATCCCTTAATTTTTGCAACAGATTATCAGCTGTATGCCTCTTAGTGAAGCCGGTGATACACAGAGTTGCCTGCCTCTGAAAAATGTGACGTACTTGGTACATGCTGCTGCTGTTCCTGCTGGGGAAGGCAAAGCACCAACCCAGTGGGCTGTCACAGTCATATAATCTTTAGTTTGCCCAGTTCTGCTTGTCCACATATCTGTGGTTAAGTGTACAGTGGGTAGAATGACATTTTGTAGCCCATTAATTACATGGCGCCGGATCTCCATGGAGGGTGGTACTTATAGAATCCAAAACTTACAAGATCTGACGATGCAATGATGATGTTTTGCGTCGTTTTCAGTTCCAAGGGCGCTAAAAAGTACTGAGCCGTCTCGGCTTGGATCTCCGATGTTCAGGTGGGCTCAGTTTTCCAAAAACTGAGCCTGAGCATCTCCACTATCAAGTAGTGCCAAAAGAAGAACAGGAGTGCTCCACATATTATAACCAGCAGTACTCAGTCATCAACCTAGCAGCAATGGGAGACTTTTGCAATACAAAGTCCACCACTGCAAAATATCAGTGCAACCATATCTTGTGGTCATGTTTCGCCGCATGTGGGCTTACAAAGGCACTGATATTTAGGAAAAATGTCAATTAAAGAACTGTAATCAATTTAAATGCAACCCAATCTGACTACAATATAGAGCTGAATCTGAGGTATGCAGAACAGGCTCAAGTAAAGTGTTCCCACAGCGTGCTCTATTACCAGAAAGCAGGTAAACATAATTGTATGTGCTACTCCTTTTTTAATGCTATGCTACTTTCCATTTGTGTTTACAGAGAGCTCCTTGTTCAATCAGGTGTTGAATTAATTTTTAAAGTAAATGTACATTGTCCATTCCAATTGTGGATCATGCAGTAAATTGAGGTTTACTGTTTACATTTTCAGGTACAGCAAATAATACAGTACACAATTACCATGCTACCTGCTACCCATGATTTCTAGGAGAGAGACTGTTGAATGGATGCAGGATAATTTATAAACTTTTACAATGGTGGGTGTGTCTGTTCAAAAGAATGTCATCACAGAGGTCTCATAAGCAGTTACAAAGCAGTTCATGAATCACCAACATGGATCTACATTCTAGTGAATATCCATCAGCCATTTTAAAGGTTAAATAGTCCATATTATTAAATAGACTATTTTATAACAATTCCCTAATAAACTATATGTATAATAATAATAATAATAATAATAATAATAATATATTATATTAGTGCAAATCAGGTTGCACTCTGCAAATTGTATTATTATTTACATATAAATCCGACATTAACACAGGGTTCATAAATGTGGACTAAACTTCAACTGGGTTTTCAGGATATCATGGCGAGAGATAAGGGAGGTCAGGAACAGCACACATTAATACAAACAGCAGAATTATTATAGGTAATGTTGGGGCCTCACTAGAGAGACCTTTTCTCTATCCTTCTCCTAATGCAGACTATCAACTGCACTGTCAGTAGTTGAATTTTTGATGCAGACTAGATAAATGTATGCAGTGAACCATAAGTTAGCAATACTGGCAATTTTCAGCAAGGCACCTGCTTTTGCTGACCACTGCGGTATTTTTTTTTTCAATTTTTTTCTAGCATTGTTTCCCTTAGATGCTTCAAATATTTTATTATTAGCCAAATTGATTAATTGGGTGATGGTGGCCTAAGCTAAGACCTATATGATGCACAAATGCTGCATTCTTTTATCTGCAATTAGTTCAGATGTATGTTGCTTTACCCACACACTAAAAAGTGCGCCAGTCCAAAATAATTCAAGTGTACTGTGCAGGACTTGTATTTTATATATACATTCATGTAAAAAATAAAATACACACTCTTTTTACAAATCAAAACATGATTGTGTAGTCCCTCTGGCTCAAATGACATTCTATATTGATATAAAGACAGTAAGGGTTTAATTACTTTTCATACATGGATTTTTGGGCGGGATTCAATTCAGCGTGACATCCATGCAATATACAGCTGCACACACTTCTGGCTATAATGGTACCTAAAACAACTCTGATGTTTTAGTCATAATGCTCCTACAGGACCTCAATAAGAACTGAATTCCCTCTGTATATTAGCTTATTTGTTGTTGAATAAATAATGACAAAGTTAATCTGTTATATGTCACTAAATTAGATTTTAGGATTTGGTGATGATTAGGTAATTGTTTATAATGAAAAAAAAAACAGATTTGAAAGAGTACTTTATTTCTTTACGTGGCTGTTTATCAGTTTAACTGACCTGTATGCAATATGGTATACATAATTATAAAATATACATATTTGGCACATTTTTAATAATTATTAGAGATGTTCACTGACCCCTGTGTTCTGGTTTTGGTTTTGGATCTGGATTAACTTCGTGTTTTGGTTTTGGCAAAACCGCCCTTGTGTATCTTGGTTTTGGTTTTGGATCCCCATTTTTTTTTGCTTAAATCACATAATTTTGCTTTTTTTCCCCCAACATTATTATTATCCTCAATAACACTAATTTCAAGTCATTTGCAGTCACTTTTGACCACCTCACAGGTCACAATATTATTTTCATACACTTTCAAACAAAGACTGCAGCGACCTGGCTGGATGCTAAGTGACAGAGCAATGACACAAACACACGACAGTTCGTAGCACATCTAGGAAATATTGCCACACAGCAATGGCAGACAAGAAAAGTGGTGCAAGATGGAATTGTCCTTTAATAAGGAAATCAGTTATGGTTCATTCGATCGCTCCTCCCGTTCCTTGGATAACTGTGGTAATTCTACAGCTAATACATGGCGACAAGCGCTGACCCCCCCCAGGATGCGTGCTTTTATCAGACCCAGACCAATCCAGGGTGCCAGATAATGCACTAAAAAGAACCCTTGTAATTCACAGCAAAAAGCAAGTTCATCACTGAGCTTCGAATCAGCCCCAATTCCCCAAAAATAATAATAATACAGTTAGGTACCTTTGACGTAAAGTGCAGATTACAAACACGTGCAATACTGATGAAACTGCAGCAAAGTGGAAGGTGATACATGTAGACGTCTATTTAGACATCCGCTTACATTACTTCTGCAAGCAATGTTGTTCTTTGTTAATAAAACTGTTGTCTTTATACCATTCAAAAAAATTTAAAATAATCCTCCACCATTCTTTGGATGTTGATAGTTGATAGTAGGATCATGTGGAGTTACAACAGAGGTGTCACTAATTCTGGTCAATTCTTTTACAGTAGACCAGATGTCAAAATGTTGTGCTGAGTCATCTGCATCATCAATGGGTGTCTAAGATTTTTGCAAAGCACACAACAGTATATAGCACATGTAGGTAACATTGGCACACAGTGTTAAAAAAGGACATGCACACTTTAACAAACCAAGCACTTCAGCGACAAGGAGTGCCACTTTGAGGCTGATGTGCTTGGTTTGTTTGGGCCCCCACAAAACAAGCTAACAATGGGCTTAAGGCACCTAAGGTAACAGTGCTGTTAATGAACTCTACTGTGGCAAGATGTTGTTCCCAACAGCTTGCCATTAACTCGCTTCAAATGGCGTAACATAGATGAGGTTCCTAGATGGTTAATGTCCCTACCTCTACTGACTGTGGCTTTTCAAATCCTACAAATGGCTAGACAACTGTTGTCAGGATTTGTGTAAAAATAATTCCACACATAAGAGGTGGATTTTTTGGTCTTATGCCCAGGCATGACAATGGCTTTCTTCTTATCACGTGCAAGAACTGCTTCCACCGGTGCAGGACTTACACAAACAATATCATCCTCACTAACATCCTCATTAGCGCCCTTGTCAGCTACACAAATATCCCCTTCATCCTGCAATTTCATATTCGCATCCTCAATTTGTATATCACCGGCTATACTTAGGCTGTTCATGCACACATCTGCAGAAATGCTGAAAGGGACCTTCTTCATGGGTAAACTATTAGAAAGGTCAGGCTTACACATAGCACTTGTGGATAGACTCTCCTCAAGGATTTGTGTAATTTCTGAATCTGTACATACATTTTCCTCTAATGCCTTACTGTTTTCTTCCAGCTCGGCTTTTACTCATAAAAGTTTTTGACACCACTTTTGGAGCCGAATGACAAGGTCTTGCTTGGTCATGACTGACCATACAAGAAGATGTCTCAGTGACAGTTACAAAACTAGCACTCATAGAGAAAGCTGAAGGCCTTATTCTTTCCTTGCCACTGCGTGTATAGAATGGCATGTTGGCAAATATATTTTTTCCTGCAGATAACTTTGCCTGTATAACAGGTCTTTTTTCTTGACCAAGGTAAAAGGTGTTTTTTTACATTTTTGTTACCCTGACTTAAAAACAATATGCACTTTAACATAGACTTTAGCAGATGCCGTAGAGGGATTACTATTACCATGACTGGTGCCAGCAGCTGCTTGGTGCTCCTAGTCTTCTGTGTACTGCTGTGAATCCATTTTGATAACACAGTACAATGTGACTGCAGATTTAGAAGAGAAAGCCTGCCAGCCCTAGTATTTGTATTTCAGCAATGACAATTAGCAATGGAGCTCTCCTGAATGTCACTGGAAACTTTGAAGAACACTGCTACCCCTCCTCTTTCTTTTCTACCTATGACCCTGCCCAACTGTACTAGAGACTGCCAAGAACCGTGCTACCCCATCTGTGTCCTCTGTGAAATGGCGCTGGATCACCGTGGAGGGCAGTACTTATAGAATCCAGAACTTGCGAGATCCGATGACGTAACAATAACGTTTTGCCTTGTTTTCAATTCCGTGGGCGTGCGGAAATTCTGCTAAGTTCGGGTGTGTTCGGTTCTCGGGGAACCGAGCCTGAGCATCTCTAATAATTATACATAATTTTGTATTTGCTTTAATTCTGCGGGTGTTATTTGGTAAAGAGCTCAATAAGCTGTTTCTTGTTTCTATGGAACATGGTAACCACCACATTGCTGCTTAAAGCTGTATCTATTTACGTCATCGCATCTAATTTCTATTTGGCTGTATCTATTCTTTAAGCTACTGGTTCTGGCTTAAAATCTGGCCTATGGGACATGTAGGCAAAGCTTTGCTTGTCTCTGCACATATTTCTTCAAATGAGTATTAAATCACTCTTGTTTTTTAAAGCAATTATATTTTATAGCAGATCTATGTAAATACCTTCTATTGTAATCTAATTTTGTGCATAACTGGATATGTATTCAAACCATTTCTTTATACATTCTGGAATGTGCTGCACATAGTACAATTTTTCTACATAAACATACAAACTATACAGGATGAATTTTAAACAATAAGATGCGAATGCTTTCATTAATAATTTGGAAATTGCTTTCTATTCAGGCACAGAAAAAGTAATGTTCACATAAAGATAACAATAAAATTAAATAATTTGTGAAAAAATCAAAATGATAAAAACAGTTTTATCACAGCAGTAAAACATGTAGACTGATAAAAGGCTAAGCATAATTTAAACTTTTATACTTCTGCACCATCGTGATTAAGCATTTATGTGGGTGTAAATAAGAGAAATTATCACTTCCTACTGGATCCTGGAAAAACTGCATTTGACCAATAATAAAGTTGCAAAGGGATCGGAACAGCAGGAGGTAAACAATATAGCTGTATAATACATGTATGGACTGTGGAAAAAAAACTACTTGTATGTATGTATATAGGGTGTACCAAATAATATGTTAATCTTTATTTACTGTCGCGGTCCTCTGTTTTTCTTGATCGGATTCAGGACCCTTGGGTCTTGCTAAAGCAGGAGTGTAGCTGAAACTGGGGTCTTGATAAAATCTTTTTTTTAATCTGGAATGCACAGAATAGCGCTAGCAGGATAGCAGTCTAGGACCAGAGCAACACTCTGGAACTTTTCGTGTGGACTCAGCACCGGCACCTGTAACCAGGCACACAGAATTGGAACCCACTACTAAGAACTCATAATGCGCACACACGGAAAATTAGGAAAAAATTAGTTGGAACTGGGGACAGGAATTTAGAACTGTGATTAGGAATGGATGACTCAAGACTGTGAGAGAGCCACAGACCTGGAACCCACACACAGATACACAGAACTGGAACTGAGCCCTCGAGACTCATAACCAGCCCTGGCTACAGAACTGGTGATACCAACAAAACCTAGAGCACTGCAGAATTAGCACTAAATGATGCAAAGTTCTTGCTGAGGTATAAGCACTCTTGAGGAATGCAGAATTCTTTCAGAAAGATGAGTAGTTTGGAAAATGCAAGGTATTTGCAGACAGTTGAGCACATTGAAAAGTGCAGAATGTTTTGCAGAAAGATGTACATTTTGGAAACACAGGGTACTTGCAGAGGGTTGATCACTAGGCAATGCAGAGTACTTGGAAAAAGATGATAACTTGGAAATGCAGGGTATTCAGGAACAGTGCTGAAAACAACTGGAGCCTGGAGCCAAGAACTATCCTCAGGAGAGAAAGTGTGTTGTTCTGACAATGAGCAGATCACAGCAACTTGTTTAAATAGGGTGTTCCTAATAGCTATTGGTTGCACAGATCATGTGATCAATGCTGCTGAATCTGGTTGGTCTGGACAGATTACCTGACTGAATTCAAGATGGCCAGCCCATGCAGCAGAACAAAGAGTATGTCCTTGCTTGCAAATGAAGAAGTAGTGGCCAGGAATGCTGTAGGAGGGACCCGGAAAGCCATGAGATGATGGCGTTGAACATGGTAAGTACGACTAAGACCCCAAAGTGTGACATTTACCGATTAGAAGTTTGGTTCAGAACAGCTTAATTTCTTCTTGGAACACTGTTAGTAAAATGTGAAGTCTTGGGAGCAGTGAAATTTGGTATAGCTGGTTCGTTAACAAGTAAAATCTCCAGTTCTTTCAAATATAAACCAGGCATGAAAACATGATGATCAGATTAGCAACTAATTAATGAGCACAGAATGAAGTCTCTAGTAATGGTAGTCTTAGACAGCTGTAATAATTAAAGATCTTCAGAGATACTGGCAGTATGTAGTACTCCAAACAGTATAAATAACAGCACTGATAGTAGACAATAGTACTCACAGATGCAATCTTGGACATGGAGGATATCCAATTTTCCTGATCACCTGGAGGCAGTAAAGTCCAAACGCAACTGGGGTGAGCCCAGAGCCCCTCAGTACAGTATCATCAGGCAGAGTGATATTGAAAGATTTCTTTCCAAGTCAGTGGTCAGATGTTTCCCTCACAGAAGAATTAAGCTGGATGCCAAAAAGCTGAGTTGGAGAAGTAATGCTGTTTGCCGAGGTATAGGTTTGATGCAAACTGGTAACTGAAGAATCTCAGAGAGCAGGCTCTTCAAAAGTCCAGAGTAACTTCTACCACTGACAAAGGTTGCATAGAACGGGAGGGAGTTTTAATCTCCAAAGGTTCAGTCAAGTCAGGAGAGAAGCACACCCTAAATTAATGAAACAGGTGTGCAATGACTCATACTCACCACAACTTGAGGTAATGATAACATACACAGTCAGTGATTCATGCTCACAAGAGTTAAAGAGGTAGTCCAAATACTTAGCATTACAGAGTTGGGAGACAAATGGCAGTTGATGAAATTTCTTAAATCCAACCTATGCCCTGTAACTTATCATTTATAAAGCAGTTATGGCTTTTCAGCCATCTCAGGATAGTTAATAATTGTAAACATGTTTTCCATTAAAAAAATAATATAACAAAATGTGAGTTTCATATATTCCAGCTAAACCAATCTTTGAAGAATTAATGTGAAAGCATTTCACCATATTTTGGAAATCAATTATTTTTCCCTGCAGCCAATTATGTCAGTTATTATGTGTCTGATGCATAATAAATAAAAATAGAATCAGAGTTATAGAAGGCAATAATAGTGATTATTATGCATGATAGGCTAGATGTACCTAATTGTTTACTGAACATGCTGCTTATAGTAAGTTCTTAGCTCAGTGGTTTGGAATATGAAGAAATAATTGTCCTCAGACTTCTTCAAACTTACAGTACTGCTGTATTTCTTTACTACGGATGCTACTTACAATCGCTGGTCATGCCACAATGGAAGCTATCTATTTGACATCTTTTTAATAATAGGAAGCCAATGCAATTTATATTTGTTATTGTTTTATTGGTAAAATTCACTGTGGTGAAATAATTGCAAAAGGTAAGGTGCTGACTCAGAACAAAGCAGTGCATGGGAGTGTTTAATAAGACCTCCTATTTTAAATGGCCGTATAAGTTTACATTGGTTTTATTTCTAAGGTTTATTTCTGGTGTTGCTGAGAATGAATGTAGACTTTAAGACAGTTAAGTTTAATGTAAGGAATATGAAATATAAATCCATGTGTCGGAAAGTATTATGTATAAATTGTTCAGTAATATACTATTAAAACACAGTGGCTTGTACTTACCATACTTGCTGGATACCTATAGTATTCACCTCTGACTAGCTCCCACTGGTAGTTGAGGCCAATGTTTGGGACAACAGTAAACCAAGACTAAAAGATTAAAGACTAAACCATGGCAAATATCTGTATGAGACTAAGTGGGTCTTATCAGGAGTAGTTAATCAGCATTAATAGGTTGTCCATGCAGGACATAAATAATGGAGGTGCAAATGCAAGTCGGGTAAGACAAAATTTGCCAGGTAGAAATAAGTATAAAATTGCAACTGGGATACCTACAATTAGCCAGAACTTAGGTATCAGAATAGAGCTAAGCAAATTGGTAAAATATGCAATTTAGTGAAGAGAAGAAATGACTTTGTGTAGCACTACTAAAAAAAAACCACATCAATACAAATATTTTTTGCACAGTGCTTTAATTAATAGAATCACTATATATAACCCATATGTGTAGCAGACATGTCTAATATGAATTTACTGACTTTATCTTCTTTCTGTAGCCTGTGGATATATTTATCGTAACAAAACAGCCAGATTTCTCAAACACTTATAGTTGTTGATCACATCTTCTTGGATGATATAAAGAGCCTGAAAGGCTATAAACAATCTAGTGAGGCTGTTATGGGGCCTTGAGGGGAGGTTGGGGGGGCAATGATGGTCCCTGCGCTTCAGAGTATCCACAGTGAATCTCTATTTGGGGCTTCACTGTGATGTCTAAACAGAGCTGGGGCCTCGGGATGGTGGGCACATTTTGTTATGGTGTTTAGGCTTTGGTTATGTTCTGCCCTTGTCTGTGGCTGCACATGGGTGCGGGTAGACAGGATCAGTGGTTAGCAGACCAAATTTAGGTGAGTTGACTCACCAGGGCCACAAGGCTCATGTGAAGCATACTGTTATACTGAATATGTGCTTGGGAGATATTTGTGGGGCTCCAACTGATAAAAGAAGCAGAGCAGAGGTTGATCAAAAGAAATTAACACTTTAAGAGCGATTAGATAGGTAGGATTAGAACCAGGATAGAATAGTGCCTTCAAGACCCAAGGATTGTTCAAATGGCTTGATAGTATAATGTCAGTAGTGCAATGATCTGGATTACACTTTTGAACCCAGAGCCTGTTGTTGACAGCCCAGTTCCAGTTATGTGGAAGCCTAAGAAAGACTTAGATCTACGTTCTGTTCCACTAAGGTTCAGCACTGCAAGGTGTACTTTAATGATAGTCAGCAGTTAAGGTGTGATTAAAGCAAACTGTTAAAGAAAAACAGCCCCAAAATCTTAAACTCATTATTATGTGGAGTTTACTGTCTGAACATTAAATCTGGTGTCTTATATTTGATTCACTGTTTGCCTGTACTGCCAGGTCAAATAGTCCCCATGATTCTCTTATAGCTTTATTTTACTTTGGCTTGCCTAACTCCAACATGCCTAATTTCAATATGCGTATTTGAATGCAGCAAGCAGAGTAGAGAAGAGCAGTGTGTGCATCATTAGAGGCTTCTGGGACATGGTTGGTTGGGCCAATTATACAGCACAAGTAAGACACCAGATATAATGTTAATCTACATATAATGCTACATTTTACCTTTGGGTGGATTTCTTTTATAATCACCATTTATATGTTTTTCATTCTTATAAACTATTAATATGTTTGTGAAAGGGGCCCAATTACAATATGTGTATATATTTTTTTAAATACAATATTCATTTTTTTCTCAGGGAAAATAGCTAAATTGTGTCATAGCCATATTAGAATTATACACCTGTTTAGGTGAATTGTGATTCGTAATATATTTGGCATATTAAAAATTTAGCTCAGAGCTACAGCTATACTGTTTTGTGGAGTTTTTAAAGGACAATAGGACTTAGAATGCAGCTATCTTTCTGGACTGTACCAAACTCCTTACCTGTCTTGTTTAAAAAAATATGTTATTTATGCCATGCTAGCAGTAATCTACTCTAATAAGTGGTGAGAAATATTGAATCAATTATCCATATTTTGTGTTAATCAAAATCAAATACATATGTGTTATTCGTAGCTATGCAAAAAGGTGAATTTTAGGCTGCACATGGAACCAAAACACATTTTTTAAAATGTTTTAAATGTTAGGAATTAATGTATTGAATAGAACATTTCATGTTTAAGTTAATACTTGTTTAACATAGGGCCAGGTGCATTATGTATGTGTTGAAAAAATCACTTCCATCTAGGAGAGAGCATAGAATAAAGCAGGGTTAGGCAACATTTTTCTCCTTGGGTGCCAGTAGTTGAATATTCCAAAGAAAAAAAATTTGCAGAGTGCTACCTCCATTACAACATATAGGGTTGGTTCAAGGTTTCCTGTGCTCTAGGCAAAGCTTAAGTGTACCGCTCCTCCTTCCCCTTATATCCACTTCTCAGTATCTCTCGGGTTTGAATTTTTGTAAAATAAAAATAATAATTCTTAACTTCTCCTGGCTGGCTGTCAAGGCTGCAGTCCAATTGTATTAATGCCCAGATGCACTGGGCATTAGCTGATGCCAAACGCTGTCCAAGCTCCACTGCTGCCCAGGGAAAATGCAGGATTTCTAGAGTGGGGGTTCCAAATGTTGGATTTTGGAACAAAATAAAAATAACTTGTCACAATTAGCTGGCAACAGACATTCTGTTTACTTACCCTATACATACTGATCAACATACATAGGTTGCACTGGTATCTCACACCTGATACACGCTGATTACTATACAAGTCCCCTGCCCACCATCTTTTCTTACACATGCCCCCCTGCCCACCAGCTTTTCTCTCATATACTACCCCTTTCTCACCAACTTTTCTCATACATAGCCAACTGCTCACCAGCTTTCTTTCACATATTCCCTTCCCACCAGATTTTCTCTCACATTCCTCCTACCTACCAGAGTTTTTCTCACATGCCACCTCCTACCTACCATCTTTTCACTTACATGCCCATTTGCCCTCCAATGTGTCCCATATCACCCTTTTACTTACCTGACTCTCCAACAGTGCACTCAGCAACAGCCCGTCTCCACGAGAGGTGCTTCCCAGATCCAGGCACACTCAGGTGTCACTCAAAGTGGAATAAAATATGCATTGTATGCAGATTCAGAGACTGAATTCCTAAGAGTTTTCACATTCTGTAATATATTCAATCCTGGGCTCTGATAAGATAATGGCTAAAACAGGAAGTTAATTATGTGATCACCCATTACTTTTACAAACGTGAGCAACACAATATTCAAGAGCTTTTAATGTTCGTTCACAGAATTGTGGAAATTCTGAAAACAACATCATACTGTACATTTTGGGTCATGGAATTACTATTCACCTATACACCAGTACAATAGTGAATTCTGCATCTGTAATTTAAACAGTTTGATGTTCTCTACAGTATGGTAATCGACCAAGAGGACAATTAAGAAGTGCTTAGTAGAGGAAATACCTTCAGCACCTTGATAATACAGTAATATGATAAAAATAGTAATTGTGGGGCAGAAGTGAGCTATGACATACTGACTCAAGCTTCCACACCATGGAAATCTGTTAGATCTTCTATATTCATTTACAATATTTATACCAATACGTATAAATGGACAACCAACAATTTATCTCACGTTTGTGGCATATACCACAGGGACATAGTTATGTATGTTACACTTCAAAGTATCATTCTTAACGAAAACTGAATAGTCAACTTGTTTATATGGACAACTTTCTTTAAACTAAGTTAAATGTGCTGCTAACTGTAAAACTTGATTACATTGCATTTATTTCCCAAGCCGAAAGCCATTGATTTATTTCATGAGGCATAAAACGCTAGCAAAATTCTTGTAAATTATCTATCAGTACAGCAATTTTCTTTTCATAAATGTGTTTTTTTTTACTCCTTTCTGCATTACTTATAATTTTATCCTTTTAACGTAATAGTAATTTTTTTTTAAAATATGGACATATGTATTGTTTTTACTCCTCGAGTGAGGACTATGAAGCGATATGGGACAGTTATAGGCCCTGTAGTATTAATTTTCACATCTGAATTATATATGAGTGTCATTGGAAAAGGTGATAAAGATGGTTATGATCTAAGCTGATTCTTTTTTCTTTATTTTGACAAGAATATCCACATGGAGTATAGTATTTACTATTGAAATGCGGAGTCAGTTACTTTGCTTATGTATGGTAAGCAATTAAGGGACAGCTTTGTATTGCAATACCTTCTCGTGCTTCTAGTCCATTCTGAGGAAGGTTTCTTTGTTTCATTAGAATTATGCATGAATTCTCAGATTCCATTGGGAATATCACAGATGTTTAGCAGCCAATTTAAAAAAATAAAATGAATAAAATGAAAAATAAAAAGGATCATTACAGAAAAAAGAATAAGAGACAAAGTATAAACTCACGTACCATTTCAAAATATGAAATATATAAAACATTAACTCATATAAGTGTAAAAGACTATATAGTAGATTTGGGTGTAAGAATAATAGTATTGACAAAGCATCTCCTATTGCATGAATGAGAATTTAATGCCTGTTTAAAACAGACAAGAATTAGCTGGAACCTTGCTGGACCATTATAGGCTTATGGGGACCCACTGAATTGGAGTAATAACGAGGTCAATTAAGTTAGATTTAGGGGTAAATTTATCAAACCTTCCTTTAAGGAAAAGAGGAGGTGTTGCCCATGGTAACCTTTGAGATTCTAGTATTTATCTACTACATACCACAAAATGATAGATAGAATCGGATTGGTTGATATGGGCAACACGTCCACTTCTCCTTATTAGAAGGTTTGGTAATTCAACCCCTAAGTATGTTTCTTCATCTAATTTAATTACACTTGAAACTAAATTTTTAGTTTTGTGGAATTATTCTTTCCAGTTCTGTTATAAAAATATTTGATTTATCAGTTATTTACATATAGATAATTATATTATATACCGTATTTGCCGGCGTATAAGACGACTGGGCATATAAGACGACCCCCAACATTTCCACTCAAAATATAGAGTTTGTTATATACTCGCCGTATAAAACTACCCCCTCTTCCGCACACCTTCCACACACCAAATAAAACGTAAAAGAACATCAGATTTTATTTCAACATGTTAATTTATATTCGAATGCCTATGACATGCAGGAAAACTGTCACAAGGCTGTATGTTATCAAACATGTACAGTAAACATAAAACAGTGCAAGTTTATTAAACGTAATTCACTAGTCAATGATAGAAGGAAGATAACAAATAGAGGGAGAGAGCAAGTACACACTTACCCCTTGGCATAATCTTTAATGCTTTTTCATTTGATTTCCAGTCCCGAACCATCTTTTCTGTTACTCCATATTGTCTTGCAGCAGCACAATTATTATGTTCCATGGCAAAGTTTACAACTTTAAGTTTAAAACTTGCATCATATTTCTTTCTTTTTGCTGGTGCCATGATAGGGTTGATAGGGGTTTGACTGCTGGACATTTTCTATGCTGTATTGTACTGTACAATGGTGCAGTACTGTGGTTGGCTTGTGGCTGTATACAAAGCCTGATTGGATTGGTCCCTGCTCCCTGTCTGCCCTCCGTGTCAGCAGAACGGGCCGGTCACGCCGAAAAGGCTGGCACCCCTGTATCGCTGCTGATGCTCGACGCAGCCACGCTGATGACCCACCGCGGCCGCACTGGATACCGCGCGATACTGGACCCGGTGTATAAGGCGACCCCCCCACTTGGAGGCATGTTTTTCAGGGCAAAAAAGTAGTCTTATACGCCAGCAAATAGGGTAATTGTATACTTAGTACCAATGGTTACTACAATTTAAGATTTTATTAATATTTTAAGTGCAATCATTATCATCATTTTGTCACCCACATCAGTCCCTACCCCATTGGAGCTTACAGTCTAAATTCCCTAACTCACACACACACAGACAGACAGATGAAAATAATTTCTTATAAATTAGATATACTCTTAGTCTACACTTATTTATTAATATACTTGACTTGAATGTAGCCTGCTCTCCACATGGGTTTTCCAAAGAAATAATTATAATTGTGTGAAATGACTACTTAATTTACAGTGTATTTGTATGCATGATAGTGATGCTTCATTATAAGCAACGTTTCGAGCTCTTCCATCAGGATGTGGAGGTTCTTCTTGTTGCTGGCTCTTGAGCAGACGATATACAGCTGTCTGTGTGAACAGCACAGGTTCTTCAGGTTGATCCCTGTCACTGAAGTACTGTCCCTTGCTGATGATGATAACAATGCACAGCTTGATGGTGTACTGCAGAAACTTGAACTCAAATTGGTAGTCACTTGGCACGAGTGGGATGATTGATATGAAGATACACCTTCCCTGGGCACAACTTGTTCATATGGTGACCTTTATGAAGTGGGGTTTCAAGCTGCACACTTTTAAATGAGTTCAGTTGCAGAGTTGTGGGACTTTAGTGTCAGTTTTTGAGGAGGCATTCCTGGGGGGTTGAGAATTGAGGAATTTGATGGGTTAGTTGACTGAGTATTCGTCATTTGTTATGCTGTTTATTGCCTTATATGTCTTCTCACTAGGGAAATATTCATATATATAATTATTATTTATTATCCTTTATTTATATAGTGTGAGTTCATCACTGCACATTTTTGAATTTGTAACTGTTCACATCATTCCCAGCCCCATTGGAATTCTAAATTCCCACAAGGGTCCATTGTGTTAGCAGTCAATTAACCCTCCAGTATGTTTTTTCGACTAGAGGAGGAAACCAAAGCACCCAGAGGAAACTAATGCAATCACGGGGAGAACATACAAACTCCAATGCAGATGGGGCACTGATTGAACTAAAAAATAATAGTATAAAGTCTTTCAGGTACCATCTCCGCACTGTCCATAGGTGCCAAGGACGGACGCCTGCCCTTCGTGACGAGCCACGTCCTGTTGCCTAGCAATGAGGTGCACTTTTGCACTTCGGCTGACGCTGCGAGCGAATGCACAGTAGACTCGCGTCCAGTTGCTAGGCAATGGGACGCTTCCCTCTTCTATATGTCGGCGGTCAGGTGCAATCTCACACCACCAATCAGGGGCCACCCTTACATATATTAAACTCTTCCTTAGCCCATTCTGGTGCCAGAATATTGGTTTACCAGTGTCACGAGCACCCAGCCTGTCTCAAATACAGATATCTGAACAGCTGGCCGTGACTGGCATCACCTTAGTCACTTAGCTATGAATATACCTTTTCTGCCACCACAAAGGATTTAGCTTTACGTTCACCAATACCACTTATGAATGTTTCACACTTAAATCACATACACATGTAGCATGAGCCTCCCTGGGCTTCGTAAGTTCACAAAGAATCACGGAGAGTACACTAGATTAAATTTATTTAATCTGAAAAATGTTTCCAAGGCTTAGTTACAAAAACGTTAATAACAAGACATACAATAAGTTGCACAAATAATTTTCAGAAATAAAATAGGAAATAAAACCCTTGTCACTACTTACTAGTTAAGACTTGCCGTGTGTGAGGGAACACAATTGAGAAACATGGGACAATTCAGTCTTGAGAGACCCCTTCATGAAAATGCACACTGTAATGTCTAAAGCAGAAGATTTTAAACCAGTCTTACATGCTCTTCACCCCCACCTTAGGAATTACATTTTCAATTAAAACAGATTGATTCCCAAAATGACACAGAGATTTTCAAAGTGAGTTATAGATGTCCTGAGATCTAGAATGTTCACAGGGCCTGAGTTCTCACCTCTGCTCGTTCTGCTTGGCTAGATGTTTTACAGCTTTGGGGCTTCAAACTCCTCCGAGATGTTTATCTATCCCGGGCCTGGCCAGTTTCGAAAGATTATTATTATTATTATTATATGCATAGGTTCAGACTCATGTAATTTAGCAGACATTAAGATTACATTACAAGGTTACATACAATATACATTGTCCTACTTGAATATTAATGGAAAATAACAATAGTACATAATCGTCAACACCAGCTCCAGCGTTTCTGTCTCCTGTTCTCTGTTCCTGCTATTGTTGTATCGGTTCTGTCTCCTGGCTTGTTCCTGAAAATTCTCTTGTCCAGCGATTGGGTACTACTAGTTTATCTGGATTCTGACCTCTGGCTCGCCTCTAACCATTCTTCTGGACCTTCCTTGTATACTGCATTATCGTTTGGTATCCAACCCAGACTGCATGACCATTCCTGTTCTCTATCCACTGCACTGGTAACTAACTTGGAGAACAGCGACCTGCGAACTTCACGCAGCCAAGTCCATACCTCCATGCGGGGGTCCCTGGTGAATACCAGGAGTGCGTTAGACTCCGCGGCTCCCTGTTTAGTTGCGCCAATACCAGTCAGTGTCTCCCTTAGAGTCATTAATGTGACAAAGTCTAATTTAACTTACAAGGTTTGAAAGTTTCTTTTCCCACAGCAGGCTGACAGGATGTGTCTGCACTCAGAGCAAACAGAGCAGCTGATGAGTACTCCTTTTTAAAGGGGAGGTGGAAGTGTCACCTGCCCATCAAGCTAGGGCTGGGGTTGGAGTGTCAAGTATAAAAACCTGCATGTTTCCATTGTTTGGTGTGACCGCTTCTAAATAAGTTGGCTGGTGTCTAGAGAGAGAGCTGGTGTGTGTCTAGAGAGAGAGCTGGTGTGTGTCTAGAGAGAGAGAGCTGGGGTGTGTGTTAGTCTCACCAGAAAGTATCAGAAACTTATATGTTAAATATGTAATATGTATATATATATATATATATATATATATATATCCCATAGATTGTAAGCTTGCGAGCAGGGCCTTCTCACCTCTTTGTCCGTTTTACCCAGCTTGTTTATTAGTTTACTTTGTTTGTCCCCAATTGTAAAGCGCTACGGAATATGTTGGCGCGATATAATTAATTGATGATGATATATATAAATACATCAAATGCCTTTCTTTATATACTTTCATGCACATAAAAATCTTTCTACAGGATTGTGATAATAGGCTCTCTTCATGTAAGATTAAACAGTGTAATTTTCTAAGCAAGATGTGAAATTGCTTTCTGCTGCTAGTTTCGACACTGACATATGAGGTAGTGTTGGAAACACACTGTGAACTACCTGTGTGCAGCCATACTGGAAAGCAGTCCATTAGTGCCTAAATGAATGCACTCCAAGACTTTTAATTCTTTGCTGAATCTATTTCCATATTTAATTGTGGAAAGTCAGAGGAAAAAGTTACAAAGCACCTCTTCATCCATTTTGTTGTCACCGGGAGTGGCGATTAGTAATTCTTCTTGGAGTTATATTACAATGTTCACTTAAAATAATGTAGATCCTTGCTGAGTTTGCTTCAATTAAGCCATATTTTATTTGGTAATGACTAACCAAGCTGACAGTGACCTTGAAGTGGATATTGTCAACACTTCTTGGCACAAAGTACGTAGTGATTTAAAGTTATTAATAGAGCATCAATTTTTTCTTCTGTCCATGTCAGTATTTTTAAAAGGCTATTTAATTCAATTACAAATGTGATTTTTTTTTACCTGAGTAATGCTTATTTCTTAGGCTTCTCAGTTAAGTAGTAGTCAATTTATATTATTTTAATGCAGTGATTTCAACCATCATATGATGACATAGATTTTTTTTAATGTATTCCCTTAAGAAAGAATAGGCTCTCATCAAACCACTTAGGAAAGGGAAATATGTTTGATCTCCTGTTCTTATAATTACAATAAATGTGCATTGATTCTATCCACGGATCAATACAAGCTATATGTAGGTAAAATCTTGTAATAGGTGCAGTTTATAATGTATAGGAACAGAGTAAGCAGTTTTATTTTTGTAACCAAACGATTATAGCATTGATAGCTGGAAATAGATATTGCTTGTCATTGGCTTAAATGGCAATTATTGAGATTAATCACGTAGATGTTCTTTGTTCACTACTTCCTTTATTTTAAATATTTCAGCTTTAATTATTACAAAGGTTTGAAAATAAAAGTAATTTGAAAGGAAAATACTTATGTTAAAACAGCTGTGAAGAGTCTAGTGTATAATTCAGAGGTCACATACGTATTTATGTATAAATTGTAAATGAGTTGTGTAAATTATATCACTCCAGTGTTCCGGAGGTATACTTATGTATTATAGGGTATAGGATACTCAGTACTGATGATCGCCTTATATAAAATCATAAAGCAATATGCAAATTAAATGACTAATGATTTAGCTCATGAGATGAAGCTTCTAGTCTTTACGTATTTCTTAACCAGCTACGTCTGTCTTCATTCGCAAAATTTAAGGTATATTATTAGCCTGTGCATGGCATGATCGAACACGGACAGTGAAAAATTAAACATGCTTTCCCTGAACCTTGCTCCGTCATTCATCTAGGTGAGATGGTCACATGTACTCTATTTAGAGGGCTCCAGACAAATACATGTATGAAGTCATTGCTGCAAATTTTTGAATTTGTAACTGTATGTATACATGTCTCCTACATTCACATGTGACAGACTGGAGGATAGATAGATCAAAAGATACCCATGTACATAGCCTTAAGTTTACTAATAGATGTCAGGGGAAAAAATAAATCTGAATACCTACTTTTAAAAAGTACTTGTCACAAATAAGTTACTGCAATATAATAGTGTATTAGAGCTTGAAACACTGCAACAATTTTCTATTTCTTTGCCCAGCTCTTTTACTTGGTAAGAACAATTTTTAAACCCATTAGACCATTAGGCAATTTTTAATATACATAGAACTTGCACGTTTGTCAGTTTTGCTTTTTCTGTGCATGCTATGTTTTATTCTTGTGTCACATTTTGGGGTGTGAGGGCTGGATCCTATAGTCCGTTTGAGGCCCTCAATTACGGGAGGGTTGAAGACTTCAGTCCCCGAGGGAAACCTTAGCTTACAGTGGTCTCCCCGGAAAACTTTGCCAGCCAGGTGGCGTTAAGAAGTAGCCGGGTGGGGCAGTGTATACTTTGCAATAATATTGAAAAATGTTGGAAGTTATTGCCCACACCTTCCAGAACTGGTCAGATTGGTGGTCAGTGGTCTAACACACTCTGCTGGCTGTAGTCTTCACATACTGTGTGTTCTAATTGGAAACACAGTGTTTTCTATTATAATATGACTCTGTTGGGCTCCAAGGGCCAGGTGGCAAGTAAAAACAGCCGGGTGGAGCACACGGGAAATAGGTGCTGGAGAAAACACTGGCCTACATCGGGGAAAGGGGCCCACTTGAGTGTTGTGGCGTAGTGGGTCTAAAAAAAATTCTGCCTAAGGGATCGTGAGGCTTCAAGGGTTGGGGACTTCAAGGGCCCCGTAACTTTGGTGAAAGGTGGTCTGAAGACATTTTTCCCCCTCAGTGGCCTTATGGCTTTGGAGGATGAGGAGGAATGAGACCTAGTACATGTTGGAACGAGTTCAAAGTACCAGCTCTGCATTGCGGGATTTACATGCACTACGTGGATTGTGAGCATGCACATCAGGCTTTCAATCAAAATAGTGTATCAACATTAGTGTCTTTTTAACAATTTTCTTTGATCCATGGTTTAATTTTAATGACTAATATACTTTATCTTTTAAAAACCTGCATCAGGTGACAAGGCAGGAGGAGGCATGGTGACACATCGCATCACCTTGGCCCCGCCTCCCGCTATGAATGGCAAAGTTCATGACATTGCTTAGCAGGGGAGAGGCTTGATGATGTGAATCATGTCATTAAGCCATGTCTACTCTTCCGGAAGTCCAGGAAGACTCCCCAAAATTTGCTTGTACTTCATTTCATTTAATTCATTTAGGGACCTATTTATGAATTGCCACATATGCACATATGCCCTTCATTAAGTATCATCCCTCATTGCAATAATAAAGGATGGCATTTCTCGGCCATTTATTAAAAAAAGGTACTGGGATAGCACATCCGATAGGAAGCTGCCCTGACTTCTAAACTAACAACTCCAGATTCTGACGCTTTAATGTGTGAGTTATCTAGTTAACAAAGGGGAGAGCTGGAAGGCTTGCGGAAATGGATCCAAACAGGTGGGCTGCCATGACTTCAACTATGGCCCTTCAGTCGGCTAATTCAATCTTATTTTCTGCTTAATACACAGAAAATGAGGCAGAACAGGGGCAGCCGACTTCCATGTGGAATGACCTCCTCTGCACACGGAGTAGGAGGTGGGAGTGCAATGTGCTCTCCCTCTTTCTTCTGTGCAGATCTTGTGAAGGCTGTAGGGCTGCAACATGCAGACCTTAAGCTAAGCCAAGATGCGTATAACTGTATTAAAGAAATGCGATTAACAATTAAAGAGTGCAAAGAGAATGCTTATTACAGCTGGAGCATCTGTTATCCCCAATGAGATCACCCATTATATTATCATTGTCAGTTTTTGCCAGTAATCTGTTTGATTTACACCAATTCTAAAGGTGGCTACCCTACATATCATTAACCTTTCCATAGCACACCACCCTACAATCCCATACTAATTACTCGTTCACATCAGTCCCTGCCTCAGTGGAGGTTAAAATCTAAATTCACTACCACATGCACACAGACACTCTTACACACTGGGGACTTTTATTCCCCTTCAGTTAGAGGCCTACTAACCTACCAGTATGTTTTGAAGTCAGAGGAGCACCTGGAGGACTCCTGTGCAAACATCTGGAGAACATGTAAAATCTATAGCACCATGGTTAGATTTGAGCCCAGGACCCTTGTTAAATGAAAGACACTAGGCAGGATGCCCCTCATGTATCTTTCTGTTTGTGCTGATCTCTCATTTGCAATAAAAAATCACTATAAAAAAATGAAAATGATTAGGCTGAATGACTGGGTTTTACTTACTGCTTAGGGGTTTTGCTAATATTCAGAGGCTGTGCTAGTTTAGGCTTTCAACATCTAAATGAAACGCTGAACCTACACTAATGACTTTATTTTAAAAAGTGACTTTCTTTCTCATGCGTGGATGAGAGCCGGGTAAGGAGCATTCATGTAGGGAACATGATGTCCTATATACTGTGTTTAATGTAACATCCCGCATAATACAAAGCAAAAGCAAATTCTAATATAATTATATTTCTGTAATCCTGCACAGTCACAGCTATTTTATCCCATTTTGTCACAATATCTCTTTACATAGTTCTGAACTTCTGGTATCACAGATGATATCATATTGATCTACAGTTACTATGAACCAACATAAAGGTAGAAATAAATTACTTATGATATGTATCACAATCTGGGATATAACATGGTAAACATTAGGCATTAGACAGAGTAAAGTACATCACTTCCTATGTAAGAAGGGTAAAAATATAGGCATTCATAGTTATACTAGTTTTTATAAAAGTAAGTCATATGTCTCATGGAGGAGGGTTAACCAGAGTGCAAATATCCATACAGGAGGAGGGGAAGACAAGTTGGCACTACACAGTTGGGGACTGAGCTCCCTAAAACTGCCAAATTACCAGTCCTACAACAAAGTGACCTTTGTAACCCAATGATAGTGGCCTTGGATGTGTAAACACAGGTCTTATTGCAAGTTTTTCGGTCTTAACAGTCGCAGAAGCAAGTTTGTGCTTATGAACAAAAATCCCATTTATGTGAAAATATCTCAATGCCACATATGTGTGTATGCAGGTTTACAGAGTTCATTTACATTGCACTTTGCATTGTAATTCTTTCACATAACCTTGCAGCATACAGAAAGACTTTACTTGAACAGCATAAAGATCATGTTTTGTTTCTATTTATGTTTAAGAAAGAGACTTCTGCAACAATAAAATACAGAGGAGTGCACTTCGGAAAGTACTCAGGAAAGCGAACTGAATTTCAAAACCTTGATGTACCTGGCCCAGGGGAATATGAGATAGATCAGTAAGTATGACTCTTTTATCTCGTTACTAACTCTAACTTAGCATGTCACTTATTATTGTGCTTACTCAATAACAGATCCAAAGCAATTTGATTTGCTAAAGAGACGTTTAAATGGGTATTTATGCCCCAGCTTGTAGCACTGGCAGATTTTATTGCATTGTGAATTACATTCTAGCATTTAACTGCTATAGTGCTGAAATAGGAACTGTCAAAAACAGTTTTCACATAATGCATAATGGATAATATAGCCTTCATAAAAGAACTGTAGTAAGGGACCAGAGCCAGAAATTGAAGCCAAACTGTGCCCTGGGATCGTGTCCTGCTATTGAAGCCAGAAAATCAGTTAAGATGAGGTTAGCAAGGATTCAGCAACAGAGCAATGGTCAAAAACCACAATCCCATAATGTTCAGATAGACTTCTTCAATCCCCTCTCATCTAACATCTGGATTTTACCAAATAAGAAACAATATACACAAATTGGATTGTAGCTTCTCTGTAAATATTGGCTACTTAACATTTCCTAGCTATGCATACTTTACAGCATAACTAGGCTTGTCTATAGAATGCAAAACTTACAAGCCGTAGCACAAGGTCTGTGTACTAGGGGTGTGCACCGGGCACTTTTAGTGTTTTGGGTTTTGGGTTCTCATTAGCTTGAGGTTTTGGGTTCTGATTTGTTTTGCCAAAACACCTGACGAAAGGTTTTGGTTCTGATTTAGGGTTTTGGGTTCTGATTTATTTTTAAAAACGCATAAAAAGCGCTAAAATCCATTTTTTTTTTTTTTTACACTTCTACGCTATTATTAACCTCAATAACATTCAATAACAATCATTTCCACTAATTTCCAGTCTATTCTGAACACCTCACACCTCACAATATTCTTTTTAGTCCAAAACGTTGCACCGAGGTAGCTTTCTGGACTGCGTAGTGGAGTGGGCCCGGTACCCAATTTGGTACCGGGGCCACAATATATCACCCTCAACTGGTCTGAATTCCACTGCACAGCTGCCTGCTCCTACATCCTCTGCAGCATATACAGGGTGTAGTTCTAGCTCGTCAATACCTCTTGTTTTTGACAATGACAGGTCATTTTCATTAACTTTGGATTTGCCCCCAACACTGAATGTAGTTGATACG
The DNA here is from genome assembly GCF_038048845.1 of Mixophyes fleayi. Lineage (NCBI taxonomy): Eukaryota > Metazoa > Chordata > Amphibia > Anura > Limnodynastidae > Mixophyes > Mixophyes fleayi. The sequence continues at coordinate 146,049,438 of NC_134402.1, forward strand.
CATCTATCTGGACTGCGTAGTGGAGTGGCCCCAGTACCCAATTTGGTACCGGGGCCACAATATATCATCAAAGCGTACGAAGGGCTTCATCCACAAGAGCTACATGCTTGGTGGAATCACAATGGTTTACCAGCTCCTCCATCACTTTCTCTTGTAATATAGATTGCAGTACCTATTCTCTTGCACTGCTTAAAAATTGAACGTATTAAATGTAATATAGATTGCAGTACCTATTCTCTGGAACTGCTTAAAGAATGAACGTAGTAAATGTAATATAGATTGCAGTACCTATTCTCTGGAACTGCTTAAAGAATGAACATAGTAAATGTAATATAGATTGCAGTACCTATTCTCTGGAACTGCTTAAAGAATGAACGTAGTAAATGTAATATAGATTGCAGTACCTATTCTCTGGAACTGCTTAAAGAATGAACGTAGTAAATGTAATATAGATTGCAGTACCTATTCTCTGGAACTGCTTAAAAATTTAACGTATTAAATGTAATATAGATTGCAGTACCTATTCTCTGGAATTGCTTAAAGAATGAACATAGTAAATGTAATGTAGATTGCAGTACCTATTCTCTAGAACTGCTTAAAAATTGAACGTATTAAATGTAATATAGATTGCAGTACCTATTCTCTGGAACTGCTTAAAGAATGAACGTAGTAAATGTAATATAGATTGCAGTACCTATTCTCTGGAACTGCTTAAAAATTGAACGTAGTAAATGTAATATAGATTGCAGTACCTATTCTCTGGAACTGCTTAAAAATTGAAAGTATTAAATGTAATATAGATTGCAGTACCTATTCTCTGGAACTGCTTAAAGAATGAACGTAGTAAATGTAATATAGATTGCAGTACCTATTCTCTGTAACTGCTTAAAAATTGAACGTATTAAATGTAATATAGATTGCAGTACCTATTCTTTAGAACTGCTTAAATATTTTTTTTTTATTAATTTTGTATAGTTTTTAAAATAAATTGTTTTTTTGTAATTTTGAAGAGATTTTAATAATTATAAAATTTTTATGGACTTAGCACAACTAAGCACAGGACTAAAGCACCACTGGACTCAGCAGGACAAACACTGGCCAAAGCACCACTGGACTCAGCAGGACAGAGCACAGGACAAAAGCACCACTGGACTCAGCAAGGACAGAGCACTGGACACAGGCATAAAGCACCACTGGACTCAGCAAGGACAGAGCACTGATCACGCAGGAGCACCACTACCCTACACACCCTCCCTCTTCCCTGATGTCAGGCGAAATGAAGATGGCGGCTGCAAGGTGAGTATTTATGACATCCGAGTCTCGCGAGATCCGACGCAAGACTTGGATGTCATAGCCTCGGTTTGGCTTCGTTTGGCGCCCGGAAGTTCCCGAACAGTGCTCAGATCCCGTCGGGTGGGCTCAGATTAGCGGAATCCGAGCCCGCTCATCCTTACTGTGTACACATATGTCACGCTCACATTGAGCACAGTCTTGGGTCCATATGTGCATCTGAAGTGCACATTCATGTGGTCTTGATCATAAGGCATATCATACGTGGTAGCAAGTAGAAATGCTACATCTTAATATCATGTGTGGTCCTCCCACTTTATTATTTTAAATTGTATTTTATACCATGCTGTGCAGTTCACCTTCATCATGTTTCATAGAATTCCAAAAAGTAAGGGAGCATCAAGTCTGTCTTAGGTCACATGCTTTGATTAATAATATATTTCACTAGTTCCAGCACGAGCAATGCTGACTGTATATCTTTCTCCATTTAAAATACAGCTCCTCCAATTAAATAGATACTAACAAATCATGGGAATATTCGGTGCTTTCTTCAAGCGCCTAATGTAAGGAGTAATTTGAAACTGTTTTGGCAGGTAGTTGTTTTAGAGGAAAAAGGCCAGTGAGGACTTGGAAGTGTGCCCTTCCATATTTGTACTTTACATTTTTAGGTGGTTTTCACTAAGATGTGAGCATATTATTTTTTTATATGAGATGTCCAGAGTATAAGTATAAAGTGGCAGCCAATCAGAGTATTGGACCTTTAAGTATACAGTCATGGGCAACAGTTTTGAGAATGACACAAGTGTTTGTTTTTTAGACCTTTTTGTCAGATGTTGCTATGGTATACTGAAGTAAAATTACAAGCTTTCATAAGTGTCAAAGGCTTTTATTGACAATTACATAAAGTTGTTGACCCTTCTTTTTGAAGACTTCTGCAATTCGCCCTGGCATGCTGTCAATCAACTTCTGGGCCACATACTGACTGATGGCCTCCCATTCTTGCCTAATCAATGCTTTGAGTTTGTCAGAATTTGTGGGTTTTGGTTTGTCTACCCACCTCTTGAGGATTGACCACAAGTTCTCAATGGGATTAAGGTCTGAGGAGTTTACTGGCCATGGACCCAAAATTTCAATGTTTTGATCCCCGAGCCACTTAGTTATCACTTTTGCCTTATGGCAAGGTGCTCCATCATGCTGGAAAAGGCATTGTTCGTCACCAAACTGTTCTTGGATGGTTGGGAGAAGTTGCTCTTGGAGGATGTTTTGGTACCATTCTTTATTCATGGCTGTGTTTTTAGGCAAAATTGTGAGTGAGCCAACTCACTTGGCTGAGAAGCAACCCCCACACATGAATGGTCTCAGGATCCCTTACTGATCCTTTCTGATTTAGCATGACACCGGACTGATGGTAGCGCTCACCTTTCTTTCTTCGGACAAGTGTTTTTCCAGATGCCCCAAACAATCTGAAAGGGGATTCATCAGAGAAAATGATTTTACCCCAGTCCTTAGCAGTCCAATCCCTGTACCTTTTGCAGAATATCAGTCTGTCCCTCATGTTTTTCCTGGAGAGAAGTGGCTTCTTTGCTGGCCTTCTTGACACCAAAAGTCTTCACTTCACTGTGCGTGCAGATGCACTTACACCTGCCTTCTGCCATTCCTGATCAAGCTCTGCACTGGTGGTACTGAGATCCCGCAGCCAAATCAACTTTAGGGGACGGTCCTGAATGTTCTTGGGCACCCTGAAGCCTTCTTCACAACTATTAAACCTCTCTCCTTGAAGTTCTTGATGACCCATTAAATGGTTGATTTAGGTGCAATCTTACTAGCAGCAATATCCTTGCCTGTGAAGCCCTTTTTGTGCAAAGCAATGATGACTGCACGTCTTTCCTTGCAGGTAACCATGGTTAACAGAGGAAGAACAATGATTTCAAGCACCACCCTCCTTATAAAGCTTTTAGTCTGTTATTCTAACTCAATCAGCATGACCGAGTGATCTCCAGCCTTGTCCTCGTCAATACTCTCACCTGTGTTAACGAGAGAATAACTGAACTGATGTCAGCTGGTCCTTTTTTGGAAGGGCTGAAATCCAGTGGAAATGTTGTTTTCGGGATAATGTTCATTGTCATTGCAAAGAGGGACTTTGAAATGAATTGCAATTCATCTGATCACTCTTCATGACATTCTGGAGTATATGCAAATTGCCATCATAAAAACTAAGGCAGCAGACTTTGTGAAAATAATATTTGTGTCATTCTCAAAACTTTTGGCCATGACTATACAGTCAAATGCTATATGTGGATAACTGACCTGCCAACTTGAAATCAATTTTTTTACAATGAAATCATAATGAACAAGCTAGCATAGCAGGTAAGGTGCATAGCCAGACTTAGATGCAGAATAACAAAAACATTTTGTTTTGGCACTGCATTGAAATTACTGTATTACATTAGATAGGAACAGTTGAATGAATGTGCAATTAGGGTATAAATTATATATGTAGTGCATTTTGCATAGATAAATGAATTCTGTAAAGTATGCATGCACAATTAAACATATGTTTGCTATGGTTTTATGATAAAAGGCATTCTTATTGCAGCATAGAGTTTAATAACTTAGAATGCATGCTATGGTAAAAGGCAAACATGTTAATATGTAGGGGTCAGTGTATTAATGTAAATATGGAAGAAATAATGGCACATTATTCTCTTTCCTTCATATTTGCCTTCAGACGTCTGCTTTGTGCAACAGTCCTTCGGGTAGCATGGTCGATGGAGAAATTGGGGTGAAGAGAGGGCGCCTGTTGCACCACTCCTTCCCTCTTCCCTGTTTTGAAGTCCTCTATCACCTCTGTTCTGTTTTACTCTAGTACATATAGCACATTATGCACATAATATGGAAAAGAAATACCATGTACATAGGACAGAACTGTCCCTTCACATGCCTCTATATAACCTTAGATACCCTATAATACCTGTATGTCAACACATCAGCAATATATTTCCATATAGCTTCACACACCAATTAATCAGATAGTTAATATGCCCAAATATAGCCAAAATACTACTATGCAGCTTCACAAGACTCTAATCGGATATTCATAGAGTTTCATATAGCCTTTTCCTCTCTAACAATCTCAACCTTCTGGCAATAACAGAGACATGGCGTACACAACCAGACACTGCCTCATTTGCTGCACTTTCTCCATTTCACCCACATATCATGACCTGGAAGCAGGCAAGGACCACATCTTGGACCACATCTTTCCCCAAATTGTATATTCACAGTTCTACCAAATGTCCCATCACCTACGTTCACATGTTTTGTAGTATATATCATTTCAGATTTTCAACCCTTTCTCTATGCCTGTTGCTGTGATCTATCATCCCACTGGACTACACCAACAATTTATTGAATATTTTTTAAGCCTGGCTCACTCATTTAATTTCTCTGACATTCCCACAATTGTCATGGGTTGTTTTAACATCATCATCATCAGCAGCAGCAACAACAAATATTTATATAGCACCACAAATTCCGCAGCGCTGTACAGAGAACTCACATACATCAGTCCCTGCCCTATTAGAGATTACAGTCTAAATTCCCTAACACACACACACACACACACACACACACACACACACACACACACACAAACACACAGACTAAGAATGACTAAGGTTAATTTAATAGCAGCCAATTAACCTACTAGTATTTTTTTTGTAGTGTTAGAGGAAATCAGAGCACCTGGAGGAAACCGAAGCAAACACGGGGAGAACATATAAACTCCACACAGATAAAGTCGGGAATCAAACTCATGACCTCAGTGCTGTAATGCAGATATGCTAACCATTAAGCCACTGTGCTGCCCAAGATCCCCACTGATAATCTATTTTCTAATTTGCCTCTAAACTACTCTCTCTAACTTCCTCCCTTGGCCTTTCCCAAGCAGAATGACCACTGCCTTGATCTTCCTTTCTCTAGACTATGCTCAGTTTCTGATTTCCTTAACACTCCTATCCCCCTCTAGGATCATTACATTATCAGTTGCAAGCTCTGCCACAGCAAATTAACAATTTAACCTCTCTGCTGTCAAACTCCAAACTTCCTTATACCTGCAGAAATCTTAACTCTATTAATCTTCAACAGTTTTCCACCTCTCTCCAATTTCTTCTCTCCCCAATCTCTACATTCTCCTTCCCCGGTAGGGCAGTACCTCATTTTCACCATACCCTAGCAATAAACTTTGATCAAGTGGCTCCAGCGCTTCTTCTTACTCCACATCAACTTCGATGTCAGCCACTGACGTAAATCTCATATCTCTAATGATTTCCTCACATATACCGTTACCAACAACTCCTATCGAAATGCTCTGGACACTGCTTATCAAACATACTTACTATCAGACGCCGTCCCCGTGCCTCACTTGCCGGGGACGGTCATCTTCTTCTTCCGGAGCGCCCCGTTGCTAGGCAACGGGGACGCTCCTCCCGGTCGGCTCCTGCGCACGCGTGCCCGTTGCCTAGCAACGGGACGCGCTTCTCAGCTTCCTGTCGGCGGTCAGTACGTCTGACCACCGATCCACTGCCCACCAATGAGTGCTGACCCCTGTGTATTTAGTTCCTGCTCTGACACCACTAGGGTGCCAGAGCAACTAGTTTACTTGTATTCTAGCCTCCAGCGTTTCCTCACATATATATTATATAGTCTGATTGTTTTCCTGTGTACCGACCCGGCTCTTCCTGACCCTCCTTTGGATTCTCCCTTGGTCCTGCATATTACTCTCTGGATTGACCCTTGGCTTGTTTGACCTTTCTCTGCCCCCCGATTTTGTACTTCATCTGCCCGCACGGTTCCTGACTCCTGCTTGTACGACCACAATAACCTTCACCACCTCGCAGGTAGCTCCCTGGGAGGGCCGCGACCTGCAAATCGTTCGCCGCAAAGTCCAAACTTCCTTGCGGGGGTCCCTGGTGAAGACCGGCGGCGTGTTAGACTCCGCGCCTCCTAGTGTAGCAGTGCCAATCCCCACAGGTGCTGCAATCTTCTTCGTGACACTTACAATCTCCCCAAACCCACTGAATACTATCAGTGCCCTTCAAGGACAAGATTGATAAGATCAGACTAGAAATCAGCTCAGTTCCCTTCCAGCACCCCTTGACACTCTCTCTTCATTTGATCCCACAAATTAAGATGAAGTATGCACTCTCTTCTTATCTTTCTACTCTACCTCCTGTCCTCTTGATCCTATTCCCTCACAAATCAGTAAATCCATGTCTCCTGTGCTCATTCCACCTCTAACTAAAATTTGTAATTTCTCTCTCTCTTCTAGTAACTTTCCTTCATTATTCAAGCATGCAGTGATTACTCCTATTCGGACAAAATAACATTCTGATCCAAACTCCCTCTCAAATTACTGTCCCATATCCCAGCTCCAAAGCCCCTCCAAGATTCTAGATAGAATTGTTTACATTCATTTCACACTCTTTCTTTCTACAGACAATGTCCACAGCGACTGCATTGAGTAAGGTTCTCATTGATTTGATCACTGCTAAAACTAAAGGACATCTTTACACCTGGATCTCTCTGCTGCATTTGACACTGTTGACCACTCTCTTCTTATACAAATGCTACACTCAATAGGTCTTCAAGACACTTATTCTGTCTCTCATCCTACCTAATTGCTCTTTCAGTGTTAATTTCTCTGGATCCACCTCTGCTCCACTTCCCTCAGTACTAGCTCCTCTGCTGTTCTATACCACTTCTCTTGTAAACTAATAATCTCCTTTGGATTTCAGTGTCATTTCTATGCAGATGATCCATACATTTATCTAATCTCTCTGGATCTCTCGCCAACTGTGTTGTCCTGCGTTACTGACCGTCTTTCTGCCATTTCATCTTGGATTGTCAACACAAACTCAATTTTTCAAAAACAGAATTAACAATATTCCCACCCGCCAACAGAAATTACCTAACTGTCCTTTCTATTTCTGTTTATATAATGACCCTAAATCCCACCATGCAGACTCCCTGCCTAGCTGAGATTCAGAACTGTCCTTTGTTCCTCACATTGTCTCTATATTTAAATTGTGCTGTATAGATCTAAAACACATTTCCAGAATACACACATTTCCAGAATACACACATATCTCACACAAGGCACTGCAAAAACTTTAATTTATGCACTCATCATTTCCCGCATTGATTATTGCAATGCCCTCCTTACTGGTCTTCCCTAAATCAGACTCTCACTCATACGATCTATTTTGCATGCAGAGGCTAGATTGATTTTCCTTCAAATCATTCTTCCTTTCCTGAGCCACTCTGTCAGTCACTACAATGGTTGCCTATTTTTTACTGAATCCAAAATAAAATACTTCTACTAACATATAAAGCCATCAACAAAACTGCACCTATATACATCTCCTAACTTGTTTCAAAATATCTACCAACTTGACACATCCATTCTGAAGGGGCAGGCAGTCTTATAAAGGCAGTGAACAGGTGTGGGTGCTGATTGGGGAATGAGGTAACTCCTGCTAGTGAGGCAACTCCGTTCTGCACAAGATCTGCATCTCTCATCCACCTCATTACATGCTCCCATTCCCAGTTACAGGACTTTTTCAGGCTGTATCCACTTTCTCGAATTCTCTCTCTTGCACAAGCCTATAATATTCCTCAACCACCCTCTAAAACCCTCTAAGTTACCAACCTTTCTGTGTGACTGGATTATATGTCCCACTAGGCACTCTTTAACTTTGCACTCTAGCTGGACCAATATATAACGTGTGAAACTTGACCTCATGTATCAGATTCCCATTGTCCTATATATTGTAAACTTTTGGATTAGGGCCCTCTTACCTCTCTATCTGTATTAGCCAGTATTGTTTTATTATTGTTGGTTTCCAATTGTAAAGCATTACGGAATTTGATGGGGCTATATAAATAAATATTGATTATGATGATGATGATAATACAATCTAACAAGTTTCAAAATATATTTAAACAAGAAATACAGAGAAAACACCACAAACTCAGGATCTTAATTTCTACCGTAGCATTACTTGGGGAACATAAACATTAACAAAAAGTATGGGTAATGTGTAGTGGTGGGAAAGTGGGGACGGGGTGGGCAGGAATATCTATGTCAGTGATGAGAAGAGACAAAAATCATTAAGTGTGTGTTTGAGTGAATTGAGGCAGCTATGAACATATGAAGGCTGTACTGTTGCTTTCGTGGGTTGTGTGTAATATGGTACTGTTTTGGTGGCTAACCTACTTTATAACTGAATCCTTGAACTCTAGCCAGGAATACCATGTTGCACAAATCTCATGATATCTCATTATCATTGGATGAAGAACATATAATCCATGTCCATGTAAAAGTCCACTCTCGTGAACCAATCGGTTTAGGCTGGGGGTGAATAGACTTCCACCTAACGGGGATAACTGCTTTTGCCGCATTTTTGAAATATCTCAATAAAGTCTTTTTGTATGTAGAGATGGGGCTCTAATCATATTTAGAAGCCAGAACTCTGGATTGCAACTGAGTTGCAATAGAGATAACCTCAGTCAAGGATGGTCTTAAATTCGGGCAACCACATCAAATATTGGCTAAAGTTCCAACCTCATTGTTATTTCCAGCAATTATTTGGAATTGTGGGATAAATTGTGTGTAGAATGCGGGATAAAATGTTATATTGGGTTTCCAATATTGAAATGCTAATTGAGTTTGCGTGGGTGGTCTTGAAGATCTTTGTCCAATCATTTTAGTTAATCGCAATATCCAGGTCCTTTTTCCCACCTTGTAGTAAATTTAGGATGTTCATTAAATAGGTTTAATACAATCAGTTTATATTGAATGGAAATGGTGTGTGTGAGTGTTTAGGTGGAAACAAGAGTCTCTCCAAGACAGGCAATTTTTTTCTGGATGAATGAGCTAGTCCACTGGAGCAGAGTAAGTGTCTCGTACCTTTAAATATATTTACAGAATTCAGTGTGGAGAAGATCCCAACCAGACCTGAGCTCAGTGAATGGGCGAACCCCCGATGAAATTTCCAGCTTGGCGATGCGGAAAACCCCCTCAGCAGCCCATTTATGGACGGCTGTTAAATTAGTTCCTTGAGAGAAGTCTGTATTTGCTTAAAAGGATGTAATTGGTGACATGAGAATTTATATGTGGCTATATGCTCTTGGTCTTTTTGAACATGCAGTTGTTGGGTGTTGATTTGTAGGTAATTTAGGCAACCATGGAGCAAATTATGAGAGTATATTTAGGTGGAATTCCTCTATGGTAATCCACTGTTTTGAGCCATTAGGTATGGTCCCCTCTAAAATTCTATTCAGCATTAATGCGTAATAAAACTAGTGATATGAGGAAGTTGTAGGCTGCCTAGGTATTTCCACCTAAAGAGATTATCTTGATTAAAATGCAGTTTCCTCTCTCCCCAGGCAAGTTAATTAATAATTGGCTCCTAGGGGTACCTCTAGAAGCCGATTATTCAGGACCTGTATGGGAAGTGTTTGATCAAATACAGTATTTTAGATAGTGTATTAATTAATTATACATTAATCCTCCCAATCCATGACAGTTGTTTTGGTTACTAATCTTTTAATCTGAACGTAATTTACTTAAGAGGGGAGCAAAGTTAGATGAGAAGAGGTAAAATAGGTCCTTAGTGATGATCACCCCTAAGTATTTAAGCCTAGTAGGGTGCCAGACAAAGGGGGAGAGCCTGTTTTAGTCCTTCTGCTATTTGAGGAGGGGATGAGGTGTTTAAGCCTACAGAGCTTGAGTAATTTATCTTGAAGTTGGAGAACTTCCCGAATTTGTCAGACTTGATCATCAGGTTGGGAAGTGACACAACTGGGTTGGAAATTTACACCGTGGTGAATTAGGCTAGTTTATGTTTGCTATCTTTTATCTTAATCCCAGAATGATTGGGTTAGCTCTGATGGGTTGGGCTAGAGCTTCCAAACACAGAGCAAAAGTTTTGAAGAGAGAGCCATTTATTTTAATCTTGGCTATTGATTATTCATCGGGGTATTTACTAAACTGAAGGTTTGAAAAGTGGAGATATTGCCTATATAAACCAATCAGCTTCTATCTGTCATTTTGTAGAATGTACTAAATAAATGATAACTTGAATCCGGTTGGTTGTTATAGGCAACATCTTCACTTTTTAAAACCCGCAATTTAGTAAATATGTCAACAAAAAGTGCTAAAATACTATGAAGACTTGTCAGGCCCAATCCTATATGTTTCAAGAGACTAGCCATAAATACCCTGTTTAATACTTTGTCAGCATTGGAGTACAGGAGAATTGAGTGGACTTTAGTCTTAGAAGTGCTGTACATAAAGTCCACTACTATAGTAGTATTGTCTCGTGCTTTGCCTTTTTTGAACATTTAAATATCTTGTAAACCATCTCACACCAATCCCCCTCTATCATTGTCCAAAATATTGCTTTCTACTTCAAGGACAAGATTGTTAAGATCCGACAAGAAATGGCATCCTCTTCCTCGACAAACATCCAGCTCAATTCCTTCCTTGAACCCTCTGGCACCTTCTCTTCATTTGTTCCCAGAAATGAAGATAATGTATCTACTCTCTGCTTATCTTCCTACTTTACTATCTATCCTCTTGATTCTATATCCTCACAAATCAGTCACATCCTGTATCCTGTTGTAATCCCAACTTTAACTAAAATTTGTTATCTCTCTCTCTCTCATTACTGGCATCTTTCCATTATTATTCAAGAATGTGGTAATTACTCCTATTCTGAAGAGAAGAAATTCTGACCCAAAACTATCTCTAAAATGACTGTCCCATCTCTTAGCTCCCAAACCCCTCTAAGGGGCCTATTTATTAAAGATCTCTCCCCTCTAATTTAGAGGTAAATCCCCGAAAACAGCAGTTTTTGGGGACTTACCACTAAATTACTATGTATTATTGCAGCATCGCAGCAGATATCTCAGATATCTGCTGCTTTGCTTCTCTCATCGGTTTACTGAGCACTCCCCATAACAGTGTATGGGAAGTGCTCAGTAACGCTATGTATCAATGACTGATACTTAGTTTTCAATCATGGTAATGTACGCCATCTGAAGCTGGCGTACATTACCATAATTGAAAAGTTTCACTGAAAACAGCGCTGCTCTGACGAGCAGGGCTGCACAGCGCATGTGTGGAGGGATCATGTGATCCCTCCACACTTGCCTCAGGTTCCGTCAGACAGGGATCTCTGTGCGCATGCCCGAGTTTACTGGTCGGCGCATGCGCACAGGGATTGAAAGAGGGGCGAGCAGCACCGCAGAGGGAGGAGAAGAGAAGACTTCAGTGACAGATAAGTGTTAATCTTCACAGGAGCCGCTGTTTTTCGGAACGGCTGTTCCTGTGTTGATTTTTTAATACATATGAGAAACTTTTCAATCCACATCTATGCGATGAGGATTGAAAAGTTTCATTCATATTATGCGGTCATTGGTAAATAGACCCCTAAGCGTCTTGAGAGAATTGCCTTCACTGACCTCACATGCTGTACTGATTAAGGATTTTAATTATTTTGTCACTGTTAAATCTAAAGGTTATTACTAGATACCCCTGGATCTTTCTGCTGCATTTGACAATGTTGACCACTCTCTTCTCATACAAACACTCCAATCCCTAGGCCTCAGGACATTGTCCTATTCATTCCTCTAAAGGTGGAAACAATGCAGGAGCTTTGTTATAAACTTGCTGTTAGAATAGCCCTTATCCAAGATGGCCGGCACCGTCTCATGAAGATTCCATCTTGGATCTCATTTCCTGTTTGGGCCTATAAAAACACTTCCTGTTTTGAAGCCTTTGCTTGAGTATTGTGTTTGAATCTGGACCAGATGCTTCCACAGAACCTTGCTCCCTCTTGTTACTTGGATTAAATTTGTTAGATACTTCTACCAGACCTTTATATGCCTTGGGACTATTGAATTCACTTGTTGGATACTTTACACTTGTATATCAAAATAAATCCTGTTTACTTTAGACCTACCTGGCTATTAGATTATATCTGTGATACCAGAAGTGTGACAAGCTGTACATATTAGATTCACTCTGCTAGAGAATGTAAGTATTCATACCTCCCAACACTGGAGGATTTCAAAGCAGGACAGTGGACTAAAGAGGGCATGTTCATGGCATCACAGGGGTGTTGCCATGATTATGCAGACACACCTCTTTTCCAGCTCCAGGTCTCCCTTTAACCCCCTTTCCTATCCATAAAATACCCATTGCTCTAGACCGATATAAACCAATTGCGGATTGCAAGTTTGTAGCTAATTGGAATATTGTAAAATCAATGTGTTTAATATTTTTAGATATTTTTCCTTTTTCACTTCAAATTTTTTTTTTATTAATTATTTATTTTATATACTTACATTTTTTAAAATATATAAAATACATAAAACATTACAATTTTGCACCTGAAACTACCTTACAACAACTTACTCCCTCTTCTCAGTTATCTTATCAGGGTAGGCCAAGCGGTGTTGCTTCCCGTGTAATATTCTGGAAAGAGGGGGAGGTGTGCGCGCCAATCGCTTTTAACAATCTGCCTGTCCCTGCCAGGCGTGTGCTGCTCTCCTCCTCCAATCTTATTTCCCAGTCTTGTAATATTTACTCTGCCTGATCTAAAATTGTAGCCTATGCCTTGCTGAAATCAGCTACACATGATCAAACCCAATGTTTTTATTTTGTATTTCCGTATTTCTATAGTTTTAAAATAATTTGTTAGGAAGGGTGAAGATGAAACACAGTTTTGTTTGTTACCAATACCCTACAATTTTTTTCATCTCTTTTTCATTTTTGAAAAGAGGTAACAATTTTATGCTGTGAAAATGTTTCTCTTTCAATATATACTGAGCTCATGACTCTTAGATTTGTCTATACTATGTGTTGTGTAGCTGAGTTCAAACTATTGTTCAACCAAAGTTCAAACTTTTGTCCTAATCTAATCTCTTTTCTCTTTATCAACCATTTTAGATTTTAAACTCCTTTGCACTTTAAAAAAAGGTTGTCTGACATATTCGCATTTAATGTCTGAAGTTTTATTATTTAGTAGGAAAGTATAATCTTCTCAATGCATAAGTGAATTTCCAACCCACTACCACTTCTACACTAACTCCAATCAATAAATGCATTACAATGTTTCACCAAAGGAGAGAGAGAGAGAGAGAAAGGGAAGAGAGAGGGGGAAAGAGAGATCGCTACTTCAATAAAATCAACAGCAAAGCATGTAAGGGCAATGAAGATCACATCAGATTACTACCAATGGGAAGGATTACAGGTATCATCCAATTTAATCTGTTACCCAATTGTGGATATTTGTCCCTACATGTCTCATCGCCATGGACTTCGTCAGGGGGATGTTCTGGCATGATCATTCAGGCTTTAAATAATCAACAATAATGGTGGGTCATTTACTCATTAGCCAATTCGAATAAAGAGAACATAATAGACAGTTTAACAGACAAAACATATGATACATTTAGCACAATGAAACATTCAAAATGCCAATTACATACTGAGAAAAATAGGAAAAAGTTTAAACCAATCCCGGTACCTTCTTTCATCTTGTATCCTCCTTCCTAGTGTAGTCATCCTAGACAAAACAAAAACTTTATTGTCAGCCTACAAATGAGACATATCAAGTGGCAGTCAAATATTAAAAAACAAATCCAGATGAAAATCCTTAATGGATAATCCACTAACAGATTTAGAATGCTGGTGGTCACTTCTTTGACACTTGTTTTCTATGTTTATACACGGCCCTTCATCCAATACACTGAGGTAAATTACCCAAAAAAGATAGTATTTCTTACTTCCTTATACCAAGCTCACACCCAATTAATTAAAAATGAAAGGGGCATTCAGAAATGCTTATGTCACTGCTCTAAACCCGTAAATGGGATTAGAACACCGGGTTGCACAGAAACCAGAGGTTCAATTGTTGCGAGATTAGAATAGGATTGCACAGACATTTTTTTCATTATATATATATATATATTCAAAAAGTAGAGAGGGCACTCACCATTTAAAACAGATATATAGTGGAAATATATATAGTCAGGTAATTGTAATGTTGTATTGTCTATGCTTGTTTTGTCTGCTGTTCAATGAAAATCTGCGTTGAAAAAGGTCTACATGTAAATCCGAAACGTTGACTATAATCTAAAGCGGGGTTGTCCAACCCGTGGCCCGCGGGCCGCATGAGGCCCAGCATGCCTGTAAATGTGGCCCAGAAGGAGTTTTGGTTGTGGCAAGGGGGCAGCACTGTTATTGGACGGTTACGTCAGCTGGTACTCCGGCTCCCTCCCTTGTCGTCTCCTCCTCTGTGCGGTGCTCGCAGTGCATGTCGGGCGTGATGTCATCACGTCCAACATCCATTGCGGAGTGCAGCACAGAGGAGTCACCCGCGCGAGAAGAACAATCAGCAGCACAGAATTGGAGAAAAGAAGAAAAGAGGACAGTAGAACAAGCCGATTAAAAGGTAAGTTAAGGGGGATTTTTTTTATTATTTCAAGGGACGCTCACCAGTGAATAAAAGTCACCTGGTCCTGGAGCATCTTGGACCTTATCTCCCTGCTACATACGTCTACTTGTAATACTAATGGGTAATTATATATTATTCTCTTTGGCCCATTATAAGTTGTTATCCCTTAACTAACATAGTGGTGTAATTATCAAAACAGGTCACAATTTGGGGTCACAGTGGTGTATATGTCAGGTACCGGAGGCCTGGTCAGGGCATCCTGATATACAATGCCTGGCTTAAATGCACTTTATTGATATTGCATCAAAACAATACAAAAAGTGATTGTAGTATAATAACTAGAGAGGATTTTTGAACAGGGCGATTGAAAGGTAAGTATAGGGGGATTTGAAAAAAAAAAATAATAAATAAATAAATATATATATATATATATATATATATATATATATATATATATATATAAAAATCACTTTTTTCTCATATATATATATATATATATATATATATATGTTAACTTTGTTTTCTATGTTTTTTTGGATGATCAGCTATCGTTATTGTTAGTGTATCTTATGTGCGGCCCAAACCAACTCGTCGTCTTCCAATGTGGCCCAGGGAAGCTAAAAGGTTGGACACCCCTGATCTAAAGGAACTGGATTTTTCCTATACACACACACACACACACACACACACACACACACACACACTCGAAGAGGGGTAGCTTAAATACAATTTTAAACATTTCTAAAATAGAAGAATTATAATTACATCAATATTATGATTCTATTGATAAGCAAAAAACCTCACAGAAAGTATTCTGGGTGGGGCCTCACCAGTACCACTGTCTGTCTGAATAAGGCACGCAGTAGTAGTATACAGGACAGCAGCAGTTGACAGCAGGTTCAACAATGGATCCTAGGGGATCTGTTGATGAGTGCATTTCAGTGAAGTAATATTCAGAATTTAATGATAACTTGGTGAATGCCACCAAATATTAGTTTATTAAAAAGTATTAATATTAGTTTGTAATACAGTATATTCAACAAATAATACAATCCACATGAATAATAGTTTAATATACATTTTACTTACTAGTTAAAAGTATATGGGATTACAATATGGGCTGAATAGATATTGTTTCTCCTGAATGAATCTCAGTTTATTTTGCTCTTGTCTTTTCTCATGATTCTGCAGAAGACACACATGTTTAACAAAGCTTAACATTAAGATATGCAGACATCAGACAGTTACATCTGTAGAACACTTATTTTCTAGATTTTTTGTTTTTACTATATTCACCATGCATTCGTGTTACCAACCACTTTTTATTAGTATTGCTGTCAGCAAATAAACTAATATAGCAGTTTTGGGGTTTATCCACTTTAATTTAGGGGGCAAGTACTGAATTTGTATGTAATATAAATATTTAATTAGGTTCAATAGGAATTAATTATTAATCTGTTGTCTTCTTGGTTCTAGAGAATAATCCTCTGGAAAAAGAGAATAACTTACCAGTTAAAAAATAAATATTTCTGTATATATATTGAACATAGTACACACAATGCAAACATGTGCATTGTAGTTAGTTAAACTTGCTATAAATCCCCTAAAAGTTATTTTAACTCACTTTCTCTAAGGCTACAGATTTCGCTTGTCCTTTTCCAACACAGACACACTCTTCACATCTCTCAGCAACTGCCACCATCTACGTATAAGGCCTGTAGCAAACCTATGACTTAATTATCTAATTGAGCACACTCTGTGCTCTGGTAGCTAAACAGTTAACCCTTCACACTCTGGTTTCTAAGGAGTTAACCCAGCCAACAATCTGACTCTTCTAAACAAGCAATTGATTCATTTAGAGCAATAAGGACAGAACTATTAAATTGCTAAATTCAATATACAAAAAGTACAATGCTTACAGATTATAGATTGTAAGCTTGCGAGTAGGGTTCTCTTACCTCTCTGTCTGTATGTATTACCCAGTATTGTCTTATCAGTGTTTGTTCCCAATTGTAAAGCACTACGGAATTTGTTGGCGCTATATAAATAAATGTTGATGATGATGATTATTAAGATAACATGACATACATAACAAGCAAAACAGTTTACAATAAAGAGATTAAATTCAGAGTATAACTTCCAGATAAGTGGTATATTCTGGCCAAAGAAAATTGGTGTGAAGATGGACAGCTTATCAATAATGATTGATTTCCCAGAAGACTGTCAATTTTCCCCTTCACAACACAGGTTTTTTAAGCAAAATTAAATGGGACGGCCTTCACAGGGGCATTATTGATGCTAATGTGGGGGCAGGAATATCCCCTGGGTGTCACTATAGTTTGCTCACAAATATTCTAAACATTTTGACCTTTGGTAACTCTCCGCAGACATTTCCCAGAGATACAACTTCTCCTTCAATAAACCAGTCATAAACTCCCGAACATTTTTATTCCGAACATGATGGAATTATAACAAACTGACATACCTTTCCCAAAGACATGTGATTATAGCTGTTCCCTTTTCGCTGGTAAGTATGATTCACAACCCAGGTGTGGTTTTTGCCCCTCAGTATGGAGTGGCACACAGGTTTCCCAAAATATGAAATATGAAGGCATTTTCTTTGAAGTTCATATTTCTATATACCTGCATAAAGAGTCTGCAGGTTTTACCTGCAGACTCTTTATGCAGGTATAAAGAGTCTGCAGGTTTTACCTCGGTCTCTAAGATTCTCGCCTAGGCATGTAGCTCTCTAATTCATTCCTAGTGGTTCATTTTACAATACATATTGAAAGGAAGTCAATTAGGAAGTGAAATACATGACCAAAACAAAGGATATGCATAACTTTACCTGGCTCTCCTCACAAAGGGTCTGCTCAACCTAATTACCTCATACTGGGCTAATTGACCAAATATTTTAAAAAAGAAGCAAACATTTATTTGAGGGAAAAATCATGTTCACTTTTATGTATCAATGCAATATTTTATTTGGGCCCTGACATTTAATATTCTATTTCATCATATCAGATTTATGCTCTTATCCTGACAGTAAGCATTCACTCAATTTCCCAACCAGAGGTAGTGTGACCAAAGGAAAGAGAAGAGAATAAAGTTCAACTTGTACTAAATACAAAATTGAACATCTTTAGTTGGAGCTCAAACTGTTGGCTTCTAACACAGGTGCTGTTAGGAAGTGATTGTGCTAGAAACTTATGGAACACTGCTACAACCTGCCTGGTTCCCTGGTATTTAATGGAATGGTTAATGTGGGACAGTGGAATCATGTTGGGGGAAAATTAAATTTTTGCTGGAGGTACCCTTTAAGTCTGCACTCAATGTTAAAGCTGTGGATGCGCTGTATTTTCTCAAATAAGAGAGTGAGCAAAGAGAGAAAGTTATTTCCTCAGACCATGCAAGTGGTCTATAAGGCATGGATTGGTTTGCCTGTATACTTGGGATATGATCATGTATGATATGAACATGAATATTTTGGCGCTATATAAATAAATGATGATGATGAATGATGATGATCAGCATTTAATTCCGAGATACGTATGTTGTAAGTATATTGCTCCTTTAAATAGCTGTGCCACTCTCATTCAAATTCATTATGAGCCAATTGCATTTACAGTAGACCTAAGTGACTGTATCTTTCACTGTAAGTGCAGAAAGCCTCCATTAGTGAGATATTTGGCCCTTATTAGAAAATGTAAACATAAGGGGGGGAAGGCTTTATCTGTACTTGTTTAGATGTCTTTGCAATCTGAACTGCAGACTCATAAATCTTTCTTTGAACTTTATAAAGGGAAAGTGCACTGCATTATGAGAATGTCAACTCCAAGAAGGAAGACAAGAAGAAATATGAGCCATTCATTCCACGGTATCACGAAGTAATCTTATTACAGGAAGAGAAGAAGGTAAAGTCAATTTGGCTGTTCATAGTACTTAAATAAAATCATTTACTGGGAAGGGGGAATCTCATGAATTCCGTGCCCATATGATTAGAAATGAACCCAAATGACTACAACAGGCAATGTATTAGCTAAGAGAAAAAATTAGTTCCCAAAAAGAAAAAGATCAATCTGCAGCTTATCTAAAAGACATTTTTTTTCTTAATCCCCTCTGTGGCTTTCTCTGATTTTTATCAGAACACACAAAATAAAACGCTGATCTCTTCACATTAATCTGAATGTTCCGTTCAATATAAATAACTGCAAGATTCTCTGTTATGGATTTTATTATGTTGGTCAAAGGACATGGTAATAAATGCTAGTAACCTGTCAAGTTATTGCGTTAATTGAAAATAAATATATTTTTCTTACATTATATATTTTGAGTTGGCAGCTTCCTTAGGTGCAATAAACCCAACAGTTTATATATTTTTCAGACTAGATAAATGCAACAGGAACTATCATTTAAGAAGATTTTTCCACACATATAAAAAATAGGGCATATGCCTGTGATTTTGCATCATTACTAAAATGTAAGCTAGAGAGGATGACATCATTTGGTGAAATTCATAAATAAATGTACTGATGCAGAGCCTTCTTAATATCATAATATGTTAATATTCTCACGTTTAATCACAACCAACATTGTCCATACTTGCCAACTTTTTCAGGTGCCACTATGGGAGTTCGAGAAGGGATATGGGTGGAGCGGACGGGGCTTAGAAAATTTGCATGATTTTTAGATTTTTAGGTCCGCCATGTTACGTAAAGCTGCAAACACATTTTACAGTGGGGGCAGGGCCAAAAATTACACGATTCCCTAAGAATCGCATCAATGCCGGCACTAATTGCGGGAGGTTGCCCTACTCTCCTGGAAGTCCAGGAGACCTACCTGGAATTCGGGAGTTGGCAAGTATTGCATTGTGCCACAGAACCAGTATAAGAAGCATTAATGATTAAACCTTATTTGGGACTTTGTGGGTAGAGTCATGCAAATTGCACAATTGAACTCTCTTATATTTTATGTTTCTGTAGGAAC
Source organism: Mixophyes fleayi (assembly GCF_038048845.1). Classification (NCBI taxonomy): domain Eukaryota; kingdom Metazoa; phylum Chordata; class Amphibia; order Anura; family Limnodynastidae; genus Mixophyes; species Mixophyes fleayi. Next base: position 146,069,240 of record NC_134402.1, read on the forward strand.
CCAGCTATGTGAATGAGCAGGTTCTTACTGCTAATACTTATAGTGTGTGGTTGGGGGGTTGGTTGAGCTACTTGTAACCCAAGTCATTCTCCCGATAAGTACAAAGTTTTGTGCATAAAATGTGTGTAATTTGTGCAAGCTGCAACATTTTTCAACTGCACAGTTTAGAAATGCTAACATTACAGGACATGCTTGGTACCATGACAAAACTACGTGATGGCTGAAGAAATCTTGTACTGTACTTTGATGACAAAATAAATTGTTATATGTCTTGTTATGTATTACTATGTTTAGAAAGAGTAGAGGGGATGGGAGACAGGAGCATTTTATTTAATAACTTAGCATAGCATGATTCACAAAATGTGTGCTATGTAAAAATGGAAATATCCAGTGATTCATTCATAACACAATGTAAGATACTATAATAAACAAATAATTATCAAGTGTGCCATAGTAAGAAAGGATTTACCTAGTACACCTTGTTTAGCATGGTTACGTGCATAGTATGGAAAAAAAACTTGTAGTAACCATATGAAACACATACAGCCCAATGCCCACCATATACAGCTAAGCCCTGTTCTTGGCATAATGGTCTCATGCTTTATTTACAGAACATTTAATAGGGTGACTGGGCCCTGGGAAGGAGCCTGTCACCATGAAGAATCACAATGCCAGGGCTGACCCCTGTAGGTCACTGGCAGTCTCATTACCTTGCCATGTCCTGGGGTCATTACTCTCTGCCATGCAAATTAATTGTTTTTTTAAAAGATGAAAAAAGGAAGTAGTTGGCAATACCCAATTGATGCAAGTTGGGCCCTTAAGTCAAGGGGTCGGCATGGAACCCTCCTGAATGACCCCTGTGTACTACATACCCATCTTGATTAGGCCACTCAATCACATATTTTGCAATCTGTACCATCCACCATTCACGTTGTGATCCTGTGCCCTCCATCACCATGAACCTAAGTGCATGATTTTCCATTTCTTGCATTACACTGTAGCTACAACACACTGTTAACCATTCCTCTTGTCATCATCACTTTATCCCCCCCCCCACCTGGTATGTCTACCTTGTTGTATATCTGTGTATCATCTGCAAAAGGGAAGACATTACCTTCAATACCATAAGTAATGTCACTAATAAATATATTGAAAGCACTAATCCAAATACTGATCTATGGGTTACTCCACTTGTAACCTTTCGGACTTCTGAATGAATTCCATTTATTATAACGCTCTGTTGTCTGTACTTCACCCAACATCCTATTCATTCAACAACCTTTCAATATAATAACAAGCTTTATCATTTATTTTGCATATTTTGCATGGGGCAGTGTGAAAGATGTTACTAAAATGTACATATACAACATTTTCAGCTCCAACTCTATCTATTAACTGTCAAAAAAATAAATATGATCTCCACACAGTAAATCCATGCTACTTGGGATCTTGTAAGTTGCTAAATTGTGATGTTCTCCAATTCTTTCTTTCAGCAATATTTCCATTAATTTCCCCACAACGGATGTCAGGCTCACTGGTCTGTAGTTGTCAGTCTCTTCTTTACTTTCACTTTTGTGTATAGGGATCATATTCACTTCTGCTGCTAATAGTGACTGGTTGAATAATTGTGTTAATTGTTTTACCAACACCCTTTAAAGAGCTTATAGTATCTTTAGATGTATCCCATCTGCACCCACTGATTTATCCACTTTCAGTTTTGAGATTTCTGTTAGCATTTTGTCCACAGTAATTGGACTGATGTCTACCTGATTTGTCTCAGAGTTCTCACTACTTAGCTGTGGTCCCTTCTCCTTCTGCTGTGAATATTCAGCAAAAGTTAAGCATTAACATGATTTGCTATAACTTTGCCTCTCTTAACAAGGTCATCTCCCTTTGTATTTAGTACATTGATCCCCGTTTCCTACTGACTGTGCCATCTTCGGCTCTTTGTACCCATATTCTTTTCATTGAATTACCCTGAATTACACTACAAAGTTGGTTGACTAGCCTTAAAAAATGTACAACCCATATACATGAAAATATAATTCTTGATGTAATTTCACCTACCTGTGCCTAGCTATGTCCAGTATGCAGGTAAAATGCTGACTATCGTGAGTGAAGACAGTTGTTCGTTTGAATATACAATAGAATAGGCTCTGGGATCATCCTGCATTAACAGCATACATGCCCACTTTTAAGATTTCTCCCCTGGGAGATCCGGGGGAGAAATGTTAAGTTCGCCAAATTTCAGGTGTTTTGCCTACTCTTCCGGGAGTCCGTGAGGACTCCCCGAAATCCAGGAGCCACCCGGTAATTCCGGGAGAGTAGGCAGGTATTATTAACGGATGCAACTTTGTACTGTGCAAATCTGCAATACCTAAACAAGCACCTATTGTATTTAAATGAGCTAAAAGAGTAGTGACTGGATAAACCTATATGTGTTCCTTTGCTCAGCTTACAGTTGCAGAGTTTGCAGCTAGCATAAACAAAGTCATTTTTTTATGACTGGTCTGGAGATGTGGGGATATCCCAAGGCAATTTATGCCCAGCTGTATGCACCTTTGATTTAAATTAATCAGAGCTTTGCAATATGTTCAAAATGCAGATACATAAATGTCATGCTAGTCCACAAGCTGCTATCAGATAAACTTATGCACATAATACGCAAGCACAGGAGTGTTCACGCAGACAAACATCAATCAATAGGTAAATGTTTCCAAATGCACATTTCACCCATTTTATATGCTTCCTTTAGCTTTACTTGCAATGTCCTTCTCTCACTGTGGTATGGATTATCCTACAATATATAAATATATTATTGATGTCAGTATCATAATAACTCAAAATGACAATCCTTTCAGAGCGTATACATTTATGAAGCATAACAGAACTTTATTAAGGATTCCACTAGGTGGCAGCAGATTCTTAGCAGAATAATTTTGTGGAAGCACATATCATTTATTGTCTATGTTGTGTGGTGGACAAAATAGTTTAATTTGTCAGGACAAGAATAAAATCTATTCTTTAAAGGAAAACTGACAAATACAAATTGCATTATGTCGAGCACAGCCTTCCTCCAAAAGAGCATTATCACAATACAATGATAAAATAAGTTGACATTGCCCGTTGCCATACAGTCTATGCGAAGAACAGTTTGTTATGTTGTTTTTACTTGTATTATATTGTGTTGAAAAACTCCATGTATAAAATGCAACCTTATGTTTGTTAAAATAGAAAGTTTACATAGAAACATAGTTAAGTAAGTTTATGCTGAGGCTATTTTTATTGTGGTATAATAATAATAATAATAATAATAGAAAAATCAAAGAGGAACATTTACGTAAAAATATAAAAATGTGCCCATACCTACTGTATATTTAAAATATTAAAAATGTGCCCATAGTCACAATTTGTAAAATGTATTATGACATCTAGAGTGATTGTTTGCTATAGCTGCACCTAATTTTTATTTACACTGCTTTTCATAAATATCCCTCAATATCAAAAGCTGTAAAAGAAATTGAGAAAGCCTATACCAGCCTAAGTCACTTGCAAGCTGTTATAATTATTAAAGTACAAACACTAAAAAACAAAAAGGTGCCTTAATTTGGTATGTGTGTGTGTGTGTGTGTGTGTGTGTGTGTGTATGTATGTATGTATGTATGTATGTATATATATATATATATATATATATATATATATATGTATATGTATGTGTGTATATATATATATATATATATATACATACACACAGCTTTCATGTGTGTCCTTGTGTTGTAAGACTTAAATTGGTTTCATGTGTGAATGCAAAAAGACTCTCCTCACCTTTTTGGTTGGAATATGCGTGTAACTGCCGTAGGTGACAAGACCATACCTCCCATTTTAGGTGGGTCTATACAGACTTGAGGGCTCTGTCCTGCTGTCCTGATTGGGACATCTCTTTACCATTGGTGGGAAAGTTGGGGGGTATGTCCTGTTCATTGTATGTCCTGTTCATTGCTCACCACGTACCAGTGGTGAACCGGTACATCTTGCACTTATCACTGGTGCATGCAGAAATAAATGGGTGTTAGTAGGGAAGATAGCAGGTTAAAGAGCAACCTAGTGCTTCAAAAGTGCTTGGCATGCCCCTGGTGTTTGCTCATGTGCCTGATTTCCGACACTACAAAATTGTGAGATATGACAAAGCAGTAATATAAATTGTCTTATTTGGAGATTGAGCTACCGCACTCTGCCAGTGCCTTATTGTGCTTTGATTCGTCCAATGTCTGAATCACTACTAGGGGTTGGCAATGGTGAGAGTTTCCATGTCATGATGTTTTGGTGATAATGATAATAAAACACTATCAGGTGTTGTCCCACAAGTGTTCAGATGAGTTGAGATTTGGTGATTGGGGTGGCCATGGGAATATGATTTACATTGTTTTCAATCTAACCTAACCATTGAATGACCACTTGTGCTCTGTGATTGGAGTCTGGAGTGTTATCATGGAACATTCTACTTTCATTAGGATAGAAATGTTCAACCACAAGATAGTGGTGATCATTCAGCATGGCTTTGTAATCATTGGTTTATATTTAAGGGAGTACCAAATAAATGTACCCCACACCATAATATAACCCTTCAAAATGGGAAACGAACACTTAACCCTATAGGATTGTTTTGGTGGCCCTACACATCTGTTTATCCACCATTGAGAACCAAGTCATAATTACTCAACTGACTATATGTCTATAATTTCCTCTGCTTAGTATCATAGCCTCCTCTCTGAAGTTCTTGACAGATATTACAATATTCCTTCTTAAAGTCTAACTCCACCCAAAACTGCAAACATCGTCTTGGGGGAATATAGTTGTGTTCAAATAAAAAATTGTACTTACTTATGCTATGTGGATTTGTCAATTTGTATGGCTGGTCCCCCAAGCTCCTCTCTACTCTCTCCTGCTCGGGAAGTCCGTGTTCGGGTTGACAAAGCCACTCCCCCATAAACTTGATGTTAATACTAAGGGGAGGGTCTTTGACAACCCAACATAAGGCCCACCCTTACAAGCATTATAAAATCCACTGAAGTGACTAATCCACAGAGCGTAGGTAAGGATTTTCTATTAACATGTCTAACTGCAAAATAATTTTTTTAGTTTTATTGGTGAAACATCCTTATGTTTTTTACAGCAGATTCGAAGGGGCAGTTTCAATTAGCCGTGAGATGCCGCCTCACATCTCTATTGGATGTAAGGGAAAATGAGCAGAGATTTCTGTTAACACTCTGATATGATTTGTCTCCTTGGACTGTTCCGGAGATACATCGCGACAAATTGAATCTGCCCCAAAGTTGTCTGCTTTGCTTTGAATGTCAAATCAATGCACTGTTATCATGGCCGAGAAGATTGAAATGCTATCTGTCCTGTTTGCTATATGTCAGGCCATCAGCTCTTGCCTCATGAACCCACAACGAGCCCACCTAAAGTGCTGCATAATGTTCAGTGATGTGTGTGAAGTTGATATAATACTTCATTTCTCAGTAACATGTGTTCCTTGTGCAGTGTGAGGTCCATTCTGTCACTGCTGTGTGGCAGGGATAGAATACTAATGCTTATGTTAGTGTCCACATAAACAGTAAGCCTGCACACTAACTAACTGAATTTGTAACCTGGTGAAGTAATGTATGATTGTGATGTCCGTGCATTAGCAAGATATTAAATTCTTTACAAAACAAGTGTAAGCAAACAGTACAATGTTTCCAGGGTAAACAAATTCAACAGATATGAAAATTGCGAAAACCTAAAACCACTTGATTATACTGTATCTGTCAGAATACTAGTTTATGATTGTATTTTCTTTGTGACAAGTATAACAAATTGCAGAGCTATAGGTTGTATCTTGCAAAGTCTTTGTATCACAGTTTATAAAATGTACTGTAATAGATGGCAACTGCCATTGTGTGTCTTTGTGAGTCCTGTATTATCCACTTTTGTGTAGCATTCATGCACTTACAGTGGTTTAAGACTGCATCCTGTAAAGTTAAACAACCAATCACAATGGTACTGTATGTGACTGGTTAATGGCCAGAGACCTGCAGTTAATTAATTGTACTAATGTTCAATTGGCTATAAATGCTTCACATCACATATTTACCTTATCACATAAAAAAACATTAATGTTACTTCTCTTACTTCAAGTGATTTTTGTATTTTATCTTTATCTACTTCATAATGGATTTGGCTATGTTTCATATGTTTCTTCTTAAATGCACAACAGGTTTTAGTCCCACATATTTGCCATAATAAGACAGTCTGCTTTATGCAGTACCATTCTATGTAGATTTATTGATACCATTACAGTAAAGTGGCCATATTTATGGCTGTTTTAATGCGGTGGGAATGGGAAACCTTGATACTGCTGATGCACATTGATTGTGATGAGAACTTTCTGCAAGCATTTCCTATATACATCAAAGGGTCACTTTGAGCACTGTATATTAAGCTTGCCATATGCCGTGTTGCTTAGAAACTATGGGTCCTGACCTGCAGTTACTCTATATACAGGAGCCAAAAACATTTATGGTAACTGCTAGAATGGATTTGAAAATCACAGATGATTTATTTTACTTCTCAGCTCTGAAATGATTAAGAAACCTCATTTGTAGCTTTAGGCAACAGAAAAGCTTTTCAAGATCAGTTACTTCAAATCTATGTCAGTCTTTTTTCATCCTGCAAAAAGCCCACTGACATTACACAGAAGGGAAGCTTAAGCTGAATGATGTATTGCACAGGGTTGCATTAGAAGGTGCTGTGTTGACACTGGTCGGTGACACTACAGCTCATTTAGAGTGTAGGCTTAGTAAAATATGTAGATTGTTTCAGCTAAGTTTGAATATATGAGAGAAGATACCTTTACAAACTCACACTTTATGATCCCTTGATAGCTTTTATTGCAGAAATTAAAAATAGACTTGAAAAGTTCAGTGTGTGAATATTTAATAAAGTTAAAAATATTCCTTTGAAGGCCAAAGGCATTTGTCCGCTCATTTACAATCTTTGCAGGATATATATATATATTTTTATATATTTGATTTTACAACGGTGTTACTGCAAGTAACTTACATAGTCAACTAGCACAGTTGCTGCTTTCTCCGGAACCCCTGCTTCTTTTGATTGGTTTAGTGGTGTTGAGTCATCCTATGACATCATTGCACACTGCTACTGTGAGGGAAACTGCAGATAAATGCTTTGTGGAACAGCAGGTAAAGGCTTTTTATGGCTAGAAAGGTGGGCATTCCTATACAATGAAAAATACAGGAAGCGATAATCAATTTCACCTTTTTATAACTTGTATGTATGATTTATTTCGATGTGTAACAAATGTACACAGTGCTTTATAGAATTTAAAGAGGGGAAAGTGCAGAATGTAAAGGAACTCATGCAACAAAGCCAGCAAGTTATATTAGAATATCCCTGTCTCAAAGACTTTACATTTATAACACTAAATTAATGTAACATATAAAGTACTGCAGGGTATGCTGTAAAATGTGCTAGTGTTTTAATGGTTGAGTGATAGAGATAACTCTGGACATTAAAAATTAAAGGAAAAAATATTCTGCATTGTGGGATTTATTAGATGGGATGTCTGAGAGAGAAGAATTAAATATATGTAAGACACCTAAAAAGTGAGCTTGGTAAATTGATTCAGTTGTGGAGGTGTCAACTGTACCTTTTATTAGAACAGCGACCCCCCCCCCCCCCAAAAAAAAAATATGAACAGTGTTCTAATGTACTTTAAAAATTAGATATGAATGATAGAGTAGAATTAAATGTCACCTAGATAGCAAATTTAGGGAACGGATTGGACTGTCATCTGTAACTATTAATAGAAAAGCTCTCATACTTGAAGACCACTGTTGGTAGGTGATGGTGGTTGGGATTTATAGACATGTTTTTGCAAAGTTCTACGAGTTGGAAAGTCATCATTTAGATACTCCTAATAAGCAGTGAGTGTTTGTATGTATTATTTATTTGTTATCATTTATTTAGATATCGTCAGCATCTTCTGCAGCACTTTACAGATGATAGCAAACACATCAGTAAAATAAGACTGGGTATTAACAGAAAGACTAAGGGGTATATTTACTAAACTGCGGGATCGTAGAAGTGGATATGTTGCCTATAGCAACCAATCAGATTCTAGCTGTCATCTTGTAGAATGTGCTAAATAAATGATAACTAGAATCTGATTGGTTGCTATAGGCAACATCTCCACTTTTTCAAACCCGCAGTTTAGTAAATCTAACCCTAAGAAGTAAGAGGATCCTGCTTGCAAGTTTACAATATATGGTAAAGTAGGAGTTTGAGCGTCACAGATTGCATATTGGCCCAGCTAGATTGCAATTGTAAAAAAGTGCTTAGTGCGGCTATATTATGCAGTCACACAGCAATATTGGTTTGGCTTTGCATGAACTGTGTAGATATGTAGTAATCAGAAAAATAAACTAGGGATGGTAAGAAAATTAGGGATGTGCACCGGCCACTTTTGGTGTCTCGTGTTTTGTGTTTTGGATTCGGATTTGTTTGAGGTTTTGGGTTCGGATTTGTTTCGCAAAACACCTGACGAAAGGTTTTGGTTCGGATTTAAGGTTTTGGATTCGGATTTATTTTGAAAAAAACATAAAAAGTGTTAAAATCAAGTTTTTTTGTTTATTTTCACTCCTACGCTATTATTAACCTCAATAACATTCAATAACAATCATTTCCACTAATTCCCAGTCTATTCTGAACACCTCACACCTCACAATATTGTTTTTAGTCCAAAACGTTTCACCGAGGTAGCTTTCTGGACTGCATAGTGCAGTGGTCCCGGTACACAATTTGGTACCGGGGCCACAATACCTCCGCCTTCAAATGGTCTGAATTCCACTGCACAGCTGCCTGCTCCTACATCCTCTGCAGCATATACAGGGTGTAGTTTGAGCGTGTCAATACCTCTTGTTTTTGACGATGACAGGTCATTTTCATTAATTTATGATTTGGCAGCAACAGTCAACGTTGTTTAATATCTGATACGCCTCTATCTGGACTGCATAGTGGAGTGGCCCCGGTACCCAATTTGGTACCGGGGCCACAATACCTCCTCCAACTTTCAAGTGTAGTGTTTATAATTTATAAAAACTACAGTAGTTATAGCACGTCAATAACTCTTGTTTTAGACGACCATGGTACAGAGCATTCATCATTGAGATCCCATCAAGTATGTGAAAGACAGACAGCGTCGAAGTGTTATTTGTTGACTTTGTTAACCAAAAAATTGTCCCTGTTGCAAATATTCGTGCAATGAAGAGTGACTTTTTCATTTAAAGGCTCAAGCTTTCAAGTGTAGTGTTTATAATTTATAAACACTACAGTAGTTCAAGCACGTCAATACCTCTTGTTTTAGACGACCATGGTACAGAGAATTCATCATTGAGATCCCATCAAGTATGTGAAAGACAGACAGGGTCGAAGTGTTATTTGTTGACTTTGTTAACAAAAAAAGTGTCCCTGTTGCAAATATTCGTGCAATGAAGAGTGACTTTTTTTTTTCATTTAAAGGCTCAAGCTTTCAAGTGTAGTGTTTATAAGTTATAAACACTACAGTAGTTCAAGCACGTCAATACCTCTTGTTTTTGATTATGACAGGGCATTTTACTTTTGGTTTAATTTGTTGAATTTGTTTTAATTTTGTTTTACTTTGTGCTCATGGCAAACGACTGTTGAATGGTCACATAATGGCAAAAAAAGAGTTGCAAGATGGAATTGTCCTTGGGCCCTCCCACCCACCCTTATGTTGTTGAAATAGGACATGCACACTTTAACAAACCAATCATTTCAGCGACAGGGCCTACCAAACAACTGTGGCTGAAATGATTGGTTTGTTTGGGCCCCCACACCAAAAAAGCTATTCATCTCTCCCTGTACAAACTAAACAGGCTCTACTGAGGCAAGATGTCGTCCTCATCCTCAACCTCTGATTCCTCTCCCCTTACAGTGTGTACTTCCTCCTCCTCACACATTATCAATTCGTCCCCGCTGGACTCCACAACCACAGGTCCCTCTGTACTATCTGGAGGGCAGTGCTGTACTTGATTGAGGAATTGATAATTCATTTTTATGAACATAATTTTTTCAACGTTCTGAGGAAGCAACCTCCTTCGCCGCTCACTGACCAGGTTCCCCGCTGCACTAAAAACTCTTTCCGAGTACACACTGGAGGGGGGACAACTCAGGTAAAATAGAGCCAGTTTGTACAGGGGCTTCCAAACTGCCTTTTTTTCCTGCCAGTAACATAGCAGTACTGGACTTATACTGCTGAATCAGTGAACTTTGTAATATTGCAGTACCACTAGACTTATACTGCTGAATCAGTGAACTTTGTAATATAGCAGTACCAATGGACTTATACTGCAGAATCAGTGAACTTTGTAATATTGCAGTACCACTGGACTTATACTGCAGAATCAGTGAACTTTGTAATATAGCAGTACCACTGGACTTATACTGCTGAATCAGTGAACTTTGGAATATTGCAGTACCAATGGAGGTGAGGTGCAGCATCAGTGAAATTAGCTATAATTTCGTCATAGGTGAGAGCCGACTGTGTTTAGTGTAAAAATGCCTCATTTTTAAAATATTTAATCAATTAAAAACCTGAGGCTATTAATAGAAAAAAAAACCATATGTGTTTTCTAATATTTGAGATTCTTTCTGGTAGGACTAATAATTACAGATAATTGAGTAGGTTACAGGAGTTTGGAAAATGAATCAATGCTTTAGTAGCTAGGGAATTGTAGAACCTGATTATCCAATACCCTGACTAGGCTGCAATCTAGGCTGCAAGGCTTTTGGGGTGCGCAACATTTTTTGGGGTGCAAAATGGTGACAAGCAGAAGTATAAACTGAAATTAATTTTAAAATATAGAGAATAGTTCTCCAAAGTAAGAAGAAAATATAAAAGAAACATGTAGTAAGTTTTTAATCTTGACATATTCTCATGGTAATGTCTGAGGGCAGTGAGCCATTGTTGGGTCGACACCTGAAGATAAGCGAGTAGGAGAGAAGTACGCTGACAGACGCAGACGTGACAGCTCCCTTCACATCTTCACCCTCAGTAGTGCTCGTTGTTGCCTCCTTTCTGCTGTACAGTTACAGTTTTAATGAAAACTAAATGAGTGACAAAGATTGCTGTGACCTTTTATAAAAAAAAGGATGTAATGTTAAGGAAGGAAGAATTGACTCCCTCTCATCACAGCATGGGGGAATTGTGTGGGAAGGACAGGCCACCATATTGTAAAGCAGCTTGCAGTACATTGTCGGAATTTGTAAGCCAGATAACAGTTAAAGCACACATTTAATATTTTATAACATAGCATAGCAAAAGTACAAAAAATAAGAGTGGAGTAAAAGAACAATTGTTGGTCAATGCTCAGATTTAATACAGAATATCCAATTTAGGCTAGTATACAACTGTACCCAGTGTCTGCTCTCACATATGCAAAGGAAAAAGATTTTTGTGTATCATTGACTTGAATCTCCTTACGCCAAGAAAGGCATAACAGGTTAGGCAAACCACACATGTAGTAAGGGCATGCTCACGTTGCACCATAATTAGACATGGACGCATCCCCAGATACAGCTTTTGGGAGGTTGCATTAACAACGAGGAGGAAGTAGTTAGCCGTGTCAAATGTCTGCAAAAGGTTAAAGGAACAATTAATTCCCATTCAGTGCAGCCATAATTTCGTCATAGGTAAGAGCAACCTGTGTTTATTGTGAAAAATGGATTGCAGAGATTCCTGTTGCTCATTTTTAACATATTTAATTAATTATAAACCTGAGACTCTTAATAGAAACTAAAACATATTGTATATGTGTTCAATATTTGAGATTCATTCTGGTAGGACTAACAATTACAGATGATTGAGTACGTTACAGGAGTTTTTGAAATTAATCAATGGTTTAGCAGCTACGGAATTGGTCTTTAAGATTTTGCTTTTTCTGCTTGAATAGATGACAGCAGGACCTGATTATCCAATACCCTCACTAGGCTTCAGCCTAAGGCGAAAGGCTCTTGGGGGCGTGCAACATTTTTGGGGGTGCAAAATTGTGACAGGGAGAGGTATGAACTGAAATTAATTTTAAAATATAGAGAATAGTTCTCCAATGTAAGAAGAAAATATGAAGGAAAAATGTAGTAAAATTTTAATCTTGACATATTCCCAAAACACTGAAATAAAGGCTGAAATATGTAATTTTTTGCATATCAATCTCCTTATGCCAAGAGAGGCATAACAGAGGCATAACACGGCAGGCAAGTGTACACATACAGTAAGGGCATGCTCACGCTGCGATAAAATTAGTCATGAACGCAACCCCAGGTACGCCTCTTAGAGGGTAGATCTAGTGTAATAGTATGCAATGATGGTGATGACTATCAGTGACACTAGGTACTTCTTATTGACTGATTGCTTATTGATCACTCCAGCTCTATTATATCAAGTCATGGCTATCTATTTGCAATACTTAATTGACATCTCCATTTGGACTACTGCAGGAAATAAGATTCCCATTTGATTTTTGAATGTGAATCAACAGATGTGTCTATATAATTTGCATTTTGTATTTATGTTTGTATTTCATTGCAAACTTTAGCATTCACTAATAATTGTCAAGTCAATGTTCTCTCTTGTCTATATGACACTTCATTACATTACTGTATTGTGTACAAATAGAGTAATGCAACTTTAACATGTACTACTAACACTGCCAAGCCACATCTATATCTCTATACTACTGTGATACATAAGCATACACTCTTGTACAAATGCTATTTTGGCGCTGGAAGCATCTTGAGTTGTGGCAGACTCAACAAATGCATGTAAATGTTTTTTTTTGGGTCTTTTCATGCATAGGTTTATAGCGCAAATACGTCCACCTTAAATTAAACACATCAAAGGAACCAAAAATATTAAGAACCTGCAATAGTAGTAACTAAAAAAATATAACCAATGAATTCACTAGGTGACCTTAGCTCCTCAGCCCCTTTGCAGTTAAAGTATAATATCCACTTTCCCTACAAACTCTTACGGGTCTATTTACTATATATATATATATATATATATATATATATATATATATATATATATATATATATATATCTAATATATAAATGCTTAGTTAGCATCTGTCTGTCTGTGTGTGTGAAAAAAACAAAACAAGTTGCAGCGCCACCTGCTGGGCAGAGTTATACACTGACCTACTAAATTCTTAGTGTGTGTGGGAAAAAAAAATCAAAAAGGGCTGAAATTTGGTAGCGCTCAAACTCATTTTCGTGAGGTAATTTTACCTCATGAACACACATGTGTAGAGGCATGCATTAGTGTGTGTGTGTGTGTGTGTGTGGAAAAAACTATTTTCTCAGAAAGGGCTCATCCAATTGACCTGAAATTTGGTATACTGACATTATTTTACAAAAAAATTAGAATAGTCAAGTCAGTTAACTTCCATCATCCCCCCTTCCCCCCGTGGGAGGGGTAGTAAAGGCTAAATTTACGAGTTGAGGGCTCAAACTCATTTTCGTGAGGTAATTTTACCTCATGAACACACATTAAAAAGACCGCTTGCGTCGGGAACTAACGCTCTTCCCCTGAGGAGGCCTGGGCTAGGTCCAAATGCATGACAAGAACCTTTTTAAGACCTTAAGTAGCTTGATTTGACTAGAATGCATGAGTATCATGCACGAGTTAACTTGTATATATATATATATATATATATAGATATAGATATATATACATACTATTATAATTGGCAAGATTTTCCGTATCCACCTATAGTAGCTATAGAAAATCTATTATCACCACAGTTTACTTAGAAAATATTCTTACCGATTGGCCAGCCTGTCTTGGGTTTAAGTGCTCAGGTGTGGCTTGGCTGTCCTTGTATCACCGCTGTCCCTGTTAAACAGACTTCCCCATAGCTGGTGATAGTCAGTGCATGTATTCACACCAGTTTTCATTAGAGACAGGGGTTTTCGCTAAATAATAGACATTCCAGCCTTTAAATGCAGTTGGCTAATAAATAGGTTATTAACACAACACCATTGTTGACATATTTTTTTTATCTTTCAGCAGCCTTCACAGATTAGCATGTTATCTACCACTCTTCTGTTCAGACCAAGCACTAAAATCATGAGCAGCTACTAAGGGGCATATTCAATTGACGGCGGGATTGCCAAAAATCCCGCGCTCCAAAAATATTACCGTTAATACGGTAATATCTCGCTGGATTTCAGCTCGCAGCTCCCTGGATTTTCGGCGATCCCGCCGTCAATTGAATATGCCCCTAAGAATCACATATACAGCTAGATAAATATTCTGTGCAATTGTTTACATATAAATAAGAAGAGATACAATACAAAGTATAATATTTAATATATACTGTAGAATAAGAGAAGCGGTACTGGGTAAGTGTATATAAATACTACAGTATAATAATGTTGTTGAAAAACAGGTAGTAAAAGCAAAGATGGGCCCATTTTTACTAACTAATAAAACTTCAAATAATAAACCTCAAAACGCATACTGGATGCATGATATATATAAAAAAAACAGTTTCTCTTATGTAGCACAATACAGACAAATACAGCAATTTGAAACAAAGCTATGAATTATGAATGAATGTATAAAAGACAGATCAGAGCCATTTTACATGAATTTTTAACACCCCTATTAAATAACTACTAATAAACTGAGGTACATAAATGTACAGTACCACTCTAGATAAATATACACACGATCAGCTACAACATTAAAACCACTGACAAGTGAAGTGAATAACATTGATTATCTCGTTAAAATGGCATCTGTCAAGGAGTGGGATATACTAGGCAGCAAGTGAATAGTCAGTTCTTGAAGTTTATGTGTTGGAAGTAGGAAATATGGGCAAGCGTAAGTATCTGAGCGACTTTGACAAAGGCTAAATTGTGATGGCTAGACAACTGGGTCAGAGCATCTCCAAAATGGCTGGTCTTGTGGGGGGTTCCCAGTATGCAGTGGTTAGTACCTATCAAAAGTGGTCCAATTAAGGATAACTAGTGACCAGTGACAGGGTCATGGGCACCCAAGGCTCATTGATGCATGTAGGGAGCGAAGGCTAGCTTGTCTGGTCCAATCCCACAGAAGAACCACTGTACCAAAATTGCTGAAAAAATTAATGCTGGCTATGATAGAAAGGTGTCAGAGCACATAGTGCATTGCAGGTTGCTGCTTATGGGGCTGTGTAGCCACAGGTGAGTCGGAGTGCCCATGCTGACCCTTGTCTACCGCCAAAAGTGCCTACAATGGGCACTTAAGCTCCACAACTGGACCATGGAGCAATGGAAGAAGGTGGCCTGGTCTGATGAATCACGTTTTATTTTACATTATGTGGACGGCTGGGTGCCTGTGCATCATTTACCTGAAGAAAAGGTGACACCTGGAGGCGCTATGGGAAGAAAGGAAGCTGGCAGAGGCAGTGTGATGCTGTGGACAATGTTCTGCTGGAAACCAAGGGTCTTGGCATTCATGTGGACGTTACTTTGGTACGTATCACCTACCTATATATTGTTTAAGAACAGGTACACCCTTTCATGGCAACAATATTATCTGATGGCAGTGGCCTCTTTCAGCAGGATAATGCACCCTGCCACACTGCAAAAAAATTGTTCAAGAATGGTTTGAGGAACATGACAAAGAGTACAAGGTGTTGAATTGGCCTCCAAATTCCTCAACTCTCAATCCGATCAAGCATTTGTGGGATGTGCTGGAAAAACAAGTCCGAGTCATGGAGGCCTCAACTCGCAAGTTACAGGACTTAAAGGATCTGCTGCTAACACCTTGGTGCTAGATACCACAGGACACCTTTAGATGTCTGTCACGGGCACTAGGAGTCTTTACCCAGGGATCACCAGATGGTAGGCTTACCAGAGCAATGTAGATGGTAATAGGGTACTCTGGTAGCTGGGTGATCACGGAACATGAAATGATGGCCGATGAGATGCTCAGGAAAGTCTATGACTAGCAACACTGGTAATAATGAGGTAATGATACACAAGGAACTGTATGGACAAGGACACGTGAAGGTAGTCAGTGGTCTGCGATAGCAAGTTGTACCACTGCTATAGTGAGGTGGAATGTCCAACAGAAACAAGGAGGTGATGAGAGTCAGCGGTCTGCGGGTAGCAAGTTGTACCGCTGTCTGAGTGAAGGAATGGAATCCAAGTGGAGGTATCCAGGTAGTCAGTGGTCTGCGGTAGCAAGTTGTACCACTGCTCTGTGAGAGGATAATGGAACAGGTGATACCGGAAACAGGGATCAGTGGTCTGACATCAGCAAGTTGTACCACTGCATATATATGTGAGGAGGTGCACGGGGGAAGACTGCAACACAGGATATACACAGGCACCTTATACACGATCCACAGTAATATGCACAATATAGGTATATATATATATGTAAATGACTGATCAGGTCTGCAATCTAGAAAGTCTCTTGAAGTAGTCCAGCACAATGATAACACAGTCAATGATGGCAATAGACTCAGCGGATAGCAGACTCCAGAGAGAACCAAACACAGTCCAGCAAGATATGCAATACACAGCACAGTCAATGAGAAGTATGCATACCGTGGTTCAGCAGTAGCAGTCAGATGGGATTGCAGCGGTACCTGAGCGGCTGGAGGCCGACTGGATAGGAAGTCCCTGGATAGGAGAAGCAGCGGTCTAGCAGGTGCAGCGCACAGGTGAGTAGACCGACAGGGACACGAATCCACAGGAGTCAGCAACACGTGGAACTGGACTCATAGGAAACCCAGGAGAATGGAGATGATCCAGCAGAGGGTAGTAGAAGAGATACAAATCCAATGCTGACAGGAGGGTAGAGGCCAGTGGAACACGTGAAGGCGTGGAGAGTGGATCAGCAGGAGATGGACGATAGCGCTGACCACAGCGGCAGGACTCAGCGGCACACGGAGGTAACCAGTAGCAACCACAGGAACCAACAGCGATGGGAAACAGGAGTGCAGCGCAGGGCCGGAGCTGTAGATCACGAAGTGTAGCAGATGGTAATGAAAAGCGGCAGTCTCGAGGAAGTCACAGCAAAGATGAGATGAGAGTGTAGTGCACGGAGGCAGCGGATAGTAATCAGCTGGCAGTCACGATGTTGAACACAGGCGAGTTGCAAGCAGGAGACTGTAGTGCACAGAGGCAGCGGATAGTAGTCAGCTGGTAGTCACGATGTTAAACACAGGCGAGTTGCAAGCAGGAGACTGTAGTGCACAGAGGCAGCGGATAGTAGTCAGCTGGCAGTCACGATGTTGAACACAGGCGAGTTGCAAGCAGGAGACTGTAGTGCACAGAGGCAGCGGATAGAAATCAGCAAACAGACTTGATGAGAAGCAGGTGAGTGAGGTAAAAGCTGGAGTGCACGGAGGCAACGGATAGCAATGAGCAAACAGTCACATTGATATAAAATAACGTTGAAGTGGTGTAGAAGACTGTAGTGCACGGAGGCAGCGGATAGGAATCAGCAAACAGTCATGATGATAAAGTTGATGGTAGAAGTGGTATGGAACCACAGTAGTAGAAGTGGTTTGGAAACCACAGGAATCAGCAGCACTGAATACACAAGTAATACAGGAACACCTTCAGAGACTCATGAGGAATGAGACTCCAAGATCAGGCAACGTGGTGTTGACCACAGGTGCTTAATATAGGGAGGTTGCCTGATCTGCCAATTAAGTTAAAGGAACATACACTGAAGGTTTGGAAAGGGCTGCGCATGCGCAGTCCCTCAGGATAGAGGACGTCCACGGTTCCTAATAGTCCGGGAAGAAGCACTCACAGTCCGGTGAGTGACAATGTCTTGTAGAGTCTATGCCTCGATGGATCAGAGCTGTTATGGCATCATGCGGGGAACCTATACAATATTAGGCAAGTAGTTTTAATGTTGTGGCTGATCAGTGCATATGCTCACACTGTGACACAGATGGAAAAAGTACTATTCTTAAACAGTTTATTAAGGTATGTCTCTGAAATAGTTTGACTTAGTTGACCATAAATGCGTCACCTGGAGATATATTTTTCTCAATTGTGATGCTGGAGTTATTGACTTTTTTCTACTTCGATTCCAACTTTGAAAAGTAATTTTCATTCCGGGAAGGGTGGCGAAGACCTCATAAACAGGTGAACTAACGTTCAATATTATCTTGGAACCAAAGGGTTCTGCTGTTTAAGAGTGTGTTGGTTCAAACACTTGTGCAGTCGGGTATGCAAGCCTGCTAAAACTACTGCTACTGGATTATGATAACAACACTGCTCATATTAGTTCCTTTGAGGAGACTCCTTAATCTTTAACAGACTGCATCAGCATAAAGGTCTGTGGCTTTAATTTATTTGCTGGGCTAATAGATATAATATTTGCAAAGGATGGTTAATTGGAAACAGATCTACTTATTTGAATGGAGGAATAATTAGTTATTTTTACAACTGATGAGACGGTATTACACAAAAAATATAGTGGATTATATGTGGCAATATTATTGAAAGTGACAAGAACCAGTTATATATGAGATCTTGGACAACAAATCAAAATTGGCTAGTAGTTGTTATCAGTCTTAGCAGCATGTAGTGCAACTAGTGAAAGTACTCTGTGGAGATAGAAGTATTTTTATTTTAATGGTGTAAAGTGAGAGTTATTATCTTATATAGATATATACTGATGTTGGATTTCCTTAACTCCAGTCAATTTAATCTATGAACAGACAAATTGACATTATTCTTATCTCTATTTGGATGTGTGCGCTATTGTACGTGTTTAAGTTTAAATACATTTTTATATTTTTCTGCTATAGTGAATTGAATTACATTTATATACTGTCCGAATTGTAAGTCAGCGCTGTTCATTTTTTTTTCATTTTGACTTGTTCTGAGATGATTTTTGGCAAGATCCTTTGTTACAGCTGAGACTTATCAATCAACTTTGGCTTGAGTGAGCTCAATGCAGGATTAAATGTTTCTTTATTCTTATTAAGCACACAAATATAACTACACTACTAACACTTCTTCTCATCAAGCCCTGCAGTACATTATGTTCCACCAAGGGCAGTTCCAGAAAAATATGACAGGGGAGCATCATAATACAAATATATTGCTACCAATGGACCAATTACTAATATACTGTAGTATAATGATACTTATATTATTACAAGTTAACCCGTGCATGATACTCATGCATTCTAGTCAAATCAAGCTACTTAAGGTGTTAAAAAGGTTCTTGTCATGCATTTGGGCCATAGCCCAGGCCTCAACCACCAACCACTCCCCACTGTCACCCCCGGCAACCATCAACCACTCCCCACTGTCACCCCCGGCAACCACCAACCACTCCCAACTGTCACTTCTCCTTCAAGAAATATATATATATATTTTTTTAAAATCTTTATAAACACTTTTGACAATTAACAAATTAAATTAACAAATTAAAAACATCTTAGTATACCAAATTTCAGCTCTTTCTGAATTTTTTTCCCACACACACTAAGAATTTAGTAGGTCAGTGTATAACTCCGCCCAGCAGGTGGCGCTGCAGCTTGGTTTTATTTTTTACACACACACACACACACACACACACACACACACACACACACACACACACACACACAGACAGACAGACTAACACACGCCACTAGACATTTATATTATAGATATGAAGGTAAGTGCGGAGAGGCTGGAGCAGGCAAGGGAAGAGCAGACAGCCAGGCACAGGCAAGTGAAAAGCAGAGATGCTGCCGCAGGCAAGTGAAATCGCTAAAATATGATGGCACTTCATGCCATGAACAGGTAGGTTACAATATGGTCTTGAAACAAAAAGACAGTTGTCAGCGCTTATCCTTTACACTTCATAGCTGTGTGTATCTAGCAAATTGAAAACATGAGGTATTAGTTCATATTTTGATCAAAACATTTAAGCCTGCATCCCAGCATCAAAATATGAACTAATACCTCATGTTTTCAATTTGCTAGATACACACAGATATGCAGTGTAAAGGATAAGCGCTGACAACTGTCTTTTTGTTTTGTATACATATATGGGAATTTATATTACCACACAGCTGGTACCAAATACATTATGGGATATACTGAGCATGGGCTTATTGCCATGCAGCTGGTACCATATATAATACCGGATATACCGGGCGCAGGCTTGTTTTTTTCTGGTTTTGTTTCAAAATATTGCCTTATTGTCATAGCAGCTGTCCATCAAGCCCATTTAAGGCACATTTGGGTGTGGCTCACAAGCCAGCCCTTGCTAGATGTAAGCCCCAACACCTGGGGGGTGAGTGCATCTAATTTTAACTGCATTTTAATGGTGTTTTAAGCATATAGGTCAGTGTAGGACCTGGACATAATGAGGTGCCCTTGATGCTGGGATGCTGGTTTAAATGTTTTGATCAAAATATGAACTAATACCTCATGTTTTCAATTTGCTAGATACACACAGATATGCAGCGTAAAGGATAAGTTCTGTCAACTGTCTTTTTGTTTTGTATACATATATAGGCATTTATATTGCCACGCAGCTGGTACCATATACAATATGGGATACACCAAGCGCAGACTTATTGCCATGCAGCTGGTACCATATTTAATATGGGATATACCGAGCGCAGGATTGTTTTTTTCTGGTTTTGTTACAATATGGACTTGGCCCATAAAATGTCTGCCTTCAATATATATAGGTGATGGGAGCACTTTTTTTACAAGCTCATTTGTATTGGCACTACAGGGTGGTATTATGATCACAGACCACAGTAGGTATTAACATCAGCATCTTAATTCAGCACCTTATTTTGTAAAATTTAATTTTGTTAAATGGGAACCATCTATCACACTGTTCCTCTCCATCACGCTGCTCCTGCTCCTTCTTCACTGTGATCCTCCTTCATTATTACTCCCCTCCATCAGCACACTTGTCCTCTCCTTCATCAGTGTTTCCCTTCTTCATTACACTATCTCCCTCCTTTATCACACTGTGCCCCCTTTATCACACTGTGCCCCCTTTATCGCACTGTCCCCCCTTTATCGCACTGTCCCCCCTTTATCACACTATCCCCCTCCTTTATCACACTGTGCCTCCTTTATCACACTGTCCCCCCTTTATCACACTGTCCCCCCTTTATCACACTGTCCCCCCTTTATCACACTATCCCCCTCCTTTATCACACTGTGCCTCCTTTATCACACTGTCCCCCCTTTATCACACTGTGCCTCCTTTATCACACTGTCCCCCCTTTATCGCACTGTCCCTCCTTTATCGCACTGTCCCCCCTTTATCACACTATCCACCTCCTTTATCACACTGTGCCTCCTTTATCACACTGTCCCCCCTTTATCACACTGTGCCCCCTTTATTACAATGTTCTCCTTCATTCTTTACTTAACTTCCTATAACTTTATTTTCTTCTGTCATCTTTTCATATGTCTTTTTCGTCTCTGTTGTCATTTCTTTTGTCTTCTCTTCTGGCAGCAGCTCCTCTCTGCATGGCTCCTCACTGACAGTGTTGGGGCATAATGATGAAGCCACGCTCAACAGTCAGTGAGAAGGATTCAGCAGGGCGCCAGAAAGTAATGACAGGGGGACACGTGCCTGGTGCCCCCCTCTGAATCCATTACTATGTTTCACCATAAGCTCTTTATAACAAAAGACGTTCACTGTATTATTACCCATCATTGCATATCATTAGAAAGATCGTTTATTTCTCCCATTCATTTATTAACAGTTCAATCCCAAAATATGTTCCTAAAACAGTAATTTTTCCCCCAGATCAGGTTATTGTGTTTGCAATCTTTTACGCCATCTCTCAATCTCCTTAAAACTCATTTAGGTAGAAACTGAATGAATGCTTTTTCCTTTAAGCAGGAGAAGTGAGCAAGAAGGAGTTTCTGAGCAGGAGTGCAAGTGGAGGGGCTATAGCAGTATTATCCAGTGATTACAAGTGACAGGCACATTGGTTGCTACTCAAAAGCTGAATTGAATGGTAAATGTTTCTGAATTGACTAAAGCTGCACTGAGACAAATAACCTACTGTATGTCCCTTTTGTTCTTTGCTCCTGCTGTGTTCCGTGAACCTCATTCTTGCATCTGCATTAAGCCACTGAACATATGTAGTTTCCTTAACCCACCTTCAGAATACACTGTTCTCTTGAATGGCTAGCAGTCAAAGACTGCAGTTTAAAGCAGGCTTCTACATTATTGGATATAACCTGTGCTCCTTCATGTTAATATTACAGCATTTGCATGTCAAAGTGACTTCTGTATTCTCCATTAATGGCCAAGTAGCCTAGGCAGCTTATGGAAGAGCAGAATTGCACCCTTTTACTGAATCTGTCAGTAGCAGAATAAGTAACTCTCCCCCTGTTGTGGCAGCATAGCTGCTAATGATTTGGGCACTGAGGGGCATATCCAGCACCACCAGGTTGTGCCTATAGTACTGTGTACATCATGCCACCAGAAGAGGGTTGTGTGTAATTAGCATACCACCAGAGGCTGCATGGTGTAACACAGTGTTTCACAACTCCAGTCCTCAGGACCCCCTAGCAGTACATGTTTTCCCTATCTCCTTGCTGGAGCACAGGTGTTTTCATTACTGACTGACACAGTGTAGCAGGTGGTATAATTATTTCACTGGTCACCTGGCAATACAACACTGTTAGTGGGTCCTGAGGAGTGGAGTTGAGAAACACTGGTGTAAAAGGACTTACAGGATTGTTATGGCAATGCCAGCGATAACCAAGCAGCGCAATGTGAAATTAACAGGGTGAAAAGCAAAAAGAAGCCCTATCATTATGGCAAATGTTTTATTAGAAGAAAGATGGTGGATTTGGCCACAGGGTGCAGATGCTGGGCTACTGGTATTTAATTTTATTAATTGTGTTTTTTTGTTCATAAATGCAGTCTTATGCCATCATCTTGATTTCTAAACATTAACATGAATTAATATACTTATGTTCTAAGCTATATTGAATGTGACTGCAAAGTCATGTAAAATCTTTAAATTGTTTTTGTTTATGTATTTGTGTCCATATGGATTTGTCATTGTTGTGCTTTTTATGCAAAATCTCTGGTTCACATAGAGAGAAGATGACAAGTTACTCTTCATAATCTCTATGCATGAGTCACAAGGAAATGATTTGCTGAAGATGACTAATAGTGGGACGTAAATTGACATTTTGTTGCCACCAGCCACTTCCATTTCATGATGCATAGAACAGGGATACAGATAACTAGCGTGAAATATTAAGGGAAAATGACTGTTTCATTTTATCTGGCAAAGTGTTGTGCTTTATATGGAAAGATTTCATTCCGGTTGCATTGTGTTTTTGACCTTATCTCCAGCAGCTGTGTGATCATTCATTTCACTGGACAGGGGTGTTTCAGAAGAATTAATTTCTGACATGTTACAGCAAAGTTATAGTACATCACTGAGCAAGAAAAGTGACTCTGGCATATTCTCTCAGAATAGAGAACGAAGGCTTGTGAAGAATGAGTGTGTGTGGAAGTGAAAAGGATATCCCAGGAAGATGGATGACACATAAAATTGCCCCCTTCTTTATTTCAGGATAAACTCTTTTGGTTATCAATCAGTCAAAGGTGACAAAGAAGTGACCATTAGGTGGTTTCATTAACACTCTGTAGGCTGCCAGCACAGGGTGACCCACATCTGTCTTCATTAGAAGGTTCCTATCTGCAAGTAGTGAACAGATGGGTCATTATTGCCTACATTGCCCTCTGGGCCTACCTAGAGGACAGGCAAAGTCATCCTGTGCAGGACACACATGCGTAAGATACCTCACACTGAGCAATACACACTTTTAAATTAACAGCAAGGTTTGTCACAATGATTGTCCTTGCAGTAGTGTCCTTGTATGTAAGACGTATAACAAATGCACAGCATGAAATAAAAATGAAAGGCCGTAAACAAAAGGAGATAAACAATTCCAACATATTGGCATATCTTAAAAGTATTGAGTAAATAGCAAATATTTTTATTTCTTTTCTGAGTCATCTGCTGTCAGTTAAAATAGCTGTTTTTTTTGCTTCCTTGAATCTCTCTTTACCTGCATGCTAATGAACAGCTATTTAAAACTTGCAACAAGTTTCTATAATACATTATTCTCAACCACTAGTATTTGAGAAGCAGCCCTTGGAGATGTAAGTCCATGTCCTGAAATGGACACGGGTATGGAGAATTTGGAGTATGTATGCATTTGTTCTACTAGCCACTCTGCTGCACCATTAAATACTAAATACTGTACATTGAGGAAAGTTTGAAGTTTATGGATGTCTGTCTTTTTCAGCCATTATAACTATCTACCTGTATAGTTCTGTCCCTTGCACATTTGAACTGATAGGAATAGTGCAGATATACCCATTCCCTTGAGGGAGTGGAACATCTTTCATCCAGTGTCCAGGCTTTAAACACTGCAGGAGGATGGAATCATAATATTTATTTTATTGGCCTGGAAATACATTTCTGGCTGAAATGGGTAGCCTGGGGCTAGGATGCTAGCCAATCATGTGTTGCTTGCATCTAATCCTGGTATTCCATCTTCGCACAAGTATGCCGTGCTGCTGCAAAGTAATTAGGCCACTTGCAATAGACTCAGTGATGTGGCCGTGGGTTTCCATCTCTTTCGCCATGCACAGATTTTTGATGTGGAAATCAGTCAATTTTCAGCACCAAACTGACACATACAGTTTTAGATGTTGCAAGATGCTAAAAGGTATGAACTTGTTCTTTAGTTTGTATCCAGAAGATACTGGCTGTCACTAAGCAAAGACAAGATGATGTCATAGACAGTAAACTGTACTGAGTTATTCTTATGCTAGCCCACTTCTGTTTGCTCATAAAATTGTTTATTATCTTTACTCACCTCTTTCCTGGATCCTCCGACAGAGTAGATTTTATGATGGCGAAGGGATTTTTAGGGGGTATTTTTATTTATTTGTTTTACTATTTTGACTAGTGTATCTGACAAATTTAATATCCTAAAAATATGGTCAGTTTCCACCAATATCAGACAGACAGCCACTTGTCTTCACTCTGCTTTCAGCTATGTGCATATTACATCTGCATATTAGAAAAACTGAACATATTACAAAAATACCAAGATGGGGTTGTCTGTTTTGTAGAGGAGGGTCCAGACTCTTTTTTTCTTACTTTATTTTTTATGATGCTTATCAGGGGCAAACGCAGGATTTGCAGAGGGGGATTTCCACACCAAGCTGCCAGTGGGCGTGACCAGCATGCATGGGGGTGTGGCTATAATTTCAGACAGTGCTTGGCTGCTCTCCAACTCTCCCTATTCCCATAATATACATGGGCAATGCTGCATGCACTACTGTTAGGTGCATGTATCTCTCTCTTTTTGAGCAGAGCCGTGTGAAGTGGGCGCAGGGACCAGCCACCTCAATTATACAGTGCCCCAGGCTTGGAGGGGGGTTTCCAGGCACTAAGAAACCCCTACTTGGTTTGCCTATGCTTATACTGTAGGTCAGACAGCCCAGTACTAATGAGATTTCAGAGAGATGCTGAATAAATTCTCACTGCATCATACTCTTGTGGTGTTGCCCCTTTCTAGCAAATTAATCAGTGGTACAATTTGACAGGTGGGTATGCAGATGTCAAAGGAAGAGCAGGAGCATTATATCTATTAGCTCTCCACCTTCAACGTTTAACGCCATAGGCTTGGGTCTTTGTAGGCCTTTCCAAAATGATGATGCAATAAACACTGTATTATATTTATTGTCACAATGCAAAGGTAAATCCAACAGATTATTGCTAGTGTTTTATCATAAATACAGGCTACAGTACCACACTGCTAGCCGTACAGTAATTATTTTTTAAATTGTAAACTGTAATTGTCTCTGTACTGTATATTTATTAATGTATTTTGCATTTCTATTAGGGCTCCTATTTCTTTAAAAGGGCTGTCCACTTTTGGATATATTAGAACAGAAAAAGAAATCTAGATTGTTTTTTAGGGATAAAAATAGAGATATTGGAAGAGAATAAGTAGTTCAGGTGATTAACTGTGCACATCGAGAATTGCTGGCTTTTCTTCTGTACTGTATGGTTATTTATTTACTATGCTTCTCAGTTTCTATGACTGCAGCTTGAATTGCTCTGTTTAAGAAATCACCACATTTTCTTCCAACCTACATGAAATAGGGATATTTTAACTAGTGACCTCCTACTTCTGGTGCTTTTTTTTGGCTTATGAAAACTGCCAGCCAATTGCTAGCATCCAAAGGTTTGAAAAACATCTTCTAGCAGAAGAGGAGTCACCTATAGGACACTTTCTGTGTTTGAAGGAAAAGTGATAGAGATGTGACATTGTTAAACTGTGTACATGTCTATAAGATGGTGCATTCTTTTGTAATGGTATATTGCATTTCCCTGATTTTCATGTTCAGGGCTAAAGCTGGTAATGTGTGCATGCTCTTTAGGGTGTCTTTCCCATTGGGCACAATGGGCAGGTGCCCGGGGGCCCTGCAGCCCAGGGGGGCCCGTCGGAGGCAGGGCCCATATATATAATCATTTTTTATTTTTTTTTGTATATATAGGGGCCCCGGTGCACTGCTGTGCCCGGGGGCCCAAGATGTTCTTAAGAGGGCCCTGATGCTCTTGATTGTTAAATTACAACATTCAAAAGTTTGCCGTGGGGTTAGTATTTCTGATCATGACTATGACATCATAATTGCTCTATAGTTAAGCTCATTTAATTTGAAATTTTAACATGAGATTCAAGACAAAAGGTAGTGTCCATTTTTCAGAGTCAAACATCAGATCAAACTGGACACCTGACCCAAACATCATCACTTTGTTAGAATCAAGTGTATAATTAGAGGTCATGTGTGATGAATGATGAAGGTTAAGTGTTAAATTACTAGGGAAGATTGTATATGATATATGAGGAGTTATGAGTTGAAATAAGAAGTGATGTGTGATGAAACTTCATCACATTATGCTTCAATAGTGAGTTTAATTTTCATACAGAAGCACACTGGCTACCAAATGAAGCTGCTTGCTGCTGATATGTTGACCATCTAAAGGACACCTCTACCCTTGTCACTCAACAGTCATCCTTTGTCACTCCCCACTTTTCACCTGTCACTTCTTATACTTTACACAACACTTTCAACACTTGATTGTGAGAAATGATGATGTTGAGTATAATTCTGACGTTTGACTTTGACAAATGATCATGTCCCAAAATAAACACTGCACAAATGAAACTTATAGTAAACCAAACTTACATTGTAAAAGTTTAACTGATGAAACATTCATAAATACTAGAGAGACATATGCAATTTTCCAGGCATGCACACAGTTGATTATTTAGTGTAATTGGGTAAGTGAAACATTTTTGTTGGAGATGAGCCTTCAGCTATGAATTCAAACAAGCGATTGAATATTCAGGGGGTAGAGTACTCCAGAGGTAGAGAATCCTCCAGATGGGGTACAGCAGACGTGTCAAATTCATGGCCCACGGGCCGCATGCGGATCCGGACCAGATCCACCAAGCCCCAGTAAAAAAATATATTAAATAAATAAAATAAAATGCTTATCTGCTGTGGTGGTGTCCAGCACTCTCCTCCCTTCATACTGACTGTTGGGGATGACGTCATCACACTTGACATTTGCAGTGAGGAGTGCACAGACTGGAGCCAGAAGAAGAAAAGAAGAAAACAGAGGAAAGGAAAACCAAAGATAAGAAATAAGGCAATAAAAAGGGAAGTGAAGGGGAGCAAAAACAACATGGAGGGCGTAGTGTGAAACATGGGAGACAGGTGAAGGGGAGCAAAAGCAGCATGAAGGGCGCTGTGTGAAATGGGAGACAGGTGAAGGGGAGCAAAAACAGCATGAAGGGTGCAATGGGAAAAGGGGAAACAGATGAAGGGGAGCAAAAGCAGCATGGAGGGTGCAGTATGAAACGGGATACAGGTGCATGGAAGTAATAGCAGCATGAAGGGTGCAGTGTGAAATGGGAGATGGGTGAAGGGAGCAATAGCAGCATGGAAGTGTGAATCTGGAGAGACAGATGAAAGGGAGCAAAAACAGCATGATGGAGAGCAGAGTGTGAAAAAGGGGAGACAGATGAAGGGGAATAAAAGCAATATGGAGGGGAAAGTGTAAAACAGGGAAGACAGGTGAAGGGGAGCAAAAGCAGCATGGAGGGCACAGTGTAAAGCACCAGGAAGAAATAATTAAACTTTATTTTTGTCTTTTCTTAAACCCTACAAAATTGCATATGATACTTTTTTTCTTTATCTTGAGGCCCACACAATTTTAGACTTTGATTATTTGGCCCAGTTAGGGTTTTGAGTTTGACATGCCTGGGGTAGAGCAACAGTATTGAAAGGTGCAGAGG
The DNA here is from genome assembly GCF_038048845.1 of Mixophyes fleayi. NCBI lineage: Eukaryota > Metazoa > Chordata > Amphibia > Anura > Limnodynastidae > Mixophyes > Mixophyes fleayi. The sequence goes on from NC_134402.1 coordinate 146,097,734, forward strand.
GAAGGCAGCCTTTTGTGTAACAAGCATAGCATTTATGTGTATACTTAGAAAGAATTTTTATGAGACTTGAATCATTTTGGGAGCCAAGAGAGTTTTCAGAAGAGCTGGAGCAGACACAGAATATAAGAAAGATTAAAACATTCTTGCAGCAGTATTTTGAATGGGTTTGTAGAGACAGAAGTTGAGAAGCCCTTAGAACAGATAAAATTATACAGGTCAACGCAGTCGCACGTTAGAACAGTGATTTATGCTTTAGCACCAATTTCAGACGAAAGTCTGAATTTTAGCAACGCTTCAGATGAAAAGGCATCAGGATTTTGAGATTTATTAAATGTGGGATTTCAATGAGAGTGTAGAATCAAATATGACACCTATATAGCAAGCTCAGGAAAACTGATTGAATAGTGGAGGTGTCGAATATAACTGTTAATGTAACTTCAGCAGCATTTCTGGATAACATTAATAGCTCTGATTTGTTCATATTAGACTTTAAATGGATCTAACACCTACACATTGAACAAACATTACCTGAATAAAGAACATATAGATCAATATACTTATAGTTATGGATGGTTCATGCTGCATAGTTTCTTTTGTATTCTTCTATGTACATCTTTATATGTCTACATGGCGGGCAGTGGTATAAATACTTCTGCCCAAAAGATGGTTTCTAAGTGTGTGCACATCTAATGTACTGACACGAGCATGCTCACTGTGCTGAGAAATGTATTGTGATGTCATGAAATTTTGAATGGCTGGACAATTCATTGTAGTGCTCTCTGTATGTTTACAATAATGGGTTACTATGAAAAAGAATAGATTGCCAGACTTGGTGGCCCGGCAGCTTTGTTCTCCTCAGGGAAAATCTGCTAAATATGTGATAAATGAATGTTCTTATGGGCCAGCCTCATCCAATAAAGGATCACTATGCACTGCACTGATGTAAGATACAAAGCTTTTCATTAACGGTCATCATCTGTAAAGACAAAATATAATTGCTCTCTTTCCTAGCTCTCTTCCGTTAGTGCTTGACTCGAAATGATTGCATAAAATTATACTGACATTACATCAGTCCTCTAAGATAGCTCCCACCAGCAGCTAATTTGCTATATGCCTAAGGCACAGAAACAGGATGCACAAAATGGAGGGGCACAGCTTTGCTAATTATTTTTGTTTAATAGCGGTTCATTGTAATTGGGATTTTAATATTCATTTTATTATTCAGTTCTACGTGACAGGCATCCGCCTAGGAATTTAGTGATAGGTGGTTAGTGATTGTTGATTAACTCTGAGATACAAGTTTTGGTTGCAACATAGCAATGATAGCTGAATCCAAACAAATTAAAGAGGCCTATAGACATTGAGCCTGAGTCATTAAGAAAAGTAGGGCAAAAAAGGGGTAAATGTTCTCTGGGACAAACCATGTTACAATGCAAGGGGTACAAATGAGTTTATTATTTTGCACATAAGTTAAATACTAGCTGTTTTTTCATCTTGGTAACTTGTGATGTCGAAAGTCTCTAGATCAGCTTGCCATGGTGTAATGTGATAAATACAATTCTCATAGCTTTGAATGTAATTAAGTTTACAAGTTTTGGCATTTGTTCTTCAGAAAAAGCCTGTATCTCTATTGATTGCTTCTCCCTACAAGCGTGGGCTACTGCACTCAGAGCCGGATTAACAATAGGGCTAAAGGGCCTACAGCCCTGGGGCCTCAGGCAGCTGGGGGGCCCGCTGGCATTCATCAGGTCAGGGGCACCCAAGCTCCTGACTCCGTCTGTCACCTGTTCAAGGAGAATGGCAGGCAGCTAACAGCAAATGTTATGCTGTTAGCTGCCTGCTGTCACTGTAGGACTTAAGCGGTGCGCAGTAATCTCCTTACTGAGGAGATCTCGTGAGACTGAGTCATAGTCTGACTATGAGTAGTGAGACTATGAGTCAAAGTCTCACTCTCACGAGATCTCCTCAGTAAGGAGATTACCGCAAGACGCTTAAGTGCTACAGGGAGTGGAACAACAGAAAGAGGTAAGTTCACGGGGGGTGTGGGGGGGGGGTGGCTCATGGGTGGGGGGGGGTGGCTCATGGCTAGGGGGGCCTCACAGTACCCTTAGCCCAGGGGCCTTCCTTTCCTTAATCCGGCCCTGACTGCACTAGGTTGTTCTTGCTCCCCCACAGTATACAAAGCATAATAATATATGGCTCAGTTATATAGATAGCACATTATTATTTAGATAGACTCTGTGGAAATGTTAAAGGAGCTCATTAGGGTCTTGGATGATAATCCCTTTAACTTGTATCAACTATTAATGTTGATTTTAAATAAATTTCATTTTGGATATTAAAACATCATGTCAATAAAAGATTATTACACACCACCACTTCCCTTATTCCAAAATCTTTTGATAGAGCCCAGGTTGATCAATTTCGGAGAGTACATAGAACTGTCATATAGTACATACAAGAAGTATTAAGCATGCATCCAATAGCGCCTTAAGAATTTATAATAAGGTTGACAATGAAAGCACAAAACCTAGGTTTATTTATACATATAATGAATCTTTGCTGTAATTGAAATATATACTGCATGAGCTCTGACTGTTTTTGTATAATTTTTAAAATGTGCTACAGAAAGGATCCTAACCTAGTCAGTCGCTAGTCTGGAGAGCAGTCACTTTCCTTCAGTTCACAATAGAGCTAAAGAATAACTTTACTTTTTCCTTGTATGTTCTGTCAAGCTTGCAAAGTGCTTTGCAAAAGGAAATACTTTATTGATCTCTTTGGGAAACTTGTGAAAGGCAAGCAACATATCAGTTCTTCCAAAGGTACTATTTATTGTCTTGAATGCACCTGCAATATGGATTACATAGACAAGTCTAAAAGAGAATCCAGAGTGAGAGTTTGGGACTTTGTTGCAATGATTAATGCTTGTCTGATTTCTTAGAATGGATCAGTAGACACTCATATCTTGTTGTATTTAATGGAAATAGTGACATATTACCTACCTGATATTCAAACTGATATTTTAACATTATGGGCCTGATTCATTAAGGAAATTAAGGCAAAAAAAGGAGTAAGTTTTCTCCTGGACAAACCATGTTCCAATGCAAATTAGTTTATTATTTTTGTACATCAGTTAAATACTGGCTGTTTTTTCATGTAGCACACAAATACTTGATAGCTTATTTACACACTAAAATTTTAAGTTGATCTTGGACATGCCTTTCCCCAACTATAAATCTGTCCCCACATTTTAAATTTACCTCCACCTCCAAAGCAACATGGTTTCACCAAGCTACAAAGTTACTCCTTTTTTGGCTTTACTTTAATGAATCAGGCCCTACATATATAGTTTACATATAAACTGATCATAATTGAATAAGTTGCTAAGCTTGGCCCTGCTCTCAGAATGTCATTATTAATAAGTCCTTTCCTAATAGATAACAGGAGTTAATGTTCATTGGTCCCTGCTATGTATGTAAACTGCACGCTTTGATGCATTATGTCCTAATGCAACAAGATAGTAGCAGTTTCTGCTTTGGGTCTCAAGTAGAGGACTCACTGTTGTGATCTCAGAACCAGAGGGTGTGCAACACATTTCATTAGGGAAATCTAGAGAGGGATACTCTGCACCGCTGCACAATGCCGGATTGACATGTCTAGCACCGCCTGGGGTGGGGTTAAAACATCGGACATTCCCAAAATGTTCACACTAAAGTTCACAAATCAGCACAACTCTGCAAAGCTATTACCTCGTTGCTGTGCCTGGTGGAGGAAGCATTAGAGATGTGAATAAATGATTGTCCAATTCGATCGATGTGGTTCCAAAGCACAAAAACTTTATTAAGATGCAAAGGGATCACATATTGAAAACAAACATATTTTATAATAATAACACAGATCTGTGAAATTTAAGTTATTGAAAGATTTTTTAATAATACTTTTATATTCTTATACTCCTGTGTACATCAAGAACTAGTATATAATAAAAAATTACCCCTACACACATAAGGGGGTTACATACATTTTTTAAGAAAAAACAAGAAGTTTAATTGTTCTTGACATATTTATTGTGAAATATGAAGAAGTGCAGATGATATAACTGTGTTTTTGTCTTAATTACATAATAAAATAACAATACAATCAAACAATAATAGAAGCAAAACCATAATTATTGAAAAACATTGTTAATATCTATTTTTTTCTGTGTCATCTCTGTGTATCATCCAGCAGTAGTCGGCCATCATGCTGACGTTCCCACGACCCTGGTATCTTCTTTCTACATCTTTAACATCTTCGTGAAACCATTCACCCTTTTCTTCTCTGTAGTCTGCAAGATTATTTGGGAGATGCTCAATATAGGAATTCAAAAAATGTACCTTTAAACTTGCAGCCAAGGTTTCTGTAACTATTAAGCATTTCCCTGACAATATCTTTGTAGTTTGGATCCTTGACATTGCCTAAAAATTTTGAAATCACTTGTTTGAACGAAGTCCATGCTGAAAGTTCCACAATATTCATTACACACCAGTAACGTTCATCTTTTATTAACTTTCTAATGTCAGAGCCTGTAAAAATGCCTTCCTCCAGTTTAGTATCGGATATGTTAAGAAATTTGGTGCAAATATATTTGAAAGTTTCTCCATCTTTAGGCAGTGCTTTTACAAATTGTTTCATCAATGCTAAATTTATATGTAGAGGTGGAAGTAAAATTTTATTTAGATCTACTAAACTGGATTTGATGACATTATTTTTTCCAATTTCTAAACTTCTTTGAGCTGGCCAATTGTTTTTTTTGCCAATGTAAATTTTTAGCTCTGCTATCCAACTCACAGAGAAAACATGGGTATTTGGTGTAACCTTGTTGCTGGCCAAGTACCATGGATACAATTTTAAGATCTCCACATATTAACCAGTTGTGTCTTGCATATCCAATCGGTTCCAAAACAGTTTTCAAATTTTCATATGTTTCTTTAAGATAGACTGAATGTGCTAATGGTGTTGATGCGTATGTGTTGCCATTGTGCAATAAAACAGCTTTTAAACTTCTTTTTGACAAATCTATGAATGTATATGTACTGTGTGTGTGTAGTGTGTACTGTGTGTGTATGTGGTGGTATGCAGGGGTTAAAATGAACCGGTACAGGGCAAAACTGTGTTGCATCTGTTGTATTTGGTTCCACCTTCGCCAGCTCACCTTGTAGTTGTAGCTGTTGTGTGTGTGTGTGTGTGTGTGCAATGTTCCTTTAGACAGTATGGGGTTTAGGCCCTTTGCAAATTTCAGCTCCAGGCCCATGTGGACCTTAATCTGGAAGTTTTATGACGAGAACTGAATTCTAGACTACTGACTGAATTCATTTAAGACAATGTTTTACAATAAATGTAGGCAGAAAACATTTATTGTTTTAAAGAATATGAAAAAAAATACTTATTCATAAATACACGTTTTGCAGAAACACGTGATGTGATTTGCAAAATTGGGAGTCATCTTCGTGTTCAGAAGCTAAAAATCACATAAATTCGTTAAAGTTTTTTCATCGCAGAACTGTGTGATCAGATGCAGGAAAAAGGGAAAGGTTAACAAACAAAACTATAGAAAATACCAAGACCAGCCAGCATTGCCAGCCAGTACTAGAGCTTCTCTGGGAAACTCTGCCTTCCAATAGTCCAATAGTCCCAATGCCTTCCAATTGTCAGTGTACATTTTATTCACTTTGGAGGGAGCAAAAATTATATTAATGCTGACATCAGTTTCAAGTATACAGGTTATATAAGGCCAATGTTCAATGTTACAGTGTTGATTTTAGGATAAGAGCAAGTGAATATAGCCCAGACATGGACAATGGGAATTGTGTACTAGCAAGTTCAATGTTGAATATAGAATAGTGAGAGACAAGTAGAGAGTGTTTAAAATCCCAAGGTAATGTTGAATCTGTGCTAATACTCAGTATATGAATGTTGGGTCAGCTTCAGTATATCTAATGTCTAAGTTAGTATAGCCTTGAGATGTTTGTTTTTGAGTAAATAGGAGAGCAATTCTCTTTGAAACTAAGATCTCTTTCATGAAATAGAAGCCTTGTCATTAGCAATTTCTATAATAAAAATGAGCATCTATGGGAATACAATGATATTAATACAACAAGTGTTGTGTGGTTTCATATTGCCGCTACAAAGCAATACACATGACTGCATTAATGCTGACATGCAATTCAGATTGATTGATTGATTTGACTGTTTTATTAATCTATCATTAACAGCGGGTTGAAGGGACTGCTAAGTCACGCTGCTACCACATCCAAAGTTGCTGTGAAGGGAACTGCTGAAATGTTGATAAAAAATTAATAAATGGCAAACATGCTCCTCAGACCTCTTCACAAGCCCCTTACATGTGCATCAGACCTCCCCACATGCCCACTGTACAGGCTGCGGAATTAGTGTCGCTATATAAATAGATGATGATGATGATGATGATGAAAGGGCCGCATTAGGCTTGAGAGTTGCAGATTGGCCATCGCTGCATTAGGGACCTTTTGGCTCTTGACTTTATTTGATTGATGTGACTATTTATTCCTGGCCTGCATGACACACCCTTGCCTAGCTGTGTGTTTGTTCCTGCAACACTGCTGAAGCCCATCTTCCATTTGCCTGCACAGTTAGCCTTTGCTGTCTGTATGTAAGGCTTCCTTGCTACTCTGTTAGCTATTGTATCTGTCTATTGTATATCTCACAAGATTGATTCTGGAGTGTCATTATTCATATACCTACTCATGTTACCTTTGTTTCATTTTATTGTTTGTCATTTTTTACATTATATTTCCTGCATTGTGTTGTAGTGCCCTATGCTCTATTCTATCTTTTTATATCTCACTTGAATTAACTTGTTTTGCTGGTTTATTTTAATGAAATCCATGGTATAAAACATGTGTTGGGTTAATGTAGCCTATATGTCTGTGCTGTTTTGTTAAGTTGAGTCACAGTTTGTACAGACTGCTAGTCAGGTAAGCAATAACCAGGGCCACCAAGAGGAATTCACCCCCTCCATAGATGAGCAGCAAAATGGTTGTGTGCTGCCGCTCAGCGGTGGCGCTGCCAGAGGGGGCATGGCCAGTGTCGGACTGGCCCACCAGGAATCGGGGGAAATCCCCGGTGGGCCCCACTGTCTGAAGGACCCACCCCCTTCCTGTAGGGGGCGGGGTCACTACCGTGCACCAGGGGGGTCAGCTGTTTGCCTTCCCAGGCTGTTCCTATAATGGACTGGCCTGAAAGAAGAAGGAACTCCATTAATTTCCTGGTTACTGTAGGAGGGGGCAGAGCTACACGATCCTCTTCTGGCTACAGCTGTTGGAGATAAAGCGAGTTTCACAAGTGTGTGCATGTTTGTTGCTGTAGTGACTGGTGTGTGTGTGTATCTATAAATGGTTAAAATGTAGTAGGGAAGTTTGTGTGTACGAGATGGCACATGGGGCTAGTGGCAATGTAATGTGTGTGAGGTAGGTGGTGGCTAATTTAATAGGTGCTATTTTGTTTGTGGGGTGAAGGTGGTGCAATTTTATTTAATAGTGGGGACTATTAATTTAAGATGGGGGTGGTTTGGGGGCTATCGATTGAATGTGGGGAGAATGAGGTATTTATGTGAATATGAATTATTTAATGGCAATGATGGTTGCACAAAATAGGTATATTTATTAAATGTAAATATTATTAATTTATTGCTGGGGCTGTTTGAAGGGAGGGAATTAGGTTTATTTATTAAATGGGAATACTATTACTTTAATGTTGGGGTTGGTTGGAGGGATATAGATCTATTAATTAAATGTGAGTACTATTATTTTAATGTTAGGGCTGGAGGAAGGCCTAATCGTGGGTGCTATTGATTTATCGCTTTTAACACTAAGGCTAGTTGGAGTTTTCTAAATGTGCCTATTTTTTTTATTTCCAAATAGGGCCCCCAACATTACAGGATCAAGACAAGCAGCAACTAAAAAACCAGCAGTCACAGGTGGTGAAAGTGACAAGAACAGGTAGGAGAGAGCAGGGCAGTATCAAATATTCTGATTCTAGTAGGACAATTTTTGGTGACTGTTCTGTCCAATCTAAGGGGTTAAGACTGTGTACTCTTTATATACACACACTGCATTCATTATATATTACACTATGGTGCTAGCTGTCCTTTGTGGGCTTACAACACCCCCTCTGGTGGGCCACTACCATTGTATTCCCCCTCTGGGCCCTTCATGCCCCAGTCCGACACTGGGCATGGCCAGTGTTTGGGTGTGTGGTCATCATGAGGCGTGGCTCAGACTTTTTAGACATGACGTATTAAAATGGTGTTGCCATCTCCTAACAGTTATTGCATCTTTCACAAACTGGTACTGGATTCTTTTATGGATCTTGGAATGTTGGAACCTGTTAGGAAAATGTATAGGTACATGAAATATTGAAAACTGTGCAATAGATGGACACATTATATAACACAGATCACACAGTATATAATAAAACATTACATTTATCATGCCCTCCCCAGCCACTTCACGTCCTGCCCATCCAACCATATCACACCACACTCCAGCTACATCATGCCATATTACACCAACTTCCAAACAAATTGCTCCACCCACCAGACACATCACTCCAGCCCCAAGCCACTTCATGCCACCCCCCCAGCCTCATCACGCCACCCCCCCCAGCCACATCATGCCACACCATAGCCATATTATCTCACACCACACCACCCACCAAACAACACATGCCACGCCTCCAAACACATTATGACACCCCTCCTGGTACATTTTAGCCTACCCAGCCCAAAACACTTACCTATGCTGTACAGGTGCTGCTGACATCGGAGCGGAAACGTGCTGCAGAGTGAGCAGGGAAGCGATTAGTCTCATAAAATTAGCTAATCTCATGAGCTTTAGAGATCCTCAGCTTGCTCTGCAGACACTGTCCAGTGACTTGGAGCAGCTATCAGCTCCCTCCCCATATTTTCTGTAGTGTAGTTAAATGTTTCAATACTTGTCTCTTCATTTCTTGTTCCTTCATAATTCATTGGGACCTCCCATCACAAATAAGCTAATATCTAGTAAGATAATACAACCAGCCAATCAGAAGTGGTTTCTCATTCTGAACAAACATCCGGGATACTCCCTATAAGTACCATTGTGCATTGATGAAGCGGAGTTAAATAGAGAGAGGTTACTAATACATATGGTGCGTTGAACTATTAAGAGGTTTTAACACTGCTGCACATCACCCACATCATGAATTTGCACCCTCCAATAATGCATCCGGCGGCCTGGAGGTGACAATTTGCAGCAGAGCCAGACACATTTCCCCCATAGGTCAAATAACTAAATTCTCAAAGTTTTCCTTGTCTCAAACATTTTATTTGTGGCCACTAAACCTTGGGGATCAACAGGCGATGATTTTAATGGCCAAGTCAAGCCTTATTGTAGGTGCATAATGCATAATGTTTTAAAGGTAATTCAGTTACATATAGTTTTTGAATTCATGATGCAAGCTGGATCAGGACATAATGAAATAATCACAAATGTTTTATTTTACTGTTTATACAATCTGATCACATTTTCTGTTATATTAAAATTACATTTCCGATTTAGAACTTGCTATAATCCTATTAAAGGTATGGTAATTATCTTTAAGACTCATTTTATGACTTGCCTCTATTTGTGTAAAAACAAACCTTCCATGATAGCTTATGTTCTTGGCAAATTCTTGTCAAATTAATTTTCAATAGCCGCAATAGGGAGGAGGGGGCATTCGTGAAAAGGTCATACAGAAAAACTGTGCATAAGCAGAAAATGACAGGCAAGATATACCCTATATATTTACAAAAACTGCACTTGCAGTTTAAAAAAAAAATAAAAAAAAATATCCACCATTTATCAACTTTCTGTGACCTGATGTAGCCATTTTTACTTTTGTCTTTAACCAATTATAACTAGTTTTACCCAAGTGGAAAATATGTTTCCTGATGCTGAAGCGCCATCATTATGTGTCTGCACTGTAACAAATAAGGCTTTGTATTCCATCACATCGCTGAGTATAATGCGAAAAATGGGTTACGGATGGCTACATCCATAGGACCGGTGCCTTATTAGCACCAGTTTCCCTGTTGCAAGAGCTAGTTACCTTTTAATAAATACTAAGCCACAGTCCCACTGCTAGGCGCGTTCCTCTTTTGCTTAAGTCCTCTTTCTTGTTTGTACAGATGTGCAAGGGTGCAGGAAGTAGAAGTGTCCTGCACACACTGTTATATAGGTAGGCTGCTCTTCTGAGCTGCAGGAAACACCTCTTATGCCTCTTATATTTTACATTATCACACCAGAAATGATAAGTATAATACATTACGGCACATGGCATTGGAAAGTACATAATTGAATTTTTGGCAAGCACACTACTGCAAAATGTCTAAATTTTTCCTACATTTTTTTTATTATTTATTATGCAATGTACGGCAACAAAAATACAATGTATCCAACTGTCCTCTCACATGTCCCCATTTAGCTAAACATGCACATGTACAGCCAATATGTCTCCATATGGCCCATAATGCTCCAAATAGCTTCATGTGTCTGGATCCTATACATTTGAAATGAAAAATTGGTGCACCAATATGACCGAAGCCACACCATTCATTGCATCCTTCCGTTTATGTGGCAAATAGGGTAAAACAGTTATGGGAACATAATACCACTTTTAGATTTAATTAATTATTAATTTGGGCTAATCAGGAGTTTAAATTAGGGGAACATGTGCCCCATATAGCATTAGAAACCAGCATACATCATAACCCCAGATGGAACCATGTAACTGATGTTTCACTCTCCCTTTCATCATCACATTCATCCTATTAATCATCTGGCTGAAATGTGTTTCACCCTAGCTCACAAAACTTGGGATTGTCTGTGGAAACCAGGGACACCTGGCAGCTATGAAAATACGAAGAGATGTAATTTAAGAAGACATTATGGTTTATTATATTTAAAACGTCCATCATTTATCCAAAACTTCTATTAAAATGGTAACTTTGGATACCTATGCATCTTTGTAGACCAATAGTTAGATACTCATAAAATGCTGCTTGAACACCAACTTTTAAAATACATTAAATATCAACTTTTATTTTCTATTTGTGTATTAAATAACATTAGTCAACATTAAACTTTGCTTTATGCTTTCGTTCCAGCACCTTTTATGTTTCTAGCCAGCAGGGTCTCTTGCCATTTACCTGTTAATGAAATCATGGTCACTAAGCATCTACCTGAGGCTTGAGAAAAACAATGTTATTTGTCTGGTAGCTGCCTATAGCATGAATATCTTTAAATACTAAATTTCTCCTCAAGATGGTATCATGGCCATTTTCAGCTTAGCCAAATGATAAAGGCTTTATGCATTTTGTTTATTTACAATACATAACTTCAATAACTGTCTATGAAAACTATACAATACAATTCCCTTTCTCATATAAGAGGGGTCATTATACATTTCTAATACAGCTAGTAGGGGAGTAGTATTTATTATTTACTATTTTACATTTTATGAAAATTTTAGTTCAAAAGGGTAACCTTGTCACCTAGATGAGCTGTTAGAGTTATATACGGTTGACTAGAAGATTGGTTTATTATTAGTCTAGGCTTGTAAATAGACTGATGGCTGGCAAAAGCTGGTGGTTCTATACTGTACATTTGTAAATACAGCAAAATTGTCTTCAATGTGCCTGACAAAACATACATTAGTTAAAGAAAATACTTTTTACTTTTTATTATGGTAAATAAAAAAAACTTCTTATTGTGATAATTAAGACAGCAACTCAATTTTCAGACTGGTAGGATACTGTTAACATATAGAAACAATAATAATAACAATAAAATTATGCAGGCAGCACGGTGGCTAAGTGGTTAGCACTGCCTCATAGCACTGGGGTTATGAGTTCATTTCTCAACCATGGCCTTATCTGTGTAGAGTTTGTATGTTTTCCCTATATTTGCGTGGGTTTACTTCCACACTCCAAAAACATACTAGTAGGTTAATTGGCTGCTATCAAATTCACCCTAGGCTCTGTCTCTCTGTCTCTCTGTCTCTCTCTCTGTCTCTCTCTCTGTCTCTCTCTCTGTCTCTCTCTCTGTCTCTCTCTCTGTCTCTCTCTCTGTCTCTCTCTCTGTCTCTCTCTCTGTCTCTCTCTCTCTCTCTCTGTGTGTCAGAGAATTTAGACTGCAAGCTCCAATGGGGCAGGGACTGATGTGAATGAGTTCGCTGTACAGTGCTGCGGAATTAGTGGCTTTATGTATATAAATGATGATGATGATGCTATATCTCCCCTTATGGAGGCTACCTGGGGAGGTCAATATAGATGCAAGTAGGACTATAAGTAAGACTATCCACTAGTAATCAGATAATTAGCTCATCACTCACATTAAATGAAATAACTCGCGCGCTCTCTCTCTCTCTCTCTCTCTCTCTCTCTCGACAAGGGAGACGAGGAGACACAAGGTGTCAAATGTCAAGGTGTTTGCCAAAGGCAAAGGTTAACAGAAGGAGGACATGAAGATTAGATGGCTCTGCTTAATGGAGCTTTGTCTGTGGTAACAGGAGGAACGGGGGGGGGGGGGGGTGACCATGGAGATCAGTTAGCAGCAGTCTACATGTGACAGAGGAGGGGGCCATCATCAGTAGTCTATATGTGTACCTGCAGTCCCCAGAGAATAATAAGACATCCCCTGAAAATAAGCCCTAATGCTTCTTTTGGGGCGAAAATTAATATAAGACCCGGTCTTATGTTCGGGGAAACACGGTAGAGGGGGGAGAGGACAAAAGTAGAGGTGGGATGGAAGGAGCACAAAAATTTTGGTTGGAAGGCAACATGGATGGTGAGGAAGGGGAATATAAGAGAAGTGGGAGGAGGAGATATCGGTTCTGATGGCATCAATTGTGGTTGTGAATAGCATTGCAAAGTCAGAGGCAGTGATGGAAGGTGGAAAGTAAGGAATTGAAAGTGGTCGAAGAGGGGACGGGAGTTGGATGACTGGGAAATAATGAGAGTTTTGAAGAAGCATTGATTGGCTAGTGAGAGGACAAAGCAGTAGGAACTGAGGATAAACTTAAAATGAAGAAAATCTGCAGTGAATGAGATTTCCTCCAGTGTCGGTCAGCGGTACGTGAACATAGTTTTAGGAAATGTGTAAGTTTAGAGTGACGAAGTTGGGGGTTGGAACAGCAGAAGAAAACGGCAGTGCAGGCAGAGTCATAGACAAAAGAGAGGGTTTGGTTGTAGAGGGAGGTCGCCAGGTTGGGACAGGTCAGTTTGGGTAAGGGGGGAGAGAATAGTTTCAAGGGAGGAGTAAAAGACTGCTGGGTCCAGAGTGTCCAGATTGCGCTGAACGAGAGTGTTATTGGGTGAGGGGAAAGGTAAGGGAGATGACGACAGGGTGAAGGAGAGGAGATGTTGGTCATAATGAGGGAATGGAGACATGGAGAAGTCAAAAAGAGAGCAAAGGAGGGAGAAGACAAGGTCATAGGAGTGGCCAAGACAGTGGGGGAGGAGGTCCATTGTGATAGACCAAAAGATGAGGAATGAGCAAGAAGTTTAATGGAACCTGGGTCAGAGAGGTTATTGATAGGGATGTTAAAGTAGCTAAAGATAATGGAGGGGAGGTCAGACAATAGGTAGTGAGGGAACCAGGTTGCAAATTTATCAAGGATTTTGGAGGATGGGCTGGGTGGGTGGTAAATGACTGCAAAATGGAGATGAAAAGGATAGAAGAGACTGATGGAGTGGACCTCAAAGGAGGACAATGTTAGAAAAAGACTCAGGAGGGATGACATGGAAAGTGCATGTGGAAAGGAGGATGCCCACACCGCCCCCAGGATGGTCACCAGGCCTAATGGTGTGGGTGAAAGGCCCCTACTTATGAGAGAGCAGCCGGGGAAGCAGTATCAGAGGTGGAGAGCCAAGTTTCAATGATGGAAAGAAGGTTAAGAGAGTTGGATATGAAGATATTGTGGTCAGAGGGCAGATTATTACCGATGGATCTGATGTTCCAAAGGGCACAGGAGAAAGGGAGAGTGAGAAGTGGGGAAATGTGAATGAGATTGACAGGATTACAGGTGCACAAGTGTGTGTGCTGGGTCTAGGATGCAGAATAGCACAGGGGGAGAGTTTGGGTATAGGACATGAGCAAGGAGGCATGGTATAACAAAAGGAGGAGGCTTTAGAGAGAGAGAAAGAAGGATGGAGGGTAAGTAGGGTGCTAAGTGTGGGAGCCACAAGGTGTGAGGACGCAGTAGGGAAGAGGGAGGGGGAAAGGGGAAGTGACAAGAGGCAGCAAGGGAGGCAATGGAAGTATGACCGACAACAATATTCCAGATATTCAGAAAAAAGTCTGCATTGAGAGGTATCAAAATAGTAATTAGAAGAATTTAAGGTACAGCAAAGCATGAGAAAATGGGATCGAGGATGACCAATGGCCAAATATGGAGGGTGGGAAAATATCCATGTGGCATGGTCGAGAGCATAGGGAGGTGGTTATGAAGTGAGACCATGGGTGAGGCCCAGGAGGATATCAATAATAACAGTCAAGTGAAGTAGGAGGTGATAGTGATGGATATGACCTAAAGAAGAATCTTGCAGGTGAGCAGTGAATGAGCAGCAGGTCAAGAGGTAATTGGGAGAAGATCTGGGTTAAAAAGGGATGTAATGGAGATCCAATGAGGATGTCAGGCGCCATCTCCGCACCTCCGCTGGGTGCCGGAGACGGACGCCCTCTGGCCGCAATCGTGATCGATGCGCCGCTTTGGTTGCTAGGCAACCATGTCGCTTCCCGGCGACCAGCTGAGACTGATCACCGGAACCTCCCCTCTCCTGGGCTTCCTGTTTGGCTCTATATAAACTCACTGTGGCACCATTAGGGTGCCAGAGTATTGGTTCCTACCAGCTCCAGCAATATTTCTATTTATCCAGATTGCCCTCCTGTATTTGACTGCTCGGCTTGCTTGACTTCTCTTCCGGATCTCCCTGTGTACTTCGTTGCCCGCACTTGTATTGACCTTGGACCATTCCTGATTACTCTCTGCATTCTCCCCGTGGTACTGCATTTCTCTGGTTTCGACTCGGCCTGTCTGACTACTCTCCATTCGCTGCCCTGGTAACTATCTGGGAGAACCGCGACCTGGTGAACACAGGTGGTGCGTTAGACTCCGCGCCTCCCAGTTTAGTAGCGCCGATACCAGTCAGTGATATTCCTAGTGAAGACGTGACCGAGGAATCTAGAGGAAGAGAGCTGGATCATGTAGGTTCAGTTAAGAGGAGAGTCTATTGGTGTTGGGTAGCAGGTTTGGAGGTCCAGTGGAGACGAACAGCATCCAGTTTTAGGCTGGGAGTGAAAATCCAGTGCTGAGATTGGGTGCAGAGAAGGATGCTGGAAGTGGCAGAATCAGTGGGGTTAGGAGGAGGGCAGCATGGCGGTTATCAAGCAAAGTTGAGCTCAGAGGGTCACAGAGATGTCCGATGCGGGAGAAGGAATACTGCAGATGGAGCCAGCAATAATGAGAGCCGGATTCAGGAGCAAATGAAACAGGCCGTAGCAGCGGCCTGAAGTAGAGATGCCATTTGGATCAGTCTATACTGCGCTAACTGGCAGAGATGAGATGCCGCTGGGCAGCTTGGAACCCAAAGGAATCATCAGGTTGGTGCGAATGGAGAGTCAGTGTCGGCATGGATAGAAGACCACGTAGCCGTCCAGAAGTGCAGTACTTGACTGAATCTACAGCCTCAGTTACGGATGCAGATGCAGAGCAACAAAAGGCAGTATGAGGTCATAGTACATCAAAGACAGGTAAAGAGGAGATCAGAGCAGGTCCAGGGCAACTCCATATGATTTCGGTGGCCAGAATAATGGTAGATACTGAGCCCCAGTGGAGAGTTCACCGGGAAAGTCTGCTTGATCCAGGAGCCGGAAGTGGGTTTTATACAGTGGTCTAAGTGGAAATTCAGATGTGGCGGTATGGAAATTTAGAAATGGTGGTATGCTAAATATAAGGGGAATGTAAGTGAATATAATTTTATAGTTTTACAATGAAGACAGCAGGAGAAATATTGGTATGGCATGTGACCATATACACCCACACATCGAGCACTCTGTGTGTGTGTGTGTGTGTGTATATGTATACATGTAACAGAAAATGCATATAAAGTTTAGCAATCCACAGTAGAAAACAAGTCCGTATCTTTGTCTCTTTGTCTCACCACAACTTGATTTCTGGGTCTGTTGGGCAACTCCTCTTCCTGCACAAACCATAGAGATGGCTAGCAGATTGCTCAGACTGCACAACACTATATTGTCTAACAGATGATTTATCTTTTAGCCTAAGATGGGCATGATCTTCTTTTTCGCTAGTTGGATTTTTTGGCCTTCTTCAGAAGAAAGCAAAACTTCAGACTCTTAATAGCTTTCAACTAACTGAAGAACTCACACTGCAGATAAATAACAGGGATGCGTATATTACTGGGAACAGTACCCTAATAAGTATATAATCTATGCCAGAGGGGATTGGGAATATGCACTACAGAATATGTTGGCGCTGTATAAATGTTGATGATGATGTTTGGGAGTTTAAGGTGGCCCTGGCATAAATTCTTGAAGTAGCCTCACATTGGCGGCATCAAACAGATCTCACTTTGTTTAATAAGTTTAACTATTATGAAACATGTCGGCACAATATTATTTGATCAGTCTGCCAGAACAATATACAAGCACCTCACCACACTGTTGTCTTCCCCCAATTTCATGAGATACAAACTACCAGTCAAATCTCTTTCTTTAATATATAAAAATGTGTACTGTGTGTTTCAAAAAAAATGCATGAAAAGTAAAAAAGTAGCTATCCAGTGCAATCACCACAAAGGTGAAATGCTTCAATCATCTGCAAGAAAACACTTCTTTTATAACAATTGTGTATGAGTGTTATGACTGTCTATGTTTTGTGTCTGGCAGCAGTACCTATAATCCACCAGAGGTACTGCTGTTCTGCTGCTGAACTCTGAAACATGCCTGAAGGAGTTAATCTCCTTGTCTGATGCCTAATTAGAACTGCACCTGTTGCACTGCTTCAAATACCTGACTGAAGCTGTGCTCTGTGCAGTTCAACTGTTTGTTCCTGGCTGCTGCTGCCCTGTTCCTGTGTTTGCTCCATTGCTTGATCTTCTGTTGTGACTCTCGATTTGATTCCTGGACCTTGCTCGTTTGCCCGTTGCCCTGACCTTTGGCTCGACTTCTGGACCTCGCTTATTCGATTGTGACCTTGATCTCTGCCTGGCTATTTGGATTTTGTTTATCTGATCTCTGCTTTATTGCTGGACTCTGCTTCCCTGGACAGCTTTGTGCCTTCTGGACTGGGGTAAACATACAATACCTGTTCCTGCCTTTTTACTATACAGTCTCTTTTGGAACCTGTTCTTATCCGTGGATTTAAGTTATCTTTGTTTATGTATTTGCCTGAATTAAGACACTTTGCTTAATACTTCTGTTGCTCTTCGTGAATGAACTTGGAATTATAACATGATGAAATGCCATACAATCTGGGCCTGTTGATTGCACACCCTCTGCCTTAGTCCTGGAATTCCTAGTGTTTTTGCATTGAACTCTGTGTTCGGCTATTTGACATGTCAGTAAATCCACAATTACAAATGCTGCAAATGGACATTGTTCAGCTCCGTTACCAAATCATACAGGTATTCACTTTACTCCAAAACCCTTTCTGCTCCTGTGTTAAGTAGTTTCAACACTAATTATGATTCTAAAACAACAAACTCCTCTAATGAGAGCATGCAGACCGCAGAGAATCCTCCCAGAACTTTTTCTGACATTGGTGCTGCATCTATGGTAATGCCAGTGGTCCCTACCATTAGGGATTCTAAACGACCACACTACCTGCGTCCCCATCTCACTGATGGCGCAGAAGGATTGGTAAACTGTACCTCTACTGCGCCAGTGGCGAACATTTCTTGCAAGGCTGTCTGCTCCGCAGACCACAACATCCTATGGAGCAGCCTTCAGTGTGCTCCTTTCCAGACCCTGGATTGTTCTGCACGTCACCTGCTGTTGCTTTACTTCAACCTAATCCATTCCCTGGGATGGGGCCTAATCTGCCAATTCCAGCTGCTTGTCCTGCGGGGCCAGCTCCAGTTGCTGCGGGGCCAGCTCCAGTTGCTGCGGGGCCAGCTCCAGTTGCTGCGGGGCCAGCTCCAGTTGCTGCGGGGCCAGCTCCAGTTGCTGCGGGGCCAGCTCCAGTTGCCGCCTGTCCTAGCTTCAGTTGCCGCCTGTCCTAGCTTCAGTTGCCACTGCCTCTGGTCCCGAGTCTCCAGCCGCTGCCTCCGGTCCCGAGTCTCCAGCCGCTGCCTCCGGTCCCGAGTCTCCAGCCGCTGCCTCCGGTCCCGAGTCTCCAGCCGCTGCCTCCGGTCCCGAGTCTCCAGCCGCTGCTTCCGGTCCCGAGTCTCCAGCCGCTCTATGTCCAATCTGCCCCTGATCTATGCTATCCTGTGATAGATCTGTGCCTAATTTAGCTGTGAATAAAGATACACTAGACTTCAGTGCTCCTACGACAGGACATCACAGAGCAAATGCAAAACAGCTTATTACAGCCAGAGATGGGAAAAGAAATGCCTTGTCCTAAGGCAATTTAGAATTTCCCCACCTCTCAGAAAAAACACAATATTTGTACACTAGCAGCCTTAAGACATTAACAACTTATATTTATTTATAATAGTAACATGTGAAAGCAGAATATTTAGACCACTTGAATCTTAACATAAATGTTTTTAACACCCATTCATTTATAAAATGGGGACATAGAAACAAAATATTTTAGTCTATTTTAAATGTTTAATAAACTTAAATGCAGAGTATTCAGAATTGTGCAATTTTAACATATTTTAACAACCATATAATGGGGAACACCAGTAGTGGGAGACGAACATCCAAGCCTTACCTGGAAGCATGGTAATGCCATCATCCAATATGATTCTATTAGTTACCAATATTAAGGGGATTCACTTGAAGGTCAGGAATGGGTCCAGTTTGACTCGTCAAAGGTAATTTATTTCATGAGATGTCCTTGGAGACATAGAATAGACAAGTAACATAATTCAAAAATCTGTAACTTCAAACGTGGATGACAGAGGCCACATTTCTGGCACTAACAGGCAAATTACTTCACAATTTAATGTTTTTGCTTTCATGGTTGCAAATTCATTGGTCTTTATTAAAAAAAAAAAAATTTTTTATCTACTGAAACTTTTTTCACAAGAAGCTACAGTGACTGATATAATAAGAAACATTCTTAAACAGCCTTCTATATTCGGGTAAAACTCTAAGGGGTAAATTTATGAAGCTGCAGATTTGAAAAATGGAGATGTTGTCTGTAGCAACCAATCAGATTCTAATTCATTCATTTTATAGAATGTACTAAATAAAGGATAACTAGAATCTGATTGGTTGCTATAGGCAACATCTCCAATTTTTAAAACCCGCAGCTTGCTAAATTTACCCCTAAGAGTTATGTATGTCATGTATTATTTCTAGGAGATCTAAAGAAGTGGTCATTTTAAACTTGGCAACATTAATAAAGCTTGATGATTAAAACTTTCTTACCTGAAACATCTATTTCTATTAAATTTGAGCTGTTTTTAAGCCCAATAAACTCATATTTTGTAAGTTATGTGACGGATTGAATCTTGGTTTGCTGAAATGTCATTTAAGTCTTCATACCTCCAATTTAAGTCACCTACAACATTTTAATGGCGATTCAACATAGCTACTCTGCAGATATATTTGCACTTTCGTCAACTGATTTATCCAGTTCCATTCCGGATATTTTTCTTCTAGATTCTATGCAAGTTATTTCCTTGTTTTCTTCTAGTGAAAATATTGCCATATTGCCCTCACTAATTTCTTGCAAGTAATTAATAGCCTACAAATCATCCTGGAAGCTTGCCTTATAAGTACAATTTTAGCTTGCAAAATTTGATGCAATCAATTATTATTTCATGTTACTAGTATGCATAGAAATGTATAATTGATTTGTGAAATCAGTCTTTCCTTGTTTCCTTAATGGCTCATGCTTTTTTTGTCCTCCTTGTATCTGCATGGTGTTTTTGAGACACTCGTGTATTCATTAATCCATTTGGTAGTAGATCTAAAAAATATAGTAATTAATCTTTGAACTATGTCAAAGAAACTGATCATTGAAACATTTACTGAGGCAGGGAGTCTACTGAATTTAAGACTATAGGCTTAACATGATACAAACTCACATGCTTTACTGTTTATAGCTTAAATGCCTTTGTGGTTCCCATTTATACTGGCCCCCATGTTCATACCCTTGCCCTGTTGCATATTTCATTTTTCATGCTACCCTCCTTGAATTTATTAAGGATTCCTGACACTTAGCCTTTACCAGTCTTTTCACTTGAAGAATGAAATCAATAAAACTTTCTTCTACCAAATAATTTTCTTTGCTGTTATGCACATATCAGTCAAACAATATTAAACTGTTTCTTTTTTGTTTGCATTCTTGACATTCTTCACATGATTACAAACTATGCTCTAGTAAATATATACATTTATTTGGGGTTTTGAGATAGTTTCATCAGTTCCCTTGTGATGATTTGTAATATTTTCTTTTTTTTTGTTCAGTTGTCATAGCGGCTTATTATTTCTATTACATTTACAAATATACAGGCATCCAAACAATTATTTATTCTGTACCCTTGAGAGCTAGATTATATTTTGCACTTACCAAAATGACATCTATAATTATATATCACCATATATATTTTTCTGATTGAATAGCTCGTTATAGAACATCGTCAATGCAACCATATATTTTTATTTATTTTTCCATTGATATCCAATTTAAAACATTTACTTACAATGGTCCAGTGCATTCTCATGGTCAATTAAACACCTAAATTTCTTCTGAAATGAAAAAACCTTTCTTCTGATTTTTAAAAACAATATTTGAAGTATAGTTTCCAAATAAAAAAAATGAAAAACAAAATAAAAATGTGTTTATCTTATTTAATAGACCAGTTCTGATCAACACATTCACCATTAGTGTTTTGTGAACCGTTTTACAGAAAATCTTCAACCAGCTTCTGACAATGAGTGGGGAAAATCAGCAACTTTGCCTGGTGTCCATATTTTAACATACAACACCATTATTGTTAATATCTGATCACTATGGGTCATAATTACAGTTTACAATAATAGACATATTAATATTTTGATTTTCTGAACAATTTCATAAGAATTTGTTTAATCATTACCAGTAGCAGATGAAATGTTGCTGAAATAGAGTAGCAGGTGGAATATATAACCTCAGCAGAGATTTTCTTAGTTTTACTATAAACTTGTATAGCATATATTTCTGAACCAGTATTGGTGTGCAACAAAACATGTTTACCATTTAAACAAAATAAGTAATGATTTAGCACTTTGCTCATAGTCTATGTACAGTAAAGGCATGACAATCTCGAGCACACACAGCAGCATCTGATTCAAGTTCTGGGCATCTCAAAGGTTCTTGTATTTTAGCCGTATGTCTTGCTCCAGCTATAGGTCTAGTCAAACTGCTGATGGCTAGTAATGACAGTTGTGTATGTATGCTACGGTATGTGTTTGCAATCAGGAACAACTGTAAAAAGTTATTTTAAGTACAGTAGATATAGCATCCAAATAAATGTATTTAATGTAAAAAACCCATAATATTTATTATCTTAACATAGAACATTAATTGTATAGGTTTTTAATTTTCTGTGCGTTCTTTTGTGAGTTTTTATTCTTCATGTATTGGACATATTCTGCAGTTACCCGTCTTCCTCACACATATCTTCACATCTGCTCCTTGTCTGAATCCTGACGTGCGTGTACCCGAGTGACGTGCCTTTAAAGAAAAGGAACGCACATTACGTTCAGTATGTGTGTCTTGATGAATCAGGCACACAATGACATAACTGAAATAGTTCATCTTTATTTTACAGCTAGCCCCTCTGTCCTAATGGCACTATAATTCACAATGCACTTTAATGTATTGGCGTCAGAGGTCTATATGCTCAGTGGCTAAGACCATATGCCGACATCTTCTTTATATCTAACTATAAAACGCATGTGTATCAAGGAAAAGACAAAAAGAGATGCTCCACATAGTGTATTACTTCTTATTATTCATCATACCCGAAACAATTAAAAACACTTACATTCATTAGTATAAAAACATTCATATAAAAAGAAGTACCCCTAAGGGATTGCAAATCTGTCACCAGTTCCAAAGATGTTATAAAGGCCTTCAATAACGATGTCAGTTTCCCCAGGATGCTGGAATGCCACCTCGTCCAAAGATGAAATCCTTCTGTGCTCTCTTCTCCTTACTTCCGACGCGTTTTAACTTTAATTTTTTTATAGTGTTGTATATTTGAAAGATTGGTGTATCTTTTTAAGTGAATAAGGCAGCAGTTAAAAGTAGTATTTGCAGGGTATTTTTACAATCTTAGCCTGTATAATGTTTGCTGTTAAACTAGGTACAAAGACAGGTTGGAAATCAGTTTCACAGGCGCACTTAGTGGTGGTTTGCAATTACCCAGAACCCACATACTCCGTTGATGAGATGTGTCGGCTTCTGCTGGATGCTAGTAACCTCCCAGTGAATATCTTCATTAATTAAACTATAGTACTTTTTCTACAGTCTATGAATCATTTTCATGACTGTCTATCTGTGTTTTAATGAACATTGATCACAACAAAATGGCCTGCACCACTAACCCTATGTTTTGGATATATTGGATATAATGTTCTAGTGTTTTTCTGTTATATAAAAAAGGAAATCTAGAAAGTAAATGACGTGCTTCTTTGCAGTTTCTTGATGTGAAACACTCAATGAGTAACTATAACCCTAATTGTAATATTTTTTATTTTAACTGGTGTGTATTAAACCCTCAACAAGCCTGCACCTAGGCGTATCTTATCCCTAGCCTAATGCCGACAACGCTTTTCTTGACACTTTTTATCTTCAAGCCCTTCAAAGTAAGTTCAAGATAATGTGGTAACTGGTTGTTAGTGCTAGCTGCTTTGCAGAGCCCTGGAATGTATCGCGATACAGTTCCCCTGCAGCTCTAACCAGAGATCACCTAGGATTGAGTGACCCCACTGCTTGCCACCAAAAATGTGAAGATACCGGGTTTTCTGGTGCAATTCTACCAACTTCACTCTGGCTGGCCACACACGGGTGCCTTCCTAGACCAGGGAAGCCTACCCAGTACCATCTAAGGTTCTTTATTAGTCACTCAGGCAAATGCAGTTAGAAAAGTTCAACAGTACATTTATTGTAACAAAAACAATCACTAGAATATTATGTACACACAGTAAATAATTGCTAGGCAGGTTCACCACACCATCTGTCCCTTACCCCACTAGCTTAAGGAGTTAAAGTCACCTGGCTGTCCAGACTTATCGACCCAAGGATCTGCCAATATATTTAACTGGTAGAGCCACCAGCCACCCTGTAGCTTCCAGCCATCAATTCGCAGAATGAACATCCCCTACCCCCTGAGTGACTCCTTATATCTAGGGTCAAATTTCTACAGTGCTTTCCCCTCCCTGGGCAATCCCCTGGGCTCCTTTTTAAACATTGGTGAGTCCTGGACTAGGGAGTCGGAGGGGGAGTGGAGATGAGCTATACTTCCACAGAAACTACCCTGCCAGATTGTAGACCACACATCTGGATTAGTCTTGTGAGAACAATGATTCTAATTAGCCTTCCCCTCACCAGTATCTTGCAACCTGGTTCCTACCCATAGCCCCCCTGGCTTCACTTTAAGGACAATGAAGAACAACCTCACTGCCACATCAACAATTTACAGTAAACGATATACATATTTACAATGAGCTACAATGTCCCCTTATCCACATGTAATTAGAGACTGCAGTTGTACTTTGTTGAGCTGGGGAATAAAAGCAAGGGCTATAAAAAGTACTTGCTATAATTCACATTATGTGAGAAACGAGGAACAGGCTAGTTAGTGTTATCAAACTTGTTTCGTCAGAACTGGCCAATCACTCAGCTTTCTTTTACACAGGGTGAAACTGTAGGGAACTCAAGTGACAGACAAATCTGTTGCACAGTTTCCTTTCTGCACATGAGTCTAAGTATGGTGTGGTCAGTACACACTCAGTAGGCACGTCTGTACGAGTACTACTTTCTGGATAAGTAATAATGTCTTACACTAATGAGCAACATTCTGTGACTCAACCAAACTTATTATTTAGAGTAAAACATTTTGAAGACAAAAAAAGTGTCCGTTGCAGGCTTATTGCTAGGTTTTTTGTTTTTTTTTATTTGCTTTGTTCTGAGATCAAGCATTTGCCCCTGGGTTTGACTTCAGAAAGGGGTTGATATTCAATCAGTATCAAAACTTTGATAAACACACTGGGTCTGATTCATTAAGAAAAGTAAAGCAAGAAAATTAGCATGTTGCAATGCAAGGCATGCAAATAAGTTTTTATTAATTTGCACATAAGAAAATACTGGCTTTTTTTTTATGTAGGACGCAAATATTTGATAGCTTTATTTTTACACTGACATTAAAAGTTGATCTGGGACACGCCCTATTCGAATGATAAATCTCTCACATTTTAAATTTACTTCCCCCTCCAATACAACATGGTTTTGCCAAGGTCCAAAGTTAGTAATTTTTTTTGCTTTGCTCTCCTTAATGAATCAGGCCCATTGTATTTTGACCGCATTTGTTAAGCTCACATTCTTGTCCATCATTATTTTTGATGTTGTGTTGTAAGTTTTCAGTTCTTCTGAACATATATTTTGCAGTTCTTATAGAGTGCTGAAAGGTTTAGTGACATAAAATTTGGGCTCATGCTGAGTTGGGTATACACCCATTTACTTAGCATAATATATGCACATTTGTACTGTGCAGACCAAGTACAGTAAGGTTGAGTAATTGAGAACAGTAAGAGATCCGCATATTATTATTATCATTTATTCGTTAGGCTCCACAAGGTTTCTGCAGCGCCTTACATAGTACAAATAATGAAGCATATACAGTACGCATGTACATGGTGGCTCAGTGGTTAGTATTTCTGCCTCACAGCACTGGGGTCCTAAGTTCAATTCCCGACCAGGATGTTATCTTCATGTACTTTGTATGTTCGTCCCATGTTTACGTTCGTTTCATCTGGGAGCTGATGTGAATGACAAATATTCTCTGTACAGCACTGCGGAAATAGTGACTATATGTAAATGATGATGATCAGCCTAAGGGTATTGCAAATACACGCTGATAATGACAGTTGCTTGCACTAACTAACTGCTTCTGGTTGGCTGATTGCAAAGTCAACTCTGAGGCTGATAGGTGCTCCTGTCCTTGTGCATATATTATTCAATTTGTGAGCATGTTTTAAAGGAATTAATTTGCTTTTTTTAATTAAATCAAACCTTAAATCAAATGCATTTTCACTTTAAAAACAAATGTTTAAAAACATTTTCTTGTGCTTATGAGCTGGTTGGGTGTAAGTGTATGTGAGTGTAAGTGTCCCTGATGTAAACCTGGGGCAGAGTTAGATGAATCTTGAGATGCCTACACCTCAAAATATGGGTGTAAATGCACTATTTTTCCATGCAGATTTTTAGAGCATATGCGTCCAATTCAGCACCCTACCTCCGTTCCTTTACTTACCTTCCTATTGGATTCTTTCATCTCTTTTCTTCTCTTCTTGTCTTCTGTTTTCTGACTTCTTTCTTCTTTCTTGCATGCTGGCTCCTCTCTACGCCGTTTCTCACTGAATGTCGGGCGTGATGTGATGGCGTCACACCCGACATTCAATGCGAACAGAACAGGGAGGAGGAAGGAGGGGCGCCGCGACGAGGTAAGTATTTTTTTTTTATAGTATGCTCCCCCCACCAACGAAAGGGGCGGAGCCATAAGACATCGGAGCCTATCGGGGGAATACCTCGGCTCCCCGGCAGGCCAGTCCGACCCTCGGTGGGTTCCACAAATAGTACAGTAGTGCAGACTGACGGACTGTGCTATCTTTAGTTCTCATTAAAATGCTGGCATTGACTTATGATATTAGATAAATGTTGTCTTTCATTCCCAATAGCACAACATGAAATGTCCTTATTTATATTCTGAGAGCAACATCTGAACTTTTTATTTTACAGCAAACATTGAAAATACATTAATGTGCAATTTATTGCAATTTGCAATGGTTATGTGACAGGAAAATGATTATAATAAGAATTGCAATTAAAATAGTATGTTTATTATTTTTCTTCTAAATCATGCTTGAAAATTAAGCTCCTGAAATTATTAATTTAGAGTTATAATACAAAAAAGTTTTACTTTAGTGAGCACAACAAAATTTAAGCCGCATTCAGTATTAATTACAGCTTAGAAATGCCTTCATAATTACACGAATTAGCCATTAACAGTAAGAATGCAACTTAATTAAAGTGCTTTGCCTTTGTTGCTCTGTCAGTCTTAGTTACTGTGGGTAAAATGTATGCCCATTAATAAGCAGACTTTTCATGCTCAAAGATTTTATACATAACTATAGTTGTAATCATTCATTGAGATCCTGCAACTGATGTACAACATAAAGACCATACATTGGCCGAATGATGCCTACCAGTCTATGGCGCCATATTGGTGTTTGTGATGTGTTTTTTAAAGCTAATAAAAATGCTTGAAACAAATATTCATTTAATGTGTTTTAGAGGTTATTGCATGTATTCAATTGCATTGAAACTAGAGATGAGCCGTTCGGGTTATGTGAAATCTGACGTTGGGGATCCGAGTGAAACCAAGTCGTACACGGTTTCTCCCACCAAACTCGATCTCAAAACAAGGCAGAAGGTTATTTCTGGAAAAATGTTTTTGCAAAACTCTTGAAGGTTGGATCTCCATCTTTTGTATATATATATATAGTTCCCCCTTGTTTTCTCAAGTGCCATTTTAGAACAGACAGCGTGCAGGGAGGAGGTTCGCTATGGTACTCTGCTCAGAATATTGCATACAGGGTGCACGAGGGACATAAGAAAGCAATAGAGTCCTGTCACTATTGTAAAGCAGTTCTGTAGAGATTAGTTAGAATAGTTTACTGATCAATTGCTGACTCTTTGTCAAATGCAATCTCAAAGAAAACATCAGCTCTTGATGTAAGGAGGAGGATTAAGAGAGAATTTTCTGATGAATGTGGTGATTTGTCCAAAAAAAGAAAAATGGCTAACATTCCATACACCACCCGCAGTGGCAAGACAAGGCTCAGACTATGTCCATCTTGGACCATTTACCATTATGCCCTTATTGTCTCATTATCTGTCTACCGATGCCGATGCGATCTGTCTAATGAGCTCTGTTATTGCTTACGCTCTTCAATATTTTTGCTGCTGACCCTCTCCACTGTATTGCTGCTGACCCTCTCCAGTGTATTGCTGCTGACCCTCTCCAGTGTATTGCTGCTGACCCTCTGCACTGTATTTCCTGCTGACCCTCTCCACTGTATTTCCTGCTGACCCTCTCCACTGTATTTCCTGCTGATCTTCTACAATGTATTTGTGGCTGACTCTCTCCAATATGTCACACATGCTGCCTAAGGAGTACCTACTTGGTGTATCTTCTATTTTCAAAGGAAAATTTAATTGATCTAAAAATCTTCCATGAGGATGATGATGAAGGTGAAGGGTGGTTACCATTGAGTCATTTTTTAACATCCCTATCAAATCCCCAGTTGAACAATCAACAACCAAAATGTTGGTTTTTGTAGGGGCCCAAAAAAATTAAGCGATTAAGCCACAAAAGGGTCAGTGCCTGTAACTAGAGTGCTTGGTTTGTTAACCTATTCACATGTCGTGTTCAGCATATGGGTAGGTGGGTGGCCCCAAGGACAATGCCAACTTGCATGTACTTGACGCCTCCACTTCCCCTCAAGACTCTTCTGAAGCCTTTTGTTGTAGTACTTCTTTGCACCAAAACTCTCTTTTTTGAAGGAGTTTTTGTAACCCATTGCAATGCCTAACTGTTTTCAGCTTGTTACTAGTACTGCCAGCTGTCACCTGACTGTTGGTTGGGTGACCAATATGTCAAATTATATCTCTTAGTTTCTCAGAATGTGAACTTTCAAATTCAATTGCATTTTCTTGACAGATGTTTGTAAATCTGCATCAGTGTGAGCTATACATACTTATTTGTGTGGGAAGGCCAACTAGTGCCCAATCTGAACTTGCTGGTATACATATTTTTTACACTTCACTAATATAACATAGATGTATTATTTATAAATTCCATATTTATATACATTCCATATTGATATGCATGACATATTTTATACATGACATTTATATGCTTGCAAATATATACAAGGGACGAGAACCCTTGTTTGATTCACAAGGGCAGCATTACAGCACATTCTATTTTCTTTTCAGTCAGATCTTACTTACTCATACCATAATAAGCACTTATAGTAAAACAAAGTGTTTGAAAATGCTACTCTTTGCTCCCTGTGAATACTTTATCCAACAATAAGTGCATAGTAAATTAATAGTTGAAGGTGCAGGTCATCTTCGTCTATTTGATTTTATCAATGTCTAGCTGTATTAATTCGACCACTGTCCATCCAGTGAAATCTGCCTGTTCTGTAGCAAGTGTCTATGATGTATGCTCTGTTACATTCCAAATTTATTGTATGCCTACTTTGTAAAGTTTTTTACTATGGGTGCACTCCACCTTCATCGATAATCATTCAAATTTATTTATATAGCGTCATCAAATTACTTAACACTTAGCAATTTTTTGCAAAGCTGCCAGAACATCTATTGTGTCCCGTAGCCTTGGGATTGTACCTTTAATTATATGTGCCATATATTTGGTGAAAATCTGGACAATTGTGAAGGGATCACTGGAAAATCGACTGGAAATGACTAGAAATTAATATATTAATGCTATAAATAGAAATACAGGAGAAAAAAATAGCACAAAATGATATAATTTTACCTATTTTTCACAATTTTTCATTAAATCCAGATAATAACCATAACCTTTTGAGATTTTTTGGCAAAACTGATAGCAAAGCCTGAACTTTCCAAAACCAAAATACGAGGGTCAGCGCACATCTCTAATTGAAACACAGCAAGTGCACAGAAATGTAATTAGTAGCATTATGTAAAAGGCCAAATTTATAGTAACACTTCATCAACCAAACCCCAATTACCTTTTGATATATTAGAGAGTGCAATCTAATGGGAGGACAAACAAATGGGGGTGAAACAGAGAAGGTGAGACAAGGGGAGTAGGGGTGAGTTAGGAGGATAGCTTTGATGAAAATATGGGTTTTTAGAGCCTGCTTGAATCTTTGGAGGGAGGTAGAAAGCCTGATTGGGAGATGGAGTGAGGTCCTAAGGAGGGGAGCACACAGGAGATGACTTGCTGATGAGAGTAAAGAGGCGAGGAAACAGTCATTGGCAAAATGAAGAGTGAGGGATGGAGTGTGGAGGGAGATGATATTGTAAATGTAGGGGGAAGAGGTTTGGGTTAAGGCTTTATAGGTGAGGGTAAGAAGGTTGATCTGGACTCTGAAGCAGATAGGGAGCCAGTGAAGAACCTGCTCACTATTATTCAACAGTGGTTCAATAACCATAGTATCAAGTAAACATGTTGGTTTTCCAAGTCTTACTGTCTTTATGTATATGCTATAACAAGGAGGGCCCTCTTCCCTCCTGTCTCTATACTCACTACTTCTGCTCCAGCTACATTTATTCTGTACTTGCTCGGAGCCTTTGGAGTCTAAGTAGTACTTGTCTATTGTTCGGTGCTGTTAAACCCTGTAAGGTCTCTTGTTTGATAAATGTGCGGGGCTGCAAATACCTTATGGCACCTTATAAATAAAGATCAATAACAATAATAATACTCATGTTCATTGATGGTTAGGATTGAGTTTGAATTTGACCTCTGATTTCCAATATTGGTTTGTCAATTTAATTATGCTGTGCTTATCCTGTTTGGTTAATTTGCTTAATATACTAGAAGTTATTAAAGAAACCATTAGACAGGCACAAGTCTGTATTTGAAATCATATCAAATTTTATAAGTTTCACCTTGTCTCAGTACTATTTTACTGAGTTTAGCCATAATATATTTTGTTTGTATCTGTACCCTGGGTGTGTCGGATTGGAGAAAAAATAGAGCATACATAAAAAAAAAAGGACATACAATGTGGACAAAATAAATGCGGATGTGAAACCAAATGGTAAGGAAGGCTTAGCTTGTGAATGAGCTTACAATCTAATGGGAAAAGGGTAGAGTAAAGTCAAGAGGAGCATGTATGGCTCAGGTTGGAGATTGTGACAGTATCAAGAGTGTCAGTAGTATAGGTAAGAGTTGAGTAGACTGTATTAAAGAGGTGGATTTTCAGATAATGTTTAAAGATTTGAAGGCTGGCGTAGAGTCTGATTAGGCATGGCAAAGGGTTCTATCATTTGTTTTAGCATGGGTGAAGCCATCTAGGTGGGAATGAGATGTGGTTGTCAGACAATAAGCTAGGTTCTGGTTACAGTAAATTCAGAGGGGCGCAATGAGGCGTATTTTGAGATGTATGTAGTTATTGAGAGCTTTGTACTTGAGGAAGAAAAATTTTATAGGATTCTGGAGGAGTGTTGAGAACTAAAGCCAGACTGAAGAGGATCCAACAGGTTGTTTGCGGAAAGAAGGCATGTGAGGCGAGTGTAGGCAAGTCTCTCTAAAAGCTTGGGGGGGCACGGGAGCTGAGATATGGGACGGTAATTTGAGACAGAGTTTGGGTCAGAATCTTGCTTTTTTAGAATAGGAGTAATCACTGCATGCTTGTATAGTGATGGAAAGATGCCAGTAGATAGTGAGAGATTACAGATTTTAGTTAGAGGTGAAAAGAGCACAGGAGACAGTGATCTACCAATTTGCAAGGGAATAGGATAGAATAGGATCAAGAGGACAGGAGGTAGAGTAGGAAGATAAGTAGAGAGTAGAAATTTCCTCTTCATTTGTGGGGTCAAATAAAGAGCGTGTCAGAGGGTAGTGGGAAGGAATTGAGCTGATTGCTTGTTGAGGAAGAGGATACCATTTCTAGTCTGATCTTATCAATCTTGTCCTTGAAGTAGGAAGCAAGATCCTGGGCACTGATGGTAGACGGAGGGTTCAGGCTGGCAGGATTGAGAAGAGATTTAAATGTATTGAAAAGGCGTTTAGGGTTAGAAGCCTGAGCATAGATAAGAGATTGGAAGTATGTTTGTTTTACAGTGTCCAGAGCATTTCGATAGGAGTGGTAGACAGAAGTATATGTGAAGAAGTCATTAGAGGTGTGATTTACGCCAGTGACTTGCTCAAGAGAAGGTTGGATGTGTATATACTTTTATGCCTTCAAGATTTTTGTCTTACATATGTATTTATTTCTGTGTAAACTCCACCTAGTGGCCAGGCAAGTCAGGCCTCCGTAGTCACTTTTCAATGCATCTTGGGTTAATTACAGGAGGTCTCCATTTTAGATCTAACATGTTAAATCAGAAATGCAGTATATTCTCCCCTCAGCACAGATTCGATTGTAAGATTTTCTGTTTTTTACTTTAGAAAATGGGCGTTATTCTCTATTACAGTCATGCCACAATTGCATTTTCACACCATCCTCTCATAAACGCCTCTAGTGACAACCACGTCAGTGACAACTACCAAGATCATCTCGGGTGCACAGTCTTCCAAAGAACAAAGAAAGATGATCAGGTGGTTAAGTCCATTGAGGACAAACTATTCTTAGAAATAATGGAGAACGGGCAAGTCAAAGATGAGGCAAACAACTGGTTGCATCCTTTATCCTTTAGAACCTACAGACCTTGTCTACCTAACAACAGAGAACAAGTAATTAAATGCTTCTCCTCATTTAAACATAACTTTCACAGAAAACCAGAGATGAGAGATCACTTCTTCTCTTTCATGGGCAAAATATTTGAGAATGGTCACTCTGAAATAGCTCCTACCCTCAAAGATACAGAGGAATGCTGGTACCTACCAATGTTTTGAATATATCACCCAAAGAAACCAGGTCAGAGCAGAGTTGTGTTTCATTCTAGTGCCATGTTTGAAGGTATCTCCTTAAATGATGTTCTCTTAACAGGACCTGATCTTAACAACACACTTCTCAGAGTACTCATCTGTTTCTGGAAGGATGTTATCACCTTCACTGCTGATCATCATCATCATCTATTTATATTCCACAAATATTCCATTGCTTTCTCATGAGGGAAAAAAAACAGGAATTTCTTAAGATTCCTTTGGATCAGAGACAATGACCCTTCTAAAGACATTGCAGAGTATCACATGAGGATATACATCTTTGGTAACAGCTCTTCTCCTGCAGTTGCCATCTATGCCATTCTGCTCAAGAGGGTGAGCTAGAGTATGGTTGAGATGTTGGACAACTCATAGCAAAAGATTTCTATGTGGATCACTGTTTAAAATCGTTACCAAAATACAGACAAGACTGCAATCAGCTCCCTCAAGAGGGCCCAGGAAATGCTTGTCTGGTCAAATCTCAGAAGATATTTTGTGAAGCCTAACAGTAGAGAAGTGATGGAGGCTTTCTCTTCCCAAGATAATCTACTTCTTCCACTACTCCCCCACCCCTCCCTCACCTCACTATGCCTCCCTGTTCACTTGCCATACCCATACTCTCACCTCGCCCAACTTCACGCTCCTGTCCCTGCACTCCCCCGCGCACCGCTAACCTTGCCAACCTTATCCCCATCACCCCTCTCCCCTCCCTCCCTTTCTCCTGTGCCCTCTGGAATGCTAGATCTGTCCGCAACAAACTCCCCTCTATCCATGACCTCTTCTTATCTAACTCTCTTAACCTTCTTGCCATTACGGAAACCTGGCTCACTGATTCCGACACTGCCTCCCCTGCCGCTCTCTCCTATGGCGGCCTTTCCTTCACCCACTCCGCAAGACCTGGAGACCGCCCAGGCGGTGGAGTGGGCATTCTCCTATCCTCCACCTGTACTTTCAGACTCATTCCTCCTGAACCCTCCCTCTCCTTCTCCTCTTTTGAAGTCCACTCTATCCGTCTCTTCTACCCCATCCATCTCCGCTTCTCTGTCATATACCGTCCCCCTGGGCCTTCCTCCCTTTTCCTTGACAACTTTGCTGCCTGGCTCCCACACCACCTCTTCTCTGACATCCCCTCCATTATCCTCGGCGACTTCAATATCCCTATTGACAACCCCACCGACCCTGCTTCCGTCAAACTCCTTGCCCTTTCTTCCTCCCTTGGCCTCTCCCAATGGACCTCCTCTTCTACCCACTGCCTTGGTCACTCCCTTGACCTTGTCTTCTCCCACCGTTGCAGTCTGTCCGACTTCTCTATCTCCCCCTTTCCACTCTCGGACCACCATCTCCTCTCATTCTCTCTCTCCTCTACTCCTGCACCCCTCCCCCCACCCAAATCTACCCGGTCCAAGCGCGATCTCAACACCCTTGATCCTGCTATTCTATCCTCTTCTCTCGAAAATCTCCTCTCTCCCCTTTCCACCCTGCCCTGCCCTAATCAGGCGGCCTCCCTCTATAACCAAACCCTCTCCTCCGCCCTTGATGCGGTCGCCCCTGCCCAGCCCATCCACCTTAGCTGCTCCAATCCCCAACCCTGGCACTCCAAACTTACCCGCTTCCTCCAAAAATGCCCTCGTACTGCCGAATGCCACTGGAGAAAATCTCGCTCCCTGGCTGATTTCCTCCACATTAAGTTTATCCTCTCCTCCTACAGCTCTGCCCTCTCGCTCGCTAAGCAATCCTTCTTTAAATCCCTCATCTCCCCCCAGTCCTCCAACCCCCGCCGCCTCTTCGCTATCTTTAACACTCTCCTGTCTTCCCCCCCCCTCCCCCCCTCCCTTCCTCCTTATCTGCCACTGACTTCACCTCCTTTTTCTCCTCTAAAATCGCTGCCATCAGACTTGAAATCTCCTCCTCCACCCACTCTTCCTCCACTCTTCCTCCACTCTCCCCCCCTCTCGCCCTTCCTCCCCCTCCACTCTCCCCCCCTCTCCCCCCAGCCACCAACTCCTTCTCTCCTTCCGCCCCACCTCGGGTGAGGAAGTACACTCTCTAATTTCTTCTTTCCCCCCCTTCTACCTGCCCCCAGGACCCCATCCCTTCTCACCTTCTTTGCTCCCTTTCCGCCTCCACGTGCTCCAACCTCGCTCACCTCTTTAATCTGTCCCTCTCCACTGGCATCTTCCCCTCCGCCTTTAAACATGCTCTCGTCTCACCCATTCTCAAGAAACCCAACCTTGAACCCACCTCACTCTCTAATTACCGCCCCATTTCCCTTCTCCCATTTGCCTCCAAAATACTCGAGAGACTTGTCTGCAACCGTCTCTACACCTACCTCTCTGAACACTCCCTCCTTGACCCTCTCCAATCAGGCTTCCGCCCCCTCCATTCCACTGAAACTGCCCTGGCTCAAGTTACGAACGATCTCCTCTCGGCTAAACCCATGGGCCACTACTCCCTCCTGATTCTCCTCGACCCTTCAGCGGCCTTTGACACCGTTGACCACCCCCTCCTGCTTCACACCCTTTAGTCCATTGGCCTCTCTGGTACCATCCTCTCCTGGTTCACCTCTTACCTTGCCGACCGTTCCTTCTCTGTTTCCACCTCTGTTTCTCTTTCCCCATCTTCCTCCCTTCCAGTGGGGGTCTCTCAGGGCTCTGTCCTTGGACCCCTACTATTCTCACTATACACCTCTTCTCTGGGTGCACTCATCAGCTCCTTCGGCCTCAAGTACCACCTTTATGCTGATGACACTCAACTCTACCTTTCCTCTCCTGATCTCTCTCCCTCCCTTCTCTCCAGGGTATCCGCATGCCTCTCTGCCATCTCCTCCTGGATGTCCTCTAGATTTCTTAAACTCAATCTTGCTAAAACTGATCTCATTGTCTTTCCTCTCTCTCGTACCTCCTTCCCTTCTGACCTCTCTATCACTGTTGACAACTCATCTATCTCCCCTGTTCCCCAACTCCGCTGCCTAGGTGTCATCCTCGACTCCTCTCTCTCCTTTGCCCCTCACATTCACTCTCTCGCCAAATCCTGCTGTTTCCAGCTTAGCAAAATTGCCCGCATTCGGCCCTTCCCTTCCTCTCCCAGGATGCCACCAAATCTCTCGTCCACTCTCTGATTATCTCCCGCTTGGACTACTGCAACCTTCTTCTTATCGGCCTCCCCCTCTCTAATCTCGCTCCCCTTAGATCTGTACTTAACGCCGCTGCTAGGCTTATTCCTCTCTCGCCGTTCCACCTCTGTCTCCCCACTCTACCAAGCCCTTCACTGGCTCCCCTTCCCCTACAGAATTCTTTTCAAGCTCCTCACTCTGACTTACAAGGCCCTCGCCAACTCCACTGCTCCCTACATCTCTAACCTTATCTCTATTCACACTCCCTCCCGCCCACTGCGATCGTCCAACGATCGTCGCCTCTCTTCCCCTCTGATTACCTCCTCTCACGCACGTATCCAAGACTTCTCCCGCGCTGCTCCCCTCCATTGGAACAAGCTCCCCCGCTCCATCAGAACTTTCCCTAATCTGTCCTCTTTCAAACAAACATTAAAAACCCACCTTTTTCCTTAAAGCCTTCCAGTTTCATGCCTAAACTCCCACCGGTCGGCTACCTCTCTTTCTCATCCCTTCTTCCCTTCTCCCCCTTCCTTGACTCCATCTCCGTTTCTCCTGTCTCTCCGTCTCATCCATGTGTCTGTCTGTCTTCCCCTCCCTTTAGATTGTTCGCTCCTTTGAGCGGGACTCTCCTACCTCCTGTTTCCATCACTTTTAACTGCGCTCTCCAGCTACTCAGCTCACCTCCTCTCGGTCCCTCTGCCCTCTGTCTCCTCTCGCTTCTCTCCGCTCCCCTCAGTGACTCTCAACCTGTCATCCGTGCCCACCCTCTTGGGCCATAGTTACCTGCCTATACTCACTTTTCCCCTCCCTCCCTCTCTTTCATGCTGTGCCTGAGCCCCCAGAGTTATAGTGCTTACTGTTTTGTTTGTCCTTGTACGGCGCTACGGATACTTTGTGGCGCCCTATAAATAAAAATGAATAATAATAATAATAATCATAGCGATTTAAGGGTTTTGGATTTAAGAACTGATTCTCCACCAGCTCAACATAGCCTTGAGCTGTCATGGGATTTAAAATCTGACTCCTTCACCTTCTAAGTGCACAGTGAAGAAAGGCCCTTCATCTTCAGGTGTGTCTTCTCTGCTATAAACAGCTTTTGTAACATCTCAGGATTTGCAGCACCCATCACTATTCAAGCTAAAACCCTGCTCAGACACGTAACCTGCGAGTTATCTGACTCAGATGACCCATTGCCTATACAGAACAGGGATCAGTGAGAAGAGTGAACTCTCTATCTGCCTTAAAAAAAACCATTATATTACGCGATCATTTGGTCCTGTGCCCTCTACATTGGAACAGAACCAGAGACTGTATGTATTGTCCAATGCTTCAGTTAAGGCAATAGTTGCTGTTGCATATCTTACAACTGTGGACATAAAAGGATAATGTCATATCGGATTTGTTATGAGCAAAGAAAAGTTAGCAACACATCCAGAGCACACCGTATCCAGACTGGACCTTTCTGCTGCAGTACTAGTTGTTATATTAGCTGATCTCATTTCATATGTGTTACCTTTTAAGCTCATAAATGTTTAACGGCTGTTTATATTAATAAATATACACCGTTGTCAGTAAGACTTTCCATGGTTTCCAAAAAATCATTTTCAAATTGGTTTATTCCAATTACCATCTTATAAGTCTTGATCTAAATGTGATATTTCTTATGTATATTTTTTATATATGTTTTAATAAATTATATTGTTATGCTCATTTATTGCTCACTGTGTTATACATACCTTCATTTTGAGATCTCTTCAGCGCTGTTTTTTACCTTTCTGCTTCTACCTATTGAGCTCGCAGGAACAAAATTCTACACAGACAGTAAAGTAGTATTAGGCTACATTTCCAAAACCAGACTGTTCTTTGTTTGTCAACAATCAGGTGCTACGGATCAGGAGATCCACCAATCCAAAACCATGGCACTATGTATCTGCTACTCTACAATGCACAGACCATGCTATAAGAGCTGTCACAACCAGTCTCTTTAAAAACACTTCATGACTCACAAGATCTAAATTCTTGTACAAAACAGATTAGAACATTCCAGAAAGTGACACATTTGCGTTAGGAGATGCGAAGTCAGATGTCGAAATTTTTTCATGAATGACTACAATCCATATCACGATTTCAGATGTCAATGGGAGCCTCACAGATTCCAAAGATTCTCAAATTGGAAATCACTTGTTAGAGCCATTGCTTTAAACTCACCTCATTCTTCATATATGGGAGGGACCTGGGAAAGAAGGATTGGCATAATTTGCAGAATCCGTGATTCCATCTTCCAACAAGTATGAACTGCAAGACTCAATCACGAGAGTCTAACACATTTCATGACTGAAGTTTCAGCTATTGACAATGTCAGACCTCTGACTTCAGTTTCTAATGACCCAGAAGATCCATTTCTGCTTACTCTTGCCACTCGTCTTACCCAGAAAACTGGAACTATCCACGTTCCTCCTGGAGAGTTCATCTCCAAAGACTTATTCAAACGTCAATGGAGGCAAGTACAAAGCCTTGCAAACACCTTCTGGGACAGGTGGTACAGAAAGTACAGCTCTACCTTGCAACCATGAGACAAGTGGCATGTTGCCAAACCTAACCTAAAACCTGTTAATGTTTTGCTCGTCAGAGATTGCCAATCACAGCGCAATGAGTGGCCCTTAATTTTTGTCACCAAAATATTCCCAAGCAAAGATGGGTACAGAGAGAGACTATGTTGATTCTTAGACTAGTATCTGAACTGATCTTATTGTTACCTTCTGAGGATTTATATGGTGGTATCAGTTGATACCAAAAGGGGAGTGTAATGCCTTCAGCATTGTTGTTTTCTATATGCATTTATTTCTGTGTAAACTTTGCCTAGCGGCCGGGCTAGTATCAACTTACCTGAACAACTTAGGCCTCCCTAGTTAGTTTTCAATGCACCTTGGGTATATTACAGGAGGTCTTCATCTTAGATCTAACATGTAAAGTCAGAGATTGTAAGGTTTTCTGTCAAGTTATAAAGTTATGCTATGCTTTCATTGCCATTCGTATTACAGTTTTACCACTTGATCATGCATGTTATTTACTACTAAAGTAAACACTATTCTTGAGATCTTCACTGGATTATTAAAGTAGGAGTGGCTATGTTGTCTGCCAATCATATTGCCTGCCAACATGTTCATGTCGGCAGATTAAGTGCCGACATTTCCAATGTCAGTATTATGACAGCCACCGTATTATTTAACCTACTGCTTTGCTTGTATGAAAACTTCAACCTGTTGCTGCTCTAATTTCGTAATATGACCTGATGCCTCTTAGAACCATTTGTGAGAGTTCTGAAAAAAATACAGAGCAATATCAGAATAACCATTCATGATTTCCACTTTATAATAAACCCTTCACTTTTGTTTGCAATACCTTAACCCTTATGTATTATGTTATCTGTCTTCTTTTTTTTAAACACAGCTTTAAAACTCCATGCTACATCCTTCAAAGTCTTCCCATCTTTTCTTTGTTCTCCAATACACATTTATACACTGAATTTTGGAGGTAAGAATATGTAGCCTGAGTCTCTTAATTCATGCAATGGCTT
Organism: Mixophyes fleayi; assembly: GCF_038048845.1. Classification (NCBI taxonomy): domain Eukaryota; kingdom Metazoa; phylum Chordata; class Amphibia; order Anura; family Limnodynastidae; genus Mixophyes; species Mixophyes fleayi. The sequence goes on from NC_134402.1 coordinate 146,136,578, forward strand.
TCTTAGATACAGAATAAGAAGTAAACACAGAAGTGTGATAGAATTTTAAATGCAAAATAAGACAAATATCAATTTCTAAAATATAATACTATTTTAAAAACACACATAGTTTAATAAAATTCAGTTGAAATGGATAGCAGACAGGTATGACAGCAACCTTAATAAATGGCAAAAATAAATTATAGTAGCAATATCCTTCTATATGCTGTACCTTACTGTATAATTCCAGGTATTTCTCAACCATCATATGGTGATAAAAATGAAATCAAGTGAATCTGTGTGACAGCTCGAGTGATTTGACAAAATGCATTATCTTTGGTTGGTTGTCAGAAATGATTTTCTTGAGAATGAATAAAGCAGTCATTTGTGAATTTTCTGATACAAGATCTGCAGGTACAGAAAATTAATCAGTCTGTAATAGTGTCTTTTCTGTTGTTGAGGTAGAGAAGATTTATGACTATTTTTGGTCTTGGCACATGAAAAGTATCACTCTGATTGGTCTGTCGACAGGTGGAACTTATTTGCTGCATTGCTGTCATTTAAGCAACAGTATCACTGATGAAGATTCATTTTGCCTATAACTTGACAAAGGTTCCTGCTTGCCAGTAGTCAATTCACTAGATTACATTTTAACAATTTACAGCAGTCTTTTCTTCTTGAATCATCTTTAGGGACTAGTTATTGTATTATTTTTTGTTTTATTGCTTTAATGACTTACATAAAGCAAGAACATCTTCGAACTTTGTTGTCTCTATGAAAACCATCAATAGCCCCATGTTGTTCAATATGGTTTATTTATGAAGCTCTAACATTTTTTTAAGTGACATACCTAAATACTATGGGTCTTTGCTTCACTTATTTATCAATACAATAATAGACCGAAGTGGCTTTTTGGTTTTTTGATGTTTTTACATTACCGTTTGTGACATACATACTAAATTGTCCCCTTTTCCTCAATTTCTGATATATGTGAAACCACTCTTTATTAACCTGACCATACATTGTTCTGATTCTGATTCTCTTCCTGATGCTCCTTTTTGAATAGCAGTTTTTTATTTTAACTGTATTTTCACTAGACTATATCTAACTAGCCAATGAAAGCTACAAATAGACTTTTGGTTCTATGAAGCCTATTTTAATTAAAGAAATACCAAATAATAAAGTGTACTTTTCCGTTAAGCAGCATGCCCATAAATGCAATTTTTAAAATTGCAGGAGTTGAACTTTCCTGAGACAGTGTGATGGACAATCTGGCAGACAAAGAAAAATAAACAATTAATATATATTGTATACATTTGTTCACCGGCAGCTAACAACTGCTTTATGCCAATCATTTAAACTCTGACATCACAATAGCTATGTATGGTGTAAGTCAGTGACATTATTAGCCTAGTCAAAGCTGTTACAATGCAACCTTTCTACATTTTGTTAAAACATGTAAGGGGAGTGACTGACATTTTAATCATCTTCATCAGCTATTTATATAGAGCCACTAATTCCGCAGAGCTGTACAGAGAACTCATTCGCATCAGTCCCTGCTCCCATTGGAACTTACAGTCTAAAACATACACACACACACACCAAGGGGTAAATGTAAAATACTCCGATTTTTTCAAGTCGCCGGAAATCGGCTTGTTTACAGCTAAAATTTAAAGCGGCGCTGGTTTGTAAAGCCAAACTTGCCTTTACAAGCCAGTGCCGCTTTAAATTTTAGCTGTAAACTCGCCAATTTCCGGCGACTTGAAAAAATCAGAGTATAATACATTTACCCCCAAGAGAGACTAAGATCAATTTAAAATTTATCCTACAATTATCCTACTAGTATGTTTTTGTACTGTGGGAGTAAACCGGAGCACTCGGAGAAAACCCACGTAAACACTGGGAAAACATACAAACTTCACACAGATAAGGCCGTGGTCAGGAATCGAACTCATGACCCAGTGCTATAAGGAAGAAGTGCTAACCACTAAGCCACACTTTTTAAGCATACTTGCCAACATTTTACTCTTTCCGTCCGGGAAATCCTGGAGGGGAGATGAAATGTGTGGATAGAGTGGGGGAGGGACATGGTGAATTGCATCATTTTGCCCCACCCACAAGACACTGATGGGCAGGATGCCTGCTCTCCTGGAATTTGGAAGTTTCCCGGGATATTTCGGGAGAGGGGGTAGATATGTTTTTAAGATGTTGAGGAATGTACTTCAGTTTCCAATAGTAACTATGAAGCTACTTTTTGAAGACACATGTTTCCAGTAGTGAATATTTTGAAGCCAATTTTGATTGGATAAGTTTAAACAAAACAATAAAATTTCTCTTTTTGAAAATAATTATACATGTCTGTCTTCTTGTTTAAATCATGGCATCCAGTGCTTGGTGCTCCTATTGGTTTCCCAAGCATTAGGTGTCAGAGTGGTTTATTGATGCAGATTTTGTTTTTAAAAGTAAAAATATTTACATGTATATATTATATAGCATAACATGCTGAATGGTATCTGCCCACTTGATTTGTAAGGGAATGTCAGACAAGACAGCCATTGCAACTGTGTGGTTTGACTTTGCTGGATCCATTAGTCCATTACCAGAGTTGCCTTAAATGTCACTGCTGAATCTTTTATTACTTGACAGAGTGTTATTTTACAAAGATTTAGGTGAAACACATTTTTGGTGAATATTTGTATAGAAATTGGCCAAACAGCACCTGTAGAAGTAGTCAGTGTCAACTAGTTGATAAAAACCAGTGAAAAACCCCAAAAACTGTGGTGTGGCGGCATAGTAAGCCCATCCCCTCAAAGATGGCTTTTGGGTCATGTGCTATTTTAAAAAAAATATCTGCCAATGTCACGTCGTGATATCCAGAATTTGAGAGGTAGATGCCAAGAATTTTAATTGCTCCTCAGTTGTTTGCACTTAATAGAGGAATTATAATTGCAAGGATTTTGTGTGGCACATCATGATTAAGTCTGCAAGTATATGCTTTTATCTTTGTGAAAGAACCATAAAGTGCCAGTGTAATGGACATTTCTTGATGTATTCAATGTCGTTATTAATTACCAGTTACAAGTTTCAGACCATGCATTAGAAAGAAAAAAGGATAATTTGAAAATAATTATACATGTCTGCCTCCTTTTTTAAATTATGGCATTGAGTGCTTGGTGCTCTTAATGATTTCCCAAGAGCTGCGTGGCAGTGTGTCTAACAGCATGCAAATTATTTTTAAGAGTAACAACATTTACATGTATAAAACATATTAAATAGCATAAAATTAGGTATTGTACTCTCTCTTTCCTGTAGCGCACACACTTGACTTGTAAGGTCATGTACTATTGAATTCTTTTATAGTATTGAAACATTCAATGCTTCAATAAGGAAAATGGGGGGTCATTTCTAAAAATGTCACATTGACGATATGTCGGAAGCCTGTTAAGGAAAATGACAGTAGTTACATGCTGCAAAACTATATAAGAAAGTCTGACATTTTTGTAGTGCACGATTTAAATTTATAGATAGATTTAAAATTGGCGTGGCTTAGGGGTTGCTAATGTACCAGCATAATTATAGTAAAGTTTCACATTTCTATGATTATTAAGCTGGCATATTGCAGCAATAGTAAATATTGGAAGGACAGCATGTTTCAAAATGTATTGGTAAAAAAGTTTTTTTTTTTAAGCAGTAGGAAAGTATAAATATATTTATAAAATGAGACCAATTTTAAAACCAGTAAAATACATTTATTCTACATGTCCCTATCAGGGCCTGGTTCATTAGGGAAGGTAAATGCTGTTATGTGCCATATTTTCAGTAAAATTGCTCTGCGCATTACCAGGAACAGACACCAGTGAACGCAAGTGTATCATATTGTTCTTCGAAAGCAAAGGATACTTCCAACAGCTTACGATTGAAGGGCAGAATGGGGGATAGAAGGGGCGTATACACATAGTCAATGTACAATAAGGGCGTGTCAAGGTTATGCACACGCACAACCATCAAGCTCTATCATGCACGTGATTTTTAGCCATATCATTGGCACCAGCTACAGGGCAGGTGTAGGTGCAGACTGATAGTGATGATGGTCGCCTATGCATACTACAACCTGTGTTTGCAGTGAAGAGCATCTGTAAAATTGCAGTTTATTTACAGTAGGCATTAATAACATCCTGATAAATATAGTTAATGTAAAAAAGCAGCAACTTTTTTCCACTAATGATTAGGCTATATTATTAATAGATGTTAATGTATTTAATATTTTGATTCTATCTGTGCATAAGGATGGGACTTTAGATATACATATGTTTTGTGCGTATCCTACAGAGTGTTGTATATGTCTGCATATAGACAGAGCGTACTTATACCCATATTCAAAAAGAAACATTTCTTGAGATTCTTTTGTTTTTGAATACGGGCGTAATGAGTGCAATTTTACGTCCAATTTAAAGAAAGGGCAAATTATTCTATGCAACAAACAAACTGCCAAAAATAGTGTGTAGATGACAAATTGAAAAGATAATTCAGTTTTGAGTAAAACCAAGCCCCCAAAGGTTACTTATCTGGGGGCCCTTTGGTGGTTCCGCAAGATCCTACACACTGCTTCCCACACCCCTGCATATGTCAGCAGGCACTGCATTGTTGGTGGACAACTGCCTGTCTAAAGAAAGTCAGGCGCTCTGCTTGAGCCTGCAGGATGTTAGCCGTCCCCAGAGATCCTGAATGCTAGATCCCAGGTAAATACATTTTGGGGACTGGGACTGGTAAATAAAATTTGATTGACCATGCCATAATGGAAAAATTGTTTTTAAGCATATTTCATATACTAATGGGCTTGAATTTACTTTTCCATAATAGTCTAACAGTTTTATTAGTTTGCACTGAATCATGGACATGGCTACTTAAGTAAACTATTAGCAGCAATACACGGTGAAAGGGATGTTTTACTTATATATAATTCACATAAAAACAATATCACACTATAAAATGTACATCATATAATGCATAGCAACAGATATTAGATCAAATGAAAGGTATAATCAAATTAGTTTCTATGGGTTACAGTGCATTATCACACATTGAACCATAATGAACTAGTGTTTTCATTTTCTGTATACTGTTTAAAGTAACTGTTACCCTGTCTCTGTATTTGCAATATTGGTTTCATATTGTTCAAGCATCACACAGTCATTTATGATCTGAAACAAGCTGTATATGTTGTGTATATTATTTATTTTACATTGTAAACAGTAATCTGCATTACAAAAGAAATAGACAATGTAACATTAAACCAGACCCACTTCTTTACCTCTCACTGGGATTTTAGGTCATTTTTATTGTAGTTTATCAGAGAGAAAAATTGCCCAAGCAAGAAATGTAATTCCAGGACAGATGACATTTATATGGCTGAGTTTAATGTTTGCTGCTCAAGGATTTCTGTATGATGCCTTTGCCAACTGTATGGGAATAGATCTCTTAATAATGACCTTTTTACCTGAAATTGAAAAATGTTTCAGCCAACTATTTACTATTTATTACAACCCTTGTGGAATATATGGATAGTTTCTGTTTTATTCATTTTATCTATAGACAAATTTTGGGGCATGCATTCCAAGACACAGCAAAACACAATGGAAATGTAAAATCTAAATACTGACAATTAAAATGGACCTTCAGCCAGAATATATAATGCAATGCAGTAGATCCTCAGCTTGTAACATGAAATATGTGTCACTCTCTCTATGTGAAGGTATTTTTTTTTAACAATTAGTATATAATTGCTGTAAATGATATTATATAAGGTGTTTATGGCACCTTCAGTTAGCATGATTACATATTTAGCATGATAAATCTTGTAGTTGGCTTATTATACAGTATTCACCCCTTTTGGTCTTTAATTGGAAATTATTAACACTAGTCAATACAAAATGCCCTGGAGGTCATTTATGAAATGTAGAACAAGCGCCCTGCAGTGCGTATGCAGCTTTGGATCAGCTTTGAGCATCTGACTTTTGCTGGTGCTGTGCAAGAGAGTATGTCTGTCAGTTTGCTTGTGGCATAGATTAATAAAGGTTATTTATGAACAATAGTGCAGCACAAATGCTCATTGTCATGTGACTACATTTGCGCAAATGTGCATTGTTTTAGGGGGATCACGGTGGCTAAGTGGTTAGCAATTCTGTCTCACAGCGATGGGGTCATAAGTTCAATTCCCGACCATGGCCTTATCTGTGTGGTGTTTGTATGTTCTCCCCGTGTTTGCGTGGGTATCCTCCGGGTGCTCTGGTTTCCTCCCACACTCCAAAAACATACTGGTAGGTTAATTGGCTGATATAAAAAATTGACCCTAGTCTCTCTCTCTCTCACTCTGTCTGTGTGTGTATGTTATGGAATTTAGACTGTAAGCTCCTATGGGGCAGGGACTGATGTGAATGAGTTCTCTATACAGCGCTGCAGAATCAGTGGCGCTATATAAATAAATGATGATGATGATGATTGTTTTAGGGGGATGTGCATGTATTTGCATCATCTGGTGGAGTGCAAGAGTTTTCACCATCCAGTAGTAGGAATTGAACAATTTGAGGGCACTCCTTGCTAAGTGCATATTAGGCAATGGCATATTCACCATTGATGCAGGGTGTGCAGTACACATTGACCCATAAGTCAATGGGGTCCTGTGCTGGTCTCTTCACTTATAGGCCCATCCTGCACCAACAGTTGTACAACCACTATCCAGTAATTCCTCATCACCTCGTCCCTGTTGGGCTGGGAGAAGGTTTCAGAAGTTCCTGGCACATTTACATTAACTGCGTTAGCAGTGGGGACATGGCTCAGCACTGCTGTACACTGAACTGGAGAGATACTGTGTGACACACTAAAGGGAGCTTCTTCCTCATTGAATGCAATGTGGTGTCAGCAGGCTGGCTTGAGCCCCTCTGTCTTAATTGGTAGCTGAATAATAGATGCTGTGGCCTGCAAGTGGTTAGGAGGTAACCTCAAGTTCAAAAGGCTCGGGAGGAATCCGGAGGCCCATATATATGGAATATATGGTCACTGCTCATATATTGAAGCAAGTAATGGGGGGGCTAATGATTATGTTGATGGAGTGATTAGGCAAATGGGTTAATAGTTACACAGATGGGGTGGTTAATGATTATGTTGATGGGGATTCACCATGGTAATGCAGGGGTTAATGAGTTGTTTATGAGTGAAACTCATCACTACTATTAATTAAGTTCCTTTTCATCTTTGTTATAGTATATTCCATAGGCATCCTGTCTATTAAACATGATAAAGGGAAAGGGTGTAAGGTATATCTAGCATTTTCTCACATACCCCAGGAAAAAGGGGATTTCTGTATTCCCTTCACTGGATAGATGACCCTTATTTCTCTCCTCAAATGGAGTTCCTATAGTCTGAAAATCAGACTCATGGGAATAAAAAACAAATGGAGAAATAATAGTGCAGATTGTCTAAAATATAAATATATAAAAGTCCACAAAGTTCCCGGTCAGAAAATGTATTCTTCAACCTCGTGATGAAAACGAAGAAATACCACCGTAATTCATGTGACTTTCTACACCATCTCCCCCAAAGATGTATGCTTACAAGATGTTAGCTTTAATAGGGCATCTCTAGTAATCCTTCCTGTATATCGCTTACAAATTCCTCAATAGAGTATGAACATGATATGTCAGAAAGAAAAAATAAGAACCATCTGGTGCAATATCATAAAACTCCATTTAATAAAAATATATTGTCTCCATAAAACATAGAGATCTATACACATAAAACATGACATTAAGGTTATCCAAAAATGGTAATGTGTAAACTCATTCCAGATGAATTCAGGATATTCACAAGAAAAACTCCTCCAAGATGCCAGTTCACCAATGTAACGAAATCCCGCTTATACTTATCCTTCCAACGCGTTTCGACTCTAGGTTAGAGTCTTTTTCAAGGTAGGAAAATAGTGTATTATCGCCTCTATCCTCTATCGGAGACAATATATTTTTATTAAATGGTGTTTTATGATATTGCACCAGATGGTTCTTATTTTTTCTTTCTGACATATCATGTTCATACTCTATGGAGGAATTTGTAAGCGATATACAGGAAGGATTACTAGAGATGCCCTATTAAAGCTAACATCTTGTAAGCATACATCTTTGGGGGAGATGGTGTAGAAAGTCACATGAATTACGGTGGTATTTCTTCGTTTTCATCACGAGGTTGAAGAACACATTTTCTGACCGGGAACTTTGTGGACTTTTATATATTTATATTTTAGACAATCTGCACTATTATTTCTCCATTTGTTTTTTATTCCCATGAGTCTGATTTTCAGACTATAGGAACTCCATTTGAGGAGAGAAATAAGGGTCATCTATCCAGTGAAGGGAATACAGAAATCCCCTTTTTCCTGGGGTATGTGCGAAGGTGCGCGCTTAGTGTATGTTAACTGTATTTTATGTTTGTACTCAACTTGTGGAGAATAGTGGACACTCCTTTACATACATCAGGCTGCACACTGAGTGGAGCGCCACATCAGATCAATTACTTTCTAGTGTTATATCTAGCATTTGTAAAGCTCTGTGCATGACCCAATGCTAGTCATGCCACCTTGTTTCACTGGTCATAGAAGGGGACAACTTGGTAAATGTTTGCTCTAGGTGCAATGGCTCCTTGCTACACTACCAAGCTGGGAACATGGCTGCTAAGATCAACAGTTATATATGGAATCAAAATGTAATGGAGTTCTGGGAACACTGAGCTTCTGCTATTGGCCCTGCCAGGGGTAATTGAGGTAATATTTTCATATACGCATGCAGTACATTGTATAGTGCACTCTAGTACTGCTGTCCTATTCTACAAAATATCACTCATTGTTTTAGGCTCCTCATCAAATTTTAAAGTTTTAGGCAGCATCATAAAAATTCCTACAATTTTAGTTTTAATATATGGATGTATGTGTGCCCATAAACAATTTAGTGACTATTTTATAAAGGTCTGGAAAGTACATCTGAAACAACATATAGACGAACCATGTTCTTTTAGGCCTAAAGTATGGTCAAGTGCTTGACACAGGCGTGCTTGCATCTAACCCTGCTCCTTTTCCATTCAAATACTATAGAATGGCAGGGTAATTGTGGCATGACTTGGCAAATTCTCCACACCATCTCTTTCACAAGTCATATCACAGACTGTCAGCTAGGTACAGCCATTCTATCTACCAGTCTCCTATGGAAATATACAATCGGAGACTACATCACAAAACCAGTTTGAAGAAAAATAAATTTTAATTTTGAATAAATGTAAAGTCTAAATAAGTTTAAAGAAAATTCTCAGAAAAAGTTGTTCGAAGACTGGATGATTGGGTCACCAGTAGACAGTTAGAGAGCTGTTTTGCAGTTCTGATATCTAGAGTTTATTGGTAAATCCATATGTTTTATTAATATTAAAGATGAGTGAAATTGTCAAAACTTCTGTGAAATGTTCTCTGCACCCCACAATTGGTCTATATTTGGCAGGTTTTTCCGTTCCTACTCCCAGCCATACCACACACTAGGATAAATTAATTGCAATCATCCCAAGTCAGTTAATTTTCTCCAAAATGCAATTTACAAATATATTATGGAATGGTGATTTATTGGTGGAACTTGCACCTCTGCCACAAAACTCTGCGTGAAATTTCACTGCAATTTCATTAAACTATATTTAACATCATGGGTAGCATGGTGGCTCAATGGTTAGCATTTTTCTGCCTCACAGCGCTGGGGTCATGAGATCGATTCCCAACCAGGGCCTTATCTGTATGGAATTGTATGTTCTCACCATATTTGCGTGGGTTTCCTCCGGGTGCTCTGATTTCTTCACAAACTCCAAAAATGCAATGGTGGATTAATTGGCTGCTGACAAAAATTAACCCTAGTCTTTGTCTGTCTGTGTGTGTTAAGGAATTTAGACTAAAAGTTCCAATGGGGCTGGGACTCATGCGAATGACAAATATTCTCTGTACAACACTGTGGAATTGTTGGTGCTCTATAGATAAATGATGATGATAATAATGAAGCACAAGGTGGTATTACAGGTGTCTGGAATCTTTATTTAAACCAAACACTTCCAAAAAACTTTTGCAATGCCATTTAGCACACAGAAGCCCTTGCACTTAGTCTTTGAAGGGCAGTGTATTTTATAGACTTTCCCCAAAGCAGGATGTGTATACAATATAATGTTTCATATATTTACTGCATCAAATATTTGTAGCCTATGTTTATGAAGAGAATATGAATATTTTGGTGAAAGGCAAGTTGATATCCTCCTGTCAAAATGCTGTGCTTGCCCCTGAATGTACAGATATTTGTGATCATGTGGACCTTTTGGTGCAACCATTAAATGAATTGTTCACTTATCATCACTGCGCCTTGTCTAACCTTTAACAAGGTTAGTTCATTTGTTGCCTAATAGCACTTGTCATTGTCTTATTAATCACAAGAGACATCTATCTTACTCAAGTCACTGCTACCCATCATTATCTTTCCATGCACCATATTACTATAAATCATGTCGCAAATCTCTATTCTATTATGTATGCCCCAGGTTCATTTCTTAGTTGTAGATAGCATGTCTATACAGCTAAACCCGAACCATTACTCTGCTCACTTTTAATTTTTTAAATCATGTTTGTTTGTTATTTCCTCTTGTCTTTAAACTTTGTTGATAATTATTTCCTTAAATTTTTAATAAGCACTTGTTGCTGCTATTTCAAATATCCCATAAGTTTGATACACAGAGAGCGCAGAAGGGCAGGCCCGGCGCTCCCATTAGGCAACGTTAGGCAGTTGCCTAGGACGCCAGGCTCTGGTGGGCGCCACAGAAGTAAACTTCAGATAGTATTATACTTTAATAGTGTGCAGCGACCGCTGAGCATACCTTCCACGGCCGCCGCACAGCTATGGATAACCACCGCCCTCCCCTCCAACCACTGATGGGGCGCACCGTCGCACCGCCCCTCCATCTCCTCCACTCCCCTCACTGACTGTCGGGCGTGACATCATCATCACGGCCCAACAGTGTCAGTGAGGGACGGGATCCGGCAGAGAGGAGCAGCGTTATGGAGCCAAGTTTAAGGTAAGGAAAGACCTGGGGGGGGCGGATTTTGAAATTGTGCCCGGGGGGGCGGATTTTGAAATTGTGTCTAGGGGGCCGAGGACCCTAGCCCCTGCAGAAGGGGCGGGGCTGTACTACCGCCTTTTACTACAAGGTAGTGTAGCTTTAAAGATAGTAAATTCTGATGATCACCCCTTCTGTCTTTGTACAGTAGTTTGTTCCAGGTCCTTTCCAGAGAAGTTCAAGAAATTTTGTAGAATTCAACTTTTATTTTACTCTTTACTACACTACTCAGTTGCTGAGAAGGTGCAGAGGAATGGGTTATTCTCACCATAATTTCTCATACTTACTGACTCTCCTGCAATGTCCTGGAGAGTACTATAATAGTAAATGGTCCTGAGAGAGTCTGGCAATCTCCCTGATGCTCTGTGAGAATAAAATATGGTGGACATAACAGTGCGTGACAATGCGATTTGCGTCACCACTCTCTGGCTAACATGTGCAGTGTCGGACTGGGGCATGAAGGGCCCACCGGGGGACTGCAACGCTAGGGGCCCACCAGAGGGGTGTGGCCAACCATCACAGAGGCGAGACCAGACAATAGAGGGGGAGTGGTCAGGCCACAAAGGACAGCTAGCACCATTGTGTAGTATATAAAGAATGCAGTGTGTGTATAAAGAGTACACAGTCTTGACTTGCACCTTAGATTGGGCAGAACAGTCACCAAAAATCGGGATTATCCCACTAGACCAGGCTTGGCTAACCTGTGGCACTCCAGTTGTTGTGAAACTACAAGCCTCAGCATGCTTTGCCAATTTATAGCAGCCTATTGCTGGAAGGGTATGCTGGGACTTTTAGTTTCACAACACCCAGAGTGCCACATGTTAGCCAAGCCTGCACTAGACTCAGAACATTTGACAGACTGTCCTACCTGTTCTTGTCACTTTTACCACCTGTGGCTGCTGGTTTCTTTAGTTGTGGCTTGTCTGGATCCTGGAATGTTGAGGGCCTTATTTGGAAAAAATAATGGTTACATTTGAATAATGGGTACAGTTAAATCAATAGGATCCACAATTAATACTTAGGCCTTCCTCCAGCCAAAACATAAAAGTAATAGTATTCCCATTTAAAAAACCTATTTCCCTCCCTCCAGACAGCCCCTGCAATAAATGAATCACATTTTCATATAATAAATATACCTATTTCCAGCAACCATCACTGCCATTAAATAATCCATATTCACATTTAATAAATAGACCTCATGCTCCTCAAACTCAGCCCTGCATTCAATTAATAGCGCCCAAACCACCCCATCTTAAATTAATAGTCCCCACTATAAAATTAAATTGCCCATCTTTACCCTACAAAGAAAATAGCACCCATTATTTAGCCACCACTTACCACACACACATTACATTGCCACAAGCCCACTGTGCCATCACACACACATTACTGCGTCCCTTCATCACCATGCTGTGCCTTCTTATGATCACACTGCGCCCTCCATGCTGCTTTTGCTCCCCCTTCTCCTGGCCCTCCTTCACACTCTGCCATGCTGTCTGTGCTCCCCTTCACTCTGTCATACTCCACCTTCTCTCTGCCATGCTCCCCCTTCACTCTGCCATGCTCCCGCTTCACTCTGCCATGCTCCCGCTTCACTCTGCCATGCTCCCGCTTCACTCTGCCATGCTCCCCCTTCACTCTGCCATGCTCCCCCTTCACTGTGCCATGCGCCCCCTTCTCTGTGCCATGCTCCCCCCTTCACTCTGCCACTTACCTTTTCTATCTGCTTCTTCCTTTTCTTCTCTTCTGTCTTGCCGGCGCTACTCACTGAATGTGGGGCGTGATGACGTCATGCCCGACATTCAGTGCGAACGGCGACGCGGTCACGTGAGTTGTTTTTTTTTTAATAAAGTTTCTCGCTCCCCCCACCAACGAAGAGGGGAGCGATTCAGGGTCGGGGCCTACTGGTGGATAGCCCGGTCCTTCGGTGGGCCAGTCCGACCCTGAACATGTGATTGTGCAAATTGTATAATTATTTTGAAGTGTACAGATGGTGATGAAGTGAATAGTGTCATTAAGTCCCATCTAACCTAACTTCACAGAGCTCATATCAACTCCTTATCTACCCAGCTCAGGAAAGTGGACAAGTATGTAATTTGCATTATAACACTAGGCATTTTTATTGGAGAATCACTCTTATGTATAAATTTTCTGTATATAATGTTACCTCAAAGTATAGAAAGTATCATTGCAATTTTTACAATAAAATTGCAAAACCAGAAGATGTGTAAAAAAGCATTCATTGCCATTCAAGTGCAAAACTGAATTATACTAGAAAATTGCTAGTGGAAGTTTGTATCTTCTGCAAGACCTAGCACCTCTTAAAATCACTCTTATAGCTCTTTACACGTTTCTGGTTAACGAGGAGCTTTAGACATTTTAAGAGTTATATTAACGCTTATAGTCAGTAATCGCCAACTGTGTTTACCACAAGAGAAAGCAATAAAATAAATGAATGTTGTGCTAAACCGGAATGTACTAGATCTAAGTGCGGAAAATATATTTCTCTACTGCAGTTAACAATGCTAATAAACTATATACTGTCTGCTTTGGAGTGATTCATTAATTCCTTGGATGCGTACAGCGTCAGCACTTTTTCATTTAAAGGCGAATGGCATTAACATAACTAGAACGTATTTAGGCCAATTTTTATTTTATAATTTTTCTCAGTATTAGGCCAAAAGAATAATTTTAATTAATGAATACACTGCAGCTCTTTGTTTTTCTTTGGATATTTTCATTGCCAATGCAGGGAGCTAGCAAAGTGTTCAAGCAAGTAACATATGCAGCTATAAGTCCTTTGTTAAAGACATTTGTCAACAGTGGTGCTTTGTGTTCAGTACTCTGCTGCCAGTGCTCACTGATGCCTAGATACAAATATGCTGCAGACTCCAGATAGCATCCACATGTCCTGGAACAGTTTGCTATTAGTAGTGCACTTACTATTTCTGTAACGGCATGAAAAATTATTTTTTGGGGGCTACAAAAGATAGAATTGTGTATAACTATTTGGTCTGTTCCCTTTCATTCAGTCTTTTGGCCAAATAACTGTTTCCCAGGTTACCATATGGACTAGAAACTAAAATAACTGCTTTTTCAATCCTTTTTGTTTTTCACCAAGGAATTATTTAACAATATAAATTGTTTAAATATGTATTAATATATTGATAAAATAATGAAACAAAAGCAGTCGAGTCATCTATGCCTCCTCATCACTACATTTCACAAGGTCACTTTACTTATAACTAGAAGAACTGAAAATGACCTTGCATATGAGTAATTCATTCCTACTGTCTCTTTACATACTTTTATATTAATGCTTAATTACCCAAGTTAAGGGTTGTGTAAATTGCTTTGTGTACAGCAGGGTTCCACTTATTTTTTTTTTACAGGTTTGGCATTGAATAGTTTGTTCTGTTGATTCACTGCGTAAGAAAAAAATGTGTGTCCTTAAGCTTTTCTTTACTATTTGTAGCTGCCTCACTTGACAATGAGGTCCAAGTATAGTGCAAAATGTAATATAGTTGCACTTCTGAGCAGGGCCACCAAGTGGATTTTTGGACCCGATACAGCAAGTTCTTGGGGCCCCTTTCATAGCTGCAGAAAAGAGCATGGCCACAGCAGATTGGTGGCTAACCTCACTGTACACCTGTACCATGTACCTGCCCCCCCCCCCCCCCTTCGATTCCCCTACTTCTGAGCTGTATTATGCTTCTATTCGATAACAATAAATAATGATCACAAATTGGTTTGCTCACGCTACCCAGTAAAGTTATCCTGTAAACCATATGGTATGCTATATTTCTAAGTGTTGTTGACATTAAGATGGCATAGGATAAGTTGATATAATATAGGATAACTGACCCTCCAAATTTAATTAGGTTTTGATTTGCCCTTTTCTTCTTTTGTTTTCCTTTGTGCACTTTTAAATAATTGTAATCATTGTTTCAGGACTACCTACACTTAAATTGTCCAATAACTGAAATCTGAACAGCTTTTTCAAAAATGGTCACGTCATTCCAAAGCCTGACAGTCGGAGTTAAAACTGGATAGATGTCTAGTAGTTATTCATAAGAGTAAACACAGGACTTCTAGAGGATTTTCCACACCACACCACCAGAGTGGGCCTGACCATCATGCAAGGGCGTAGCTTTTATTTTAGCCAGAGCTAGGCATCCTTCCCATCCATGTTGAATACATGGACAAACCTGCATGCAGCCCCCCTTCACGAACAAGCAATGTAAAGCAGGACATACTGAATGAACATGACAGTCCCTCAAAAACAGGAACTGCCCCACCAGATTCAAAACAGTTAGTAGGCTGTCCTGCTTGCAGTTTTCCCTACCTTCTTGTGTTTTAAGCTCAGTTGCTGCTAGTTTGGATCCTGAAATGTTGGAACCCTGTTGGGAAAAGAATAGGTACATGAAATATGAAAAGTCTAGCAATGAGTGATTCCCCAACCAGCCCCAACATTGAACCAATAATACCCATATTTAATAACTAGGCCTCCCTACCTAAAACCATTCCAACATACATTTAACAGCATTTTCATTTAATAAATATGCAAATATCCCACCAGCCAGCCCAGACAATAATTCGTATTTACATTTAAAAAATAGTTCTCCTTCCCCCTAAACATTCAATCAATAACCGCAAACTGTGCTGAATTATATTAATAGTCCCATCAAAACTGCAGAAGTGGGACATGTTAAATGCTCTCTGTGAGAGAGTGTATCTAAAAAATGGTCAGTTTCAGAATAGAGGTTATATTTGCAAAATTTAACAAAGCGGGTCAATCTTGCAAATATAATCTCTTCCTATTTTGTGTGTTTAATTTACATATTTTTGTAAGTTTGATAACACGTGTTTGGTCTTTGATTATATTAGATTATATTCTTAAATACATATAAGTGCAATAGCTAAATTTAAAATTAATTACTGAGAAGTACCATAAATGTGGTTTTCTGTGCAGACCCCTAAGTAAAATACTTGTATATACTCCCAGACTCCATAAACAAGGACAGTTTTTGTTATACACATATGGGCCTGAATTATTATGGAATGCAAAGTGAACGCAATTTACGTTTTTCTTAACTAGATGAAATTGTACACCTGTATTCAAGTACAAGTGAATCTGAAGAAACATTACTAGTTGAATATGGGTCTAAATACGCTCTGTATACAGCACTTGCTATATGCAGACAGATACAGCACACTGCAGGATACGCACAATGCATATGTGCAATATAAAGTAACAGTTAAAAAAAATACATTACATTTTCTTTTCACCTGTTAATAATATATTCATTAATAAATATAGATTGGAAACAAAATGTTTTTTTTTCCATTTTTTTTACAAGAAATATCTGGATGTTATTAAAGCCTACTATATAAAATGCATTTCTACAGTTGCTGTTAATTCCAAACACATATTCTTGCATGCATACGCCACCATTAATTGGCACTAACTCCTGCCCTGTTACTAGTGCAAGTGATACAGCTAAAAAAATATGTACCTGAGAGACACCCAGAGCTTGAATCGGACAGATGCGCTCGACCTTTGCACAGTACATACGCACACGTGATAAGTCCGGGTTAACACAGGTGGACTATCTAGTATATATAGCAGATAACAGCAACAACTTTCTTTTATTACAAGTAAGTTATTTTTAATTGTTATTTTATATATTTATAAAGTTAATAATTTATTAGAAGTCCAAAGAGATTTTTGATCCTGTCAATTTATCAAGTCCTTTCTGAGCATAATAGTATAGGTTCCACCTGGTTCCTGTGACACCACTTCTAGAGACCCTTGCTGTTGGAAAACACAACTCTACGAGTCCAACCTGCTGAAGCAGTATTTTCCCTTTTTTTTGGTTTTCTGCTTCGTGGAAGAGGGGGGTATTTTAAGGGGCATCTGCACCATTCTCAAATGTACAGTATATTGTTTCCTAAATGGAGTGCTCCATCGCCACACACAGATGTCCTGTGTGGCTAATGTAATTCAGTAAAGTATTGGCATTAATAGTCTCCTATTGGTTATTTGCTGTGGTCTTTATGTTCACACTAAACCAAGGCATTTAATCTCTGTAAAGGGACTTCTTCAGTAAAAGTTTGGGTGCAACCTGCAGCGTGCTTTTCATTGAAAAGAGGAGGGTGGAAATCCCCAACTTTGTATGACCCAAAAAAATAGTGCAATGATTTTGGAACGATTATGCCTCATTATATAATTTACATCGAACTATAGATGACCCAAAATTACTTACAAGTAGCATAAAAAAACTACCGTTAGTCGTGACCACCATAAACTTTCAAGAGTGTAATTGGCTACACTGTACAGCTATATTGCTTCAGATGAGATCTCTGATGCCATTAAGGCTTTAAGACGTTAATCAGCTCCTGGTCCGGATGGTTTCACTGTTCTGTACTTCAAAAGGTTCACTGGACCTCTGATCCCCATGCTTATGGGACTGTTCAACTCGATATTAGTGGGAGGAAAATTTGAAGAGGCCACCACTAGAGCAGGGATAGTAGTTATTCCCAAACCAGATCAGGACCCCACAGAAGCGAGTAATTACAGACCCATATCCCTTCTTAATGTGAACCTCAAACTCTTTGCAAAAATTCAATCTAATAGATTATGAGCGGTGTTGCCCTCATTAATGCATCCTGATCAACCTGGTAGGCAGGCCTCTGATAACACCACAAGAAAAAAATAATCTGATTGATGTTGCTAACCACATTTCTCTCCCTGCTCTAGTGGTTAGCAACATCCCTGACATTTTCTGAATTCTCACCAACACCAGAGACCACAAAATTGCCCTGTATGCTGATGATCAAACAAAAAACACATACAGCGCTGACATACAAATGAATATAATCAATTAAAATAGATTATAAACAATACTAACTGTTCTTGACGATACACTGAAAAAGAGGCATCTGAAAAAAGAGTGGTTTGCTAAAAACAATATGTTAAATACAACAAATACATACACTTCAACACCATAAAAACTCACAATATTAAACAAAAAACACAAATTCCTAATCGCTCAGTGAGACCTATGTATTAAATGCTTGATGCACCCCACATAATCTGGCATATATATTGTTTAAGACACATATCTTGCACTAATAATTAAAACTATTGTCAATGCATGGTGTGCATAGATCAAACACTATAGTAAAACACAATATTGTCCATATATTTCTTATTGTTATTCATTGGTTCCAAAAAAAAATCAATCCAACCTCTAGATCCAGAAAGAAATAATACCAAGTGGCTACTGGTATGTAGGTAAATCTTGAAAGTGCACTTATCCGCATATAAATAAAATAGGAGTCAGACCTCAAACGTAAAACACCTCAGATCGTCAAGCTGGATATCACCAATGATTATGGTCCCAAATGCTGAGGATATGAGAGTAAGTGATAAGACTCACAATAATACATACACTGCAACGCTGCAACGCTGATCAAGATCTTTTCCGCCAGGGTGCTTCTTGCAGCTTCCAGGCGGTGGTAATCCTGTGGGCAGCCAACTCTTCAAATATGTATTTTACCTCCTAGGGAGTCCACACAAGGAGGTCTATGCGGTCTTTACAAGAAGCCCTGTATATCATCTCTCTCTCTTGTAATGGTGATATTAACAGATATATTCTGGATACTCAGGTGGATGATTTTAAAAGCATGTCTGTCTCGTTTCGTCTGACTCGGTCAGACTTTTTCAAAGACAATGTGACAATATCATCTTGTAAAGACTGCATAGATTGCATTACCTACTTTTATTTTTCATTTATTACCATGTAATAATTCTATATGGATGCAATAAAATGTTTGTAGTTATCGATCTATTAACTTGTGAAAAACAATTAAAAAAAATTATTTTAAAAAAAGAAGAGTGATATAGTCCTCCTCCAAATTAATATTCATTCCTGTATCCTTTATTAAATTGTATCTTTCTTGTGTACACTGATTTATAAGAAGATATTTAGATCTATAATATATGGGCTCCACTATGGGACAGACATATATACTATTCCAAAGGATATGTATATATTGCATCGGGAAAACCTAATAACTCCACTAAGTCTCAATATTAATTAATATCTGGTGCCATATAGGTTTTCAGCATCTTTTACCATACCAATGTTATATTTTTGGAAACATTTTATAAACTTTATAATTCTATATGGATGCAATAAAATGTTTGTACTTATCTATTAGCTTGTGAAAAACAATAAAATTATTATTTTTAAAAAGGAAAAAAGAGTGATATAGTCCTCCTCCAAATTAATATTCATTTTGTTCATTTGTGACATAAAACAGATAAGTACCTGTATCCTTTGTTAAATTGTATCTTTCTTGTGTACACTGATTTATAAGAAGATATTTAGGGCTCTGCTATGGGACAGACATGTATACTATGCCTGAAGTTCAAAGCACAATAAGTGCAGCTCCAGACTGACCTCATTATGGTATCTCGTCCCAGCTCATAGAAACATATTTAACTATAGTTCCCTTAGGTCTTATACTAATTCATGGATATGCATGATCAGTCATTATGCCCATAGTACAAATTCAAGACTTGGTATATTTGCAGGCTGACCTCCTTTGTAGCAACCTCTCCTGATTCACTAATGCAATGGTTTAGCTTACTGTTCTGCAGTAATCAAATTCCAATCACTTCTATTTTTCATACCACCACTTCTAAATTTCCAATTCAACTACTTTTCTGCTATATATCTAGAAATGTTCCCAGGTCAAAGTCCAGATTCCAGCCTTTCAACACCAAGGTGCAGGGCTGAACTGGGACTTAAAGTACACAGGCCCACCGGAGTTCCAGCAGGAAGAAAACTATGTGCCAATGCACAGGGACTGTGCCAAAAAGGGCGTGGCCACATTGTGTTGTGGGTGTGGCCAATGTGGGGCATTGATACATACTTTATAATAAAACATTACATTTATCGCGCCCTCCCATCCACATCACGCCAGCCCCCCAGGTACATTATGACACCCCCAGCCTACTGTACTTATCTATGCTTCTGGTGCTGCTGACATCCATAAGGGTGAGAACTTCCTGTAGAGCGAGCAGGGAAGCTCTTTGTCTAACGAGATTACCAAATCCTGTGATACTTAGAGCTCCTCGGCTTGCTATGCAGTCTGTGTCCTGTCCAGGAACTGGGAGCACTTATCAGTTCCCTTCCCCTAACCAGAGGTAGATTAAGGCTCAAGGGGCTCAGGGTATTTAAGACAGCAGGGCCCCTACTATTTAACATGGTTATTATTTTAGACAAATACACAGGAACTACTGTTAGAAGCACACAGGTCTGCCTTCACAAGAAGTACGTTGTGAAGCAGGACATACCTCCCAACTGTCCTTGCAGTCGGACCAAATCCTGACTAAGTGAGACGGTCACCCAAATTCAGGACTGTCCCACCAGATTCTGGACAGTTGGCTGACTGTCCTGCTCTCTCCTACCTGTTTTGGTCACTTTCACTACTTGTAGCAACTGGTTTCTTTAGCTCAGTTCATTCTTGTCTTGATCCTGGAATATTGGATGCCCTATTTTGAAAAAAAAGTGTGTACATGAGATATAGAAAACTCCAACCAGCCCCGGTGTTAAAACAATATCACTCACTTTTTATAATTAGGCCTCCCTCCAGTCCCCAGAATAATAATATTCACATTTAATAAGTAGACCTATTTCCCTACAACCAGCCCTAATATTAAATTAAAAGTATACCCATTTACTCAAAACATATTTCCCTCCATCCTAACAGTCCCAGCAATAAATTAAATAGCATTAACATTTAATAAATATAGCCATTTTCCACAATCATGCCCGGTAATAAATAATTCATATTCACATTTAATAAATAACCCTCCTCCCCAAAATCAGCCCCATATTCAATTGATAGCCCTAAACCACCCCATAATTAAATTAAAGGTTTCTTCACCTCACCTTAAATAATTAGCCCCCACCTACACTCCACCATTAAATAGCCTACCTCCCACACTATAATAAGATCCTCCCTTCCCTCCCATATTATATTAAAATACTGCTCACACACACTGCTCACACACACATGCACACTATAGCAACATGGAGCCACACACGCACACTATAGCAACACAGGGCCACACACGCACACTATAGCAACACAGGGCCACACACGCACACTATAGCAACGTGGGGCCACAGACGCACACTATAGCAACACACACACACATACTATAGCAACACATTCACACTCACACACACACACACACACACACTATAGCAACAAAGATCCATACATACACTACAGCCACAGACACACTATAGACACACATACACACTATAGCAACACAATCACACTATAGCCACACAGACAATTACCTTGTTACATCCGATCCCGAACGGCAGCACCTCCTTCCTGCTTGCTGGTTAGTGAACGGAGATTCAGTGACGTGCCGCCTATGCAAGTAATCACATGGGATGGTATCTGTCATATGGTACCGTCCCAGGTGATTATTTGCATAGGTGGCACGTCACTGACTCTCCGTCCGTCGAGCAGCGCGCAGGGTGCTGCTGCTCAGTGGGCATGCGGACCTGCCCATCTGACCATTGGCCATTCTGGCATTTGCCAGAAGTGCCAGATGGCCAGACCGGCCCTGCCAAGGTGTTAAGATTAAATATATATTTAGCTTTCTTTCTGAAAATGTTTGCTATCTTGTCCCTTCCCCATCTCCATGTTTCAGCTACCTTCTCTATATATTACACCTTTCAAGAAGCTGGGGTTGTCTGCAAGTACTTTCAGAAAATGTACAGATACACTGTGTGCTTCTGCTCTATACCTGATGTTCCTAACATGCTCTGCTATACTACCTCTCTGGTTTCTGGTCGTTCGGCCCACATATTACAGGTCGTTACTGCAATCAAGTACTTATAGTACCCCTGTTGGGTCACAGGTGATCTTTTCTTGTTGTGTCACAGGTTACTCTTGTTTAATAATATATTTTTTTAGGTGCAGTTAGAAACAAAGTGTATTACCGATTTGTCCCTTGTTATCTTACACATCTTGTGCAAAATAGAACCCCCTTCCTGGTGACCAGTATATGAAGCAGACCCTACAATTCTGGTCACTAGTATACAAAGCATACTGCAGTTCAGACCCCATTACTTACCTAGTGCTTCCACTGTCCTTCCTCAGACCAACTAGAAGCACTTTCCTGTATAAGTAGAGTGCTCCAGTTTCTACTCCAGTATTGAACTCCATTTTTGCTAAAAGTGATATCACATGTTGTTCCAGCCATGCCCTGTCAGCAGTGACATTACAGAGCCGTGGGTTTTGTGCTGCCATCAAGAGAGGAACTTTCTTTCCATACAATACTCTATTTTTGGGTCTTTGAGCCTCACAGTTGCCCTTCTAAAATATGTTCTATATTCTAATCTATTATGGTACGTTTTATGGTATGTTTTTTGAGATATTTACTCAAGTGGCACATATTCATGACCACTTAATAAGTTCAATGTTTTTAATCAAGACATTTTAATATGTCTGAACAGCTAGTGCAAGAGATGGTTATTTAATTGTAGTGTGGGTGAAAGGAGAAGTAAATTGCAGTAATTTAGTTTTATTATGGGTCAAGGTGAAGTACATAAAGCAGCTGGTATTTGAAATGATTTAACATTATCTTGTGTTATTTTAGCATTATTAACTCTTTGGAGCTACAACTTAATATATGGTAAATTAAAGTAAATTTGATTATTAGTCTTGTAATTTTCTTTTTGTGTTTATTTGCATTTCCTATTTTGGTTTTCCAAGATTTTACCATTCCTTGATCTTGCTCCAGTAACCGAAATAATTAGTACTTGTGAAATGTAGGCTTAGTAGTATGAGAAATCCCCAGATTGCTGGTATACTGAGACAACTTTAGTTTGTTTATAAAGATTCCATGTAAGTTATTAGACATTGTTATTTTTTTGTATTTATTAAGCGCTTAAACATTATGCAGCTCTTTACATTGAGGGAATCAAGATCGACACACATTGTATTCAATGTTATGAAACAGGAGGTAAAGATGGTCCTGCCCAAATGAGCTTACCATCTAAAAGGTTTGGAGAAGACCTAATGCAAAGTGTAGGAATAATAATTGTAGCTGCTGGTGGAGAAGGTGTGTATGGCTATTGTAAGACAACAAATGTTTTCTTTGTGGCTATTATAAGCCACAAAGAATAAAGCACTCAATGGCAGCTGAAATTTCTGTGCAGCTACTGGTGGGGTGTACTGTTGGAACAAGGAGAAACAGCAGAAAATAAGGACATGCAAAATGAAACAGTCACTGTAGGAATCTTTAAATAGTCAGCTGATGTCAACCATAACTGTCCTTCACTATCTCAACAAAACCCCCATCCCCTTATGGTTTTTAAAAAAAGTTTTTTCTTTTTGTCTACACAGGTACTATTGTGGTTATCTACCAGTTTTGAGCAGCTTTGTGCCTAATGTGCAGCAATCCCTTTAGATCACTTGTCATCTGCATGACACACAGTGCAATTTTAATTTGAATACATTACATTTTCGCTGTACAAAGCTACACTGTTGCGTCCAACTAGTCATGAAATGTTTTGACTTGCAAATACGAGTGAGTGATTGGTGGACTCTTACTGCACATTGCAAAATTACATTTAATCATTCAGTATTCTAATCCAAACTTGTCATTTTGTAGCGGTCAGCACTAGTGTGAGGGTGGGCTGTATTTTGTTTAATGCTTGCTACATCTGTAGCTTCCTATACAGAGCTCTACACTGACTAAATCCTAGTATTCTGCTTCCTAGTTTAAATCCCTCTGGTGTTCAGCTCCATGACATCCAGTTCCCATATAGACAACTATTTTGTAAATCTTCCTATTAAGAGCCTACCAGGTATTCAGCTCCTTCGTACAGATCTACAGTAAACAGCTTCTACAGTGTCTAGTCGGATGGTAAAATTACACCACTATCTCTGCTGCTGCATTAATCAAAATTAGATTTTCCATATGGGCTTTTTAATTATGTATTATGTGTGACTTCAAGTCTCCAGGCTTGGATGGTTTCAGACTACCTTGGACTTAGAGCAGAAAGACCCTTAATGCTGTTTTAGTGTTACATAAATATTACATACAAGCAGGCCCGGCAGAAGGTGTTAAGTGAGGTAAGCAAGATGGGGGGCGCCATGCCAGAGAGGTGCTTCTCCCGCCTGCTATCCCCACTTATCCGCCGGCAACATTACTGGCTATGGCGCTCCCCCGGCACCCTCCTCTCTGCTCACTGACAGGGTCGGGTGTGATGTCATCAGTGAGTGAGGAGCCACACAAGGGAGCAGCATGCATCGAAGAAATGAAGACAGAAGAGAAAGAGAAGATCACAGAAAAGTAACGAAAGAATAAAAGAGGGGACAGTGGACATAAAGCAGGACACAGTGAAAGAATAAAGCAGGGCACAGTGAAAGAATAAAGGAGGGCACAGTGAAAGAATAAAGGAGGGCACAGTGGACATAAAGGAGGACACAGTGAAAGAATATAGGAGGGTACAGTGGACATAAGGGAGGGCACAGTAGAAGAACAAAGAAGGGCACAGTGGACATAAAGGACAGCACAGTGAAAGAATAAAGGAGGGCACAGTAGAAGAACAAAGAAGGACACAGTGGACATAAAGGAGGGCACAGTGACATAAAGGAGGGCAGAGTGGAATAAAGTAGAGTACAGTTTAATGATGGTTGAGGACACAGTGTGATTATGAAGGGGCACGGTGTAATGATGATGGAGGGCACAGTAGGATGATGAAAAGGACATGGTGTGATGATGAAGTGGGCACGGTGTGATGAAAGAGGGAACAGGGTAATGATGAAGAAGAGCACGGTGTAATGATAAAGGAGGGTAAAGCGAGATGAAGGAGGGCACACTGTAATGATGAAGGAGAGCACAGTGGGATGATGAAAGGGACATGGTGTGATGATAAAGTGGGCACAGTGTGATGAAAGAGGGCACAATGTGATGAAAGAGGGGGCATTTTTTTTTCTTCTATACTTCTCATCAAATTAACTTGCCCAAACATATTGAATGAACAAATAATTTACAAAAGAGGATGACGCAAATGTATTTTTTGAGGGGGGGTCGCCAGACATGCTAGCTTCGGCCCTGCATATAAGAGTAGTAGTACTGTGCAGTTCTTCACAAATACAGAATTAAATCAAACCCTGATTTAGTCAAATCAGGCAGCATTGGGGCTCACTGGTTGGCACTACTTACTTACCATGGGTTCTCACTGTGTTTGTGTGCTTCACTTTACTCACAAATTTCAACAACATACAGATCAGTTAATTGGCTTATGACAAAACTAAACATGTTTGTTTGTGTCATAAGGATTTTAGATTGTAAGCTCCGGAGACAGATATGAATGATTCAATACTTGAAAAGCCCTGTCTAAGATTATGATGCTATAAAATAAACAATAATAAATAAACCCAATTTACAGAAGGGCATAAATATCATTATTAACAGATTAAGAAAAAAATGCTGAAAATTACATCCATCTTTTACAACAAAATAAAAGTTGTGCTGTTTCCATACATATGTCTTAAAAACTGAGAATTATCCTATTCCAGTAAATAGAACAAGAGGTACTAGTAAGTTGTCCTTAAAACGAAAGAACATAATTGCATTCTAAATAAAAAAATACAGAAAATTTTTATAGCTTTGAATATATCAGCGGTAACAATTTTGAAAAGAAAAGCACATTGATTTGTTTCTTATTTGGTTGGACCTGAATTGGGAACTCCATACTTTGCCAAATACATACCAACTACATTAGAGATATAGATAAAATACACAAACACAGGCCAACCATATAGCCATATTAGTTTTACACACTATACTGACCCCACTGTCATCCTATTTTACCATAAATGGGCATCTCAATGTTCATCTTCCATTATATGAAGAAGTCTATAAGCACAAGCTGCAGATTTTCTCAATGATCCTTTCTCGCTACCTTCTTATTTCCCCTTTCAATTTAAAGTAAAATGTTTCTAGCACTTTGCTGGTTTTGTTAGTCAATATTTCTACTGCAGTCTACAGTCTTATGAAAATATGCTGATAGACAGCATTTATTTACTGACACAATGTATAATACTCCAAAATATGTCCTAAAGTAAAATAAAGCAAAAAAAGTAACATCATTTAGAGGATAAGGAGGCTCATGGAAGGTAAGAAAAATTGCATCAATTGCATCTAAAAAAGACATTTTTGCACCAGTATGTTGAATTGGACTGATCTAAGCTGATTGTTATCACTATCAGTTTGCAACTCACAGCAGTGGACAAGCACCCACAAGTTTCCTGCCTCCTGGTAGACATATGTATGTTTCAATCTCAGTCTACATAAGTCGCATTTGCTCCAACAGGCCCTTAAATAGCCCTCTTTCCCCCACTCAGCTTTTCGATTGCACGTGGCCATAAGCTCAGAATTCAACTTTGCCTCCAAGTTTACATAACCCCGCAGTTCCGTAAATCATTAGTTTAGCACCTCCGTAACCTGCATGGAAATGAGTAGATAGCATATTGTTACTGATATTTAATGTGTTTAATAGTGGCTAATAAAGAAATTGAGAATATGTTTACTGGCTACCAGTAATTTTACCGATGGCTGGCATCCCTGACAAGTACTGATTGATAAAGTTTGCCTCTTAGAACAACATGGCAGTGTTATGGCATATACAAGGGGAGATTCAATTGACGGCGATGTGGCGCACAAACATCTCCGCTGCGTACATTGCTGACCATTACAGTAGGAATCTCCGCTCATTTTTCTGCACCCATCTAGTGTGAGATAAAATGAATGAGATTTCTTCCATGACATCGGCGCAATATCCCTGTGGAAGTTTCGGAGACACCTCAAGCCAAATTGATTCTCCTCCATAGCTTGAAAACACACATATCTGTATAAGGAAAGAAATGTTTACTGCATGTTCATGATTGGGTTTGCTTTCAACGAGTACATTTTTCTCTGTCTCATGGTTTGTTGTGCAGGGTGTACCAGGACCAGGAAAGTATAATATTACGCGTCAGTTTGACGTGGAAGACAGGCTGACAAAATCTGCAGATATTCCTCGACCACCATTTCTTTCACTCTCTAAAGTAAGAAACCAATTTCCTAATGAATAATAAGATGAGTTTCAACACATTGTTATTAATTGCTATACAGTGTTTTGTTTTAAACATATTATTTTTTAACATATTTTATATTTGCATTAGAATGTAGCCAAAAGCAAGTTTATCAAGCAAGTTTGAAAATATATTTACTTAGTAGATATTTCACTACAACAAACATTAACGGAACATTTGAAACTTTTGAAACGTTTAATTTATTTTAGGAGCAGTAAATCCTTGGTGCAAAAGAGAAGTTGATACAATTAAAATCTGTTTATCAACATAGGAAAGCATTTACTAGCATTGATTTGATTCATTTCATTAACAACTGGAGCATGGTCGTGTAAAAATAAATGTTGGTGAAATGCCCATTAAGATCATTGTATGTTTCTAATTGATGTTACAAACAAAACTATATGCAGTATTATTTTGTTCTAATGTTTTATGCTTACAAAACCCTACAAAAAATGCATCAATTTTGACATGACTATTTTTTAGATAAAATGACAATAAGACATAATTTATTATTTGAGGATGTGGTCAAAATGTCTACAGTTGAAATGTTGACCAGATTTTTTACCTGGATATGGTGAGATGTTTACATATGGAGCACTGCAAATACAAGATTTTAATTTGCAGAGTAAGGTCTTCCTTGATGAGTGGAGAGGTGCACAGGTGTTTCCATTCTGCAACAAGACTTCAGATTTGCATCAGTTTTGAGCTAGCAAATATCAGGTCATGTCCTATACTTTTAATGGAACCTATTTTGTGCCTTCCAGTTGCACTTTGGCAGTGAAGTGCAGTTCTAGGTGCACTTTGCCATATGTAAAACAAATCTTCAAACACATAAATGTGTCACAATACATGGGGGGAAAAATAGACAGCAATAAATGTAAAAAAGAGCACCCAAACAGCTTAACCAACTCTGGTGCTGCCAGCCTAGGCTGGTACTAGTAATATCATGGGAACAAAAAGCATGTGGTCCCCCCGATTTTACTATTATCAGTACTAGGCATTGCCAGCCTGGACTGGTGGCACTATAGCAGGGAAACCCGTACCGTGGGGTCTCCCTGCTAAAATATTTACCACAATGACGGATATACAGACTTACAGTAGGTCAGACCTGTATGGGACAGTAAAGACTTTACTTTATTTTAATTTTTATACTTTTTTCTGTACATTTAGTCTCTGCTTTTTTCTACATTACACAGAGTGTTAATATATAAATATAGTGGATTTGCAATTTTAATATTTTGAAAAACACAGACTGTCATTTCACTTGTTTATAGTCTACTTAATGATATTTTTAGGAGTAAAAACAAAAATATCTATCCTATGGCCTTTATTTGTATTATGCACTGTTCTTTCTAAAATCTGATCATGAAAGCCATTGTAAGTTACATAACAAGAACCTACAAGCCTCGCACATGTTGTGGGTAGATGCTATCAGTAAAATGGACCGGTGCGGCATCCTTTATGGGGTACTACCTTGGTAACACTCCCAACCTTTCTTCCTCACTCTCTTTTTAACATTTAACTAGTTATTTTATTTTGATAAAGAAACAATAGGTACACAGTTTTTATACAACCACAGAATAGCATCAATATAAACGTTGATCGGTTTCTTAACATATCTTTGTATGCCATATACAAAATAAACTATAACAATAAAAATAGTGAATTTGACATTTGACCCCCATGCACTGTAGTATAATAAATATGAGATCATTAGAAGATTTACTGACTGGATCCCAGAAACTATCAGATCCCAAAATCATATATCAGCTGGGTCCAAACCTCAGAAACAGCCGGAACTGGATTCGATTTTTGGTCTAATCTGTAGGTCACAGGGATAGAGAAGTTCTCCAAACAGGTCTTTGAAGCAAGTGATGTTTATTTGCTCACACTGGTTGAAGGTACCAGGAGTAGGTCAGATGAAGCAAGAAAGAAAAATTTTCAATACAAGACAGGGCTTTTTATACCGATTTTAACACAGCCTCACTGGCTATTCTTAGAATCAGGATGCAATTTGTTTACCCAAACATGGATTTACTTGCAATTCAAAACTAACAATATTTACACTTCTCTGTTAAGTGCTAAAACGTGATACTTGCATTATCTGAGATCCAGTAACGCCAGACAGCCAGGCAGTGCCCCCCTGCTGGGTATACAGGCTAAACAGATGTTTGTCACTTCACATAAAGACTTGCCTAACATTTCCTGTTATCAGCAAACAGGCTTCCTCTAGCAAAGATACAGACCCAAACAATGACACTTGCATACAAAACACAACCCAATGTAACAGGATAAGTGCATTTCAAATTATACATTGGTGCCTGCACCTCTGATTGAAATACATTTCTACAATAAATTATTTCTACATGTTCCAGCCACAAAATAAGTTATTTATCAGTGATCCTGTAACAGGAACAATTGAAAATAGGGATGTGCTAAGGTCAAAATAAGGAGTCCTGTAAGGGGAAAATTATCTAATTTCCTCTGGTGTAAAGCATCCCCTTATTATTGCTCTTAATGTTTTGCACTTTCCCATTATCATATAGCGTGTGGACTGCTTAGTGACGGTTCCAGGAAAATATTTACATTTTACTGTGACGTTCTATTTAAAAATGAAACTTCAGCTTATCAAACATGCATTTTGCACCTCAACAGAAATAAATAGTTATATTATTAGAATGGTGACGAGATTAAACAAAAGTTTTTCCATCTATCTTATTAATGTATTTATTTTATTTCTGTTATTTTATGGAAAGCATACTTGCCAGATCACATTCTATTGTTATAGGCGTTACCAAAAGTAAGCCTATATATTTATTTTATGTTTTATGATTTATCAAAACAGGCAAATGACATTGCAGGTTCATGTGACGGTAAATGACACTTTACAGTTTTTAGTTTTTAAAGGTACTTTTCCTAAGCAGCTTAACCCATGCATTGTAATATAGGACTGCCACAATGTGTGGTCTGACTATAGGCCATTTTATTCTTACTTAGAGGTCATATACTAAAGCGTTCAACTGTTAGTTTTATTAATATTCTCTGGAGTGCTCTACATATTTTCCAGTTTGTTTGAAATGCATTACTGTCACCAACATATTTTCTTGGCTGTGTAGCAGCTAGTTATTTTTAAATTTTAATCAGCACTTTTTTCTGTGTACTATACTAGCGATTTCTACCTGTGAAATCATTCACCCCAGCCCCAGGCACCTATAATGAACAGCGTACAGCATTTGAGTCTTTGAAGAAAATATCAAGCATGACACAGACACCATTTGGTCACACGGCAGTCCGATTTACTAAAGACTCAAGGCTGCAGAGAACACCAGGTACGCGCAAGGCTAAGACATTTTTCTCTATTAAACCCAATCAAAAGAATGATTGTGTGCAAAAAAGATTATTTTCCTCTCTCTCAAAGATCAATGTAATTATTTATGGTCACATACATAAAAACAAGTCTCCAATATGACTTGTGCCACAACACATTCAAACTGAAGTTATAGCAGGAATGAAACCTGCCAGACATAAACTGCAGTCTCGATTTTTTTCAAATGGGAAACTGAAGAAATATCCCAAGTTAAGTAATTGGGATTGGATATAATTTTACCTGGTGTTGCTTAGGTCAGGATGTTGCTTAGCGTCATTTTCGATTTCACTCTGAAATCTTAGATTCTGTCAACCTTGTTGCCTTCTTCATAAAAAGTCTGGTTGTGCCACTTTAATACAATTTTAGACTATTCAGATCTCCCTTTGCTGCTAAGTTGTTATAATCCTCTTTGTATTCAGAGCATTTATGTCCAGGAGTTTGATTTGTTTGGTAAGACCTGTGACTTTCTGTGCTCTTTTGTAAGCATAAGCATAAACTCAGTTTTAGCTACCCTGGATCACCACTTTATGGGCATCTCACAAAACCATAAGGGAAACTGTTGGTTTTGATACTAAAGTAATTCTGTAGCGTTTAATTGTATTTTCAATTGATGACTAAGGAGGCTTTTGTCTTTAAGGCGCCAAGCCGGGGACATTTGTTCTGTCTGAAGGTCTACAATATCTACTGAAACATGATCTGTCCATGTACTAGTGAAAATGAATCATTGATAATATTTTGTGCAGAATCTGTGCCCAGAAAGACCATGTCTAGCTTAGTATGGATTTCATGTAAGGGGGAGTAAAAGTTGTAGTTCCTACAGTCCACATGTCAAATAGAGATGTTAGGTAAAGAGAAATCTCTCCAACAAGAGGCCACTTGTTGGAGAGATTTCGTTTAGAGTTTGGACCAGCCCAGGTTGTCATTGATGGTAGTATTGAAGTCCCCAGCTAAGATCACCCTGCCCCTCTTGTGCTGGGATAACAGTCCTTTATTGGTGTAAAAGTCCCGGAATTGGTTTTGTTTGGGTACGTACATATTACCTAATGTATAAATGATCTTATTTAATTCACTAATTGGGATAATATATCTCCCCTCTGTTAGAGACACATCAGAAATGCTGTGTTTAATGTCAAGAGTTAATGGCCATGTAGTTACAATGCAGGAGTAAAGCAACATGAGCAGATCTTATGGGGTTTGAAATAACCACGGCGGCCCCAAAATAGTATTGTAACATATTAGTAACAATTCCAAGAGATGGGTGAGGAAGGGGTAAGACCAATACATCAGGGAGAGACCACAATGTTGAAGATTTCACAGTGGTCATGCATTTAAAGGATATTTTCACCTTCAGGATATGATCACCTATCCATTATGGCTAGTGTCGGCTTATTTCATTGTTTTCTAATTGAGAGACAAATTGAGAGCCCTGGTCTTCCCACTATCACAATATAGTATATTACAGTGAGACAGGCAGGTCTAGACTATAAAGACAAGTCTAAAGTTCTAAACCTGTACAACAGCACTCAGAAAAGTGATGTCACAGTGCTGGTTACTGTAAGTAGAGAACTAATTGGCTGGGGATTCTATCCGAGAAACTGGACTATACAGCCAAGTTGCATAGATACAAATATAACAGAATTATAGCTAATAGATAATACATAAATGTACCTCCATTTCAGGTTTACGGGAAGATGAGGGGAGAGGGAGAGGGACAGGATCCTTGCTATGAATCAGTTTTTTAGGTGAATAGAACCATCCAGGTATCCAAAAGTTTTTTTTATGAGAGGAGAAGCTGTTAATATTGTCCAGAATGGCCTCTCATGAACCATGTAGGCTTTGGCTTTTCACGGTTATTTGGGGGCAGCAGCTAATAAGGTGGTCCCTGGGCCAACAATGCATACACAGGCCTAGGGATTATCTGCAAATACATTCCAACACGAAAAGATGTATATAGCCTACTTCCATAGGTATGAAGTGGGCATCAATTTTATTTCAGACGGTCATGAGCTCATCCTGTCGACATTCTGTATGTATACAGATAAAAGGACAGCATCGGCACTGTTAGTGAGAGGGCTTTGTGGGTTACTGCTGAAGATAGTGGAAGGAAATTTTTCCCTTTGCTTTTCCCTGGAAAGGGAACCAAACATTTACTGACAATGGGTAAAATAAAACACAATACAAGTGGACCTGTTTTTTCTCTGGTTATTGTGTTTGCAAACCACCACTGAATACACTGTATCACTACACTAAATAAATGGATCTATACATATGTAGATACTGTACATAAAACTAGTTTGTTTAATAAGGAATGTAGGGACACTTAGCCCTGCAGTACCATTTATGACATTCAAAACAAATGTATATATTCTCCACATGCATTGCTTTAATGAAGGAATATTTTATTACTTTTGAGTTGATACATTATGCCTTTGGTTTAGCAAGCTAAAAATCTTCCACCATTAACCTGTCTGTTCATGTTGTAATGTTTTAGTGTTGCTGCAGACATAATAAGTAATAATAATACATAACTCTTTCCCTCTGCTTTCAGGTCCAGGATATTATGATCTATTCAGTTATGGTGTCGCAAGTGACAGTTTTAAGAAGGCAAATCAGGAATGCTCGAAGGGGGGATTTGGATCTTCTGCTGCTCGCGCCTTGTCAATCTCAAACAAAGACGCAGTGTGGACGCCAGGTCCGGCTTATTATGTTGTAAGTTTCTTAATGCATTATGTTTCTTTGATGAAAATCTAACCGAGAACACAAGAGTAACATCTGTAATGGAACATGATACTCACGTTTGAGTTATTTTAACAATTATAGTGGTAAATTGTGAGAACCTTGTGCACAGGTAACAAAAATTTGTTTTAACCGATAGCAACCAACCAAATACTGTTTTTTTTAATACAGGTGAAAAAATTAAAGCAAAGGGCTGGCTGCTGTGGGCTACATCACCTTCAGTTACCTGTGAACCAGTTATCATAAATAGGACAAGGCAGTGGTGTAGCTACTGGTGAGGGGGTTCACTGTGCATACATGAATCCTTGCACATACGCAGAAGTGCAGAGTAGAGGCAACCAGAGCAGATTGATGCATACCACACACTTTCACACAAATTGATGGGCATTGTTCAATTGAAGTATATGAATGATATTTAATTTCAGAGCAGGCAGGCAGGCATCATGACTACTTGTGCTTATATTGTTTATAAATAGTTCATGCACATACTGTATCTCTATGTGTAAAATATATTTTTAAAAATAACATGAAAATATTATTGAATGATATCAAGGTCTTATATACAAACCCTCAGCCAGACTGGCAATAAATGGCACTGTCTTAGAGCTTGTTAATATAGGAAATAGCACCAGACATGGTTGCCCCTTATACTTGCACCTGCTATAGATCCATTAGCAGATCTTATTAGACGTAATACAATATAAATGAGATAGGTGTGGGAGGTGGGATGTATAAACTCTCACCCTTTTCCGACAACATATGTCTTACTCTCATACACAAAAATATTTGTGGAATGGGCGCAATGCAGGGGTTAAGGATTAAAGGGTATACACTAGTACACTAGGAGAGTGGGTTCAGATACCCTTTAATCCTTATCCCCTGCATTGCGCCCATTCCACAAATATTTTTGTGTATGATTATTTGAGGAGTGTCAGGATATCCTCACGTTGTGGAATTAGTGGCAGCAGATCCAATCCCTTTCCCCTTGTCTGTATTCAAGGCCACTAGGGAGCGCTCACCGAGTCAAACCTGCATATGGTTATTTCCATTGCAAGTATATATTTTTTGAGAAACATATGTCTTACTCTGTCCAACTCCACACCTCCACCCAAATTTATGTAAAGTTTTTAATTCATAATCATCTATAGCTAGATACATAATAAATGATTTCAAATTGAAATCTGTTCCTCCACACATCTTCGATAGAGATAAGTATTTATTTTCACAGAATTATGCCACACAATTATAATTTCAATTGGCGAATGAAAATGATATTACATATTTGGGGATTTACTTTACAACCAACTACTCTCAGTATAAGGAATATTTCCCTACCCTTTTTACCGAAATCCCAGTCAAAGTTCCACAATTAAATTGGTAAAGAAATGTATAAACAAGTATATTTGGATGAACAAGCCACCTAGTGTCAGGCACCGTCCCTGCTGTTTCTCCACTGTTCCTCCACCAAGCGGGGGCGGCCACTTGGTGGATCCGGCCGGAGGCGTCCTGTTGCTACCCGACAGGCACGCAGCGTCCACGGCTATCTCCGTGCCATCGGGCGCATGCGCTCTGTCTTGTCCCGTTGCCTAGCTCTTCTGTTCGGGTGGTCAGCGTGTCTGACTGCCTCTGTTTTCCTCCAATCCTCTGGCAGCAGCCTCTATTTAAATCCTAGTACACACCTAGTTTAGAATGTACACCTAGTTGAGAATGTATTCATATTTGCTGACTCTGCTTCAAGGTCTCACATTTTGGAGGGAAATTCATTGAATTCTAAATTTCAACTCTTTCTGTGGTCCACTCTTTTATGCCTCTATATTCATTGATATCGGGCACACTCTGATAAACTCGCCTCTCATATCTTAAATGCAGCCAAATCTTCCATAGCTAAATATTAGAGGGATCCAATTACTTAACTCTAAAGCTTGGTACACACTATACAGTTTTCATCCAATAATCGGCTAAATCAGCCGACATACGACCGCTCGTTCAAAAGTCGGGTCAGTGTGTGCAGTGACACGATGGTCGAAAGTCTGCCCAAATGGACGATTGTCGCCTCATTTTGTTGGTCGTACCGTTTAATATTTTCGTTCCAATCTCGTTTCAGTTGTGTAGTGTGTATAAACTTCCGACCGATCCACAACAGTGAGTACGAAATTACAGTCATTGCTCACGACAACATGGCTGTAAAAAGTCGATCGCATGTTAAATCGCTCGGCATAAAAAGTTGGTTGAAATTTCTGTAGTGTGTACCCAGCTTAACTCAGTGGCACCTTTCACATGACAATGAAAAAAGTTAATTTGAACTCAGTATAATAACCCAGTAAGCATGATGTGCAATTTATCTCTCCCATTTCCTCCCCTTTGTTTTTCTTCCTTTTTGCCCATCTTTTCATAAATCACTTTACTCAAGTTTTAAAATGTGAAAATGACACGCTGACAATGTTTTCTAATTTCGTTTTTGATTTGCTTGTATACTGTATACTATTTGTACAATTTGTCATTTCAAAATAAAAAAAAAAGAAAATTAATCATCTTTTAAAATGAAACTATTTGTCTTAAATGCACTGGAAATATTTCAAGCCTACCATTGACATTTTACTGATTCTTTTTTGAGTCCTCAAATTGAAAAAGAAAAAGAATACTGCTACAGTTTTTGCTAAATTGGGTCTCCCATAATTAATACATGAAAATCCATGACACTTCTGTGACCTGAAGTTTGTTCAGGCCATAATAAAATATAATTGCATAGACCATACATAGTACTAGTAATTTGGTGCTCTCTAATATATTCCTATGTCTCCTTGACTTCTATGGCAATCCCAGATATTGAAAATTTGTCTCTGGGTTTTATTATTGACCAATCAATCAGTACTAAATCATGTACTGTGGTTATTGTAACTCAGTACTGTTAGCTGATATTATTGTGGATGCTCCGTTTTCTGACCCCTGGCTTACCTGACTCTCCTTTTGCCTGATTCAACTGTGGATCATCAGGTACCTCCAGATATCCAATATCTGCAGTCCACTGTCTAACTTGGAAAGCCAGACACTTCAGCTTCTCAACTTTATCTGGCAAACCAGACTTCCAATATCTACACTCAACTGTCTAACTTTGAAAACGAAAGTCTCCAGCTTATCAGCTTTAATTGGCACTCCAGACATCCAATATCTACAGTCACCTGTCAGATTTGGAAATCCAGTGTCTCCAGCTTTCCTGCTTAACCTGGCAATCCAGACATCCTATATTTGCAGTTACTTGTCAAATAATGGAAAATCAGAGTCTGCAGCTTCCCAGCCAAACCAGCTTACTCTGACTAACCTGTATCTGCAATTAAACTGTTGAGCCTTTTTCAACTGTTTCTAATGACTTGTGTTAGTTGCCTTATTATTTACTGCATCTCAGTTTTACACGTGTGAGTGTTTAAATAAACCACTTTGTTGCATTTATCTGGAATATGGTGAAATACACAATATTTATTTCAGATATGTTTCCAGAAAATGCAGTAAGGTACAAACCGGATGGTGTACTGTAGATTATATCTGTTTGTAGAATATATAGCTGAGGTACTTCAGTGATTTGTAAGGCAGACATGTTACAGGAGAAAGCGGATAAACACAATTGCCGAAAAAGTCCCAGGAATAAAAATCTGAGGCAGAATCTTTTGCACGGCTCCAAAGCACTTTTTTGGGCGGGTCATACTGTCACATTTCAATGCAGAAAATAACAGCTAAGGAGATCGGAATATGGTGAAATACACAATATTTTTTGCAGATATGTTTCCAGAAAATGCAGTAAGGTACAAACTGGATGGTGTAGCACAGGGACTGCATGGAGATGCAGAAGGCAGATAACAAGAACATGGCTGATGCAGGTGAACAGGTAGTTTGTAGAGTTACCTGAGAACAGGTGCACCAGGAGCACAACAAGGAACATGTTGTAACAACAATGACCAGCATGGTACATGGGAAGGAACAGACATAAATAATGAGAGACACAGGTGTACCATTAACGAGGAGCAGAAATTAACTCCTACTAGTGAGTGAAAATGTCCATAGTGGAAGAGCAGCACCTCTGGCGACATGGAGGTACTGTACCCAGGAACAAAACCACGGCAAGACTAACCCAGTTCTAAACAGACAGGCGGTGCAGAAGGCAAGCAGCATCGTATAGGGAGATGCTTCAAAGCAGACAAAGACAGACCGTGACAGTTGATTTTTGTTAAGTGGAATGCTCCTGCAGGTAATCCTTGGGTCTATGTATGTACTGTGACATCAAGGGCCATTTTGCTTGTCAATTATCTACAGCCTTGCTAGTTCTAGGATGGTAATCCTTGACAACATTACTTGCTCTCCAACAGGGGCGGGCTGGACCGGGGGGCAGGGGGGGCAGTGGGCCCCCGGGCCGCTCAGTCTAACGGCTGTTCGGGCCGGCCGCCTCCCCCGTCCCCCCATGGATGCATTAACAGCTTAATATTACCGGTGGCCGCTTTGCATGTCACGCGAGGCGGCCGCATCAGCGCACAGGCGGCCGTATCACATGACACGCGATGCGGCCGCCTGTGCGCCCCCCGGGCTGAAACCTGCCAGCCCGCTCCTGCTCTGCAACCAACAAAATTTTGTTCACTTGAGTATTTTTTTCCATTCTGGGACATTCCAGGATTCGAAGCTGCTGGTTAATCTATTGAACATGTACTGTTTCATAGATTTCCGATTCCTGTTATTCTTGCTGAAACACGACTCTGAATTACAGCCATTGATTACAGTAAGAATTCCATGGGACTTTTAGGGCACTCTATTCAATTCAAAACAATTTTCAAACTATTTTATCCATTCCTGTGGTGGTCTTGAACCTGCAAGTCTGTCTTCCTACAGATTATACTCCGTTTGTAGATGTCTTCTGTAAATGCAAAGCCAAATCTTACCACCACACTTTCCTTTTAGTTGTGACATCATCTTAATCCCTGGTTCTACAACTCTCAGATTTTGTTTGTATCCCCTTTTAACAATGTCCCAATACCTAAGGACGTACTTGGCAAGAGGATTCTTAAGTTTATAACATGCATCGATTACTGAGGATTAAACAAAATTAACATTTAAAATTGATGCTGTATTCCTTTGATTCAAGAACTTTCTGGTCATATTTGTGGAGGTTACATCTTTAATGAACCCCATTTATTGATGAATCTACTAACAAAGGCCTTTGTTTCATTGTCTATGATAACCATTCTAAATTTCCTTTGCTGTTTTCTCTCTTTCTGGAGTTCCAGCTGTGGATACTGCCATCTCTACAATCTCTATGTAGATACATATGTACAAGGCACCTGGAAAAAAATTCATTCCCCTACGGTCTCTATTTGTTGCAAAACATATACTGATAGGCCCTGTTGACTAAAGCTGGGTATACAAGTTTTTCACCCAATTATCAGGACGATTGCACAATAAGCGACCGTTAGGTCTGATATCGCATTTGTGTATGCTCCAATGATCATGCTTCATCATGCACATTGAATCGTTCCTTTCATGTTATGCGCTGAAGCTAACAAAGAATGCTAGAGATCATCTGTAAAAGGAATACTGTCATATACTACCAGCAGTGTCCCCCAAAGCAGGTTTGCTAACGGCAATGGGCACTTTCCAATTCTGCTTAGGCTTGTGAACCAGTCTGTATAATTGCTTTGTGCTCAGATTTTTTACCTTGTCTTGTGGTCATCATCTGTTTGTTACCCTGACCTTCTGCTTCTTTACCAACATTAAACTTTACAGCTGTCTTTATCTTTGGCATTTCTTCAACTATGTGTCTTGCCCCCTGATCTTCTATCAGGAGCAAACTGGGGGACTGTGACCTGGGAGAAAGACCATCACCTCCTTGTGGGTGTTACTGATAAACACCTGAAACTTACTTAGACTATGTGTTTTAGTTAAGATGGTGACAACCGCTAGCGGCATAGTGGGTCATCTCCCAGAGTCTGTGACACCTGTGTGCTGTATATGTTGAGTTTTATTCAAAATTAGTATTTTTTCTGTTCCCAATATTTAAGCATACTAATAAGTGTGATCTCTTTTCACACCTGAAATGTGAAAACTGCAGCATCTAAAACACCTTTATGCTCTGTTGGTTGAGTCAACACAAGTGATTTTTTTAAAGATGGATTTTAAACAGAAGTTTAAAAAAGGGAGTAAAACTGCTTTTAAGGACAATATAAGGGCTAACGTGTTCCAGGTCTAATGCAAAATGTCATACAGGTGACTTATACAAAGAGTATAAAAGAAACCACATGATAATAAGGTTTATTGTGTAACAGATACTTTGTTAAACTACATGAAGGATGTCCTTTGTATGCTTTTTATTATGTTTCTATATGCATCTGAACTCAATAGAACTGAAGTCTGATTACAGCCAAAACCAGAACAATGGCTGCTGGGTGCTGAGTGATAATGGCATAAAACAGGTCATTTGTTTAGATGCATGATCAGAAACCAGTTTTAAAAGCAATAAGCACTCTATTATACAGGATTTCAAATGTAATCCCCTCAGCGACTTGTCTGAATAGAACCAGCAAATGAAATCTTTATGAAAATGAAATTTTCTTTGTGGAATAGTTATATACTGTAACTACATTGTTTCTTTAAGGAACTAACATGATTCAATTAATAGATCCTTCACAAGAATGATAAAAATAGAAAAATCATATTATAGGTATGAATGGAGCTCAACAGTAAAGCTGTACTTAGGCACAGCTGAAAAGAGCTAGGCATGCTGTAAAGAATACATAATATTAAAACCTGTAATTTAAATGTAGCAGGGGCAAATGCAGGATTTCTAGAGGTGGGTTTCCAAATGATTTATGCAAAAACGTGCCACAATACGCATATGACAAACACATTTTTTGTAGTCACATTGTTGCTTATATTTGAAATATATTTTCGGTGAACTTCTAGAGGTAAATTTATCTTGCTGTGGGTTTAAAAAAGTGGAGATGCTGCCTATAGCAACCAATCATATTCTAGCTGTCATTTTGTAGAATGTACTAAATAAATGATAGCTAGAATCTGATTGGTTGCTATAGGCAACATCTCCACTTTTTCTAACCTGCAGCTTGATAAATTTGCCCATTAGTGACGAACGTTAGGTTATACTCTGTATATACTGTATATATGTTTTGGGGTTACTTTATATTTATTGGCTTTAAAGTAATAGTGCAAACAGAGTGTAACGTAAGTGTAACTTTGCATGTAAGTGAATGTGTATGTACGTTGCATTCAAGGTGGAAAATCCGTCTAGGTCTACATGAGTAGCAAATGCATCCATTTGGCAACACACATTCCTCAGACACTTACATCTAACTTGCAAACATGTACTAAAATCTTTTTTTTATATATGTTACGAACGTAAACTTTTATGAAGTATCATTTAAACTTGAATCTACTAGCTAATAAATCAGAAATAACTTCCCGACATGAGTACAATTTTTTTTTAATCTTTTACCCAACATACTCGGCAAATCCTAATCTATTGTCGAGAGAATACTAAAGTCTCAGTGTGAATCATTGGTAAACCTCTAATTACAAGTAATTTGCTAGTTCTGGTGTTAATCATCAGCAACATACACTACTTAGAATTGTCCTTGACCCAAATAAAATCTCTTTTTCAGCCATATCTGCAAATACGTCCCAGTCTGAATGGAATGCATCCCTACCAGCACATGTCCTTACTGTACATTGCCTATACCTGACGCCTCTTCTGATGTAAACCCACCTGTTCAGGAAAGCCTACTCTTTCTCTGCCTAACCTCCATCCTTCTTCACTAATCATAGTAGGCCCCTTCTTCATCTCTCCCTTCAAACTTCTATTCCCCTCACTCTCACTCCCCTCATTGTGTTTCCTGTTAGTCTGCCTCTTCCCTTTAGATTGTAAGCTCCCTCGAGAAGGGCTCTCTAATCCTTGTGTCCTGATTCTGTCACCTCTGTCTTAAGCACCCCAGCCTCATTTCTACAACTCGACACTGGGCCCCTGCCTCTAAATACCCATCAATGGCTCTGAACGTGTTAGTTGCTCCTACACTCCAGGGCATAGGTTCAGCTTGCTTTACTGCCCCTCCCCCCCTCCACATTTCCTTTTTCTAGTCTCTAAAGTGTTCTGGTATTCACTCATACCTCTTTGCATAATGTACCAGTCCTCAGCTGGATCATGAATTTAATTTAATTGCACTGTACGGTGCTGCAGTCCTTTTGTGGTGGCATGTAACTAAAAGATAATAATAAATAATAAAAAGTGCAAAAAAGTGGCACGTCTCAATAGCCATAGTTGTGTAAGTTCTCATTCTGAGTATGCGCAGTATGAAAAATCACGAAGATTTGCTACGCAAACAGGCATACGTCTGACTTTGAATTAGGCCCTTTGTATTCTGCAAGCTTGTTTTCTATCATATGTTTTTTTATTACAGTGATTATGATTTCTTATGGCCACTTTGTGTACATCTGAGGTGGTCAGGTGATCTAACATTACTGGAGGTGTGTTTCCTCTCTCTAACCTGATTGAGGATCTCTCAGATAAAGGTCCAGCTGTCAATTGCCATTTCCTATGCTAGCGTGCATGCGCGGTGAGGCCACGGACGCTCTCCTCTTCTGTTATCGGCAGTCAGGTGCATCTGACCACTGAAATCCCTAGTATCCTATCAGAAGCTGGCCACCACTAAAATAGGCACCTCCTTACCTCAGTCTGGTGCCAGGGCATTGGTTCACAAGCTCCAGCGTTCCTGTCTCCACTTCCCTGTTCTTGTTACTGTTGGTTGGTCCTGACTCCTGGCTTTTTTTTGACTATTCTCTTGCCCTGCGTTTTGGTACTGCTCACCATCTGAATTCTAACCTTTTGGCTTGTCTTTGACCATTCTTCTGGATCCTCCCTGTGTACCGCGCCATCATTTGGAATCTGACCTGGACTGCACGACCATTCCTGTACTTCACCCATTGCACTGGTAACTAACTTGGAGAACCGCGACCTGCGCACCTCATGCCGCCAAGTCCATAACTCCTTGCGGGGGTCCCTAGTGAATACCGGGGGTATGTTAGACTCTGTGCATCCCTGTTTAGTTGTGGCAATAACAGTCAGTGTCATCTATAGTGTCGTCATTAACGTGACAGAATACTCTGGCCATGAGTACACAGGATGACCAGGGACCTTCTTCTAAATCTGGCCCAACGTGTAGGCCAGCAAGAGACAAATCAGGCCCAGCTGTTGCAGTGTATTCAGGGTGTGGTCTACCGCCTGGACTCTCGACAGGGGTCACTATCTGTACGACCTATTGCTCCTACTGGAACAGTTACCACTTCTGCAGCCACCATCCCTACCAGCTCTACTAGCACCAGAGGACTGTGCATACCTCCTCCAGAGAAATATGATGGAGATCTTAAAAGGTGCAGCAGGTTCCTCAACCACTGTGCCATACAATTCAAATTAGCACCAGAGAACTTTATATCAGACAGAGCTAAGGTGGCATTCATTATTTCCCTCCTTTCGGGCCAAGCTCTCGCCTAGGCATCTCCCTTGTGGGAACGTGATGACCCGCTGCTCCAGAATTCTGCAACTTTTATGGAAAGTTTCCGTAAGGTATTCGACGAGCCTCATCGTATGTCCTCTGCAGCTTCTGTTCTTTTAAGCCTACATCAAGGTACCCTCTCAGCTGGCCAGTTCGTGGTAAAATTCTGGACTTTGGCATCGAACTCCGTTGGGATCTTATTGCTATCTTCTGGCAGGACTTGAACAACCGAATTAAAGATGATTGAGTGTCATGTGATCACCCTTCCAAACTGGACTACTTGATTTCCTTTTGTATTAAAGTGGAAATTCGTCACCATGAACGAACCAGGAACGGGATCTTGGTCGCTGCTCTTTTCCTCATATTGTGCCTCAATTTCAACTTCCTGTACTTCCCACTGAGGAACCCATGCAAATTGGCCGCTCACACTTGTCTCCTGAAGAACGGGATAGAAGCATGAAGAATCGGCTATGTCTCTACTGTGGGAAGCCTGGACACCTTCTTCCTGTTTACCATAAGATACAGTGAAACGCCACCTCCTAGGCGATGGTAGGGAGGTCAGCCTAGAATCCTGGTCTGTATCTCCCTGTTCCCAGAAAGAATCTGAGTTTCTCATGCCCATTACTCTCTTCTCGGCTGATGGTCCACAATCTCTGTTTGTCTTTGTGGATTCAGGATCCGCAGGGAACTTCATATCTTCCAGTTTGGTCTCTCAGCTCCATTTATCTACTACACCCTTGCCTCAGCCATTGGCACTTACAGTCGATGGAAACCGAGCCTTTAATGGCTCTATATCCTGCATCACTATTCCTGTCCGGCTGTTGGTGTCACTCACCGGACTGTTAGTTCCTCTAGTTCTAGACATAGCTCTCTCTCTTGCCGGCACCTGTCTTGCACTGCGGCGGTCCGCCATCTTGACCAAAGGATTGTGCATGTGCAGACCCACGGACTGTTAAAATCTTGTTCCTATCCTCATTGGATAATTAATCACCTCTCACTACTTAAGGCACCTGTTGCCCTATTACCTTTGCATGTTCTTGGTCCTCATTCCATTGAGACACCGAGGAGTTTCCTGTTCCTGCTTGTGCTATCTGTTTGCTGTGGACGCTACCTGCATCTGGACAAGTCTTCTCTCCACATCAGTGGTAATACCTGTCAGCCGCAGACCGCTTCCTGCTACCTGGTATCCTACCTGTTCCTGGACAAGTTTCCTCTCCACATCAGTGGTAATACCTCTCAGCCACAGACCGCTCCATGTTACCTCGTATCTTACATTGTTGATTGGCTGTTTGCATAGACTTTCTCCAGTTGTCAAGTATCTGCCTGTTGTATGTTACCTGCGTGCTAAGCACTTTGGAACTCTCTCCTCCTTTTATTACTGCTTATCATTGTGCCATGCTACCATTGTTTCCACTGCTCAGAGACTATGCATACATATCATTGACATTCCTTTCTTTCATTCAGTTTGTGTAGTTCCGTATATTCACCACACTCCCCAGAGGGCCACGACCTGCACTGTGGCAGCTGCTAAAACCATACTTCCTTGCGGGAGTTCCTGGAGAAGACCAGCCACTGTGTTAGACTCCGCGCCTCTGGTGAGTAAGGCTACACCTGGTGAATTCTGGGTAAAACTCCTAGTGCCCGTGACAGTAAGAACAGGCCATGACAGACCCAGGTTCGGAACCGACAGCTAAGGACTTGCTGCATCACCTGGTTACTCGGGTAGAACAACAAAAT
Organism: Mixophyes fleayi; assembly: GCF_038048845.1. Taxonomy (NCBI): domain Eukaryota; kingdom Metazoa; phylum Chordata; class Amphibia; order Anura; family Limnodynastidae; genus Mixophyes; species Mixophyes fleayi. The sequence goes on from NC_134402.1 coordinate 146,181,293, forward strand.
GTTCGTCAGCAACAATTACTTCAATGTTTTCAGTCCCTAGTCTCTCGGGGAGACCCTGTGCAGAATGTATCTTCTACTATAAATCCTCTGGTGTCTTCTTCTCTCCTAGTGCCATCCCAGGTGTCTACTGCTTCTGCTCTACACCTGCCTACTCCTTCAAAATTTGATGGAGACCCGGAAGCTTGTAGAGACTTTCTCAATCAGTGCTCCATTCATTTCGAACTCCAACCTCAAAATTTCCCTACTCATCACTCTAAAGTGGCTTATATAATTTCCTTGTTTTCTGGACAGACTCTGGCATGGGCCTCCCCTCTGTGGGAAAGAGATGACCCTCTGTTGTAAAATAGTGCCATGTTTATTTCAACATTCCGAAGAATATTTGATGATCCTCGTCGTGTTATTTCTGCTGCCTCTAGTATTCTTAGTATTCTTCGGTTTCGCCAAGGATCCCATTCAGTAGCACAGTATGTCATCCAATTTCGCACACTTGCCTTTGAACTCCAATGGAACAATGAGGTGTTGATAGCTGCCTTCTAGCAGGGTCTTGCTGATAAAATTAAAGACGTATTGGCCTCACAAGAGTTACCTTCCTCCTTGGATGCTTTGATATCTTTGTGTAACCGAGTGGACATGAGATTCCGAGAAAGAAACTCTGAAAGGGAATGTTCATCTAAAATACCTGTCCGCTTGGCATCCCGATTTCGTCAGCCTTCACCGCCAATAGAACCCATGGAGGTGGGACGTTCTAAATTGACTCCAGAGGAGAGGGAACGACGATTAAAGAATAAACTTTGTATTTATTGTGCTGATCCTAATCATATGTTGAACTAATGCCCTAAAAGGTCGGGAAACGCAATGCCCTAACCTGTTCTGGAGAGGTAAGGTTGGGGTCCCTGGAATCCTCCATGTCATATGGATTCTAAAACTTGTTCGTTTGCTGTCACTGTTTCAACTTCCACTAAGTCTTTTACATCTCAATCACTTCTGGACTCTGGAGCAGCTGGAAGTTTTATCTCAAGGTCCTTAGTGTGTCAGTGGTCCTTACCAGTGATTCCTTTAAAAACAGCTATTGCCGTCACGGCCATTGATGGCTCACGAATTACTAATGGAACTATTGCTCAACGTACCATCCCTTTAACCCTTCAAATCGGGGCCTTACACCAAGAGCAAATTTCTTTGTTGGTCCTTTCTATTACCACTAGTCCTATCGTACTTGGACTTCCATGGCTTCAACTCCATTCTCCACAAATTGATTGGAACGTTCTGCAAGTTGCATCCTGGGTTCTGGCTTGTCATCATAGATGTCTGACTCAAGTTCTTTCTGTGAAAATAAATAAATCCTCTATAGCACCTTGTTTGCCTTTTCTTCCTCCACAGTATGCTTCCTTCGCTGATGTATTTGATAAAGCCCAGTCAGAACGCCTTCTGCCTCATCGGGCTTGAGATTGTCCAATAGATTTACAACTTGGCAAGAATCCTCCAAGGGGTCGTGTATACCCTCTCTCATTACCTGAGACCCAGGCGATGTCTGACTATGTCAAGGAAAATCTCCATTGTGGGTTTATTTGGCCGTCCCTTTCTCCCGCTGGAGCGGGTTTCTTTTTCGTTAAGAAGGACGGTTCATTAAGACCTTGTATAGATTATCGAGGTCTTAACGCCATAACCATCAAAAATCGTTACCCTATTCCACTAATTACTGAACTTTTTGAACGCATCAAGGGAGCTCGGATATTCATCAAGCTAGACCTTCGTGGTGCTTACAATTTAATTTGGATCAAGGCCGGAGATGAATGGAAGACAGCTTTTAACACCAGGGATGGACACTACGAATATCTCGTCATGCCATTTGGGTTGTGTAACGCCCCAGCTGTCTTCCAGGGATTTGTAAATGAGATTTTCCGGGACTTGTTGTATGTTTGTGTCGTTGTCTATCTAGACAACATATTGATATTTTCTCAAAATCTTTCGTCTCATCGACAACACGCGGCAGAGGTTCTTTCTAGACTTCGGAAAAATTTACTATTTTGTAAGCTGGAGAAATGTTCCTTCGAATTATCCCAAATTCCTTTCTTAGGATATATTGTGTCTGGAATAGGCCTAGAGATGGATCGGGAGAAAGTGAATGCAGTTTTACATTGGCCCCTGCCAACTACACTCAGAGCTATTCAACGCTTTTTAGGGTTTGCTAACTATTATCGACGTTTTATTCAGGGATTCTCTTCCATTGTCTCTCCTATAGTGGCTCTTACCTGTAAGGGTGCTAATACCAAGCAATGGCCTCCTGAGGCCCTCCAAGCATCTCAGTTCTCAACTGCTCCTATTCTTCAACAACCTGATGTGACTCTTCCATTCTTCCTCGAAGTTGATGCCTCTAATCTTGGACTAGGGGCCATTCTATCCCAGAGATCGGTACAAAAGAAATTTCATCCTTGTGCTTTTTATTCTCGAAGTCTATTACCTGCAGAGAAAAATTATACTATCTGGGATAAGGAGCTATTGGCCATTAAAGTAGCTTTGGAAGAATGGAGATACATGCTGGAAGGTGCTCGTCATCTCTTGACTATATTTACTGACCATAAAAATCTTCTCTATCTTCAGTCAGCTCAATGTATGAACCCCCGACAAGCAAGATGGTCACTTTTCTTCTCTTGCTTTGATTTAATTATCACCTTCAAACCAGCTTCCAAGAATAAAAAAGCGGATGCATTGTCCCGGGCGGTTCCTCCTTCCTCTGATTTTGAAGATTGTTTTGATCGCCCTATACTTGATCCTAAATCCCTGATCCCTAGCTGCTTCTTCCACCAATGTTCTACCGTTTGGGAAAACCTTTATGCCACTGCTTCTTCGAAAAAAGATTCTGTCATGGTATCATTCCTCTCGTTTTGCCGGGCATTCTGGAGTACGGAAAACATTAGAGATTCTCTCTTGGAGTTACTGGTGGCCCTCTATTAGGAGAGATGTCAAGGAATTTGTGGCCACTTGTGATGTTTGTTCCCAATTCAAGTCCTCCCATAGATCACCGGCGGGGTTACTTCAACCACTACCTATTCCTTCTAAACCATGGACCCATATAAGTATGGATTTTGTTACTGACCTTCCTCTCAGCAAGAGATGTAATACCATTTGAGTGATTGTTGATAGGTTCTCTACGATGGCTCATTTCATCCCTTTGATAGGGTTACCTTCTTCCTCTACATTGGCTGATCATTTTATCAAAGAAATATTTCGAATTCATGGATGTCCGTCTGAAATTGTTTCGGATAGAGGAATACAAATTGTCTCCAGATTTTGGCGAGCCCTTTGCAAGACCTTGGGTATTCGATTGTCATTATCATCCTCATACCATCCTCAATCGAATGGACAGACCAAGAGAGTCAACCAGGACCTAGAGACTTTCGTAAGAATTTTTTCTTCAGCCAATCAGGACAATTAGGTAGATTTAGTCCCATGGGCTGAATTTTCCCATAATAACATATATCATGAGTCATCTTCCAAAACACCATTCTTTGTGGTATACGGTCACCATCCGTCTCTCCCAGAATTTCCTTCCCTCCCTCCTACCCAAGTTCCTGCTGTTAATGTATTCTGTCAAAAGTTTAAATCCATTTGGACTCAGGTTAAATCCTCGCTGAATAAGGCATCTTTGAGATATAAATTCTTTGCTGATAAAAAGAGGCGAGCAATTCCAGCACTTAAAGTTGGAGATCGTGTATGGCTCTCTACCAAGAATATTCACCTGAAGGTTCCTTCTATGAAGTTTGCTCCACGTTTTATTGGTCCATATAAAATCACTCAGGTGATAAATCCGGTCTGTTTCAAACTGTTGTTGCCTAAGAACCTTCGTATCTCCAACTCTTTTCACGTTTCATTACTCAAGCCTCTTATCAACAACCGATTTTCTGTCCCTTCAGCACCTCGTCCAGTTCAAATTCAACAAGAGGAGAAGTTTTAGATTACTCATATACTTGATTCAAAAATTTCTAGAGGAGTCCTTCGTTTTTTGGTGCATTGGAAAGGCTTTGGTCCGGAGGAACGCTCTTGGATCCGTGCGGATGATCTCAATGCTCCAGCACTTCTGAAAAAGTTTTATACCAAATATTCGGGCAAACCCGGTTCCAGGTGTTCTGTGCCCACCTTTAAAAGGGGGGGGGGGGTACTGTCACTCACCGGACTGTTAGTTCCTCTAGTTGTAGACATAGCTCTCTCTCTCTCTTGCTGGCGCCTGTCTTGCGCCGCGGCCGTCCACCATCTTGACCAAAGGATTGCGTATGTGCAGACCCGCGGACTGTTAAAACCTTGTTTCTATCCTCATTGGATAATTAATCACCTGTCACTACTTAAGGCACCTGTTGCCCTATTAACTTTGCCTGTTCTTGGTCCTCATTCCATTGAGACACCAATGAGTTTCCTGTTCCTGCTTGTGCTATCTGTTTGCTGTGGACGCTACCTGCACCTGGACAAGTCTTCTCTCCACATCAGTGGTAATACCTGTCAGCCGCAGACCGCTCCATGTTACCTCGTATCTTACCTGCTCCTGGACAAGTCTTCTCTCCAGATCAGTGGTAATACCTCTCAGCCGCAGACTGCTTCAAGCTACCTTGTATTCTACCTATCTCTGGACAAGTCTTCACTTCATGCCAGCGGTAACACCTGCCAGGAGCAGCTTACTCTACTACTTTGTATGTTACCTATTTTTGGGACTAAAGTCTATAGTGCCCTTGGAGTATAGCTGCGAGTCGCTGACTCTCCTACTACATTGTTGATTGGCTGTTTGCATAGACTTTCTCCAGTTGTCAAGTATCTGCCTGTTGTATGTTACCTGCGTGCTAAGCACTTTGGAACTCTTTCTTCCTTTTATTACTGCTCATCATTCTGCCGTGCTACCATTGTTTCCACTGCTCAGAGACTATGCATATATATCATTGACATTCCTTCTTTTATTCAGTTTGTGTAGCTCCGTATATTCACCACACTCCCCAGAGGGCCGCGACCTGCACAGTGGCAGCCGCTAAAACCATACTTCCTTGCGGGAGTTCCTGGAGAAGACCAGCCACTGTGTTAGACTCCGCGCCTCTGGTGAGTAAGGCTACACCTGGTGAGTTCTGGGTAAAACTCCTAGTGCCCGTCACAGTTGGTAGGAGCTCTCCATTCCAAATGGATAAGATTCCTGGTTCATTCTGCAATCCGCTAAACCTATTATTTTGGGTCTGTCCTGGTTGAGGTCACATTCTCCACAATTCGATTGGCATCATGCTCAGGTTATTATTGGGGTCCTCTTTGCAGATCACATTGTTTGACACCAGTCACACCCTGCAATACTGATATTTCCTGTCAAGCTACCACTTCTCAGGACCTTCACCCCAAGGTCTACTCCGACTTCCTCAATGTTTTTAGCAAATTGGCTGCAAAATCTCTCCCTCCTCATTGTCCCTGGGACTGCCCCATTGATCTGGTACCTGGCAAGAATATTCCTCTGGGTAGAGTATTTCCTTTGTCTTTACCAGAGACTAGGGCCATGTCTGAATACATCTCGGAGAATATCAAGCGGGGATTTATTCGTAAGTCATCCTCTCCCGCTGGCGTAGGATTTTTTTTTGTCAAGAAGAAAGATGGGTCTCTCAGACCATGCATTGACTTTTGCAACCCCAATGCCATTACTGTCATGAACCGGTAGCCCCTTCTCCTTATCTCCGAGCTGTTCAATCGTATTCGTGAAGCTCAAATCTTCACAAAATTGTATCTTAGAGGGGCTTACAATTTAATCAGAATCAGGAAAGGGGATGAATGGAAAACCAGTCCATTGTGGTTTATTTAGACAATATTCTGATATTCTCACAGGACCTGTCTTCTCACCGCGCACATGTTAAGGAGGTGCAACTCCGCTTATGAGAAAATCACTTATATTGCAAGTTGGAATAGTGCCTCTTCGATCAATTACAGATACCCTTTCTGGCCTTTTAATGGACCCAAGTAAAGTAAAGGCTATTCTGGATTGGTCTCAGCTGGCAGGGCTAAAAGCCACTCAGCGCTTTATTGGCTTCACAAATTATTACTGACAATTCATTCAGGGATTTTCCACTCTTATTTCTATCGTTACCTCCCTTACCCGCAAAGGAGGGCAGGTCAAGTCTTGGCCAGAGGAGGCAGTTCACGCATTTAGGGCTATCAAAGAAGCCTTCTCCACGGTTCCCATCTTGAGACAACCTAATGAACATAAACCTTTTTTGTGGAAGTTGATGCCTCTTCGATGGGTGTGGGGCCTATCCTGTCCCAGAAGTATTCTTCTGGTAACCTCAGACCTTGTGGTTTTCTTTCTAAAAAATTTCTCCTACTGAATATAATTACGGTATTGGAGACAAGGAACTCTTGGCTATCAAACTCGCCTTGGAAGAGTGGCGCTACTTGGGAGCTCTATTTCAGTTCACTGTGTTTACGGACCATAAAAATCTCTCCTATTTACAGTCTGCCCAATGTTTAAATTCCCCGTATCCCATTGGTCTCTATTCTTCAGCAGATTCCAGCTGATGCTGACTTTTTGGCCGAGCTCCAAGAATTTTAGGGCCGATGCTCTCTCCCAAGCCTTTGATTCCTCTGATTCCAAGCCTCCTGTTACTTCCAAACCCATCATCAATCCTATTAAGATTCTGGCCTTGACGTGATCATCTATAAAATCTCCTCCTGTTGGATGTTCCTTTGTTGATTCCCATCTGCGCGGCACATTGTTGAAGTGGGCACATAATTCCAAAGTACAGGGAATTTGCATAATTCCAAAGTGCAGTCTTTTTAACACCAGCATGGTGTTAAGAAGACGGTGGCACTCCTTTCTCGTTCTTACTGGTGGCCTTCTTTGATCTCCGATGTACGAAAATATATCCTGACCTGTGAAATCTGTGCTCAACACAAGACTCCTGGACACTCTCCTGCCAGACTTGTACTTCCGCTTCCCATTCCAGAATTTCCATGGTCCAGTATGAGTATGAATTTTTTTTACTGACCTTCCTAGCAGTCATGGTCACACTTGCATTTGGGTAGTTGTTGACCGTTTTCCAAATTCACTCATTTCAGTCCTCTCAAGGGACTACCATCTGCCTCCGAACTGGCCTCATTGTTTATTCTTCACATTTTCCATCTGCATGGTTGTCCCTGGGAGATCATCTCTGACCGTGGGGTGCAGTTCATTTCTAGTTTTTGGACAGCCTGTTGCAAACTTTTAGAAATCAATCTAATGTTTTCCTCAGGATACCATCCACAGACGAATTGACCCACCAAACTGAGCGGGTCAACCAGGATTTGGAATCTTATATTCAATGTTTCTTCTCCTAACAATAATCCTCTTGGAGTGAGTTTCTTGCTTGGGCAGAATTCTCTCACAATAATCATATATACGAATCTACAGGCAGGTCACCCTTTTTTACATTATTCGGGAGACACCTGGTTTTGCGCACGTTTTCGGATTTACCTGATTCTATTGTACCCGCAGCTCAAGATTTTTCTCAGATCTGGGGGCAAATGTATCACACTGAGTATTTTCCGGCGGGTTTAAAAAACCAGATTCTAGCTATTATTTATTTAGTACATTCTACAAAATGACAGCTAGAATCTGAATGGTTGCTATAGGCAACATCTCCACTTTTCAAACCCGCCGGAAAACTCTCAGCTTGATACATTTACCCCCTGGTGGTAAATGTCTCAAGGTGCGATTTTGCAAATTCAGCAATTTGTTTTGTGGAACTACAAGTCCAAGCCCGCCCTGGCTGCCCTAAACAGTCTGGGCATGCTGATGCTTGTATAACTACAAGCACCAGCATACCCATGGCAGCCAGGGCATGCTGGCACTCTGAGAACCCCAAGAGCCAACATGCCCTGACACCTATTGTGGGCTGCAACCTGTAGTTCCACAAAAGAAAATGCTAAATAAATTCCATCTCCCTGTTTACAGCTACACAATTTTAATAAAAATAATAAAACCCCAATAAAAACAATACACACCCTCATTCATACCACATACATTTATTAAAAATAAGAAAACCCCAAAATACTCACCAATCAGATTTCTTCTTCTTACGTAAGTAGCTTTTAATCCAAAAATGCTTGAAAACCAAGTCCAAATAAATTTGTATCCAAAGTCCCTGCTTGAAAAGTCCAAATAAATTTATATCCAAAGTCCCTGCTTGAAAAGTCCAAAGAAATTTGTATTATAAAGTCCATGCTTGAAAAAATCTTCAGTTCTTTTGGCCAGGAGGTCCCCCTTGTTGATTGCAGTCTTCTTATCTTCAGCCCAGGAGGGGCCCCATATTTGTATTCCACTCTGGAACATGCTTGGTTAAAAAATAAAAAAAGATGAGACGCCGCAAAACAGCTTGTACAGGCTACGATTCGCAGTGAGCTTAGCTTGTCCGCGAGATCTATTTATAGTATAAGGGGTTTTCCCATGACAGCATGGGAAAATCCCTTATACTATACATCTTTTTTTTATTTTTTTAACCAAGCAGGGACTTTGGATACAAATTTATTTGGACTTAGTTTTCAAGCATTTTTGGATTAAAAGCTGCTGACAAAAGAAAATGAAATCTGATTGGTGAGTATTTTGGTATTTTGTTTTCTTATTTTTAATGTATGTGGTATGAATGAGAGTGTGTATTGTTTTTATTGGGGTTTTATTATTTTTATTAAAAGTGTGTAGTTGTAAACAGGGAGTTTCTTTTGTGGAACTACAGGTTGCAGCCAGCCATGGTTATGTTGGTGCTTGTAGTTATACAAGCATCAGCATGCACAGACTGTTTAGGGCAGCCCGGACTGGCTGGGACTTGTAGTTCCACAAAACAAAATGGCGTCAGTTTGTTATTTTATATTATTTTTGGTTTTATTAGCCTACTACCCACAGCCCACGGGTGTAGGAAGAGCCCTAGTGCTTTCAGCACTGGGCTGTATATTCCTACAGGGGGGCCCGCTTGTTTTTTTCGGCAGACCCCACTCCCTAGGGAATCGAGCCCAGTGCTGAACATCCTAGGGCTGGTTTGTCATTATGGCAGGGGGACCCCTGCTGTGTGTCCCCCTGCTATAGTGCCACCCAACCTGGGCTGGTTTTCCTAGTGCTGGTTATGTGAAAATTGGGGGAACCCCACACAAATTGTTCCACGATTTTCACTTGACCAGCAGTAGGCTGGCAGCACTAGGGTTAATATTGCTTGGGCGGGGAGACCCCACGCTTTTTCTTTTTCTTTTACTTTTATGTATTTTTAAAAATTTGACAGCTGCCGGACCTCCGGTTCTATAGACAGAGCAGTGTAAAAGTGATGTGTTTACTAATCTCGGGGCTAGATGAGGACAAAACAGGAGAGTTTGCTAAACATGGGAGTGTTTGACATCGCAACAAATCACCAGAGATAACCAGCGATTTTTAAGATCAGAGTAATAATCGCAGTTTAATACATCTGGCGACTTTGGGACTAAAATCGTGGATTATCACCCGGATTTGCCGCTATTTTAAAACTCTGAAAAAATCGGACCTTTATATATTTACCCCCTGGGGGTAAATGTATCATACTCCGGTTTCTTCAAGTCGCTGGAAATCGGCGAGATGACAGCTAAAATTTAAAGCGGCGCTGCTTTGTAAAGGCAAGTTTCCCTTTTACAAGGCAGCGCCACTTTAAATTTTAGCTGTCATCTAGCCGATTTCCGGAGACTTGAGGAAACCGGAGTATGATACATTTACCCCCTGGTCTTAGGTGCTAATCAAGTTACAGCAGACACTGGATCATTATAAGCACTTTGCAGATCACCACCGGAAAAACATCCCTGTACTCCACATTGGGGACAAGGTGTGGCTTTCCACCCGAAATCTTAAACTCAAAGTGCCGTCTATGAAATTCGCACCCTTTTTCCATTACTCAAGTTTTGAAAGCCGTTACCTATAATCTTCAGTTACCCCCTTCTCACTGGGTACATAATTATTTTCATATTTCTCTTCTCAAACCTCTCATTATTAACAAATTCTCCAAGAGATCTTCTCCTTCTTCTCCCGTTAAGACGACTTCAGGTGAAGAGTTTGAAGTTGAACGCATCTTGAAGATACGAACTCTCCGAGGCAGGTCGCAATTCCCAGTCCATTGGAAGGGTGACGGCCCACAGGAGAGATCTTGGGTCAATAGAGAAGATCTTCATGCCCCTCGTCTCCTGGCCCATTTTTTTTTAAAAAAAACAGCCATCAGCTCCGAGAAGAGAGGAGGTGGGTACTGTCAGGCGCCATCCCCCCATTGTCCATAGGTGCTAGGGACGGATGCCTGTACGTCTTTTTGGGCCGCGCTTCCGGGTTCTGCCCCGAGGCTGCGTGCGCATGTGCAACGAGGCTGTGTCCTGTTGCCAGGACGCTCTCCTCCTCAGGTGCATCTGACCGCTGAAATCACTAGTAACCTATCAGAAGTTGGTCACCGCTATAATAGGCACTTCCTTACCTCAGGCTGGTTCCAGAGTATTGGCTCACCAGCTCCAGCGTTCCTGTCTCCAGTTCCCTGTTACTGTTGTTTGGTTCTGACTCCTGGCTTGTTCCTGACTATTCTCTTGCCCTGCGTTTTGGTACTGCTCACCATCTGAATTCTGACCTTTGGCTTGTCTCTGACTATTCTTCTGGATCCTCTCTGTGTACCGCGCCATCATTTGGTATCTGAGCTGGACTGCATGACAATTCCTGTACTTCACCCATTGCACTGGTAAGTAACTTAGAGAACCGCAACCTGCGCACCTCACGCTGCCAATTCCATACCTCCTTGCGGGGGTCCCTAGTGAATACTGGGGATGCGTTAGACTCTGCGTCTCCCTGTTTAGTTGCGCCAATACCAGTCAGTGGCATCTATAGTGTCATTAACGTGACAACAGGTAGTCTTACCTTCACTATACTGTGTTTACTAGCGGTGTCTGGAGCCACCTGTGTCACACTGAGTGACTTCGGGCCTGTCTCGGGAGTGGCTGCTACCTGTGACTGGTTGGACCCGGCAATCACACAATGGACTGTATTATCACTGTTTTACTTGGATACTAGCTTACTGTGCCATTTATCGCCTGTGCCAAGTGTGTCAAGTGTTTCCTGCCATACTGCATTATTCACAACTTGTCTTAGTGACTTATCTATTCTGTCTGGAGCTTCCTGGGAATAAATACACAGAGCACATGAGCATTCGGCACACTGTAAGTTCTATACTTTTGTGTGCGTGCCTGTGTAGTAACATCTAATATTTTTGAAAAAAACTCTGTAAAAAAAAAAAAAAAAATGTTACTCCATGAACGTCACCATAATACAGAATTACAGTAAATTAAATTGAGCGGGTTCTAATATTGAGGGGTTTTACACATGCTATGCAGTATATAGCAGTTTTGACAGTTTTGCCGGAAGAGATTTAAAGCTCAATGCCATAAAGGGTGACATATGATTCCTGAGAAACGGTGATCTGTCCATATGTCACTTTATGTAAAACTGAATAACTCACGGTCTTCTCCCCCCATTTACATTTTTTCCAGCTGATCACTGTCAAGAACAGTTATCATATAGCTCAAGGTATTTGTACAACCCTTTAATGGTGTTTAGTCTAGTAAAGGACATACATACTCTGCTGCCTGTGAAAGCAACTGAATTGGTCTATCATTATTTTAGGTATGTTGTCCAAAAAATGTGATTATTTGAATTAATTTACCAATTGCTGTTACCTGAGACCTGACTGAGACTCAGACTGCCTAATAATAGATCCACCCTGACTTTAGACTAAGTAATGTATTGTTCTAGAAGCCCAGTATCCAAGAATATATGTATTAGGCTAACAGTTAATGTACCTCGCTAGACATTATGGCAACTCTGCTTCAGATTAGTTATGGTAATATAACTTAGAAGGTACAAAATAATCCTTCATGTTCCAAAACATACATGAGACATAGCATAAGACTTGTTCATGTGTCACCATTGGGAGCGAGAATATAGTATTTTTGAATCGCAACACATGCTTTATGATATGTTGCACTTACCCTCATGGAATTAGCTGCAATTAAACTGAACCAGATACAAATATTTATTTGGTAAATTAGTAACAATCTGTGTAGCCTTCTATCCCACCCCATGTCAGTACAATTAGCTTTTTTGTCCATTTTTTAACTACTCCTCTTAATCAATCCTGCCCCGTACAGATGGCAAATATGGAGAAATGAAGCAAAACAACCATTGTAGAAAGGGATGCAGCTACTTTGCAGCTTCTATGGAGCCTGTCTCTCCTGCTAAAGCCCCATGTGTAGATCAGTTTCTTTCATGCTTGGGTGGTGGAAGGGGTCCACTACAATATTTTGCTCTTGGGCTCACAAATTTCTAGTTTAGTCCAGGCATCAGGCTATTCATTCAACACTGGTTAGGCTCTGTCTTTTCATGCTTTGTCAGATTATTACAGTTCCTGTCTTTGCTCCTCATGTTGCTGAGAACAAACTTATCTGTCTTGGAGTTGGGGTGTTTGCATGGGACAAATCCCACTCACCATCCCAAAGACTGGACTGTCCATAATGGAACTAGAAGATCTTCCAGTAGACATGTAATGTTAATAGTGTAGATTATTCAGTATTTGAAATATGTGAATTTCATTAAAATGAAGTTTAACACTATTGTAAGCCATTTTAACTGGATTTAGTGTTGCACCATAATACTGTACTAGTCCAACACTGAAAATCAAAATATCTAACAGGTAAAAAAACACATTTTTAACGTAGAGCATATTTTCACTTTATATCTCTATATGTGAGAGAAAAACTTAGGAACATAAATGACTCTGCATAAAGGTTTTTTATTCTCTGTTTATTTACATTTAATGATAAAGATCAATCTTCCATTGTGTCTATGCTAGCAAGGTGAGATAACATAGTGACCATAAAAACAATAAAACAGCGATAGATGAAACGGGAAACAATATACAAGTAATATTACTACAGATGGTATATGGTTTTTTTTTAGACAAAGTGTGGTGCTGTGTGAATGTGAGTTTGGTGTGTCTGAGTTAATACAGCATGGCATGTGTGTGTTGCAAAATATGCTGAGTGCTGTTTTTCTAAAATAAGCTTGTGTCAATATACTGTACGCAAAGATAAGTGTCATTACAGCTAGCACAAGATAAAATTGTGTTGCACTTCCATATCCAGCATGTTTATTTTTACATTTTTGGCACTGTAAGGTGATGATTTCATTATGTTATAACACAATGCTACAAATTTGCAATTCTGTGGGCTATGCTTGTGTTAGAAAGAAACTGAAAATAATTGATTTTTTATGCACTACATAATTGTTACTTTTCCCTTTGTATGAATGTTGTTCTCTAGGTCAAAGATAAAACTGAAGAACCTTACAAGCATCAAACAATGTCTGTGTTTTCGTCTGGAACACAAAGGCTCAGTACCCAAATAGGTGCAAAGGTAAGGTTTTTAAGGGGAAACTATACACTTTATGTATCACTCAGACTTTCTTTGTTTATGTTTCATGCTTTTTTTTAACTAAATAATTGGGTACTATTTACATACTGGTAGCACAGTAGGTTGACACCTGACTGGTATTTTACTGGTCTGTCGCTAAAAGGGGTCTCAGTGAAAATGTTATAAATATAACACTGTTATAAATATGCCAGAAACATACAATGAAAAGGAACATTGTATTTTTTCTAATGATGATGGCAAGTCTAATCACTGATTCCTGCAAGTGCAGTAAAATGGCATGCTCTTTGGATTGAATGGTGTAAATGATGGGTGGATGCAGATATGTTCCTCGCTGCTTTGGAATAAGCAGGCACATGTGCCATCCAATCTGCAAAAGCAACATTTGTTTCTGCAAGATATTCAAATGATTTTGGGGTGACGATGGCTTGTGCATGATTTTGTGAGGAGCTGCAAGACCTTATAGACACACAAATGGGCCTGAAACTCACTCCAGAGGTGGCAGAAATTGAGGTGCAAATAATGCAGAATGTGTATAAACCAATATAGTGTAAAAATATAAAATATACATTATATAGATATCGTATAATAAAGTATGAATTTATTTGAAGTACAGGTATGGGATCTGTTATTTGGAAATAAGAGAAATAAAACATATGTAAGCAATAGCTGCTGTTTGGTGATAATGTCATCAACACAGGCAAAGTGCTTCCTCCTACAGACACTGACGAGCACAGCTGCACAATTTAATGAGAAGACAAATTTCATGGCAGTGTGGAAAAAGAGATAAGGATATTTTTAGGTATAACTTGGTATATTTTTTCTATGGTGTACAAATCATAGAAAGACCTCTCATGCAGAAAACCTTAAGTGCCAAGCATTCTGGACAATAATAGCATACCTCCTAATATTCCAAAAAATGGGATAAAATGTTCCCACTGCTAACTCACATTGCTAATGCATATTGACATTGATCTTGCTTATTGGGGGACTGAATCTGTATGCAGGGCTGCTCTCAGAAATTATGGGGCCTATTACAAATCAAACAAGCAGGGACAACTTCCTTGTCCTTGATCACCCCCACACCCTTCTGTCCAGTGGACACAGAGGTGTAGTGTGGAGCCATGACACTCAGCCCTCCCCACATGCCCCACAGACTTTCTTACATGCCCCACAGACCTTCCCACATGCCCCTCAGACTTCTGCACATGCCTCATAGACCTCCCCACATGCCCCACAGAACAATTCACATGCCTCACAGACCTTCTCACATGCCCCTCAGACTTTGGTACATGCCCCATAGACCTCTACACGTGCCCATCCGTTGACCCTCAGACCTTCCTATAGGCCCTTTACCAAAGAGAAAGAGAGAGCCTGGTCCTTTGATGAACTGAGATACTAACACATGGGAGTGAGAGATATCTTGTTCATTGCATTGACCTTGTGGAATGTTTTACTGGTATTAACCCCACCAGATCCCACATAACTAACATAAGACTCACACTTAATACCCACCCCTCATTTTAGCAATGTTTAATATTAGATAAAAATAGATTAAAAAATTAAAAATGAACATCCCTCTCAACAATAATACCCATCAGTATGGGCCCCATACTTGGTACCTCCTGTAAAATTGCATGATTTTGAAAATATATAGTAGTGCTACAGATGATTCTGTCATTTTTGTAAATCCTATATAATTGTTTACATTATCATATTAGGTATGGGTATGATATTTTGGCAAACTTGCATATCACTGCATATTTCCATATTTTTGGCTTAAAATAAAATAAGTTAATCGACATTTATCTATTGGATAAGGTATATTTGAGAACAAAATAAAATAAATATTGATGAATTATTTTAATAGGGCAGTCAATGCTTTATATGATTGTGAATATGAAATAATTATTGAGCATTATACTTCCAACTTTAGCAGACTTGTAGTCTATGAAACTGAAACCTAAAAATTAAAGTCGCAGCTTTACATTTAAAATAATATAATAGCCTTTTACTATGTATTATTGAGCGGTTAGTGCCTCCACCTGTATGTATACTACACTTTGGGTAAATAAGTTGCTGGTTATATTTAATCTGATAGATTCACAGCCAAAAATATGTGGTATATAAGTTTAGGCAACCCTAAACTTACATATTTAAAGATGTGGTATATTATATTTTTGATTATAGCCATCATCATCATCATTTATTTATATAGAGCCAACATATTCTGTAGTGCTTTACAATTGGGGACAAACATAGTAAACTAATAAACAAACTGGGTAAAACAGACACAGAGGTGAGACAATGGGAGTTTGACACATGAGGCTAAGGCTAAGTCTACATTTTGCATTGTGGCCCAGCCAAGCTGCAAAGGTAAAAGTGACTCAGGCTAAATGATCCTGTCACACAACAATGTTGGGCAGAGGGTAGTCGTCTTGTGTGAAATTGTGTAACGGGTGGTAATAGGCTAAGGTAGTGAGGTTAAGAGGGTGGTTGAGGAATATTATAAGCTTGTCGGAAGAGGTAGGCTTTCAGAGAATGCTTCAAAGTTTGTAGACCAGAGGAGAGTCTTATTGTACGAGGGAGAGAATTCCATAGAGTGGGTGCAGCACAAAAAAGTCCTGTAACCGAGAATGGGAGGATGTAATGAGGATGGATGAGAGACGCAGATCTTGTGCAGAATGGAGCTGCCGAGTTGGAAGATATTTTGAGACGAGAGGAGATGTATGTTGGTGCAGTTTTGTTGATGGCCTTGTAGGTTAGTAATAGTATTTTATATTGGATTCGGTAGAAAATAGGCAGCCAGTGTAGAGACATACAGAGTGATTCAACAGAGGAATAACGATTTGCAAGGAAAAAAAATTGCAAGTCTTACCGCAGCGTGCAAAATAGATTGTAGGGATTTGAGTCTGTTTTGGGGAAGACCAGTAAGGAGGGAATTGCAATAGTCAATGCGGGAGATGTTAAGTGCATGAATTAAGGTTTTTGCAGTGTCTTGCATGAGATATATGCGAATTCTGGAAATGTTCTTTAGATGTATATAACATGATTTAGATATAGAGTCAATGTGGGGAACAAAGGATAGGTGTGAGTCAAGGATTACACCTAGTCAGCGAGCTTGTGGGATGGGATTTATGGTCATGTTATCAACAGAGATAGAAATGTCAGGTATGCTGTTGTTGGTGGGTGGGAATATTATTAACTCTGCTTTAGAAAGATTACATTTGAGTTGGCGAGAGGACATCCAAGATGATATGGCAGAAAGACAGTCAGTTACACAGGACAACACAGATGTCGAGATATCAGGAGAGGATAGATAAATTTGGGTATCATTCGTATAGAGATGATACTGAAATCCAAAGGAACTTATTGGATTTCCAAGAGAAGCGGTATAGATAGAGAACAGCAGAGGACCTAGCACTGAGCGTTGTGGTACTCCAACTGATAAAGTGTCACGACTAGTATAGCGTACCTGCTATCGTTGGCACTACTCGGAGGAAGGTGCGGAGTCTAACGTGCCCCTGGTGTTCACCAGGGACCCCCGCAAGGAGGTATGGGCTTAGCTGCAGGAAACACGCAGGTCGCGGTCCTTCCACGAGTCAGATAGCGAAGTACGAGAGGAATATCAGACAGGCCGGGTCGGCAACGGTGCGGGCAATGCAGGTACACAAGGAGAATCCGAAGGGGTAGTGAGTCAAGCCGGGTCGATAACGTTCTGACAGCGAGGTACAAAAGGGAGATCCAAAAGGGTAGTAAAGGCAATCCGGGTCACAATGGTCACAGGCAAACGGCAATAAACTGGAGGAAGGAAAGGGTCAGGAAACAGGTAATCACAGGAACACTGTAATCACAATGGAACGCTGGAGGTCAGTAGCTGGCCGGCCGGCGGAAGGGGAAGTGACGCGCTATGCAGACGGGCGGGCGGCCGCCGAGCGGCGCCTGACAGTATGCCCTCCTCTTTCTCCCCTTGTTTGAAGGAATCTCTTGAGTAACTGAGGAGCATGGAGGTCCGGTTTATCCACCCAAGATCTTTCCTCCGGACCAAAGCCCTTCCAGTGCACAAGGAACTGTTGTCGCCCATAGCGAATACGGACATCCAGAATCCGGCTTATCTCAAACTCTGTTCCAGAGGAGGTTTGAACTGGAGGAGGTCGAGATGGAGGTACAAAGAACCTGTTAAGCACCAATGGCTGGAGTAGGGAAACATGAAAAGTATTATGGCATCGTAAAGAAGCAGGTACCTTTAGCTTTACACACACAGGATTAATGACTTGTGAGATGATGTAAGGACCAATAAAACATGGAGCCATTTTCATAGATGGTACTTTGAGTTTTAAATCTTTAGTGGAAAGCCATACTTGATCCCCTACCTTCAATAGAGGAGTAGCTCTTCGGTGGCGATCTGCAAAGGTCTTATGGTGCTGTGATGCTTTTTGCAGAGCTGCTTTGGTTGTGGCCCAAATGAGAGAGAATTCTCGATAGAGTGAGTCCACCGCCAGAACTGAGGAGGAAGAATTTGGAAACGGATCTGGGATAATAGAATGCATCCCATTAACAATAAAGAATGGAGAAAACCCGGTAGACTCATGGACATGGTGATTGTGTGAGAATTCTGCCCAGGGGAGGAATTGTGACCATCTGCTTTGATTATCAGCGGTAAAGCAACGAAGAAAAGTCTCTAAATCCTGGTTGATCCGCTTGGTCTGACCATTAGTCTGGGGGTGATATCCCGATGAGAATTTTAACTCCGTACCCAGTTTTTTACAAAAGGCTCTCCAGAACCGAGAGATGAATTGCACTCCCCTGTCAGAGATAATTTCCTTAGGGCAACCATGAAGTCTGAAGATCTCCTTGATAAATGTGTCGGCTAAGTGCCTGGCCGAAGGTAGATCTGAGAGAGGAATGAAGTGCACCATTTTAGAAAATCGGTCAATGACAACCCAGATGGTATTAAATCCAGAACTGCAGGGAAGGTCAGTAATAAAATCCATGGCTATGCTCTCCCAGGGAGCATCAGGCATAGGCAGGGGTTGGAGCAAACCAGCAGGAAGCTTCCTGGAAGTTTTTTGTTGAGCACAAATGGTACATGCTGCAATAAAGTCCCGTATATCAGCACGTATGGTAGGCCACCAGAAACGACGACAGAGAAGGAATGTGGTCTTCTTTATGCCAGCGTGACCTGCGATACAGGACGAATGGGCCCAACGCAATACCTTGAGACGTAATTGTGGTTCCACAAATGATCGTCTTGTGGGCGGAGCATCCTTCACCGTATTGGTAATAGCAACGATGTTAGAAGGGTCAATAATGCAATGAGGAATCGATGGATTCAGGCGGTCCGTATCATCAAACGAACGAGAAAGGGCGTCTGCCCGCCCATTTTTAGCACCTGGACAGAAGGTAAGAATCATATTGAAGCGGGCAAAGAATGATGCCCAGCGGGCCTGCCGAGGATTCAAACAGCGAGCTTCATGAATGAATGTCAAATTTCGGTGATCTGTAAAGATGGTAACCGGAAATAAGGCTCCCTCTAATAAGTGTCACCATTCCTCTAAAGCTGCTTTAATAGCGAGAAGCTCCTTGTCTCCGATTCCATAATTAATCTCGTTGGGAAGAAATCGTCTGGAGAAGAACCCGCATGGAGAATGGGTACCTGAAGGTGTCTTTTGGAATAACACGGCTCCAATGCCTATTGAAGAGGCGTCTACTTCCACAAAGAAAGGTCGCTGTTGATCCGGCTGAGAGAGAACAGAGGCTGAGGAGAAGGCTTTCTTCAGAGTAGTAAAGGCAGAAACAGCTTCTGGAGACCATATCTTGGGATTGGCAGATCTCCTAGTTAATGCTGTAATTGGAGCAATAATGGAAGAGAAGTCTTGGATGAACTGTCGATAATAATCGGCGAATCCAATGAATCTTTGGATACTTTTAAGACCCTGCGGTTGAGGCCAATTCAAGATGGACGACACCTTGGTGGGATCCATCTGTAACCCAGAGCCAGATACAATAAACCCAAGGAAGGACACTTGGAGAACTTCAAAAACACATTTTTCCAATTTGCAATAGAGATGATATTTGCGCAGTCTTCGTAAGACCTCCCTCACTTGTTCTTGATGAGAACTCAAGTCTTTAGAAAACACTAGAATGTCGTCTAGATAAACGACTACGGAGGTATACAACAGGTCTTGAAAGATGTCATTAACGAAACTCTGGAAGATGGCAGGGGCTTTGCAAAGACCGAAGGGCATTACCAGGTATTCGAAATGACCATCCCTCGTATTGAAGGCGGTCTTCCACTCGTCGCCCTTCTTTATACGAATGAGGTTGTAGGCCCCTCGTAGATCTAATTTGGTAAACACTTGAGCCCCGCTGATCCTGTCAAATAGATCGGAGATAAGAGGTAACGGGTACCGATTCTTGATGGTAATACGATTCAGGGGTCTATAGTCAATGCATGGGCACAGAGACCCATCTTTTTTCTTGACAAAGAAGAATCCAGCCCCAGCAGGAGAGGTAGACTTGCGAATAAAACCACGTTCCAGATTCTCCTTGATATATTGAGACATTGCCAAGGTCTCTGGGCGAGAAAGGGGATAAGTTCGCCCCTTGGGTATAGGTTGATCGGGAAGTAATGTGATGGAGCAATCCCAGGGCCGATGGGGAGGTAATAACTCTGCCTCAGTTTTACTGAATACATCTTGAAAGTCGGCGTATGCAGCTGGAAGGCTAGGTTCCGTAACCGTGATCTGAGCAACAACTTGGGAACCGGGAGTCAGAACACTAGATAGACATCTATGATGACATCCTGTACCCCAACGGGTAACCTGAGCTTGATCCCAATCCATCTGCGGAGAGTGTCTTCATAGCCATGGAAGCCCCAAGATAATGGGATTGATGGATTTTGGCAACACCAATAACTGAATCATCTCGCTATGGAGGGCTCCTACCATTAACCGAATAGGTGAGGTGATGAAGGAGATGGAGCCACTGCTGACACGGTTCCCATCCACTGCCATTAATGATAGTGATTGAGGCAAGGGGAGAGTTGGAATTCGAAGCCCAGCAACGAGAGTGGCCGAAATGAGGTTCCCGGAGGAGCCGGAATCCACAAAGGCCGTGGTGGAGAAGGGACCTCTAGAGGTGCTCAGGGTGACTGCCATAAGTAGCTCAGGGGTGTTTTTTGAGTAGGGAGCAACTGTGGATACTCCTAAACCGGCCTCCCTGCTACCGTTTAGGAGGACGGGTTTCCCGGTCTCTTAGGACAGACCTTGAGAACATGTCCGGAATAGCCACAGTAAAGGCAAAGACGCTGCCTGAAGCGCCTCTCTCTTTCTTCTGGGGATAAACGGGAACGTCCTACTTGCATGGGTTCATCCATAGGCAAAACTGGGTTTTGAAATTGAGGAGCCAGACGAGAAACCACCCGCTTAGAGACAGGACGTTCCTGGGTGCGTTCTTGATAGCGTAGGTCAACTTTAATACATAGCGCAATTAGGGTATCCAGATTAGAGGGAAGATCCCGAGAAATTAGTTCGTCCTTAATGCGGTCGATTAGACCTTGCCAAAAAGTTGCGACCAGCGCCTCGTTGTTCCATTTCAGCTCTGACGCTAAGGTCCGGAACTGGATGGCATATTGCCCGACAGATAGGTTGCCTTGACGCAGGTTCAGCAAGCTGGTGGCAGCAGAGGCTACTCTCCCAGGGTCATCGAAGACTCTCCTGAAAGCTTCAATAAAGGAGCCGGAGTTATTAAGAAGAGGGTCTCCATTCTCCCACAAAGGTGAAGCCCAGGCTAGTGCTTGACCACTCAGGAGGGAGATGCTGTTCTACTCGCTGAGCCAAATGGATAAGAAGGTCCCGGGCTGAGGATTCACCAGTTCCTTCGGTAGACATCGCCAGAGTTTACTGTCACGACTAGTATAGCGTACCTGCTATCGTTGGCACTACTCGGAGGAAGGTGCGGAGTCTAACGTGCCCCTGGTGTTCACCAGGGACCCCCGCAAGGAGGTATGGGCTTAGCTGCAGGAAACACGCAGGTCGCGGTCCTTCCACGAGTCAGATAGCGAAGTACGAGAGGAATGTCAGACAGGCCGGGTCGGCAACGGTGCGGGCAATGCAGGTACACAAGGAGAATCCGAAGGGGTAGTGAGTCAAGCCGGGTCGATAACGTTCTGACAGCGAGGTACAAAAGGGAGATCCAAAAGGGTAGTAAAGGCAATCCAGGTCACAATGGTCACAGGCAAACGGCAATAAACTGGAGGGAGAAAAGGGTCAGGAAACAGGTAATCACAGGAACACTGGAACGCTGGAGGACAGGAAAGGACCTGAAACTCTGGCACAGGAAGTGGGGTCAGAGAGGCTTAAATAGTGCTGCTAGCCAATGCCCTCAGCACTAGTAGTGCTGTCATACTCCAGCGCCGTAGCGCTAGTCATACTTTAGCGCCGTAGCGCTATCTTCATGCAGCGTCCCGTTGCCTAGTAACGGGAACGCTTCCAAGTCAGTAGCTGGCCGGCCGGCGGAAGGGGAAGTGACGCGTCTGGTTGCCTAGCAACCAGACGCGCTATGCAGATGGGCGGGCTGCCGCCGAGCGGCGCCTGACATTAAGGAAGCAGAACACAGGTGGCCCCAGAGAAATTACCAATGAAAGAGCGATTAGAGCTGTAGGATGAGAACCAGGATAGAACAGTGTCTTGAAGACCTAGGGATTGTAGCGCTTGTATGAGAAGAGTGGTCAACGGTGTCAAATGCAGCCGAGAGATCCAGGAGAATTAGGAGAGAGTAATGGCGTTCAGTTTTAGCAGTGATCAGATCATTGACAACCTTAGTCAACGCAGTCTCTGTGGAGTGTTGAGAACGAAAGCTAGACTGAAGAGGATCCAACAGGTTGTTTGCGGAAAGAAAGCGTGTGAGGCGAGTGTAGGCAAGTCTCTCTAGAAGCTTGGAGGGGCATGGGAGCTGAGAGATGGGACGATAATTTGAGAGAGAGTTTGGGTTGGAATCTTGTTTATTCAGAATAGGAATAATCACTGCGTGCTTGTATAGTGATGGAAAGATGCCAGTTGAGAGTGAGAGATTACAGATTTTAGTTAGAGGTGAAATGAGCACAGGAGACGGGATCTACCAATTTGCGACGGAATGGGATCAAGAGGACAGGAGGTAGAGTAGGAAGATAAGAAGAGAGTAGAAATTTCCTCTTCATTTGTGGGGTCAAATGAAGAGAGGGTGTCAGAGGGTAGTGGGAAGTAATTGAGCTGATTGCTTGTCGAGGAAGAGGATACCATTTCTAGTCTGATCTTATCAATCTTGTCCTTGAAGTAGGAAACAAGATCCTGGGCACTGATAGTAGATGGAGGGTTCGGGGTGGGAGGATTGAGAAGAGATTTAAATGTATTGAAAAGGCATTTAGGGTTAGAAGCCTCAGCATAGATAATAGATTGGAAGTAAGTTTGTTTTGCAGTGTCCAGAGAATTTCGATAGAAGCGGTAGACAGAAGTATATGTGAAGAAGTCATTAGTGGTGCGAGATTTACGGCAGTGACATTCTGCTTTACGGGAACGTTTTTAAAGATTTTGTGTTGCTTTAGAGTGCCACGGTTGACATCGAAGTTGACCTGTAGTATGTAGTGTCGCTGGAGCCACTTGATCAAGGGCCGTTGCTAAGGTTTGGTGAAAATGAGGTACTGCCATCTCAGGGGATGAGAATCTAGAGATAGGGGTGAGAAGGTGTTGGAGAGAGGTGGAAAATTGTTGAAGATCAATAGAATTCAGATTTCTGCGGGTATGAGGAGGCTTGGTAGAGTTAGACAGTAGAGAGGTTAGAGCAGTGGGGGTGATTGTGTAGCTGATCAGGTGATGACCCGAGAGGGGAAAGGGTGTGTTAAGAAAATTAGAAACTGAGCATAGTCTAGAGAAAACAAGATCAAGGCAGTGGCCATCCTGATGATTCAATCCACTGGGAGAGGTCAAGTGAGGAGGTTAGAGAGAGTAGTACGGAAGCAGCTTTGGAAAGTGGGTTATCAATGGGGATGTTCAAATCACCCATGATGATGGTGGGGATGTCTGAAGATAAGAAGTGAGGGAGCAATGCAGAGAAATCCTCAATAAATTGTTGGTGTGCTCCAGGGAGACGATAGATCACTGCAACACTTAGAGAGAATGGATTAAAAATACGAATAGCATGTACTTCAAAGGATGTGAACATGAGTGATGGGACATTTGGTAGAACTGTGAATGTGCACTGTGGGGAGAGAAGTAGTCCAACCCCACCTCCTTGTCTGCCTTCAGGTCTGGAGGTGTGGGTGAGATGGAGGCCACCATATGAAAGTGCTGCAGGTGAGGCAGTGTCTGATTGTATGAGCCATGTTTCTGTTATTGACAGAAGGTTGAGGTTTTTTGAGAGGACGAGATCATGTACAGAGGCAAGTTTGTTGCAAACAGAGCGTGCATTCCAAAGAGCACATTTAAAGGACTTTGGAAGAGAGGGGAGACAGGTGATGTGTTTGAGGTTTGCTATAGAGTGGTCGTGCTCTGATGTATGTGTGTGTGAGGAGTGTGGGGGACCTGGATTAGGTGATATATCACCAGCTAATAGAAGCAGAGAGAAAGATAGGTAAGGGGATTGTAAGATGTGTGACTTTTTATTTTCTTGCGACAGGTGGAGGTTGTACTTGTTAGACATAATAAATAGGACAACAGTTCATGGGTGTTCACTAGAGGTGAGTGGAGTAATGAAGAAGCAATGTGAACAAACGTTTGTGTTGGTGGAGGGGTGAAAGATGACACAGTCCTAAAGATAATGCCATGAAAAGAGACCAAGAAAAGCAATTTGTTAAACATTGTGATAAAAGGAGTAAAAGCAAAAAATTTAGGGGATTTTAAAGAATTACCTATTTGCAGTGTTCCATATAGATAGACAAGTAATGCAGAAATAGGCTGTGGCAGATGTAGCTTATTCCTGGAAGTAAAATCAAGTCCAATGTAGTCCAATGTTTGTCTAATTGTGCATTTTCTTACACTTTGTGAGAAAACCCACTTAGTGTAGAAAACACATACGGCTCACTCCACATACGTCACCCCATAGATTGAAGCTAAGATGTAGTTAGGCTAATTTAGCAAAACACTACAGCTGTGCTAGAGATAAATTTAAACAATAAAATACAACAAGGCGCATTGGGCAAAACAATGTGACCGAATAATTCTCCAATCCTTCAATGTGTATATATATAAATTCAATATTATGTTGTATATTCTTTCCTATCCCTTATATTTTCTAAAATGAGATAATGAGGTACATATGATACTGTAGTAAATTTAACATAGAAGGCTAATGAACCGAATGAGTAGTCCACAATGTCCATAGACAAATAAAGTCACTCCTTTTAAATCCAGAGATGGAATATTCTTAGTGGATATTATGAAAGTGGATGTGGTACAGCAAAACCTTCTTTTCTTTCATAATATCTCCAAACGATTGAATAGACCATGGTTGTCCAACCCGCGGCCCAGCATGCCTGTAAATGTGGCCCAGCAGGAGTTTTGGTTGTGGCAAAGGGGCAGCGCTGAAAAAAAAATATCCTGCAATAAAAATAAAAAAATAAAATACTTACCTTGCGGTCACGTCAGCTGGCGTTTCCGGCTCCCTCCCTGGTCCTCTCCTCCGTGTGGCGCTCGCAGTGAATGTCGGGGGTGACGTCATCACACCCGACATTCATTGCGTAGCGCAGCACAGAGGAGTCACCCGCGCGAACTATCAGCAGCAGTGAAAGATTATACAGTATCTTATTGTTGTTACTCTGAATTTGGACTTTCTGCACCATGCAATTATGAACTAGCTGTGTTCTCTCTACACTATCTAATATAAATATCAAGAGAGGATTGTATTTTTAATATTTTAAACCATTTTAAATGTGCAGTGCTGAGTAGGGTGAAAATATTACCCACTGTTACCCTCATCGAAGGCTGCTCCATGAGCCATTTTTCCCGCCACCCTATCTTTAAATCCCTGTAGATTTCTATTAGTCCTCCTGATGCTACCTATATCGGTGACCATTTCAAACTGGTCAATAAAAAAAATGATTCATGGGTGCAGAAAGAGAGGAAAAAAAAGTTTTTGGCATTTAATTCCCCGAACCCCACTAAGGGACAGCTGCAGGTAAGTTAAAGTGTAGCTGGTAATGAGACTACTGCTTTAATCATGATTCTGCAACAGGTTTCCTAACTCTTACGAACTTCATTTCCAAGTAAGTTTAATATGTTAACTATGTTTTCTATGTTTTTTTCGTTGATCAGCTATCGTTAGGGTTAGTGTATTTTATATGCGGCCCAAACCAACTCGTCGTCTTCCAATGTGGCTCAGGGAAGCTAAACGGTTGGACACCCCTGGAATAGACAAAATAGGACGCAAATAAAAGGATACTGGATTAGTAATTAGACTTATATTTAAATTTTGTATCACAATTCTGCGTCCAACGATACCAAACTTAACCGTGTGTTGACTAATGTTTACTCTAATCACCACCACACGTGTTAATCATAACAAAGGGAACTGAATCACTTACATAGCAAAAAAGCAGTCCACTTGTGGATACAATTTCCAAACCGAGTTCTCTTAGAAAATCATTACCCGATCATGTCATATGGAAAGGGAAAGATATAGAAAGAGAATCTGGCGTAATATCTTCAGGATTTATTTCTCATATTATACATAAAAATCGCAATATAAAAACATCTTTCAATACAAGATCCCAACTTAAAACAACTGATGTCACTTGACAGCGGTGTTACACAAGCCGGAGGAGAGTGACCTGTACAGCGGTGATTACCTGGTACTTTTCGAACTACACGCTGATTTTTCATTCCCATCCGGTACGAGTCCATCAGTTGTTTTAAGTTGGGATCTTGTATTGAAAGAGATGTTTTTATGTTGCGATTTTTATGTATAATATGAGAAATAAATCCTGAAGATATTACGCCAGATTCTCTTTCTATATCTTTCCCTTTCCATATGACATGATCGGGTAATGATTTTCTAAGAGAACTCGGTTTGGAAATTGTATCCACAAGTGGACTGCTTTTTTGCTATGTAAGTGATTCAGTTCCCTTTGTTATGATTAACACGTGTGGTGGTGATTAGAGTAAACATTAGTCAACACACGGTTAAGTTTGGTATCGTTGGACGTAGAATTGTGATACAAAGTTTAAATATAAGTCTAATTACTAATCCAGTATCCTTTTATTTGCGTCCTATTTTGTCTATTCAATCGTTTGGAGATATTATAAAAGAAAAGAAGGTTTTGCTGTACGACATCCACTTTGATAATATCCACTAAGAATATTCCATCTCTGGATTTAAAAGGAGTGACTTTATTTGTCTATGGACATTGTGGACTACTCTTTCGGTTCATTAGCCTTCTATGTTAAATTTACTACAGTATCATATGTACCTCATTATCTCATTTTAGAAAATATAAGGGATAGGAAAGAATATACAACATAATATTGAATTCATATATATACATTGAAGGATTGGAGAATTATTCGGTCACATTGTTTTGCCCAATGCGCCTTGTTGTATTATAATTTAACTGTCTCTGCTTGAAGTAAAATCTTAGTATGAATATCTCTAAATCTAATTATTTTTTCTGTTTAGAGAAAGGGAATCTGCTGTAGTTCAGTTATATAAGCATCTATAGGCAAATTACACACACTGTTTACTACTGGACTGTGGGTTGATACACTTATCTCTCACAACTGACACATTCCTGGCACACAGACTCTCATCCTTGTGGTCAGAGGTTTCTCTATAGCTTATCCTCCTTTTGTATCGATCACTATCTTTTTAGTCTGTCACAATACACAATATATCATTTCATATACTTTATTGCTAAATTCACTTCAATGTTCCTCTTCCTCACCTCTCACATGTCCTCCCCCTTCTATCTTGTTCTGTTCCAGTGAACTGTTTCACTCTTTCTTGCTCCCTGTCACTTGACCATTATTCATTTTTAGTTTCTAATCATACTCCACTCCTTTCTGCTCTTTATCTCAACACAGTCCTCGTGCACACTAATTTCAAATGTGAACACTGTTTTTCTATATTAGTGTATAACATTATTTTAACAATTTCAGCAACACTATTAAATACTTATTTAAAAAACAATGTTGAATACTAGATAAAAAAATGTTGAAAAATAAATAAATTTTCATTAGTTATCAACATCCTGAGATGTTAATAGCAGAACAGTTATTGTGGTAGCACATGTGCCACAGCCATACTTGTTAAATAGACTTCCTCATGCAAACCAGCGTTACCTCCACTCCTGCACTTCACAGTTCTCACTGTTATGCAGCAGTAAGGAGTGCTGAGAGAGGTGACATGTAGCAGGGTGGTGGCGATAGAGAGATAAGCTATGTCCTTGCTAATCACTGATAAGTCACTTCTGGATTGTCTTAAATAAGATTACACCATGCATTGGTAAAGAGTAGCTAGGGAGGTTCACGTCCACACAAAACCAATTCAGGTATCAGAGTATTTCTTGATATTTGCCCTATCAATATCAACATTTTACCATGACCAAATTTTAATTAGAAGAAACAAAGCGATTTTTATATAGTGCATACAATTTTTCTGCAGTGCTTTTGGTGGCTAAAACATGGGGATACACTACAACTTGTTCAAGGTAACAAAAAGTTAACACTAAGGGGCATATTCAATTCTCGGCAGAAACGCCTGAAAATCCTGCGGTCCGCGCACTATTACCGTAACGGTAATAGTGCGTGGAAAAACAGTTAATACGGTAATTTTGTCGCTGGATTTCTGCGAGCTGACATCCAGCTTACTATTACCGTATTAACGGTAATATTTTTAACGCTGCGGGACTTTCGCAGAATTGAATACGCCCCTAAGATTGAAATGAGAACTCCAACCAGTTATTAAGTTACAAAAGGTGTCCTTATACATTGCTGTAATCCAGAGAAGCTCAATCCTAGGCCAAAGAGCTTACCAGCACGTCATGTTTTCAGGATTTGTCTGTAGAAACCGGGGGGATAATTACTGACTCAGAAAAATAGGTTAGCTCACCTATGTATGATTAAAGAAATCCTGAAAACATGAACTGTTGGTAGCTCTTGAGGACTGAATTTGAAAACCTCTGCTGTCCTCCTTCTCCTTTAGTACTTATATCCGATGGTCAAAATAGCTCCCCCATTTCCAGTCCATGTAGACGTACATTTGTACTTAATTATTTAGAAGTTACAGACAGAAAAGTTAAATAAATGAATGTTCATTATATTAGCTTAAATCTATTACGCACTTATGCAGTTATAATGCAGATCACACGATTCACGACAGTTTGGTCAGATATTGCAAGAGCGTGTACGCTCCCATGATATGTATTATCGTACCAAAACACATTGCATCTGTTGAATTGGTTTTCTAAACTTCCTAAAAATCTATAGAATGATGTTGGGCAAATGGGGAAGTGTGTATGCTTTCACAGCCAGTAGCTGCGGTGGTAGTCAACATATCGGTGCAATGCTGACTACCTCAACAACACTTACCCCGACATGATGACAATGAAGGGCTCTTTGCCGATGAGGATCGATGACGATTGTTGTGGGAAACGACTGGAACCAATCCCTATGAAGCAACTATCCGTTGCGACTTCATGACGTCACTTACATGCACAACGCTGTTATCGCTGCTAAGTGGGTAATGTAAGTATGCGCCCATGTAGAATGTACTTTACAAAGCATTGTACATTCTACATGGGTGCATGTAGTGCGTCATTATAACGTACCCCACCCCAGCAACTGCACTGTGTCACAATCTTTTCAGCAGATGGATATGAGAGCTGAAGAAATAATCTACATCCTCTGCAGACTTCCTCTGTGACTTCTCTGATTTGCACAGGACATTACAGCTAGGCAATTATTTTAATTCCCTCATGTGTTGCTATTTTATTCTTAAATCCCAGTTTTTGCCAAATTATTTTTCTTCCTCTCCTATAATCATGGCATTAATTTTAGGACTATATCATCGTTCACCCTTCCTGCAACACACACCACTGTCCACATTGCCCCTTCATTATTTCACTTACCTCTAGTGAACACTCATGAACTGTTGTCCTATTTAAAGTCAATAGTTATAACAACCTCACCCTGTCGCCAGAAACTAAAAGAACACACATCTTACAATCCCATCTTTCTTCCTCCCTGCTTCTATTAGCTGGTGATACATCACCAAATCCAGATCCCCCTCACTTCTCCCACACACATATATCTGAATCCAGCAAACTATAAACGCATCCTCTGTCTCCCCTTTCTTCCAAAGTCCTTTAAATGTGCCCTTTGCAATGCATGCTCTGTTTGTAACAAACTTACCTCCATACATGACCTCTTCCTTTCAAATAACCTGAACCTTATGGCAATAATAAAATGATGGCTCACGTATTCGGACACTGCCTCACCTTTCACATGGTGGCCTCCATTTCACCCATACCCGCAGACCTGGAGGCAGACAAGGAGGTGGGGTTGGACTACATCTCTCCCCACTGTGCACATTCACAGCTCTACCAAATGTCCCCTCACTCACGTTCACATTTTGTGAAGTACATACTGTTATGATTTTTTAATCCATTCTCTATGCATGTTGCTGTGATCTATCGCCCCCCCTGGACTACTCCAACAATTTCTTGAACACTTCTCTGCATGGCATCATCATGGGTGATATTGAAATACCTATTGCTAATCCACGTTCCACTGCTGCTTCAAAACCACTCTCTCTAACCTTGTCACTTGACCTCTTCCGGTATATTGAATCTGCTACTCATCAGGATGGCCACTTAATCTTGTTTTCTCTAGACTATGCTCAATTTCCTTAACACTCCTTTCTCCCTCTCAGATCACCTTATTACTTGCTCACTCCTAGTTCTTTAACCTCCCTGTCCAACTCAAACTCAATCTTTCAAAAATGTAATTAATAATAGACAATAGAAGCTTCTTGCCTGACATTTCTATTTCTGTTGACAACATGAACATAAATCTCACCCGCAAGCTTGCTGCCTAGGTGTAATCCTTGACTCGCAAGTATCCTTTGTTACCCACATCAACTCTATATTTACATCATGCTGCATACATCTAAAAAACATTTCCAGAATACACACATATCTCACACATTACACTACAAAAACTTTATTTCATGCACTCATCATCTCCCGCATCGACTATTGTAATTCCTTCCGTACTGGTCTTCCCAAAATCAGATTCGAGCCCCTACAATCTATTTTTCATGCAGCATATAGATTGATTTTTCATGCAAATTATTCTTCCTCTGCTGAGCCACTCTGTCATCTACATTGGTTGCCTGATTTTCAACAAATCCAAAATAAAATTCTTCTACTAACATACAAGGCCATCAACAAAATTGCATCAACATACATCTCCTCACTTGTCTCAAAATATCTCCCAACTTGACACCTCCGTTCTGCACAAGATCTGCGTCTCCTTTCCACTCTCATCACATCCTCCCATTCTTGGTTACAGGACTTTGTTCGGACTACACCCACTTTGTGGAATTCCCTCCCTCGCACAATAAGACTTTCCTCTAGTCTTCAAACCTTCAAGCATTCTCTGGAAACCCACCTCTTCAGACAAGCTTATAATATTCCTCAACCACCCTATTACCACCCTCTACACAGCTAACACAAGACAGCAATCCTCTGACCAACATAGTTGTGTGACTGAACATACAGCCCACTAAATATGTTTTAACTTTTGCATTCTAGCTGGACAAATATGCAATATGATGCAGCACTTACCCTTGTGTATCAGACCATTGTCCTATAGATTGTAAGCTTGTGAGCAGGGTCCTCTTACCGCTATGTATTACCTAGTATTGTTTGATTACTGTTTGTTGCCAATTGTAAAGTGGTACAGAATCTGCTGGCGCTATATAAATAAATGTTGATGATACTGATAATGAAGGTTAAGCATGAATCGACATCAGGACTTTCAATTGTTGGGGAAATCGTTACAGAAATTGCATCTAAAGTAAGATTGCATAGGAGTGTGCCCATCTTAAGTCTGTGTTTATTAACTCCAGTTCTCGCACATCCTCTGCAGTTAATCTGCTTTCCACAGACAGTAATCCTGAAAACATGAGCTGTTGGGGGGGGTGTGAGGATTGGAGTTACAAAACACTGGCTGAAGTAAAAAAACTTTTCACTCTTATTTTACTCTACAACTAAACAAATCAAAATGTACATCCAAGAAAATACATTACTCTGAAAAAATAATAAAATAAATATGGCTAAAATTATCTCCAGCGCAGACATATGCAACAGTTGATAACAATTCTTTGAACTGGCCCGAAGCTAACCGTAGCTTTACAAGTTAATCCTATTTAGACTTTTTCAGAAGAATCAGAAATGACATTTTAGTTCTACTTCTATAAACTCATTTTAATTGTTCTACTTTTCCCGAAGGAACAATTATTCATCTTAAAAATGCTAGGCATTGCAGATTGTTTTCTGTTGGCATGTTATGTAATTCTTTCAACATGTTTTATTATAAATAAATGAAAGGTAATATACAAATCTGCAAGCTATATAAATATAAGCCTCTGACATCGGTACTTTTAGTTTCATATGTAAATTTAAAATTTGAAAATAATTTGGTTGTTTTTTCTTTATTTTCTAACTATTTTATTTATAAAAAAAAAATTACATTTTGTTTCAACAAATGTCCTCTTATGCATATAAGTTACAGCATGCACACTATAAATGCTAATAAAAGAAGAGGGTGGAGAGAGTGATGTAAAACAAAACTCAAAAATTGTCAGACAATCACATAATGTAGACTTGTTAAATATGCAAATCTCAGCACCTGATTTAGAGTAGGTAGTGAATGCATTTGCAACGCATAAAAATCTGCTTTGCTGTACTCTGCGTGCACAAAAAATACACGAGACGGAGTACATTTGACAGTTCAGTACAGTAAAGGCATGCTCATGCTCCCTGCAAATACTTCCTTGCTAGGCTTGGACATATTTCAAGATATAACTCTTAGGAGATATATCTTTTGCCCATCCCAATGGTATGGTGTAAAGGTACATGCTGATAGCCTGGGCTCGTTAGTTAATGCAAGGGGACAATGAGCCTAGGCTTCCTATGCAAAAGTGGCACCAGGCTTTGCCAGTATGGGCTGGCCCAGTTACAGCAGACATCATAGGGTCCCCCTGCCATAATGTGAAACAGTTGCACCTGACCAAATTCTGAAGAAATCAAGCATGCATCCCACCAGAACCAACCAGCTTCTGCTGAATAGCACTAAGGCTCTCCTTGGCATCCCTTGGGCAGCTTGTGCCAGGGTAATAGTAATAGTAAATAAAAAATATAATAAACCTTGGCTAGGGTACCACAGGCCTCTCATCACTAAATTTTGTTTTTAAATTCTGCTATCGACCTGGAGGCCAGGTAGCTTGTAGCCCATATATATATATGCCCCTCTTCTTCTCGCCAGCCCTTCTCACATTGATGATAGCTTCAACTTACCTTAAGATGTAACTTCTCCACATGATACCCTACCCCTAGGAAGCCTTGAATGTCATCTCTCCATGGTCATCTGAATATAGGAGTCAGAGATGGTGTATGGAATGTGTGGAATGTTCAATAGCTATATATTCTTATGCTGACTGTTACAGATATTTACAGACATCAATGATTAGGATGCCAACCATATGCTGTTCAATTTCCCTCCTTCCCTATTTTATTTATGTACCCCCCCCCCAATCCTCTAATACCTGCTGAAAATTTAAAGGATTTTTTTTTTTTAAATAGACTTAAAAATATTGTGGAACTGCATGTTTCAGCAAGCCCTGGCAGCCATTGATTGGTTGACCCACTGATTTCAACTACAATAGTTGAAATCAAAGGAAAAAACCCCATAGACACCAATTTTAAAACATTTTTTATTTAAATAACTTTAAACTCCTAATTTACGTTTTCATTAAACTCAGAAATGCAATGGCAGTATTATTTTTTTACTGAAGTAGTCAAAATGAAAATTAAATACCATAGTGATTGCTGAACAGAATGCCTTGTGGAATTGCAATGCTGAATAAAATTGAACTGTATTGACCTAGAGAGTCAAAATCTGCTCAACAGATCACAATGGTTTTCCCACACTCGCTGCTTCTAATTGGCTGAACGGTATTAACTCAACAAGCCACTTGAGCTCTGTTTCATTAAGCGTCTTTAGTATGTGGAGCCTGTTATTATTTCCATTTGGACTATTTCAGTCAAGAAGATGAAAGAACTTGACTAAAGGTAAAACAAGGGTTTTAGGGATACAGGGGATGGTGGAGTTTATGTATATAAAAATGCTTATAAAACAGTGTTTGTCTATTTTCCCCCAATTTCAAGTATTGTGGAACTGCATGTTCCAGCAGGCCCTGGCTGCTATAGGACCATTGATTTCAATGGAATGTCTACATGTAGAGCATATGCTGGAAATCCTTTTAAAATGAATGGGCCATTGAAATATGATATTTATAGAGCGTCATTGGTTAAATCCATTTTTTTATTTTGAACAAAACCTTTTTATTGGGTTTTGAAGAGACAAAGTAGTAGCATACAACAAATCAACGGATACATGGGTGCTGAATTAGATAACAGAAAAACATTTGGGAAGGACATATGTATATAGGATATACTTCTATGCCGGATTTAGGGGGAGACATACAATGTATAGGAGAGAGAAGGGTATGAGAGGGGAAGGATCCTCAGGTAAGGAAAGAAAACGGTGGAGAGAGGTGATGGTAAGCAGCAACAACTCGCTAATGTTGCAAAGTTTGGGGTGGGTGTTTAGCAAATGGGATTAAGTAGCAATCCATTTTTTTTAAGCAACTGAAAATCATTTGAGAGTTTGGACAATGAATTCTTAATTTTTGGGTGAATATTTTTGATCCATTTAAAAGTAGTGAAAAAAACCTGAATGTATTTGGATGTCCAGAGAATCATCTAGTCACTCCTGGAGGGTAAACAGATAGTAATGGCCACAATTGCTCTATGGGGGGTATTCAATTGTTGCTGTTAACACGCTCAAACGAGCGCTCTAAAAATATTAGCGTTAATATGGTAATTACTCGCTAAATTTCATCTCGC